>NC_134544.1:43197500-44397500 GCF_050624435.1 Tenrec ecaudatus
ACAGTCCTGACTTTTTCTCTCCAGTAGATCTTTGTCATAGAATTCTATGTAGTATCAAGAGAGCCACATTTGTAATTGATTGTTCTGTGCAGAACATTGTGAGCCCAATAAGTAACCACCACCAGTTCTCTAACAAGGTCAACGTCTGCTAGGCAAAGTCATAGTACTTTCTGTGCATAGGATAAAACTCATGACATGTGAACGGGGATCCACTCAAGAAAGAACTAGACGAGAGAAAGGAAAGAGCAACAAAATCAAGGCCGTGTGCATCCGAGCTGAATTTTCAGTCTTAGAACAGTGGCGAGCAATTATGGATGAAAAGCAAACTTTAACTATATCTGGTAGAAAATACAATTCCCAAAGAAATTATTTCCCTGATCTGCCCACTCTGGACAGAAGAATGTGGACAGAGCAGGCTCGCTGAGGACCATGACTTGATGATTAAAATAGATAGGAAGGTCAGTTAAGAATGACAGGCTGGACATCATGAAAGGAACAGTATGTGAGGAGGGTCTATTTTGAGCTCCAATTCTTCCAAATTTGGGGGTACACAATCTCTGCCTCATCTACCTAATAGTCTTCTTGACTTCCCATAAGGCCATGTTTTCTGTACTGATCCACAGGGGGCTTGTTACGTCTTTGTAGAAGGCCCTGTCTCTCTCTTTGCCAGCTGGATTTGGAGGACGGTCTGCTGGTGGGCTTTGCACTACAGAGATATTGTAGATTGTGTAACACAGTTTGAAGTTGGGGACAAGACAACCATTTGTAGAGTCTGGGAAGGGAATTATCGACTTTCTTGAAGCCACTGTTACTCTGTGTTACACTATTAGACAATCCTTTATATGTCGTGTCCACTCTGAAGGAATTAAATTTAAGATATCTAATTTAGGCCCTATGAGAAAGCATTTCTAGAACATGCATACTTTTTAAGGGCTCTTTACATGTGATAATGTCTTCATATATGGCTTATAAAAAGATCAATACATTGTACTAAGAAAACAAATTGAAATAGGTTGAAACACTAGAGAGAAGGACACAGAGTAAGGAATCAAATAGGCCACAGTGGAATCAGTAAAAAAAACAACAACAAAACCAAGACATTTATTAAGTCATATATGTTTGCCAGTAATGCCTTTGAATTTGACCCTGCAGTTTCTAAGAGAACACATAAAGAGGCAACTATGTCAATATCTTAGCCACTCCAAGTCTATATCTGTGGACATGAATTATTTAGAGCAGTGGTTCTCAACCTTGCTAATGCCGCAATCCTTTCATACAGTTCCTCATGTTGTGGTGACCCCCAACCATAAAATTATTTTTGTTGCTACTTCATAACTAATTTTGCTACTGTTATGAATCAGGTGACCCCTGTGAAAGGGTCATTCAACCCCCAAAGGGGTCACGGCCCACAGGTTGAGAACCGGTGATTTAGAGGCATGTAAAAAACAACAGAGGGACCTTTGTAGCTCAGTGGAACAATTTTCCTCTTCCCTCAAAGACACCTGGGCTCACTTCCCTACTGATGCCAACAATTAACATATTCCACTGATAATCAAAAGGTGAGAGGACTGAATCTCCCCTGGAGACCTATCAAAAGAAACTCCTGGCAATCTACTCCCCAAACCCTCTGCCACTAAAAGTCTACAGAGAGTTCTTGGACTGTAGATAAATGCTACCCTTTTGATCTCAAATGTTGATTGTTCTAAGGAGTGCATACCTCGCTGGTGTTATAGTTCACCATACAGACATGTCTATTGTCACTGAAAATTGAACCACAGGAGTGAGCCAGTTGAAGTGTGCTTAAGGGTTATAGGTTTAAGGTTCTACCAGTCTCTGTGAGACCAGTCATCCTGGTCTTAGTATGCTTTTCTCTCACTTTATCCAGAACCTTCTAATGTGACCCCTTCCAGAGCAGTCAGTAGTGGTAGCAGGACACGATTTATTTCTTCTGGCTCAGTGGGGTTGTGGTGGGTGATGTCTGAATGATTCATTAGGCCATCGGACTACTGGTATCCTTGGCACTTCATTTTTCTTCTTTTCCACTCTTGTTTGCTCTGGATAGGGAGAAGTCAATAGTTATACCTTCAGACACAAGTCACTAGCCACCAAAGTAGAACTTAGAACATTGTCTTTGTGATCTATGTAGTATCATTGTCTTGGTGTCCGCCGAGACTCATGGTCCTGAGTTTTGGGGCCCAGCAACTCATTCCCTCAAAGTGTTTAGTAATGGCTAATAAGTTTTAATAACAATGTCCCCTGTATGCATATATATATATATTCAACAAATATTAACATATTAACTGTCATACACATGTTCTTCACACCTATTCCACTATGATATTCTTTGAATCACAAAGATGATGTTCTAAGTTCTACTTTGGAGAGTAGTGAGTGTTGTCTTAAGGTGCCACTATTAACTTCTCCCTAAGAGGAGCTGACAAGAGTGAAAAAGAAAATTGAAGAGCCATAGAAACATGTAGTCCAATGTTCTAATGGATAGTATCCATTCATATACTATTGTTTTTGCAGGCTTGTTTACATAAATAGCATTTACCTCCGTTACTTTTAGCACAAATACTCCTCCCAGTATCTTTCTTTGCCTCCATCATTTTCTGCAGATTTACTTCTTATTGTACATTGTCTTCTTCTTCACCCACATTAATATGTGTCTGCCCTCTGATTAATCCAGCCGTCCCTTCCCATATCCTGTAACCGTCAAAAAATATTTTTATACGTAAACGTTTTAATGACTCTTTATAATAGTGGTAGCATTGTGAAGTATTTGTTCATTAGTGATTCATCCAGGTTCTGAGGTGTTTCACGGATCCATCATTATTCTTTATTAGCATCACTTAATATTCTACCATGTGTATCCCCCATTGTTTGTTTTCTATTTTTCTGTTGATGGCATTCGGGTTGTTTCCAGCTCCTTGCTATTGTGAATATTGCCATGATTAAAATGGAGACACATATTCATAAGAGGTTCTAAAAATTCATGAAAATTCCATTTTTATGAACTTTTTTGAACCCCCATCATATACCTAGTAGTGGGAATGCTGAGTCTTAGAGGATTTCTCTTGACAAAAGTACAAAGTGTCATACTCTTTTCCACATGTTGTCGTGCCATTTCCGACCAGTGGTTAATGAGTGTTCCGCTCCCACCACACCCTTGTCAGCATTTGTATTTTTCTCATTTTTGAACTTTGCTATGGATGGAGGCATGCGGTAATATGTCACTGTTTTTATCTCCGCTATTTTCCTCCTTGTGGGTTATGTAAAACAGTTTTCCTTTTGGCAACAAGACAGCAATTTGTAGGGTGTGGGAAGGCGTCCTGATGTTAACAGTGACTGGTAGTCCAATCTGACTAGTTGCTCTGTGGGAGAAGATTGGACCGTTCACTTTTGTAGAGATTTACAGCCATTGAAACTCCACAGAGCAGTGCTATTCGGCCCTGTAGTGTCTATATGAATCAGAATAGAATTGATGGCAATGGGTTAATCAGAAGTAATGATCATTAGCATTTCTGCATGTGTTTGTGGGCTGCCTGAATGTAGTTCTTCATTGGACAAGGGTCTCCTCCTGCCTTCTGCCCATTTTTAAGTTGAATTATTTGTCTTTCTGTTATTGAGTTGTTTCAACATTTATTCTACATTGGAGAGGTTAGTCCCCGGTGTAGGACGTTATTACCAAGAGTGATTTTTTTTGTGTGTGCATTCTGTGGATTCTCTTTTTATGATTTTGCTTCAATATTTCCATATGCGTGACTAGTTTTCTTTTTTTTAACAGTGATAAAATATACTTTTATTTACTTTGTTGAATCAGAAGAGCATAACAAATTATTGCTAAAGTAGATATCAGACAAACAGAAAGGTGCTTTATAGTCCAGTTACCTTGGAGTTTACTTAAACCAAGAATAAAGGTCACAATGTTTTCATGCAATACATACTCGGTTCTTTAAATCACAATGATGGCGAATAGCAGAAGAGTTGAGGAATGCTGTACTTGTGGTCTATACAAAACACCACATTTTGGGTTGTACATAATTAGAGAAATATCTCAAACACTTTGCAAAATACTGTAATAGCCAATACATAGAGGCATGCCTTTAGGTGGTCATAGGAATGCAGTTTAGAAAAGGAAAAACAACAACAAAAACTATTCAATTTCTTTAAAATCAGGGAACAAGAAAAGCAACGTTGAATTTCACATACTGATTTTGTACAACTTCTATACAGTACCTTGACTTAAATCCAAGAACAAAAGTTAAGACTCTCCTCCTCTATTTTTGGTAAACAACTGCATGGTAAACTTGGATGACATTCCCCCCAGGATTTTACCTGGGAGCAGCCTTTTAATTTTGTCATTTAAAAGAGGGCAGGTTTGGCACTTTTATACTGATGTCACCAATGTTAATATTTCTTGGGATCTCAGGAAGATTCATATTCTTTACAGCTGCTACCGCACGGGCTGCAGCTCCTGCTAAGCCAGCCTCAGATCTCTCCAGTTTATTTTGCGCATCAATTTGTGTAACATTCTCATTCATGTTGGTCTCCAATACCATTCCCCCCATCACCATTTCTGCAAGAATATTGTGAACCTTATCTACATGGAAAATTAAATCCATTTCACAAACATTTTCAAAACACTTGTCTAATGTTTCCACGAATACTTGAATTAGATCTAAAATGCCAAGTTCACTTCCTGAAGAATCCACACAGAAGACAAAATATAATGTTACATAATGTCTATATATGAGTTTGTTGTCAGATCCTCCTATTAACAATCCTCCTTCTAGGAAATTACAAACATTTTCATCTCTTTTAGATACCAAATGGAATGTCTCCCTGATGGTTTGTTGTTGTGTATCTTCACTGTAGGGGTGGTTGAACTTGGAGAGCTGCGGTTTGCCATGGTTGTTGAAGATGAGGATAGTCTTGATCAGGGCTGGGCCGGGCTGCCCGGGTGGGCGCTAGGGGGGCAGGGCGGGGGCGGGCGTGTGAGCCTAGCCTCGGGATCCTGCCAGGGTTCCTTTCCCACCCACCCCCTCGCGTGACTAGTTTTCAAGAGCTCCTATTATCTAGTGTGTCTCCCTATTATCTGTGTTTTTCAGATGTGGTTAAAAGCATATCTTTCCATGTGTTAGGGCCCCTAACTTTGTCAATATTTTTTCTTTGATGATTTTTATAGTTTCCATTTTTGACTTCACTTTGTACATGATGTGAGATATGCGTTCTGTTGTATTTTTCTACAAATAGATACCCAGATTTGCCACCACCATTTGTGAAAGAGACTAGATCTTCCCCTTTCAGTGAGTTTTGACTCTGTGTCGCAGATCAGATGCCCAGAGGCCAATGCCTTTCCTTTGGGTTCACCATTCATTTTCATCGGCCAGTCTGTCATTGTACAATAACCAAGCTGCTTTCACGACTGCAATGTGTAATAAGTTTTGAAGTATGGAAGTGTGAGAGCCCCTATTTTGTTCTTTAATAGTGTTTTGCTTATTCTGGATCTTTTGCCTTGCCACATAAAGTTGGTCATTCGTTTTCCATCTGTTTAGAGACCAATGATGAAATGGATCAGGATTACATTATGATCGTGGATCTCTGGGTAGTACTGAAATTTTCACGGAATTCGGTTAGTATACGCTTCCATTTAGACAGCCCTCTTTTGGATTTGTAACATTTTGTGGTGTTATTTGTATATGTCTACTGTTTTCCTAGTTAGATTATTTTACTCATATGCATTTAATCTCTTCAGTGGCTATTAGGAATAGTATTACGCTCCTGATTTTCTTCTCAGGGTTCTCTTGTTAGCATCAAGGAATATGACTGATTTTTGTATATTGTCCTTGTACCTGCCACTTGGCTGAATCTTCTGATCAAATCCAATCATTTTCTTGCTGAGCATGTAGAGAAGGACTTAGTTCTCTCTCTTTTTTTCTAATTTCAGTACTTTTTATTGCTCTTTTTGGCCTAATTATTCTGGCTAACTCTTCCCATACAATTCTGAGAAGGCGCGATGATGAAGATCCTCCTCGTCTGGTTTCTGAGTATAAGGAGCCTCTTTTTAGTCACTATCTATGGAAAATAATGTGGGAAACTGGTACTGTATGTATAACATTGTTATGCTGAGAAATTCCCTTACTATTCTTATTTATTTTGAGCACGTATATCAGAAACAAGTGTTAGACTTTTGTCAAATGTCTTTAATACCTTGATTGGAAAGATTTGTGTGATTCTTTGGGTTTGTAATTATTTGGTAGATTTTACATCGATTGTTTGTCTCATGTTGAACCCACTCTGCATGCCTTGTCTGACTCGAACAACATATTATTTTTATGATGTGTGCTTGGAATCTGTTAGCAAGGATTTTGTTAAGACATTTCCTGTCTAGATTCGTGAGGAACATAGGCCTATAATTCTGTAGTTTGTCTATAATAATAATAGTTTATACTTTCCAGTCTCATCTTGGTATCAGGCTAATGCTCACTTGATAAAATAAATTTGAGAGTTTCCCATGATTTTCTTTATTTTGGAATAGTTGCAGTAGAACTGGCATCAGCTTGTTTCTGGATGTTTGGTAGAGTTTGCCAATGATGCCATCTGAATCAGGATATTTTTTGTTGCTGGGAGTTTTTTTCAATGCCCTTGTCAGTTCCTTCTGTCTTATCTTCTTGCTGTTAGGTGTTGCCCAGTCAAGTCCAAATCAGAGCAGCCCTGTGTACAACAGAACAAAACACTGCATGGTGCTGGGTCATCCTCAAACGTGTTCTGGTGTTTGAGCCCATTCCTGCAGCCACTGTGTCAATCCATAGTGTTGAGAGTCTTCTTCTTTTTCACTGCCCTTGTACTTCACCAGGCAGGATGTCTTTGGCAGGCAGGGATTGGATTGGTGGCTGTTGACAACATATTCAAAATATGTGAGATCGAGTCACACCCTTGCCTCTAAGGAGCATTCTTTCTGGAGCACTTCTTCCAAGGCAGGTTTGTTTGTTCTTTTCCGAAGTCCAAGGTTCTTCCAAGATTCTTCATTAGCATTATAATTCAAATGCATCAATTCTTTTTTTTTTCAGTCTTTCTTATTTGTTGTCTAACTTTCACATTCACATGGGTGATGGGAAATACTATGGCTTGGGTCAAGCGCACCTCACTCCTCAAAATAACATTCTTGTTTTCGACATGTTGAAGAGGATTTGTGCAGCAGATTTACCCAGGACTGAGCTTCATTTTACCCCCTGACTGTTGTTTCCATGGGTATGGATTGTGGATCTAAGCAAGATGAAATCTTTGACAAATTCAATCTCCTCCACACTTATCATGATGTTACTCCTTGGTCCAGGGCTGATGATTTTGGTTTTCTTTATAGTGAGTGAGTTATAATCCACACTGAAGACTACAATCTTTTATCTTCATTAGCAGTTCTTTCAAATCTTCCTCAAGCAAGGTTGAGTTATCTGCATATCCCGGGTCTTTAATAAGCCTTCCTCTAATCCTTCCTGGTGCACATTCCTCTTCATATAAAGCAGCTTTTCCGACGATTTGCTCAGAATTCATATTGAGCAAGTATGGTGAACGGATATAACCCTGAAACACACCTTTCCTGATTTAAACCATGCAGTATTCTTAAACCATGCAGTATCCCCTTGTTCTGGTTCACAGACTGCCTCTGTGCATCAAGAAAACATCCCAACTTAGTACTGCCCAAACCCACAAGTCCAACATTAACCCATTAACCCATGTGCCCAACACCAATCCACAAAGTCCTCCTCCTTCTCACAAAACACGCTCCCTAATGCCGAATGCAGGAGGAAAGCTGAGTCAGTGAGTGTGTAAGCATCTCAGTGCTAGCAGGGGTCTCCACATGGCTGCATTGGGGTAGGTCCATGCAGCATCTCTTTCGGGATGTCTTGCAGGAAGTCAGCCTTGCAAGCTGAAGCAGGGAACCAGCTAAGGCAGCTGCATCCTGGTCCAAGCATCAGAAAGCAAGAGACCTGAGAACTAGAAAGGCAAGGCTTACCAAGCAATTTGTCTCTCTGCCCTTCAATTAACCCCACATGTGTTTATCAGCCAGGTTGGCACAATAAACTAACTCAGTTGCCCAAATAGTTTTCTTCCCAATTTCCTGGCAAAGACAAGTGAATGCTTCCAGTGTTTTCAGCCTGTTGACACATTTACATTGATATTCCATCATTTCCTAGAGCCTTGTTTTAATGAGTCCTTTCAGTGCAGCTTGAACTTCTTCCTTGAGTACCGTTGGTTCTTGCTCATATGTGACCTCGCTATGTTGGAATGTTGACTAGCTCTTTTTGGCACAGTAATTGTGTGTTCTTCCCAACTCCTTTTGCTGCTATGAGCATTGCTCGATATTTTGCCCACAGAATTGTTTCAGTATTGTAAAAGGAAACTTGAATTTTTCCTTGAGTTATTTGTATTTGAGATCTGCTGAGTGTGTTTTCAGTTTTGATTTTTCTAACTCAGGGTGCTTGCACATTTCATTATAATTTTACTTTGTCTTCTTATGCTGCCTGTTGAAACTTTTCTGTTCATCTCTTTGACTGCATCAGCTTTTCCATTTGCCTTAGCTGCTCCATGAATAACAGTAAGTTTCAGAATCTCCTCTGACATGCCCGCTGCTCTCTTTTCTTTCTTTTAATGACCCTTTGATTTCTTCCTGCTTGATGTCTGGATGCCACACAGCTCATCCAGTCTTCTGTCCTAATGTTCAGTGCACCTAATCTGTCCTTATCTATATCAAACTCTATCTTATAGACCTAATTAAAGCTTCTACCTTAGTATTTGCCAGTTTAGATAAGCCATGTGTCTCTAGAAATTTCTCCATTACTCTTAGATTTTCAAATGCATTGGAGGATATTTTTTCATAAACTAAACCAAAAGCGCACTGCCATTGAGTGAATTCCAACTTATGGTAACCTATAGAATGTGATAGAACCTTCCTGTAGGTTTCTGAAATGTAAACCATTAAGGGAGTAGACAGCCTCACTGTTCTGCATAGAAATGGGAAGATTCACACTTTAATCTCAAAGTTAGCAGCACAACATGTCACCCACGAGACCACTTGCACTTGCACAAATATTGTGTTTTTATCCTTTTATTTCAGTTGGTTCTGTATTGATGTCACTCATTTCATTTATTATTCATGTTATTTCCTCTTCTCCTTGCTTTCCTTTATTTGATTTTCAAGTGGCCAGTTGATTGTATTAATCTTTTCAAAGGACTAACTTTTAGTTTTCTCAGATCTTTATTAGGTCTTGTTTTTTCTGTGGACTCACTTTGCTCTTCTTTTGCTGACTCTTGGAGAAGTTTGTCTAAATGCTGACTTTGGTTCTTTCCCCTTTTCTGAATTTGGGGATTTCTCCCTATAGATTGCCCTCTGAGCTCGGCTTTTGCTGTGTCTCAATGGTTTTTTTTACATGGTATTTTCCTTCTTATGTGATTCAAATAATTGTTTCCATTAAAAAATGTTTTTTCTTCCATTCCCCACAGTTTAAATGCCGAATGCTAGTCAGTGTCCATACATTTGATTTTTTATCTTCCTATTGTTGGTTTCTAATTTTATAGCATTGTGATCCTAGAAAATGCTTTGTAAGATTTCAATATTTTGAAAATTATTGATATTTTCTCTTTTTGTTTGTTTGTTTCTTTAACGTATGTTGTATTCTGGAGAAGTTCCCATGTGCACTATACACACTTCTATCCTGACACACGTGGGGTCACCATGAGTCAGAGTGAACTGGATGGCCACTGTTTTTGTTTTCTTCTCCAGAAATGTATAACTTATGTAATTAAATATTCAACTATAATTAAGCTTCATGTTCACCTAATGTTAGATGATCTCTGTCCCTGGAAGAAGAGGAAAGAGTTTGAGCATTTATTACTTGAAAGAATGAGTACATATCATCAGTCAAAATTTGACTGGAAATCATAGGATAATAATCTTTGGATTTCTCCATGAAATTCTTTAGCAGAATTAGTTAGAGTAATGCTGAATCTCTTTGATGCTCACCTATCTGTGAGCAAAATTAATTCAGTTATTTCCATTTTGATGATTGTAGAAACTTTTTAAAAAATAGTATTACATTTTCCTTTACTCAGAATTATGCAATAAATCTAAAACTAGCCAAGTAGTATCTGATAGACAATTGCTTGGTTTTGAAAGTACTCAATTATTGTACCACTTATAATTTGTGATGTATTTTGTTACATTATAATACTCATTTGTAATGTTTATCTTTATAAAGTAAGATCTTTATAGTTTAATTAAATTCTATATTAAATTTATTATTTAAATAATTAAAATAGGTATAAGTTATGAGATCTGAAATATCCATGCATTATCATTTGTATTATATGAATATTTATCCCCTAGAGTCATAAATGCCCAATCTCATTTGCATGTAAAATGTGTATAGTTAAGATGTCAGTAAAAACAACAAAAGAGGAAACAGATCAGAGTAATATGAAGAAGGGAAGCCAAATCAAAAAGAAAAGGTAATTCTCAAGCCATTTAGACTGATATTTTGTTTCTAGTTTTTCATCAAAGTCACTGAGCAGTTTTTAAAATATGAATATAATTGTGTATACCTCTTTATTTGAAGTAGTTTTTTGGCACTTTGAATTGAACCACCCATTAATATATTTTTAAATGCTGCATTTATTAAATCACTTAAAACATATCATGGTAGGAAATAAACACGTTAACTAAGAAATCTGATCTGAGTTAGATAAATATGTTTCATTCTAACAAAGCATTCACAAGTCTGTCGCTAGATTCCAAAGCAATTCTTCTATGGTGTATTCACACTAGTCTATGAACGTAGCAATTTTGTTCTGACAGATCAAGCATAAATTTGACTTTGACAGTCTCACTTGGTTGAGTTTTACAGGTGTCCATATTGTTCTGACTGTGATAAAAGGTGACATTTAGGCCATTGTGGATACGCTAATGTTCTGTCTTGAAAGAATTCATCATTTCCTTTTGTTCTCTTTCAATATTTTTGCCCAGATCATCTTTTCACCTGTTAATATGCTCGTTTCCACAACAACCACCTACAAAGTATTCTAAGTCAGAGACCAGGTGTCTGGATGTACTTCATGCAAAATTTGCACATCTTGTCCAACCAACATATTTTATCATCGGGCTTAGTTTAGAAGTCACTGAATCTGTGAGAAAACCCAAATAAGTTGAGAACACACATCACTCATATCATTTAGGGGTCCTCTTCTCAGACCAAGTTTGCAACTTCAAAATAAAAAAAAGCACAGTGTGATAAGAGAAAATAGAACAGCTTCTGAGCCAGCCAAGAGCATAAAAACAAACAAACAAGCAAATAGAGTACCAGCAGGCAGGCTTCCTGGCCAAAAGTGTAAGAGGACAATGGACCAAGTGGCTGAGAGGTTGAAGAAAATAAAAAAATGCTTACCAGCATGGCTGAAAAGAAGCACTATGGACAAAATAATTGTATTCTTATGATGTTGTAACCTGCTATTGTCCCTAACGATTGAGTCTTAACTATAAGTTCTGCATATCATTGCAAGGAATTTGAACCAAGCAGAGAAGTAGAGTACAATGGGAGGGATGGTTGATGGCAGAAAAGGGTAAAGAAGCACGGGAGATAAGGCATGTCTGATTTCTGCCTAGTGGTAATGGCTTTGGGCTCATATGGGGTTGGATATTCTCCTCCTTTGTGAAGCTGGAGGAGGTCAGATGTGTGCCCCCATGCCATTTCCTTAATATTTTTTATGTATCTTGATATAAAATATAATTGTTCAAAATATTTAATATAGTTTATACTTAATCTATTGAGTCCCATTAGATGTTGAAATAGTCGTCACCTCAATTTCATGAAGATTACTCTTAAATTTAGCATGCAATTGCATTTGTATAATTTTTGGTTATTTTTTCTTAACTGTGCTTAGAACTAAAATGTGCTTATTATAGAAATGTCAAGAATAAAGATACACACCGAGATTAAAATTTAAAAAAAACCCTGGTGATTGCTGTAAGAAAGATCCTATTTTGAATGACCTCATGTCCAAACTGAGATATATGAGTATTTTTAAAATGTCCATCAAGGGGGAGCAAGAGTTGGAAGGATCAAATGATAGCATTGGAGACCCATATAATTTATTATCGACATTTTGGGTGATAAAAACACTCACTGCCATTGAGTCAATTCTGACTCATAGGACACTATTGGCCGGGGTGGAAATCCCCGTGGGAGTGTCTGAGATGTAACCCTTGGCAGGAGTAGAAAGCCTGGTCTTTCTTCCGTGGAGCCGGCAAGTGGTTTCAAACTGCTGACCTTATGGTTAGCAGCCCTATAATGAACCACTATGCCAGTAGGAGGTGCTACTAATAATATTAAATGAGAGGAAAACGTAAGCCAAAATGGTCTCAGGAAAATGGGAGCATATGGTATCCCTAAATAATACCAACAGCTACCTCAGCTAAAAGGTTCAGGTGAGCAGACAAACAAATGTACGGTTTATATAAACCGGTGAAACCTAAGCAACGTAAGGGAGTGCATTTCAGAGCAGGATTGGGCAAAGATGTTGCTGGAGAGAGAAAGTTTGATGAACAATACTTGGGAAAATCATTTACATTTCATATAATTATGGAATGAATGTATATGGAACACTCATCTCATTTCAACTCAAGTGGAGATACCCTGACAGGCAAATTAGGGGCGAATAAACACTGCTCATCCGTTTGGGGTTATATGTAGCTTTATCTCTTTCTGGCCGCTAGGGGACCACTTAGTCCTTCGCACATCACATTTACCTGCGTATGCCATTGGGCAGATACACTAAAGGAAGATAGCTATAACTCTAATTGCATCAGAGTCCTGTGACACCTTTGGCCTATACAGCACGTGCTATCATGGAAAATATCACATTACTCTCTATTTGTTTCACATGAGTCAGTTTGGTCTTTTCCACTCCAAAGACTCCTGAGTTGTACCTTCAAAATAAATTGGCACATGCTATCATGTGCCTAGGGCATTCCAGCACGCTCAGTTTAAAAAATATATATGATCTGTCTATTTTTTCCTTTGCTGATTTGAATAGTGAGCTTTTCTTCTAACTCCCCTGGCCCTTCTCTTAATGTTGAACTCTTATCTCAGGTAATCATTTGAGTCTTAACATCAAAAATTAAAAATAAAGAAAAATTACAATACATCTATTAGCTACATTGTAGGTGCTGGGTTGGTTTTGTTTTTGTTTTTGATATCTGCTGCTTCTAACCTTACAATTTATGTCAAGAAAGTGTTGTTTTCTTTCTCTTAGAGATGAAGAACCTGAGAGGTCGATAAAAGAGAGGGAAGCCAAGTGGCTGCCAGGGGCATGGGCTTAGAGATGCACTTATATATTGCATTTTAGAAA
Organism: Tenrec ecaudatus; assembly: GCF_050624435.1. NCBI lineage: Eukaryota > Metazoa > Chordata > Mammalia > Afrosoricida > Tenrecidae > Tenrec > Tenrec ecaudatus. The sequence goes on from NC_134544.1 coordinate 43,210,905, forward strand.
AGAAGTCCATATGATAATAAAACAGGACACATTAAAACCATAATCAAGGGAACGATGCATTGTCCTACACCAAGTAATTGGAGAAAGGCGGTGGCAGTAGAGATCACAAAGGCATCAAAGTCTTCTGAGCCCACAAAGGGCTTTGTTCCCCCTGAGTTTCAGCTGGGAGAAAATCTCTAGCACTGCCTCCTGTTCACAACTGGGGAGGGGAGCTGATGCTCAGCAGGCAAGGAGCACGTGCAGGGCAGGGTTTTCTGTGCTGAGCTCACAGCCAGTGCAAAAGGCTATCGGTGGAAGACTTTCTGCTTGAAATTAGGGGTGATAGCTATTGGGGCAGGTGATCAGCCATCTTTCTTGCTAGTTGTTCTTGAGCAGCAGGAAGGGCACAGGAAGGAAAAAAGGGAGGGCCGAAGAAAGGTGGGAGGAAGGGAGAGAAAGCGAGAGGAAGCATGAGAGGGAAGAGGGCTTGCCTTTTCAGAATAGGTCCCCAATGGAATCTTACAGTGGTTTTACTTTGCTGTTCCCTAAAGAATCCCCGGTGGCAGAATGAGTTACAGGTTGGACCACTAACTGCAAGGTCTGCAGTTTGAAACCACCAGAGCTGCTCTGGGGGAGAAAGATGAAGCATTCTACTTTCATAAAGGTTTAGTCTCAGACATTCACAAAGCAGTTATCATCTGATCTATGGGGTTGCTATCTGCCAGTGGGTACTCCATGGCTGTGATGCAGTGTCCAATGAAAGGAGCCTGCTGGCGCTGTTTGATAAGTGTTGGACCGCTAACTACAAAGCACTGGTTCAAACCCACCAGCCACTCCTTGAAAGAAAGTTGAGGCTTTCTGCTCTCATAAAGATTTACACTCTGGGAAACCCCATAAAGGGTTTGTATGAGTTGGAATCACTAGAAGTCAGTCAGTTTGAGGCAGCGTCTTATGAAAGGTCCCTGGTGTTAGGGACGGTGAAGAGTTTGGTTGGTTGTCAAGGTGCCATCAGTTTGTATGCACCAAACGTTACACATAAGAAAAGACCTAGTGATTACTCGTACAAAGGTTAAATCCAGAAAACTAACTCACTGCCATCAGGTCAGATTCAGCTCATAGCTGCCCTACAGGACAGAATAGCTCCTACGGGTTTCTGAGACTACAAATCTTTACAGATGCAGAAAGTCTCCTCTTTCTCCCTTGGAGAGATTAGTCGGTCCGAACTGCTGACCTTGTGCTTAGTAACCCATTCACAACCCACTAAATCATCAAGGTCCTTTCCTATAAAGATTGTTGTTGGGAATGCATTTAATCAAAAATATGCCAATGCAAAGATTTTCTCTCAGTCTGTGGCTAGATTCTTCTTTTCTTCCTGTGTCTTTTGAAAATAAAAATGTTTTATTCTAATTAAATCTAAATTATTAACCTGAACTTTTACATGATACTTGGTATTGTTGTCATATCTGGGTAGTCTTTGCCTTAGGTAAGGCCACAAATATGTTCTCCTTTGTTTATTTACAATTTTAGATTTTACATTAGTCTTATGATCTATTTTGAGTACTTTTTATGATGAAATAACTGGAACAAAATTTATTTGTTTATTTAATTATACCTATTAGTATCCAAGTGCTTAGCACTTCAATTCACAAGAATATTCTGTCTCCAATGAATTGCATGTACACTTTTGTCAGCAATCAGTTATCCACAGACTGCTTGGTCCCATTGTCAAATGTGTTTATCTTGCTGCTAAGACCACATGCTTGTATTGCTCTTTGTCCTAAATCCTTACATTAGAACATTTTAGGTCACCAATTTGATTCTTTTCAAACCTGTTGTAGCTATTTTTGAGCTATTTGCATTTTCATATAAATACTTAAATTGACCTGAGAATCTATAACAAAGGGAAATATACTGGGACATTATTGGGGATGCATTGATTTGGAGAGGACCAACAGCTAAAAACTATTGAATCTTTCAACCCATCAGCACAGCAACATACTGCAGAACTCATGGTGGCACGATCACTCCTTTATGAGGACAGTATATCTCTCCATTTATTTGGATTTTGTTTAATTTGTTCAAGAAATATTTTGTTTACTGATTTCCTGTACTTAGTGAGAATTATCTCTCCTATCTCTATGAGAGTGTACATATTCTTTTCCTTGCATAGAAATTTGTTTGTACCTATGCTTCTGTTCATGTTATTGAGTCATTTCCACCATGAGAATCCTAATCGACAATGAAAGAAAGCCTGGCTCGGTCAGTGCCATCCTCGCACTGTGTCTATTTCTCTCACTTAGGGTCTCCTTTTTTATGCTGACCCTCTAATTAAGCCGGCATGATGTCCTTCCCCAGGGACTGTCCCCACAGCTAGCATGTCCGATGTGTGTGAGACAAAGCCTCCTTTTCAAGGAGCATTCTGACTGTACTTCTTCCCAGGTTTGTGCTTTCATCTGGCAGGACATGGCCTATTGTTTGCAGCAACGTAATTCAAAGACATCCTTTCTTCTTCAGTCTTCCTGATTCCTTGCCCAGCTTTCTCGGACCATGAAAATATCATGAGTAAGGTATACACTTCAGTGTTCCAAGGGACAGCTTTGCTTTTCACACTTTGAAGTGGTGTTCAGCAGCAGATTTGCCCATGTGCACTGATTGTGGAACCAAGTAAAATGAAAAACTTAATAACATCAATTGTTTTTTGATTTGTCACAACAGTGTGTTTTGGTTTTTTGTTTTCTTCTAAGTTGTGGTGTAAGCTATTCTGGAGGCTGCAGTCTTTGATTTTCACCATGCAGTGCTTCGTGTCCTCTGAGCTTTCAGCAACTAAGATTTTGTCATCTATAGACGCTGTCTAGATCTAGATGCTTTTGAAGACAGAATATCCATTTTTTTAGCCTTTCCCTGAGATTCCGTGATTTTTGCTTTATATCATGTCCCAAAAGCCATTTGGAAATCCTGGAGGAACTCACATCATGTTCATTTTCAATATTCTTTGAGGAATGTTTTTGGGCTGGGGGTGTCTTAAGGAACCAATATCAAGGATCTGGCTGTGTATATATGGGAGTTCCTAATGAGATGCTCATGGGATAGCCCTTGTTACCCTCAAGAACAACCAAACACTGTTGTTATGGAACAACTTTCTTCTGCACACATTTCTTGGCCTTTTTCTCAACAATCAGGGTTTCAGTTTTCTGAAAACCTCTTTATAGTAAACCTCATGATGGTCCTCCATCCTCAAAGAGAATGGAGTCACTCTCAAAGCCATCATCACAATCTGAAGCGACCCCTTCACTGAGTTTAACTCGACCCACGGGTCCCCTTGGAAGACACGCTTCATTATTGACCTTTTGGTAAAGGCACTCTCATAACACTAAGATGAGTATTTTATTGAGAGACCTTGTCTGCAGTCCATCACTAATGGCAACAATAAATGTAAACATGATTTGTGAACCAGATATTATAAACTAGAACCTACTACCAAAATTCCTTCACCTACCCTCATCTATTCAATTTTCTATATTTTAATAAACTATGTTACATGCTTTCTGTGTATTTTGTGTTTCATATGCTTTCTAGACTTTTGACCTACCTTTGACTCATCAAAATAGAACGTGACTGTTTTTACCCTTGTACATCTTAAAATGGGCTCTGAAAACTAATGTTTTGTTTACCACTGTGGAGAAAACGTGGAGTTTCATAGCCCATGATCTTGCCATGTAACTTTTATAAAGGCAGCCAAAGATTTCTTTGATAGCTTATTTCCCTGATGACTTCCATTCATATTATAACAAACTAGACATTTAGCCACTATTTGTGGCATAAAGCCATGTTTTCAGGCAAGTTATTGTGTTTAAACCAGAGCCCCCAAAACCTTCATTTCCTTTTATCTCTGAGGCTAAATTTAACTCCATTTTTTTACCCAAGCAAATTAGATGTTGCTTTTTTGTTTGTTTGGTTTTGGGTTTTTTTTTCCATATAAAACTAGAGACACAGGAGCAAATGAAAGAAATAAAAGTCCATTATCCTTTTGCTGGTAAATATACCTGTGTCTCCTCTTCACCACACACACACACACACACACAAAACCCTCAGTGCCATTAAATCGATTACAAATCATAGTTATCTTACAGCTGATGACTATAGAAAAATAAAATATATGGGCAGAAAAACTGGAGAATCCTTTTCTTGAGTAGTCCTTTAAGGCTGTCATTTACAGTGCTCTTGTTAGCCAGTTTGCCCAAAGACTGCGTGTATCTATAACCATGAGAAGTCAGAAGGCTAAGGATGCTTTGACAGCTGCCCTGGTCGACACTGACAGAATAACCTTTCTCTCCTGTTTACACTGAATCTGATAATCAACTAAGGTAATATTTTGATGCATGTACTTTTATCTAGTTTAATGAAGAAGAACTAAATTTCTATGAAAGAGAGAGAGAGAGAGAAAGAGAGAGAGAGAGAGAGAGAGAGAGAGAGAGAGAGAGAGAGAGAGAGAAAGAGAGAGAGTTAATGTTCTAAAGTAGGAGATCTCCCTGAGTTGGCTGGTAGTACCGAGATCCACCACCACTCTCTGTCGGTTTGTTGTATGCCCATGGCTTTGGTGTTGCTGAGATACTGCGAGCTCTGTCGCTGGTATTTCAGATGCCAGCAGGGTCACCCAAAGTGAACAGGCTTCAGCAGAGATTCCGAATTCAGAACAGACTATGAAGAAGGAAGAGGCGCTCCACTTCTGAAGAAAACCTTATGGGTAGCATCGTGACATTGTGAGTAACTGAAAATCTCATTAATAGAAGGAGAACATTGTCAGAGATAGAAGACACTCAAAATATGGCTGAGGAAGATCCACCTTCTTGATGTAGAGTCAAGACTAATAAAGCGGAGGGAGTGATAACTGTAGGAATGAAGATTTGGGGCCCATTTGTTGGTGGGGCATGACTCAAAAATGAGAAACAATTGAAAATATCAATTAACAATTGGAACCTGTCATGAACAAAGTATCCATCTAAGAAAATTGGAAGTTGTCACAAATTAAATGGACCATATATAGATCTATATTGTATGGGTTACTGAGCAAAAATGGGTATTGGCCATTTTGTATCGGAAAATCAAATTGTTTACTATGCCAGGAATGATACAATCAATAGGAATGGAGTTACCCTCACTGTCAAAAAGATATGTCAAGACCTACCTTGAATTCCAATACTGTCAGTGACAGGATATTGATCTATATACAAGGAAATCCAATCAAAACACTTGTTATTCAAATATATGCACCAAAGATGTAAAAACAGAAAAAAAACGACCAACCTTCTTATTCTAAAATTGATCAACCATGAAACTAAGATGCATAGATAATTATTGGTAATTGGGATGCAGATGTTGAAAACCAAGAAGAATGAACAGTTGTTGGAAAATCGGGTCTTGGTGGTAAAAATGAAACTGGATGTCACAGTATAGAATTTTGCAAGCTCAACAACATCTTCCATACAAATACCTTTTTTTTCAACATCACAAAAGGCAACTATGCACTTCTCCAGATGGAATGCACAGAAATAAAACGGGCTACATCTGTGAGAATAGATGGTGGAGAACCTCAGTATTGGCAGCTAAAACCAGTCAGGGGCTGACTGTGGAACAGACCATCAATTGTTCCATTGTAAGTTTGGGTTGAAGCTGAAGAAAATTAAAACAAGTGCCCAAGAGTTAAAATATCAGGTGAATCTTGGTTAAAAGCACAGAATGCCAGAAATATGTAATTTGTGTTTTATTGGTGATGCAAAGATATTTGGCTATTTGAATCAGAACACATTATGGACAGCCTTGAGAAGAATGGGAACTCCAGAACATGTCATTGTGCACATGCAGAATTTGTATGTGAACGAAAAGATAGTCGTGCTAAACAGAGCTGGGGAATACTGGGTGGTTTAAAATCAGAAAAGTTATACATCAAGGTTACATCATCTCTATTTAGTCTTATGGAGCAAATAATCAAAGACGTTTGCTTATATGAGAATGCATAGAGAGCATGAAGCAGGGAACCAATAGGGAAGTCTGAGGGGCCAGCCCCAATCCAAACTATGTGGACATCACCACCCTCCCCACAGAAGAATTCACTTCAGAGGAGAGCACTGAAGCTCCAGCTCCAGGAGAAGGACATGTCTGATGAGAGCACACAGGAGCAAATGAAGGGGGAGAAAGAGAGTGTGGAACACATCCTGGCCCACTAAGCTTTGAGGATGATATCCCTGTTCAGAGCGCCAATGCACAGAAAGGATCATAGGGCCAGCCCCACTACTAGACATGACCCATAGCACTACAGGGGACAAAACTGGAGACATAGTGCGGGAATTGCGCCCGATCTGACCCCATCACCTTGAGGCGAAACACAAAGGGTGTGCAACAGAACAGGAAGGGGAACAGAGCAACAAAGTCCCTAGGGAATACCAAAAAGAGACTTTGGAGTCAGGGTATGACACCCCATCAGACTCCACCAGAAAACACTCCTAAAGGTCAACATACAGACCTTGAACTATTTACAGGTTTTTCTTTTTTGTCATTTTTTTATTGTTTTGTTTTCTTTTGTCACTCTGGTTTGCTCTGTCTTGTCTTTTGTGCATATTATTATCTCTGAAAGTCTATCTAGATAAGATAGGTGGGATAAACAATCCGGAGGAGAAAACAACAACCAATGGTTCCAGGGGGGACATGGGAGGTGGGTGTTAACAAATTCAGGGATGAGGGAACAAGTGATCCAAAGTTGATGGTGAGGTGGGTGTAGAAAGCCTGGTAGGATGTGATCAAGGGCAATGTAACCCAGAGGAATTACTGAAACCCAAATGAAGGCTGAGCATGATAGTGGGACAAGAGGAAAGTAAAAGGAAATAGAGGAAAAAACTAGGAGGCAAAGGGCATTTATAGAGGTCTAAATAAAAGCATGTGCATATGTAAATATATTTATAAATGACAATGGGGAAATAGATCTATGTACATAGATTTGTGGGTTTAGTATTAAGGTAGCAGATTGACATTGGGCCTCTACTCAAGTACTCCCTCAATAAAAGAGTATTTTATTCCATTAACTTGGCATTCCATGATGCTCACCTTCCCAACATGATCGCTGAAGACGAAGCGAGTGCATCACAAATGTGGTGAAGAAAGCTGATGGTACCTGGCTATCAAAAATATGGCATCTGGAGTCTTAAAGGCTTGAAGAGAAACAAGTGATCATCTAGCTCAGAAGCAACAAAGCCCACATAGAAGAAGCACACCAGCCTGTGTGATCATGAGGTCTTGATAGGATCATATGTCAGGCATCAAAGACCCAGAACAAAATATATCATTGTGAATGAGGAGGGGTGTGGAGTGGACACCCAAAGCCAATCTGTAGACACCTGGACATCCCCTTACGGAATGGTCGTGGGCTGGAGAGAGCCAGTTAGGGTGCAGTATAGCAACGATGAAACATCCAACTTTCCTCTAGTTCTTTAATGCTTCCCCTATCCCCCTGCCCCCCCCACCGGTATCATGATCCCTATTCTACCTTACAAATCTGGCAATACCAGAGGATGTGCACTGGTGCAGATAAGAGCTGGAAACACAGGGAATCCAGGACAGATAAACCCCTCAGAACCAATAATGAGAATAGCGATACCAGGACGGGAAGGTGAGGTAGAAAGTGGGAACTGATCAAAATGATCTACATATAACCCCATCCCTGGGGGACGGACAACAGAAAAGTGGGTGAAAGGAGACATTGGACAATGTAAGACATGAAAAAATAATAATTTATAAATTATCAAGTGTTTGTGAGGGAGAGTGTGGGAGAAAGGGGAAAAATGAGCTGATATCAAGGGCTCTAGTAAAAAGAAATGTTTTGAGAATGATGAGGGCAACAAATGTACAAATGTACTTGACACAATGGACGGATGTATGGATTGTGATAAGAGCTATACGAGCCCCCAATAAAATGGTATTTTTTAATGCAGGGAGAATGAAGGAAGGCTTATTAACTAGTGATTTTCAGGTAATACAACCTCCTTTGATGGAAGTGAGGGCTTCAAGCACCTGCCGATGAAGTTCAAGGATGGCAGCTATTTGTCAGAGTAGATTTGATTGCATTGGGCTTAGGTTGGGGTTTGGGTATCACAATATTACATAGAGCGATTAAGATAAGGAACTCATGGGTTAATTCATCTAAACTGCAGTGACTTCTTAATAGAGAATTAGTTGAAAAAGATGTTTAATGGGATGCTTATTGTATAGTAGACAGTGTGTAAGTATTTTTACATGATGAGGACATAAGTAAATGCATCTTAAAATGAGGCAGAATGATTACAAAGAGGCTTCCAATACTTTGTGAACAAGCTCCATTATCTTTTCATGCCAATTTTTGAAGCCCACACCTACTAAATTGAACCAGGATAAAGGGACAAAGAAACTACTGAGTAGAGTAATGCATAAAGGGTTACATATAAAAATACGCATTATGAAGGCATTGGTTGACACAAGGAAGAGAAGCCACCCTGCCCTAGAAGCAGTAGAGCGTTACCAACCCCAGACCTAAAGAATGAGAGAGGTCAGGGAAGCCCATTTGTGCAATTGAAACATATCTATTTCTCAATCCAGTGAGTGGGAAGTGAAGGCATTAAGAGTGAACCTGAAAGAGCAAGCAGGGACCTTCAGTATAAATAAACTCTAAACTAGGCCCAAGAACAATGGGCCCTAGAATACTTGTCAGTAGAGTAAGCCAACTCAGAGCTGTGGATGAAGAGTCTAAACCAAGTGATGTGGACAGAGAGGAAAGAAAGTACTTATCAAATCTCTAACCTCCAACCTTTCCATCAACAGTCTTATGCTTAACCCACTGAGCCGCCAGAGCTCTGGAGTATAAATACCCCACATATTGATAGTTCGTTCCTTAAAAAAGTCTCGGACTCCAAATTTACCCAAAATTGATCTTCAAGCAGATCAAGAGGAAACAGGGCAACCAGGAAGGATCACAGACACAGAAATGAACCTAGGTAAAAGTCTTGAGTTGCCATATTTACTGATCACTTAAAAAAACCCAAACTAACCAATTTATTTATTTTTTAATTCAACGTTATAAGTCAGTGACAAAATAAGGATTCTGAATGAAAAGGAAGCGTGAGCATCTACAGTACTAGTATCCCAAACTGGATCGTCTCCTGCTGGCAAATTTACTATTATGATTTAATAGCAGACAGGCTGTGGCCTCTAATCTCTTAGCTCATGCCTTTCCCCCTTTTGCTCATGTTAGTCTAGTGATAAATGATGTAGAGTTTCTCAGAGAGAGAGAAAATTATGCCCAATATAAAAAGTGGTTGAAAAAGCTGATTACAGAGTCATTAGCCCCTGTGGGCTCATTTTATTGCTATAAAGTCATCATTCAAGTCGACATATATTTAGCTTCTGTGGCCTTCGTTTGTGGTAAGCAAAATAACCTCATAGGGGGAAAAAAGGGAGTCCAAGTTCAACTTCCTATTTTTAGTGATGTGACAGCCAATTTGCTAAATTAGAAAAGCCTGAAGCAGAAGCAGAGACATGTCATCAGCTTGTGTTGCTCATACTTTGTGCTTCTCAGAGCACATCTGTGGATGGGTTTAATCCTAGATTGCATATTCTATGAGAGACTGGAATAGTCCAAAGCATGACCAAAGAAGGTACCATGAGTTGTGAAGACTATATATACATTTATTTTGTCTTTTTTTTACATAAAAGAAACCATTGGAGGAATGAGGCATGTTTAGTGTAGCAAACAGAACTTATTTTTAAAAACCAAAATAATCTTTTTATTTAACTTTGGGTTAAGCTATGGAAAATAGGTAGAAATATTCTTCCTCCAAAGAATTTCTGGACACACAATATAAATTCAAGAAGAGCCATTTACCCATTCAATCAAGGAGTACTTACTTAACAAGTGGGAGCTGTTGGTTATTGTGTTTGGCCCCTAATGTTAGAGAATTCATTAGTAAGTAGTGTGATTTTCAGACACTGTGAGTTCTACATCAGTAGTGGTTTTATAATCAAACATTGGGTGGATATTAGTAAGAGTAATTATAGTCTTTACTATAAGATTATTAGTAATCTTATAAAAGGAAGAATTTCTATGATCCTCAGTCTAAATCATGTTCTGGTATTTTAATGTGTGCATGCATCAACTGAGGATCTTGTGAAGTAGCAAATTCAAGTTCAGTAGATAGCACTAGGATCTAAGATTTTGCACTTCCAATTTGCTTCCAGTGATTCATTGATTCTTGATCCATGAATCACACCAAGATTATTGTCATTCCACTATTTTGATTTTAGTGGGAATCAACAGATCTCTTTTTATGTGATCAGAGATATAATTTCGGACCTTTCAGATCCAGAAATATTAGAATACATTTTCTTATTAGGTTTCAAGAACTGGTAGTTAGAAAATGGTTCTATTTCCTAGTTTGCTGACAAAATCCAATTATGTGTCAAGCTGCCTTGCCCACTTCATTACTACATACTTCAAACCATGTGAAGAGGATACACTTGCATGTGGTTCTCATCCAAAATTGTCGTTCTGAACTATAGAACTTTACCTTCCCTTACCCTTAATTCTATCTTCTTGCAAACCCTTGATTTTCTGTTCCTTTTCCACAACTGATGTTGTCTGTTTTATCCTTCAGATGGTCAGGAGAGACCAGTCCCTGGAGGAGGACATCGTGTTTGGTAAAGTGGAAGGGTGGCAACAAAGGCGAAATCCATCAACTAGGTGGATTGACAGTGTCGACATCAATGGGCTCAGGCATAGGAACACTGGCGCAATGCTTTGTTCTGTTGTGCTTGGTATCACTTTGGGCAGGAGCCAACTCGATGGCACTGAACAACAACTTCTCCCACACTCGATCTTGGGAGTATTTCAGCAATACATTTGGAATGGGCCCTATGACTCGTACCCAGCTGAGGACTCAGAGCCTGAGGTCTGGGATCTGAGGATCCAGATCCAGAACCACCCTAGAACTTCCACTGAGACTCAATCACCCTGAATTTTTTTCTGCCCTAGAGTCTTCCTGTTCTTGATTACACAAATCAAGGTGACTGAGATCAATTTGCCATCTCAGGTAACTCAGACTAATTTTCAGTTACAGAAGTCCTTAGAGCTCATCGAATAGTGTTCCCAAACCCATTTTCTTTTCCTCTTTCTTTTTTGGAAAAGCTAGAAGATAATTTTTGATTAAATTTATATTAGAGATTCATCCAGTATTGATAGGAATAAGCTTTAAAAGACTGGAATACCTGAGGATTTATAAACAAAAGAAACAGAAACTGAGGATTTACAGTATGGAGACACTTCAATATATTTTATCAAACTTCTTAGGTGATTTTATAAGGCTGTGATTAAGAAAACTAAACTAAATAAATTTTAAAGGCTCTAGGAAAATTTACAAGCATTGACTGGATTAAGATATGTAATGTTCCACTACATAAGGAAGTGTAGAGAGATTGGGAGAGAAGTCAAGAGTGAAATAAATATAGAAGCAAAATGAAAATAATTGGAATGATTTGAGTAGTAATAACCATAGTTACTCCTTGAAATCCACCATTATTCAATTTGTTATACTGTGGTAGCTTACTGGTTGCTATGATGCTGAAAGCGATGTCATTGATACTTCAAATACCAACAAGATCTTCCTTGATTTAAAGTTTTCAGCAAACCTTCAGACTAAGAAGGATCTGGTGATCTACTTAAAATAATTTAAAAAATTGTAAAAATCCTTAGGAATACAAGTGAATCATTGTTTGATTTAATGCCATAAGATGAGCTCCTCAAATTGAAAACACTCAAAATATGACTGGAAAAGAGCTTCCTCCTCAAAGGAGATTAAATCTTAATGACACAGATAGAGTAAAACTTTTAGGACCTTCATTTTCTGATGTATGTCAGGACAAAAGGAGAACTAACAGGTGTGAGCATCCATTAAAACAATTTTGAATCAGGCAATCATATAACAAATGATTAAAATTCTATGGGCAAAATATTGAACTAATTGCTGAAGACAAATGGGTGCATAGCAAATGTGGTGAAGGAAGCTGATGGTGCCCGGCTATCAAAATATATAGCACCTGGGGTCTTCAAGGCTTGGAGGTAAACAAGTGGCCATCTAACTGAGAAGCAGCCAAGCCCACAGGGAAGAAGCACTCCAGCCTGTGTGATCACGAGGTGTCGAAGGGATCAGGTTTCAGGCATCAAAGAAGAAAAAATCGTATCATTATGTGCTCATCTTCCTGATATGATCACTGAGGACAGATGGGTGCATGGGAAAATGTGGTGAAGAAAGCTGATGGTGCCCGGCTATCAAAATATATAGCACCTGGGGTCTTCAAGGCTTGGAGGTAAACAAGTGGCCATCTAACTGAGAAGCAGCCAAGCCCACAGGGAAGAAGCACTCCAGCCTGTGTGATCACGAGGTGTCGAAGGGATCAGGTTTCAGGCATCAAAGAAGAAAAAATCGTATCATTATGTGCTCATCTTCCTGATATGATCACTGAGGACAGATGGGTGCATGGGAAAATGTGGTGAAGAAAGCTGATGGTGCCTGGCTATCAAAATATATAGCATCTGGGGTCTTAAAGGCTTGGAGGTAAACAAGCGGCCACCTAACTCAGAAGAACCAAAGCCCACTTGGAAGAAGCACACCTACCTGTGTGATCACGAGGTGTTGAAGGGATCAGGTATCAGGATCAAGGAACAAAAAATCATATCACTGTGAATGAAGGGGGGTGCAGAGTGGGAACCCAAAGCTCATCTGTGGGTGACTGGACATCTCTTTAAAAAGTGGTTGCGAGGAGGAGACGAGCCAGTCAGGGTGCAGTGTAGCAACGATGAAACATACAACTTTTCTCTAGTTCTTAAATGTGTCTTCCCCCCTACTATCATGATCCCAATTTTACCTTACAAATCTGGCTAGACCTGAGGATGTACACTGGTACAGAAGGGAACTGGAAACACAGGGAATCCAAGACAAATGAACCCTTCAGGACCAGTGGTGAGAGTGGCGATACCAGGAGGGGGAGCGAAGGTCGGGTAGAAAGGGGGAACCAATTACAAGGATCTACATATAACCTCCTCTCTGGTGGACGGGCAATATAAAAGTGGGTGAAGGGAGATGTCTGACAGTATAAGATATGACAACATAATAATAATAAATTATCAAGGGTTCATGAGGGAGTGGCAAACGGGGAGGGAAGGGAAAAATTGAGGAGCTGATACCAAAGACTCAAGTAGAAAGCAAATGTTTTGAGAATGATGATGGCAACAAATGTACACATGTGTTTGACACAATGGATGTATGTATGGATTGTGATCAGCATTGTATGAACCCCCACTAAAATGATTTAAAAAAATAAAAGTATATTCTTACTCAAAACATAAATAAATAAATCGGATAGATGGAAAATGGCAAGTGGCCACTCCTAAAATAATTGGCTGGTGTTCAACCTTTCCAGCAGGCAGCACTTGATCCAGGGCCGATGGTCCCAAAGAAAGAAGCTCAAGCGACACTAAGTGAAAAACAAGGCTCCAGTAACTGACAGAGTACCAAACAGAGATGTTTCAACAATCATCCTGTGACTGCGGAAGCACACCTTTATCAATGCCAAGAGATTCGGAAAGTAGATTCCTGGTCACTTGACTAAAAGAGGTCCATATTCATTGAACAACATCACTAAATATCACCCACAAGTAAATATTTTCGGAACATAATTTAAAAATGACTGGTAGCAGGAGTGCAACAACCGGGAACTGCCAGGAATCCAAGCTGGATTCAAAAGAGAAAATGGAATGAGTGTTATAATAATTGATGGCAGATAAATCCTGGCTGAAACTTCCAGAAATAGGTTACTTCTGTTGTATTGATTATGTACAGACATTCATCTATGTGAATCATGACACGTTATAAATAACACTGTAATTAATTGCAAATAAAGAAAGCTTAAATGTACCCACGAGAAACCTGTGCATAGACAAAGAGGCAGTTATTCTAACAAAACTAAAGGATATTATATCGGTTAGAACCAGGGAAGATGTGCATCCAGGTTGCAACCTTTCACCATTATTTCATCTGTATGCTCAGGAAATAATCCTAGAACCTGGATTATACAGAGAAGAAAGTCGCCTTGGGATTGAAGAAAGAGTCATTAACTACCTGCAATATATAAATAACAAAACCTACTTTCTTGAAAACAATGAGGACCTGAAGTACCCACTAATGAAAATAAAAGGCTACAGCTTTTATTGTGGATTATTAAAAGTAGTAGCGATTCAGGTAGGACAAAAAGAAAACAAAATGTCTTACTATTGGACTGTCGTATAGTTTAATTACTTACTATAACTCTTCTATACATAGTCTTTGTAACTTCTACCAAATTATTTGTTGGGAATATGTAAATAGGGTGAATGGGCCTCTGATGAGGATATTGGTCAATATTGTTATTTTGCTTCATATAAAATGATCCACCCAAAGCAGGAAGAAATTAATCTCATGCTCATAAAGAAAGAACACCCATGAAAAAAGCATGTCTTTGGACCCAAAGATCCCTGTGTTACTCTGTGCTGACTAGAGAAACAAATGCATAGACACTCATCTGTGTAGAAGAAGGAGCTTTATATAAGGAGTAATTGTATATTAAGGAAACACCCTAGCCCAGTCCAGATCAGGTCTATGAGTGATATTAGCCCATATGTCCAATACCTGTTTATAAATTCCTCTTAAAAATCATGCAACACATGAAATGATGCTGAATGCAAGAAGATCAGTGGGTGGAAAGTCTTGTGGAGTGGTGTTGGTGGGAGCATCTTACAGTGCTGGTGTGGGTCTCTATGTGGCTCCTCCAACTCCAGGGCTCTGGCTCTATCAGCTTAGCTCCATGTGGCTTGTCAACAGGACTATCTCACAGGGAGAGTGTGTGTCCTGCCTCCAGGGTGGAAGACTAGGGTTCCCAGAATCCTCAAGAGAAGGCCATTCCTATACTGAGACCTCATTGGCTATGACCTGATTGATGGGATAGACGCCACCCCTTCATTCAACTTCACATGAGATTACGTAGCTGCCACAACTTTTCTTACAAATAGGGTCTGTGTCTCTGTGTGGAGCACATATTAAGACCTAAAGAACCATTGTCCTTTGACTCATAAAGACATTAAGGCAAATATTTTCACCAGCATAAGAGGCTATCACTATTTTTTATTTTGTATGAAGTGAAAGAGTGGTAAGGAGTACTAATGGGACAGAGAAACTGTGCACATGTCAGATATATTTTAGATTACTGAGCGGCACAGAAATGCTCTGGGGCTGTGAATGTAACCATCTGCCCACCCATTAGTGGGAATGAGAGACAAGAATATAAGCAGGGCATTTGCTATCTGTAATTTTAGCACCTTGCCCCTCGTGTTACACTTCATCAAACCACCAGGCTTCACCTAAATACAAAAGAGAGTGTGGATACCAGTTACTAAGATATTCAAGAAGATAAAGGCTTGCCTTAAAACAAGCAGCCATCTAATCAGGTCACCAAGTTCACATAAAAGAAGTATACCAGCCTATGTGATCCAAGGACTGTAAATAATCAAATATACGAATGGAGGAGGGATGAAATTCTGTCCACCAGTTGGCAGAGGCTATGGATGACAGTGTAACCTCAAAATCCATTTGCAGTATCCCTACATTGATTAAGCTTCCAGGGAATCCCCTTTTGATCATAGACTTTGGATGTGAGTGACCTTGCTATTACACAGAGTGTATTGGAAAATGGGTTATTACAAATGTGTTTAAGTTAAAATTTAACGCTTTATTTTATCTCCCCATTTAAAATTTTTCCAGATTTTAGTATTTTCTATTTTATTTTTGATTGCAGTTTTTCTCTGTTCCATTTTGTTATTGTGGCTGTGCTGTGCTTTTCTTTTGTGTGTTTCTCTGTTTAAGAAATCCAGGAGAGGTAAATCTCGATAGAGTTCCTGAATGAATAGTTTCTTAGGGGTGTGGAGGGAAGGTGGGAAGGAAATGGAGAGCTGCTAACAGCTGAGCACAAGAAGGATTAAGATGTTCTCAAATCTATGGCGGTGATATAGCTCTCCTTAATATCATTGAGCTATTTGTTTTGTGATATGTAAATTATATATCCACAAAATGGTTAAAAAATAAATAAAACACACCAGACACTAATAAAAGATATATTCAAATAAGGTCACTTCATGCAGCTGTAGAAACCAGGTTTATGTGATAAATATTTGAGATACTTCTATGACAAATCACTAGCCAACACAACGTCTGCTCAAAGTTGTGTCAAAGTTTTCTATCTTCTCACACCTTCCTTTCTTCTGAATCTTCCTCACTGGCTAAAACGTCTGCACCTTTGAGTGGGCCTGTGACATATGTGGAAGTTGGGCCTTTCCCAATTGCCACAGCATTTACAGAACATTAAAAGGAATTCGAATGATCAGATGGAGAAGATGTGGACGTAGAAGGTACCTACCTCCCGTTTCCAAGGAGACGTCCATGCTGTAAGAATGAAGGCAGCCACTGGATAAACCAAAATGCTCCCGGTGTTTGCTCCACGCTGACAGACAGCTTCCCAGTCAGAGCTCTGAAGTAACTCAAGTTAAACTTTCACTTCATCTGTCTGCAGGGACATGAAGGCTACGATTCTACTGAAGTTGTTTGTAAATGAAAGATTGATGGGGAAAACAGCCCAATTGATAAGGTATCAGGGGGGAAAGGGGCCCTGGAGCTCATAAAAGGAGGAATATGGAACACAAAACATCAAATGTAAGCATAACCTAATTGATATTTTAAGATGGGAAAGACAGAAGCTCCAGCGTCTAGCATGGGAGTGCTGGGAATTGATTGATGGCTCTCATATATGACATTCTATTTTACAATTTTATTTTAACCAGATTTCTCTCCACACTAAAGAGCAAGTCCAGGAAAGGTAATATTTGTTCTTGCTTGTGGATTGTCAGGGCAATCATTTTTCTAGTTGGTCGTACTGTCTGAAAAAACATTTTTTTCTCAAACATCATTATTGACAATAAAAATATGACAACAGGGACATAAAGATTAAAGTTTAAACAGCCCTGGTTTTCTATGAGGAATGCATAGAAAGATTTCTTACCAAAATGGAGGGAAATTTCACTGCAGTAATTTGGTAGATTTTAGACTATTTGTCAGCTAGGTGATTTCCTCTCTTCACAGTTTCTAACCCCATGGCATCCTAAGTCTCTTGCTGTGAAACTCCCATTCATTTATAGCTCAGGCCATCCATGGTTCTCTCTCTATAGGAAAAACAAAAACTCACTGAAGACGGCAACTTAGACTCCCAAATGTCCCTTACAGGACCAGGTTAAAACAGGTCCAACCACCTTTCACCCCTCTTTCTGTTTTCTCCCACACAGTGGGAAGAATGAAGCTACAAATATTGCCCCCAGTTTTTGAATCAAATCAATACTACCTCATATCACCATCACAGAGCAGTTGAGGGCTTTGCGTCTAGCTACCATGACAATAGATGCACAGCCTGGAACCCCTTGTAGTTAATTAGAGTCAATCAATCCAAACTTTGCTAACTTACTCATGTGAAACAATAGTATAATGAACCAAAGTCGGCAAGATGATTGGGAAACACAAATTATTGCACCCTGATAAATTAAATGTGACTATTACAAAACCTTCTTTCTAAATGAATACTTGGGGAGAGAATATATGGGTGTTTAATATAATTAAGAATACAGGGAAAATAAACTTAAAAGGGCTATTAAAAAAAACCTGCCTCCTCCACCCTCTGCCCCTAGCTTTCTGAGTCTGTTGGAGAAGAAAATCATTCGGAGGTTGTATAATGGGAAGTTCTTGAGGCACTTTGGGGCTATTTCTTTGGGGGTGGCGGGGAATCTTTATGTTGATTGTGGCTGTTGGATAGATTAGGCAGAAAAGCAATAAATGCCCACCTGTGTAATCTAAACTCGTGGTGGAATGCGCCATGCCATGCCAGGGTGGAGAAAGTGAAAACAGAAAAGAGATGAAGGCGTCTCCGCTCTGTGTCTGTGGGTATGTAGCCCCTGGAGCATGGAGTCACATGACTAAAAATTCTGTGCATTCACTAATGTTAGAGATTGAATAAGAGCAGTGCGCTAGACTTGTCACAAATCTGAGTATCTGTTATGTGTATCTCTAGCACATATATTCAGAATGACATATGTGTGATAAAATCAAAAGACTCGAGCCAAACTCACTACCATGGAGTTGATTCGGATTCACATCCACCCTATTGGCAGAGAGCAGCACTGCCCCTTTGGTTTCTAAATCTTTATAGGAGCAGACAACCTCCTTGTTCTCAACTAGTGGGTTTGAATCACTGACCTTGCCTAGACCCCTGGGCCCCCAGGGCCGCTTTAGTCTGACTAGCTTGTTGCTCGCAGGTGGCCTCAAGTTGATCCTGACTCATGGAAACCCAGGAAGCACAGATGAAACACGGCCCTACCCTGCACCATCCTCACAATCGTTGTTAGAGTGAAGCCTATTGTGGCAGCCATGGGGTCAAGCCATCGATTCAAGATTCTTCCTGTTCTTCTATTTTGCCAAACATGATGCCCCTTTTCAGGGACTGGTCTCTCCTGATAACTAGTCCAAAATACACAAGACAATCTGTCACCATCCTCACTTCTACGGAGCTTTCCGGTTATGAAAACTCAAGCCCACTGCCACTGAGTCAATTCTGACTCATAACAACCTATGGATGAAGTGGAATAAATGGCCGTTTACACATGTGATTGAGAGAATAAGACAAATGCTCAGATGCACTCTCCTTTGAGCCCGGTCTTGCTATTTCTCTACCCCCGGGTTATCTGAGACCCCTATGACAATCCTGCGGCACCCTGGCCATGAGCTGCTTATGCAATGTGTTGTCAACTGTAAGGTCAGCAGGTGGAAACCAGCAGGCCCTCAGCAGCCGTCCTGTGACCTTGTGGACACTGGGAGAGTCACAATATTGAAAACACATGGGCAGTTCTATTCGGCCCTATAGTATCGCAAAGCATCAGAATTGACTCCATGGCCATGAGCTTGATTTTTATTTAATTTTGCATTCAACAGTACTGGAGGAAACGGCGCTTTCTACTGTAAAAGGTTGCAGTCTCAGAAACTCACAGAGCCAGTTCTTCCCTGTTGTGTAGGGTCACTATGAGTCAGCATGGACTTGATAGAAGTGAGTTCGGTTGGGGTTTAGATTATAGTAGTGTTGGAGCCCTGAGTAAGCAATGGACTGCTGACCCCAAAACAGGTGGGCCAAATACATCATCCCATGCACGTGAGAAGCATGAAGCTATCTGTCCCATAAAGATTTAAAGCCTTAAAAACTCTGTATCGTGTGGTTATCAGTTGGAAGCGATGGCACTGAGTTAGAAGCTGAATGCTTACTGAATGCACCACCCATGCTCCTCAATACCAGCCACAGAATGTCATTCATCATTAACAGAGCAGGGGTGCTCAACCTTCCCCTTGCTGTGACCCTTTCATGCTGTTCCTCGTGTTGTGGTGACCCCCACAACCATAACATTATTTCTGTTGCTACTTCATAACTGTCATTTTGCTGCTGTTATGAATCGCTCGACCCCTGTGAAAGGGTACTTCAACACCCCCCCAGGGGTCGCGACCCACAGGTTGAGAATGGTTGAGTTAGATAATGGATGGATGCATACATAGATGGGTATATTACAGATGGTTAGATGGATAACATTTAAGTCAGTGGAAGATAATTATAAGGAAGTGATGATGTATAATTTTTATTTCTTTGCCTTTAAAAAAGCTTTCTCTCTTCGACTCTCAGAAACTTAGTTCGAAGATGGTAATATCTTATGTAATATAAGAGAAATAGAAATATATTATGGTAAACTGTATTTTTCTCACTCATAGTAACATTTATTTAACCATTAAGAACAAAGTACTAAAAGTAAAACTCCACAAATTAAAAAGATTTTAGAGGTAAATGTCTAGTGTAGTTCTACCTGCCACCAATCAGATTCAAATTCTGTCATTTGCAAGAAAAGAAATTCTGACCCAAAGTCTAGTTATCAGATAGAGTGTTCCTACATATAACTGAAAATGTGTTGCTTTTACCCAAACCACACACCAATTCCAATGTGTTCCACTGGCTATGACACCACCAATTGGTGATGAGAAATTTGCTTGTGCTTTTGACATTTCTGTGTAAAACAACAGCTGCTTCACTCATTTGGAAGCAGTGTTTTACCCCCATGGGGGAATCGTATCCCCAGTGGAGGTGGGTGGGCATCCGGCTGGCAATGTTGCTTACAAACAGCGATGCTTAGATATCCCTTAGCTGACAGCTACAATGAGCTCATTCTGTGAAGACTGCACTTTCCAGGGTAAGGCTGCCAAACCAGCTTTCCTTGGGGGGAATCGTGCTTGAGAAAGACCATGGCCCTGATCTCTTCCTAGTAAACATGATAGAATGCCCACAATCATTTGGGCCCAGCCACATGCACTTCAGAAACCCCAAACCAGGACTCTACATCCTGAAATACTAGGGCAAAAGGACAGAGCATTGGGAATAGAAGTATGGAGGGAATGCACGGATCCTCTACTCTCGTTATCAGCACCATCGACAGCTTCCTCATTAGGCTCTCACTTATCCCGCCTCCATACCCTTTTAAAATTTCTCAAAATTAATAATTCCTTTTTCTTCTTCTGTCTCCACTCCTTTGTGTATATTAACTCATACACTTATAAACCTTTTTGTTTTGCTCTGGAAACTCAATTTCAGGAGAGAAGTGAGTGAATTTTACTTACATAATACCCAAAAGTTGAGCCCTTAAAATGTGACTATCAGTCTGATTAATTCCACAATAACTACTTTAGCCCAGGTCCTCTTGACTATATTTCCACTCACATCAGAATATACCCCAGCAGTGGTATACTCATCTGTATCAATTCCTGACTACCATGTATACTTCAGTTCAAGGTCAAAGGTAGCCTTGTATGAACCCAAGATGTTTCTAGAGTGTATGATACAACTAAGAGCCATAAGACTTGGCTTTGTGGACTTGTCTCCATTTCAAATTGTGTGTTTCCATCAGCCTAGAGAGTTGCATTAAGATAAAATTGCTTAATAACCATAAACCAAGACCAAACCCACTGCCATCCAATAGACTCCTACTCACAATGACCTAATAGGAAAGAGAAAAACTATTCTTTGGGGTTACTTAAGAACTCTCGGTATGTACACAGAATACGTTATTTCAAGCCTACCATTTGTCACTCATTGTATTAGTCTGGGTACTTTAGGGAAACAATCCACAGAAACTCATGTATAAGAGAGTGTTTTATAGAAAGGTTTAGTGCACATCAAAAAATAAAAACCAAAACATCCCAACCCAGTGCTGCCCAGGCCCACAAGTCCAACATTAACCCATTAGCCCATATGTCCAACACCAATCCACAAAGTCCTCCTCAATCTCACAAAACAGAGGCAATGATGCCAACTGCAGGAGGAAAGGTGAGTCAGTAAATATGTAAACATCTCAGCACTGGCAGGGGTCTCCACATGGGTGCTCCAGCACCCAGGGCTTCATTGAGTTAGGGCCATATGGCTTCTCAGGGATGTCTTGCAGGAAGTCAGCCCTGCAAGCTGAAAAAGGGAATTGCTAAGGCAGCTTCCCCTGGTGCGCCCATCACAAAGCAAAAGACCCCAGAACTCAAAAGGCAAGGCTCACCGAGCCATTTATCCCTCTGTTCTTCAATTAATCCCACATATGTTTAGCGGCCAGGTTGGCACAATAAACTAAATAACTCAATTCACCCCTAAGATGATTGATGATAAGTATAAGTGGGAGAAGTGCTTGCAAGGATGGAGGAGGATCTTGTGGATTGGTGTTAGACATGTGGGTTAATGGGTTAATGTTGGACTTGTGGGCTTGGGCAGCACTGATTTGGGATGTTTTCTTGGTGTGCACTTAACCTTTATATAAAACTCTCTCTTATACATGAGTTTCTGTTGCTTTGTTTCTCTAAAATATCCAGACTAATACATTATGGTACCTTAGGAGTGGGTTACTGGAGAAACAAATCATAAGATAGAGAGTAGATGTTTGTTTGACCTCTCCCTCATGGATGTTTTTCTTCTTTGTATAGCCAGAGGCCAGATAAAGTCATACTATTTTCTGGGAAAATATGGGAAGTAGGAAAATAGAAAGTTTGTAAGTCCACTTGCTTCAGCCATTAACATTTGGTCTTTAGATGGGTTTAGGACGTGTTTGTAAAGAAAACATTGAAAATACATGCCCCACCCAGTGCTTTGGATAACTAAGGAACCAGTAGTCTTTGTTAGTCAGAAGCTGGGAAAAAACTGGAACCATGAAGAAAACTCCTCTCTGTTACTGAATGTTAAAGGGAGCCCGAGAACAGGCTGAAATGTTTGCTAGATGACCACCTGGATTTACTTGTTGAGTGGAAGTGGGAGAAATGCATCAATAAAGAGATGGGTTGAGTTTGGCCACTGACACCTGCGGACTTGGTTTACAGGAAGAAAAGGAGAAGATGAGAGTGGGTTGATTGGTCTAAGGTTCATGACCTAGCCTGAGTGGGCTAGGCTTGATTTGGTCAGAGCCCATGGTCTAAAGCAAGGCGGCCAATGGGAAC
This sequence comes from Tenrec ecaudatus, assembly GCF_050624435.1. Lineage (NCBI taxonomy): Eukaryota > Metazoa > Chordata > Mammalia > Afrosoricida > Tenrecidae > Tenrec > Tenrec ecaudatus. The sequence goes on from NC_134544.1 coordinate 43,233,578, forward strand.
CCTCTGGAGGCTGAGTGAGGCAGCCCACATTGAGTTGACCAGAACCAGACCAGCTGGAGATTTTTGAGCCTGTGAACTGGTGCATATTGTTGCTGACTTTATGGATGGTCTGTCCAAATTTGACTTTGCTTATGGGTACAGACTTCACAAGGTTCCAACTGGAATGAAGACTCTTCATGTCGAAAAATATTGTCTTCTCAGAGAACTTGGTTGATGTAAGTGGACAGTATTTAAATTGGATACCCAAAATAGTGGGAGATAAAGGCATGAAGTGGTTGGCTTACAAACTTTCATAGGTGGGGAAAAAAATTCACAGGATTATAGGGTTAAGGTGTGTTACTTAATTGCAATTGTGAAGCTAAAGAATTATGTACAAGTGCCAAATTGGCAAGGGGTGGATTAAGTTATTTAGTTTATTGTACCAATCTGGCTGCTAAACACATGTGGGATTAATTAAAGAGCAGAAGGGTAAGTGGTTAGGTGAGCCTCGCCTTTCGAGTTCTGGGGTCTCTTGCTTTGTGATGGTCGCAGGGGCAGCTGCCTTAGCAGTTCCCTGCTCCAGCTTGCAAGGCTAACTTCCTACAAGACATCCCTGAGGAGAAGCCACATGGACCTACCTCGATGAGCCCTGGGTGCTGGGGCAGCCATGTGGAGACCCCTGCCAACAGTGAGATGCTTACATATTCACTGACTTGGCTTTTCTTCTGCAGTCGATGTCGTTGTGTCTGCTTTGTGAGATGGAGGAAGACTTTGTGGACTGGTGTTGGACATATGGGTTAATGGGTTAACTTTGGATTTGTGGGCTTGGGCAGCATTGGGTTGGGATGTTTTCTTGATGTGCACTTAACCTTTATATAAGGTGATACATGAGTTTCTGTGGATTTGTTTTCCTAAAGTACCCAGACTAATACACTCATTAGCTATGTGACATAACTTCACCCTTCTGGACTTCAGTATTAAGACTTAAAAACAAAACTCACTGTCATTGAGTCAATTCCAACTCATAGTGACCTTGGAGGACAGAGTAGAACTGTCCCTGTGAGTTTTCCACAGCTCCAACTCTATGAGAGGAGAAAAAGACCCATCTGTCACCTATCTATTGGCTTATTTTGAACTTCCAACCTTATAATTAGCAGCCCTCGCATAACCACTATGTAACCAGGGTATCTATGAAATGATAACATTTGCCTTTCATTGTGTGTATGTGTGATGAAGTTGGTTTTGTTCATTGCTACCAAATTAACCCTCATGGCAACCTCATGTATGACAGAATGAAATTCTGTCTTGTGCTGCGTCTCCTGACTTTGCTACGTTTGAGCTCATTGTTGAGGTGACAATGTCAATTTATCTCATTGAACATCTTCCTTGTATTCAATTACCTTCTCCTCTACCAAACACAATACTGTTTTCTATTGCTCTTTCCTGATTAGGGGACCAAGCAAGCAAGAAAATGTCCTGCCATCCTCATTTCTAAGGAATATTTTTGGTTGTATTCTTTTAAGACTGATCTGTCTGTTCCTCTAGCAGTTCACAATATATTCAATATTATTTGTCAACACCACAATTCAAATGCCTCAATTTTTCTGTTGTTTCATGATCCAGTTTTCACACATGCAGATGAAGCAATTGAAAAGGCATAACTTAGACACTACTTTGACTTCTCTGAATGGTTACTTCATTGAGTATTGGTGTCAAAGGATTTAAGAATATCTCGTACAATTACCTAATGAAATCTTTGATGTTTGCTCATGAGAAATTATATGTCTTTGCAAGTAAAAAGACAAGCTACATAATAAGTGTCATTGAAATGTAGCCAATGATAAACAGCAAAAAAGGCAAAACAAATCATGACCTAAAATCCACAATGTATATATAACAAAGTATAAATCCAGGTGTTTCTTCGCAAACCCATGACATCAAAATTTGTAGTTCTTGGCTGATTTCTAATCCAATTCTTATCTTATGCTAAAGTTCCCTTTTGATATCCCCACTTAGATGATTCACAGGTACCTCAAAGATTACATTTCCAAAACTGCAGCTTAGCAAGTTTCTCCCAAAACTATTCCCCCTTCAGTGCTTTTTTTCATCACTGAACAACTCCCTCATGACAGAAACCTTGAAGTTGTCCCTGGCAACACCCTTTCTCTGACACCTATATTTGTTGTTATTTCAGAATAAACTTCTAATGTATCAACTTCTGCCAATGTGCACTATCAACCACACCATCTTAAATCACCCCTGGGTGTAGCTTTTCCACTGTTTCTGTCTACTAACCCTTGTCCTTCAACAATCGGATTTCTTTTTCTTCTTTTTTACTTCCTCCCCACCTCTCCCAAAGGGTTTTCTTCACGCAAAAACTAGAGTAGAAAGTAAATGTCTAGAAAATGATGATAACAACATAGGTATAAATTGTTTGATGCAATTGATGTATGGAATGGTATAAGAGCTGCAAAAGCCCCCAGTAAAATGTTTTTTTTTAAAACAACAACCAGCACAATCTTTAAGAAGTTTGTATCAGAATGTCATTTCCATTTAGAATGTTACTTCCCATATTAAATTCTTCGATGAATCCCAATTCCTTTTGGTTAAGAATCTTATTAGTAGCAGCTCTGGAATTTCTATATACAAGGGGGTTTATATGCATCGGGGCTGTCTGATTGGAAATAAGTCACTAGAGAATTTCTCTTAGAGCTTCATTTATATCAGATGCATGCCACCCCTGGTTTCACCCATTGTCACAATTTCTAACAAGGCTTTTGATCCCTTGGTGGCTTTGATTCCTCTTAACGTTTTATTCTCAACTAAGTCACACATCTCCTTACTCTACTGGAACTACATTGTCACACTCTACTCTTAAACTAAAAAAAATTTTGTTTAAATTGCTGCCTTATACTGACCCTAAATACAGGAGGGAACTGTCTCTGGATTTCCAAGGATGCAAATCTTTATAGGACCACCAAGCCTCACCTATCTCCCAAGGAGCAGCAGGTGGGTTCCAACCCCTGACTGTGCAGTTAGTAACCCAACACAAAGCCCATTGTACCAGACCTCTTTCACCCCACCCTTGCCTTCGGAAATACTGAAAGCCAATTTCATATCCACATATGCTATGTTTTCCTCTCTGCCATCCTTCTCTTCATCACACCATCCTGTACCCCTCTGCCCTGCCCCCCCTGTCCCCCAAATCTTTCCAGTTTCTGCTTAAGGATTACTTCTTCAATGAAGTTATCTCCTGAAATTGGATTCCCCTCTTAAATGCCAACAAACCCATAATGATTTCACTTATACGACTTCTTGCCCTTACAGTAGCAGGAGCCTCAGAATATCCTTTATTTGAAGTCTCCCTCACTCGCTGCGTTCTATCCCAGGAGGTCGGGGACTGGGTTGCCTTGGTTTATCCAGGAAAACTTGGAGTTAAACTTGTGCTGGACATCCAGCACAGGCATGACAGAAGTGTGTTGACTAAAGAATTCACTGAGTCTATTTCGATTATCGTTTTATATTCCCTCTCAGTTCTCAAAAAAAATACCCATATCGTCTCAATTGTCTGTGGACATTCTCTTCATAAGAGCAAATGAAACCTTTTTCTGCTGCCTATAAGACTGAGAAGGAGAATTTAGGTTTATGATGATCCCATCTGAAAAGTTTTAGAAACCCTTTAGTTCTCATGTGGAAGCTGGGAACCCTGGAAGCATGCTCCTAATTGCACCACCAGCCTGGATTTATTTAAAGCATGGGCATTTTTTGCTAACTTTTTCCTAGTCTTAATTTTACTTAAATGTTTTAATTATTCATTTACTCAACATTCATTAGATACCTACTTTGTGCTAAGAGTCTCAGCTATGTTCTGAAAGAAGCAGAGAATATTTATTATGGGTTAAATAGCCTAGTATGATAAGCAATAAGTACCTGTGTTTATAGACTGCATATAAAACAGTTAATAAGAGATCTGGTTGTTAAAAGTTAGCATCGACTCAATGGCAGTGCATTGAGTTTGAGTTGAAAATCCTTATGAATTCAGTGCCATCGAATCAGGAGAGGAGTAATTTACCTCTAAAATTGTGGAGCTTCAAGGGGAGAAGGCAGCACAGAGATGCTTTGGGGGATAAATGTAAGTTTATGGGCAGAGAAGGGCAGAAGGTCACTCAACAATATCAATAACAATAACAACACAAAAACAGAATAAAAGGAGCATTCACACATTCAACAATTAATCCGTGCCCCATATGACTGAGATTCTTTAATAAACAGACCCACTTCATTTAGAAAACATCTTTTTGTATCTGTGCACAACTTTCCTGGGTTGTAAAGTCACCTCCATGTGGTTCTCAAACGTGTCGTTTGAACACAGGCTCCCCCACAGATTTCAGTTTCAGTCTGGACAACTATCAATCCGAGCAGCTTCCCGGCAGTCAAAAAATATGGGTAGCCTTCTGTAGAGACGTACTTTAATGAGTCTTCAGTGGCTGTGCTATAACTCAATCCCCAAATCCCAGCATTAAAGGCTCCCTCTTCATTATCACCAGATGTCTTGTAGGCACCTAAGTCAACACTTACAAACGATTCCCTGAGAGCTGCAAGACCAACTGTGTCATCCAGGACACCCAGGAATACAGCGTCGTTATGGCTGGTTGATGAGCCCTCGATGCAAATGCATTTTAATATCATAAGACCCTATGCCTCCTACATTCTGCCTCCTCCCCTCATGAAGGAAAACATGTTTCTAGAGGGCCGACTTGAAAAGGAGGGAATAAAAGAAAGAGGGAAATGAATCAGGTTGTAACAAGGTCAAGGATTTCAAAGTGTCTTGCTCGTTCTCTGTCTCTTTCTCTAGTCAGTCTACCTCTGTAGCCAGTTTAGCACCCGCTGACGGTGCCAGTTCACCCAGAAGCACTTAGGAAAAAGGGCCTGAAGAGTCAATGATGCAAAAGCCGTCACTGAAAACTCGACGGAGCACAGTGCTGCTCCGACAGGCTCACCATTGATGGTTCCGAGGCCACTGGACGCCAGGGCAGCGAGAGGTGGTGTTGAGGTTCAGAACGCTGGCTGCTGCTTTAATCACTGAAGAAAATGTGCCACTGGAAAGTTAAAGGAGAGAACTTTTAAAAGCCCTGATTTCCTTCTAAAATTAAAAATGCCACAGCTGCCAGAATTGAATGCACAGCCACTGGGCGAGCACCAGGCATGACAGTCCCAGGAAAGCCTGCCTCTCTCACTGTGAGGACAGACAAGGCCCTTTCGTGCCTGGAGAGAGCCTCACAGGCCCAGGCCACTCACTGGCCTCTAAACACACTTGAGGAAAGGTCTTTCCTTTTGAAATCATGAGACTTCCATGCTTTGGACTGCGAGAAATATGCTTTAATTTGAAAAAAAAATCCACTGCTGAAACAGTCAAAAACAAGGAAATTCTCTGAGGAGTAAGTCCCACCCGGCAGCTTAATCCCAGAACTGCAAACAGGATTCCAATACGGTTCTCCTGGGTCGGTCACTGTTCCCCACTTCTAAACAGGGATCCTTTCTCTGATGAGGTCCCCATCGGGCTCCATGCCTAAACTGGGATACACTATACTTTTAAAGGATCGTGTTGGCAAACAGTTTATTTTTTCAACTGCTGTAATCAGTTTTTGAATTCTGTTGTGTTTTATTTTTTTTAACCCAAGTATGGTTCTCATGGTGTAGTAAATGACATTAGGCTTTTGTAAATTCTTGCAGAATATAACAGATCATTGGTTTTATAACACAGTCGCTGCTTTTGCATTCTGATGAGATTATTAGTAGCAGCCCAGAATACAACATCCCTGCATACTGTTAGTTAAAAAAAAATAAAAGTTTACTAAATGGTCTCTTGTCAACTGTATCTGAAAATCATTATAGTTTCTCTGTTTCCTCGACATGAAGGGGTTCTTCGGCAAGCTGGTGAGTTATGTCAACATGAGGTTATGAGATGATTATCCTGACTCTGTTTGCTTCCATGCGGCTGACCCAGCCATTAGCATTGCAGCGGCCAACCTCGGGGCTTGGGCCTTCGTACATCAGGTGGGGACAATCCCAGTGTTCAGAGCCGACCGGCCTAGTGGTAGCTTTAGGTGGGAGCACGTTCTAAGAGAGGGAACAGAAGCAGTGGGGCCTTTCTGAGTTGCGGTCTCTGCGGAACATAGATTAGTCCTTTGGGGCATTCTGTGGCCTCCTGTTGAGAGATTTAAAATCCACTCTATTAATAAAATTAGGCGTTTTGCCCGCTTGGGCCCGTAGACTATCATGCAAATTAGCTACGTGTGATATTTAAGGGGCAAATGGTCCTCCATGCGCTGCAGCGCAGCAGCTCCGAGAAACTCCAAGAAGGATGAAGTGCAGGCCGTGCAAAAGGAAGTGCACAGACCAGAGAGCAGAACATTCCTGTCAGCCTAGGCATTCCCTCCTCCCGCTCATCCCTCTATCCCCCCACTCACACCCCCACCCCATTCTTTCTTTTCTTTTAATGACCGTAACAATGACATTTGAACATTGTGTGCTGTGTGTGCGTGTGTCTTGCCTTTTTTCCTCTACCGCTTCCCGCAGGCATTAAGATCATGCCATTCTGGGTTCCAAATTGATACCATGCCCAAGAAAGAGCCATCCTGTGAGTCATAACGGGTCTCCAGAAGTCCAGGCCTTCAGAATCATCAAGAATCCAAAATGTGTACATGCATAGTAAAATGAAATCTCTGATTTGCTCCAATAGTTCTGGCCTATTGGAAACATGATATGATGTTAAAACAAGAAAAACGCAGAACATAAAAGCAGAAAACCCTGTTTCCATCTGACTGGTTCCTGTTTTACCTGAAAATCTGAATAATGAGCCTGAAGGATTTTGTAAGAACCTTCACTATTCTGCGTTGAATTCCCCCTCACAGTGACAGCCCCATGATTTAATCAATTGCTCAATTCTTATTCTTTTAATTTTTCTCTTTTCCCCAAGCTTCTCAGGAGCCTTATTGGCAGCTGTTTGAAAATCGAAGAAGGTTTAGCCAGAGCTCTCTTCTCTTGCATGTATTCTTCAGATTGTTTTAAAACTGCCGTTTTAACCTGATGTCATTTCTTCCCAGGTTTACTTATGAGTCACGTTTAAGTCTGGCAATGCAAGTTTTTCTCTCAAATGTTTACTTTTGAATGACTTTAAGTTGTTCTCTGAAGCAGTGCATTTAAGCGAAGGACTAAGAAAAGCAAACGCAGACGCACTTCCACAGAGCACCCTGTTTCGGGACAAGCTCCAAATCTCTGCCTGTAGCTAACCTTCAGGAACTGTGCTCAGGACTCGGAACAAAGAACCCAACAGGAGGAAAAGAAATGCGCCCTGGCATACGGTGGGATCCGAGTCGCACTGATAACCACCATCAGCAGTTTGAATCCACCAGCCGCCGCATAGGAGAAAGACGAGGCGGTCTGCTCCCACTCAGAGTTCCAGCTGGGAACCCATCCGAGGCCACTCCCCCTGTCCTCTGGGAAGATCTGAGTCAGAATCGCTGAGGGACCAGTGAGTTCGAGTTGTGAATTGAATGGACAAAGTAATAATAATAATACAGTACAATATATGAGATGTAAATACTGTCTGCTCTAAAATCAGAGGGGATATTTTTTAAGCTCAAGAAAGCCTTTCTGCACTTCCTTCCTTCCCAGAGCCATCCTTTGTCTTTTGGTGATGAAGTTTCTTTGCAAAATAGAAAGGACAATGGCCTGCCTGTTCCAAATGTCAGAAAAGAAGGGGACCAAGTCTATCTCTCACTTACCTGCTGTTGCTCTAGAGCAGCAGTTCTCAACCTATGGTCGCGCCCCTTTGGGGAAGGGGGTGTGTGTGTCAAACGACCCTTTTACAGGGGTCACCCAATTCATAACAGTAGCAAAATGACAGGAAATAGCAATGAAAATAATTTTATGGCTTTGGGGTCACCACACATGAGGAACTGTGTTAAAGGGTCAAGGCATTAGGAAGGTTGAGAACCACTGCTCTAGAGAAAAATAATGATCCTTTCTTAACTTTGTGTGTTTCTGCAATAAAAATGGAGCATTAGGTAGGCCTACCTCACGGACGTATTTTGGATTTTAGGTGAGAATACGTGTAAGCAGTTTAATGCAGCGTCTGGTACAGAGTAAGTGTTCATGAAACGCTCTCTGGCATTTCAGATATTGCCCTTCACAGAACAGAACCTCTTTCATTCTGTGCCTCCAAGATGCAGGCTCCAATGGCAACGTGAATTTCTTTCCGTGGAAACTGGGTTTCCTTCACTTACTCTGTGCAGTCTAGCGCTCCTAAGAAGTCCTTGCCCATGTAACTTTCTCTTACTGTATACCATTACTAATCCACAAATCCACCTTAGCCATCTGATTTTTTAACTCGGCTTTTGTTTTGTTTTCCCAGCAGTTTTGTTGGCATATAATTCACATATCACACAATTCAATAGTTCAAACACATCAAGAAGAGTGAAATAATTGTTACCACAATCAGTTTTAGAACATTTTCTTCATTCTTGTACTCATTGTTATTAGCTCCTAATTTTCCCCCAACCTCGCCTGCCAGACCCCAAAGAACCATTACACCTGGTATTGTCTCTATAGATTCACTTAACTTAAATTTCATATACAGAAAAGCATTTTTAAAAACAAATCCAACATCAATAACAAAGTAAACAGATGAAAAACCTCAATTGAAAAGAAAGCAGAAAATATTAAAAACTAGAACAAATGTTAATGAATCATAAGGGAGATCAAATGATAGGGTGCTAAATTCTAGCCTAATTGCATCTGCAACAATCCAATTCCCAATACACAGTGTGTGATAGTATTTTTACATCCCTGGTGCATGGTCAGAAGGGATTCACCAGGGGCTCACTGTGTATGTATTCCTCCTTCACTTTATGATTTAAAAGAAGCAAAATAGCTTTAAAATGGGGCAAAACGGAGATAAAATAATAAGACATTGCATTTTACCTAACTCTGGCGTCATTGACTTTACAATGCTCACATCCCTCCACTGTGATCAGAGGGGATTCGTCGGAGGTTTAATCCATTTGAGGACCCTGCAAATGGAGTTTGGGCTTCTATTGTCATTCATAGCCTTCTGAAAACCAGGTGTTTACAATTTAAGCTATAACACCATTCCCTCCTTTAGATTTGGAGTATATTATTTATAATCCTTGGATCACCCAGGCTGGTGTGCTTCTTCCATGTAGACTTAGTTACCACCTCACTTAGATGGCTGCTTCTTTGAAAGCAATCCTTTAAGACCTCAGACATGATTTATACTGTGTCTATTTAGTTCATTTTTGTTCTCCTATTTTTGTGAAATTTAATTTGCAGGATGTGGGGATGCTGATTTTTGATAGAAGAATGTACTTGTTACGAAGGTGAAAGTTTGCACCTTTTGTTGAATATAATATGATCATTGTTGTACCAAATAGCTACCGTACTTTGAAGATGTAGCCCCTGTTTTACCCTGGAACTGCTGTTCTCTCTCTCTCTCTCTTCTCTCTCTCTCTCTCTCTCTCTCTCTCTCTCTCTCTCTCTCTCTCTCTCTCTCTCCCTCTCTCCCTCTCTCCCTCTCTCCCTCTCTCCCTCTCTCCCTCTCTCCCTCTCTCCCTCTCTCCCTCTCTCCCTCTCTCCCTCTCCCCCTCCCTCTCTCTCCCTCTCTCCCTCTCCTTTGTCTATGTGAATGAGTACATTGTGCTGTTTCCTTAGGCACAAATCATACTTGACTGATCTTTGGCACACTGCTACAGTTGTGAGCCCTAGAAGGCCTTTGATCTCTGGCGTGACCCAGGTTTCACATATCAGTCACTGCTGGATCCTTTATCTGCCATTGACTCTCTGCTATGCTAGTGTGAACCCTTCCTCTCTTTCCCTCCTCGCAGTGGGAATGTGTTTTCCTCTTGTAATTTAATAATTACACTCACCTTTCCTCATCAAAGCACATTCAAGCTGCTCACTTGGCAAATGTGTATTGAGAGCCTTCATCGTGCCAGGCACTGTGCTAAGTATCAGGCATAATAAATAAAAAAGAGAAATTGTAGTCTTCACTACCGTGAGTTCATGATACATAAGCAACTGGAAAACTTATTTCAAGTCTGTGATTAGTGCTGGGAAGTAAATGTGAGGGGAACCTGTTTCAATGGACTAGACAGAGCCTTTCTCTTTGAAGAATGGACAGTAAGAAAAGACAGGTGAGGAGAGCAATACCAGTGAAGAGCCCGTGGGGAAACACTTCAGGGTAGGAGAAACAGAAAGTGCTCAAGGACGAGCAAGCACTGCTCAGGGTGTGGAAGTGACAAAGCAACAAAACCAGAACCAAACTCCAGGATGTTGAGTCAATGCCTACTCATGGGGACCCTCTAGGACAGGGAGAACTGCCCCTGTGAGTTCTGAGACGTTAGCTGTTTTGGGGAATAGAAAAGCAGCAAGCGTTCAATAAATCCCAATGACTGGAGCCTCGGGGTGAAGCTCACCTGTGACATGGAGTCGAAGAGAGGTAGTCAAGAGCCAGAATTGGCAGATCCTTGTGGACTAGGAAAGGGGACCTTCTGGGTCGTGTTATAACTGAAAAGGAGTATAGAATTTTAAGGCAAGGGAAAGCAGTAGTCAGTGTATGATGGAAAGGAGAAGATAGGGAAGCCAGACATACAACAGGGAAGCCGGTGAGAGGTGACATGACTCAGTTGTACATAAGTGGGGTAGTGAACTGCGTAGGCAGGGCTAGGAGGCAGCAATGAAGGCAGCCGAGCCTGGCTTGATTAAAGAGATACTTTTTGAGGCAGAACGAAAATGAATGACTGCTAGGTTCCAAGTGTATGTGAATGTGTGTGTTGGCGGTCATGAGTTGGAGACAGGGCGATAAAGGAAATGAAAAAGTCCCTGGGGAAGACATGTTTTTAGCCTGAAGAACTAAATCGATGACACATCATTTATGAAGGCAGGGCAGACTACAGAGGGGCACGTTGTAGGGGACACTGAAAGGAAGCATGTACAGTGTGGGGTGCCCGCAACACATCCAAGTGGGCATGGCAGGATGGGGGTTCTGTGCATGTTCCACTTGCTCACCAATGTCACTGTCCATTACATTGGAAAACTTAAAAGCAGCTGGCGAACATGTGCTCCTTTGGGTACACAGCATCTCTCTGGTGTGTTGGCTAAAGGGGATTTTCAGTTTGCAGGGTTGCTCCCTATTATCACTGTGAAGACCCAAATTCTGCTGTATTAAATTCTTATCCCAGCAGCCCTGGTGGCATCATGGGTAAATCATTGGGCTGCTAGTGGCAAGGTCAACAGCTCAAAACCATCAGCAGCTCCATGGGAGAAAGATGAGGCTTTCTACTGCAGTCAATAGTTACAGTCTTGGAAACCCATAGGGGCAGTTCTACTGTGTCCTATCGAGAGCGATGAGTCAGCAGCAACTCATTGGCAGCAAGTTAAAGCCTCATCAGAGAACTCAGAGTAAAGGATGTCTAGCCCTCTTCTCAAAAGGGCTAAAAGGGCGGCAATACCAAATGTAAAGCTCTGTGAGAGGGACTTCTGATTTAGAATTGGGGAAACAGCGATGTAGCCAGAGTCAAAGAGGCCTCCAGAGAGAATGTGGCATGGCCAGTGTCCATCTTTTGCATTCATCAATGCACTGCAATGGCTTCAAGACTTCTAGAAAGATCACACTGAAAGCATGTCTCCTAGGATACTGGTGAAAACATTACAGTGCCACATGAAGAAAAGCATCGTGGAGCTGTGTGAAAGAAATATTCCACAACCGCAATTTTCATTCTTAGAACACTGCCACAGCATGCACATTTTGGCAAACAAAAATGTAGGAAACGCTGCAGAATCACTGCTGTCAGATGAATATAAGATGCTAATTGGTGATGTATGTAGTCCCAGAGATGCTTGACATGCAAGGAGTGAGTGAAGTACGACAAAGCATTTGTGTGGGCCATCTGGAAGGGCATAGCACACTTCTGCATGTGATGAGAGAGTGGAATTAAAAAAGAAACTTCAGCAAACAAGACCAAAATATGTACGGCTGTAGGATCCCACATCTTTTTTGTCAATCCAGACCCCGATGAGATTTCTCGGCGTGCACCTCACGTCAGTGGCGATCAAATGAAATGACACCTGACCCTTCCCTGTGCAATGAAGTTCATCGCCACCCCTCTGCAGTCTGGCCTTCTCTACAGCTTTGGCTAGCAGGCAGCTGAGGTTCCCCACGTGTTTTACGTGTATAACAAAGTTGTGCTAGTGGCTTACTCCCTGAGCCACGTATCTGTTCCTCATACAACGGCAATCACACACTGGTATTAGATTCAGATGTCGATGGTAGAGGTGATGCTGTACACACAAAACCAAAGATTTTTACACCAACATGACAGATGACATACAAATGGTTTAGTACATTTTTTCTACTCTATTACTTTGAGAGGGGTATTATTATATGTTGACCAAAGGAAGACTTAAAGGTAACGAAGTACATTCTTATAAATTTCAGCTTTTAATTATTTTTAAAAATTAAATTGAAGAGTAAGATCAACTTGGGATACAAATTTTCCTAATTTTGTGCTGATGAATGCCCCACTCTATAGGAACTAGTCTGTTCTTTTAAAACACTATCTCTTGAGCCCTGGGGGCATAGTGGAACATGTACTGGGCTGCTAACTTCAAGATCAGTAGTTCGAAACCGCCAATCTTCCAAGTAAGAATGATGAGGCTGTGGGCTTCCATAAAGATTGACAGTCTTAGAAACCCACAGGGGCAGATCTCCCCAGTCCTATAGAGCTGCTGTGAGTCGGTATCGAATCAATGACAGTGAGTATATGGCAGTGAATAAATACCTTAGTCCTTGAAAAGGGACTATAGGATGTGGTAATTCATAAATTATTATTATTTTGTCATATCTTACACAACCCAACGTCTCCCCTCACCCACTTCTCCGTGTCCGTCCCCCAGGGAGGAGGTTATATGTAGTTCTTATAATCATTTTGCCCTTTCCACTCCACCTTCCCTCCACTCTCCCGGTATTGCCACTCTCACCACTGGTCCTGAGGGGTTCATCTGTCCTGGGTTCCCTGTGTTTCCAGTTCTTATCTGTGCCAGTGTACATCCTCCAGTCCAGCCAGATATGTAAGGTAGAATTGGGATCATGATAGTGGGGGGTGGGTATTCAAGAACTAGAGAACATTTGTATATTTCATCATTGCTACACTGCACCCACTGGCCCATCTCCTCCCCACAGCCCTTCTGTAAGGGGATGTCCAATTTCCCACAGATGGGCCCTGGGTCCCCACTCCACACTGCCCCTCATTCACAATGCTATGGCTTTTATTTTTGTCTTTGTTGCCTGATACCTGATCCCTTCTATGCCTTGTGATCTCACAAGCTGGTGTGCTTCTTCTGTGTGTGATTTGTTGTTTCTCAGTTAGATGGCCCCTTATTTATCTTCCAGCCTACGGGACCCCAGATTCTATATATTTTGAGAGCCGGGCACCGTCAGCTTTCTTCACCGCATTTATAAATTATCAAGGGTTCTGTGGGGAGTGGGGAGCAGGGAGGGAGGGGAAAAAATGAGGAGCTGATACCAAGGGCTCAAGTAGAAAGCAGGTGTTTTGAGAATGATGATGGCAACATATGTACAAATGTGCTTGACACAATTGATGTATGGATTGTGATAAGAGTTGTATGAGCCCCTAATAAAATAATAAAAATAATAATAGCAAAAAAATTAAATACCAGGGGAAAGAAATGTGGCAATCCCTTTTTGAATTAATGAATCGGTTTGCAGTGTGGTTACCATTGGCAATATGAGTTATTAGAAGAATTATGAAGTAAAGTGATGATACAAGATGACAATAATAATAAATTCTACTACCCATGATTTGATTACAACTCTCAGCAACTCTGTAAGACAGAGAAGAACCTCCCCCTTTGATTTTCCTGGGCTGTAAATCTTTACAGGAGCAGAGAGCCTCATCTTTCTTCCATAGAGTGGCTAGTAGGTTTGATCGGCGGACCTTGGATGTAACCCATGACACCACCAGGGCTCCCTTGAAGATGACAAATCCACTTAAATTAGGCGGTCTGGACTCAGCCCTGCGTTCTGCCTTCCAAGGCTCAAATTTGCTTCTGGACTCCTGCCGTATATGTTCGCGTTCTGAAGAAAAGTTTAGAGATTTCTTTAGCCTACAGCTGGTTAAAAGACAAACGAACCCAAAGCACAAATACAAACACCTGAGAAATTGCATCTCCGTGATCAATCTACCTCTTCTTAAATACATTTTGTTTGTTTGCCTATCTGAGTGTAAGCCCCAAGGCAAGAACTGTGTCTTTTTAATGTCTTTCCCAGCACCAAGCATATTGTAAAAGCCAAGGCAATGATAAACAATAATAATAATGCCATTCTAAAGGAATGCTGACTCACATAGCATGAGTTTAACCCTAATGGCTGAGACACTTGAAGTTGGAGAAAGATATGGCCCTAGAATCAATTTACATAATCCGAATCTACTTCCAAAAAATGAATATTTTTCCTTTGAGTTACACATTTTAAAAATCATTATAATGAAAATAGTCTTTGTCTCCATCTCCCCAGAAATAGCAGGGGGGGGCTGAATCTGTACTACTGCACACTTTGCTTTTCACCAAACATTTACTGAGCACCGATTACATTCATAGCACACTGGACACTGAAATTACAAAGGTGAAAAAGACACATTTTTCTACTCTCTCAGACTTCACCATTTATAGATGGGTCATAAAAGAGTTAAATGAAGAGGCACCTAGGGGATTGGTTTTTTTAATGCATTTGTGAAAAACAATCCCCTGGAGATCATAATGAAATGTACTCATTTGAAATGGATGGTCAACTCCCAAGAGCATACCTGCATGGGTCAGCTCTTTGGAGGGAAAATGCAAGACTGATTTTCTACATGCAAGGAGTTGTGGTTAACTACAGAGTGCACTCTGCAGTGCTTTCTACCTGCTGCTCACCTGCACCTCACCTTTCATGGACAATACAGTTCTCACCAGGAAAGTGACCACCCATACTGGATAAAGAGTCAAAAGTTATAAATATAAGAGGGATTCTAGATGAGATTGAGAGAAAATGGGGTTTTCTATTCCTGTGAAGAGTTACAATCTTGGAAACTTACAGGGGCATTTCAACTCTGTGCTATAGGATCACTGTGAGTGGGCAACAGCTCAATGACAGTGAGTATAGGGGGGATGGTGATGGAGGGAGGGAAGGAGGGAGGGAGTGAGTTTATCTGAGTGGTTTATCACATCAATCTCAGAAAATTATCATATTACTTGGTTGCTGTATTAGTCTGGGTTGACTATAGAAATAAATTCAGAGACACTCATATGTGTGTAAAAGAGAGCTTTATATCAAAGAGAAATTGTATATTGAGAAAACATCCCAGCCCAGACCAGAACAAGTCTATAAATCCAATATTAGCCCATAAGTCCATAAATCACTCTTCAGATTCACGCAGTCACATGCAATGATGCAAAATATAGGAAGATCACAGGCTGGTGCCTGCAAAGTCTTGTGGAGCCAATGGTGGTGGACCCATCACCAGGGCTCCAGCTGCCATCAGTGTGGCTCCATGTGGCTTTCCAACAGGAATGTGAAGCAGTGAGAGTGCTTCCTTTAGGAAGGAAGAAAGGAAATTCCCAGATTTCTCATAAGAAGGCCAAACCCACAAGGAAGCATCATCAAGCTGTGTCCTGTTTGACAGGTTAGAATCCAGCCCTTCTCTTCACTCCATTTATCAAATTGACATGAGATTATGTAATTACCACAGTTGCCATTCCTCCATCCAATAAGCCTAGATAAAGATTACAACCTAGGAAATGATATGGGGCTATTCTACTCTACCCGAAATAGTTGCTAGGAATGAGAATGGACTCAATGTCACCCAGCAAGCAAAACACACACAATAATGAGAGAAAGTTTCCATCTGTTGCTTCCCATTTTGAGTCCTACCGGTGGGTGCAAACATCACCGCCACCATGAAGATGGCACGGGACCAGCCACTATTCTGTTCCATTCTGTTGCACACAGGTCCCTCTGAGGGACAACTATGGCAACAACAATAAGAGTGAAGAGATCTGGCAACTCTCCATGTGCAGTGAATCAAACATTTGTGCGAGACCTACTGGGAGGAAGAAAGAAGGTGTTTTCAGGATGAAATTGTGGATTGGGAGAGTAGGAGCTGAGGAAAACTCATCGATCAAAATCACCCAGTTCTCAACCTGCCGTATGACTTTGAGAGGGAGTAGGAACAGTCCCGTATTCTGAAATTCAGTTTATCTAAACTTTACATAATGAATTTCAATTTACCAATTCTAATTCTTCTAATCTGGAATTTCTGGTACCATTGCCTCTGGTAATTCTTTGTGACTCAGCAGATTCAACCAAATTAGAAACTGTGAGGCCTTTAGAAAGCCAATATTAATATGTGTCACCTGAAACATTTTTACATTCTTAGACTCAACATCAACAAAATAGAACACTTGTCCTCAGTAGAGAGAAAACAGAATGGATATGTCAATAGGAAGAGAGGACCACCTATTGAGAGAAGTTGTGAGTAGTGATTTGCAGGGAAGCAAGGGAGTATGAACAACATAGGAACTGCAAGGGGATACTATGGGAAAATAGACTTTGGCTCTTCTTTCAGCCCCCTCCAGATGTTGATTCACCATGTATACAGCATAGCTGTCCTGAAAACGCCTCATACGGGCATGAACGTTGAACACTGAATAAGCGAGACTGAAAAAGAATTGAGGTGTTTGAATTGTGATGCTGGAGAAGAATATTGAAAGTACCATGGGCGACTATAGGACCCACAACTCTGTCTTGGCAGTATGGCTAGAGTCCTCCTCATCGGCAAAGATTGTGAGATTTCATCTCAAGTGCTTTGGATTTATTATGCGGAGAGATCAGTCCCTGGAGAAGGACACCATGCTTGGTAAAGCAGAGCAGTAGTGAAAGAGAAGACCCTCAACACAATGGATGGGCACAGGGACTGCAAAAATGGGCTCAAGATAAGAACAATTGTGAAGATGGTGCCGAAAGGGGTAGGTTGGGTCTGTTGTGCATAGGGTTGCTTTGGGTGGAAAGAGACACAATGACACCTAACAACAATGTATTGAAATTGCTCCTAGGTGATTTTAGTACCCGAACATACTTCCTCCCTTCACGCTTCCACACTTGCGGTCAAGACTTGATCACCAAACTCCTGGATACTGGTTGGAGGCTTATTGGAAATGCACATATTTCTTCACCACATTTGCTTATGCACCCGCTTTGTCTTCAACGATCATGTCGGGAAGGTGAGCATCATGGAATGCCAGTTTAATAGAAAAACATGTTCTTGTATTGTGGGAGTGCTTCAGTGGAGGCCCAATGTCCATCTGCTACCTTAATACTAAACCTATAAATATATTCACATAGCTCTATTTCCCCATCTTCATATAAAATATATTTACAAATATGCATGCCTGTATTTAGATGTCTACAAATGCCCTTTGCCTCTTTCCTCTATTTCCTTTGACGTTCCTCTTGTCCCACTATCATGCTCAGCCTTCATTTGGGTTTCAGTACTTCTTCTTAGTTACATTCCCCTTGATCACACCCTACCGGGCCTTCTACACCTGCCACACCATCAATTTTGGATCACTTGCTGTTCCCTTGTCCCTAAATTTGTTAACACTCATTTCCTTTCCCCCACCTCTCCCTCAGGAAACGTTGTCCCGTTGTTTTCTCCTCCAGATTGTTTATCCCACATATCTTATCTAGATAGACCTGCAGAGATAGTAATACACACAAAAACAAAGCAAAGCAAAACAAAGCAACAAAATAAAACAAAACAACAACAACCAATGACAAAAAAAGAAGAAAGCCTGTAAATAGTTCAATGTCTGTTTGTTGACCTATAGGACTGTTTTCTGGTTGAGTTTGAATGGGGTGCCATGCCTTGGCCCCAAAGCTGATGGTGCCTGGCTATCAAAAGATATAGCATCTGGGGTCTTAAAGGCTTGAAGGTAAGCAAGCGGCCATCTAGCTGAGAAGAAACAAAGCCCACATGGAAGAAGCACACCAGCCTATGTGATCACGAGGTGTCGATGGGATCAGATATCAAGCATCAAAGAACAATCATATCATTGTGAATGACGGGGAGTGTGGAGTGAGGACGCAAAGCCCATCTGTAGGTAACTGGACATCCCCTTACAGAAGAGTCTCAGGAAGGAGACGAGCCAGTGGGGGTGCAGTGTAGCAATGATGAAATATACAACTTTTCTCTAGTTCTTAAATACTTCCTCCCCCCACTATCATGATCCCAATTCTACCTTACAAATCCAATTAGACCAGAGGATATACACTGGTAGAGATAGGAACTGGAAAAACAGGGAATCCAGGACAGATGAACCCCTCAGGACCAGTGGTGAGAGTGGCAATACTGGGAGGGTGGGGTAGAAAGGGGGAACCGATTACAAGGATCTACATATAACTCCCTCCCTGGGGAATGGACAACAGAAAAGTGGATAAAGAAAGACATCAGATAGTGTAAGACATGACAAAATAATAATGATGTATAAATTATCAGGGGTTCATGGGGGCGGATAAATGAGGAGCTGATACCAAGGGCTCAAGTAGAAAGGAAATGCTTTGAGAATGACAAAGGCAACAAATGTACAAATGTGCTTGACATGATAGATGGATGAATTGTGATAAGAGCTGAACTATCCCCCAATAAAATGATTTTTAAAAACAGAAAAGAAAAATGCACATATTAAAACAAGGAGGGGTGGTGGTTCCAGTGATTAAACGACTGTCAGAGGCCGGCCATGAACAACAAGCTGAGCTAAAACAGAAGGCGTCAGGACAGGATTGTGTCCATCTCCTCTGCCAGCCTCAGTGCCAAAGCAGGACGACACAAGAATTGTGAGATGCTCTCAAACGAGAAGACATTGCTAACATGTCCCCCGTGGAGCACCTTACATAGCGAGAAAACTTCAATCCTGGCTACCCTTGCAAAAAAGAGTCCTAAATATTTCACTGACCCACAAAGAAAATACCGCTGTTATTCCTTTGTCCAATTAGCCCCCACGTTGCTGCGCCGTATGTGGCCGCGGGTTACAAAAGATCACAACGTCCGTGTTCTCGTCCATTGCCTGGGCCCTCCCTTAGTCTACACTTTTCCCATTTCCCTTCCCATTAGCACGGCCAGGAGACTGAGTTTCTGCCAGAGAGTTCGCACCTGAAGCCTCATTTCTTTTGTGTCATCCATTAGCTGAAATGAGAGTGTGCAGAGGACCTGAACAAAAGTGAAATCCATGAAGGAAAATGTCTGGCTCCTTGGATGACTGCATAGAGCCCAAGCTCTCAAATCCCCAGATCCTAAAGTGAACAATAGCCACTTGTTGGCCTAAGCTGTTGATATTACAAAAGTATTTGTTACAACAGTAGACCTACTCTAACAACACTTATTTAAATTACAAACATCATTTTTCCCCTTTGTTACCAATAAATTTCAGGATTTTTCCTGTTGAGAGAATAATAAAATGTCTCACATCCGCGCTGATCTTCCAGGAGCTCTATCCAAGTCAATGCCCACAAAAGGCTAAAGGGTAACTAAGCTGATGGACTTAACAGTTCTTTGATGATATGTGAAACTGGGGTCACTGTGATCTTTCACAGTTAAGTAATATCTTTCTCCAAAGGGAGGAACATCTTGGATTCATTCCAGAGAAGTCACTCTTCCTCATGGGCCTGGACACATAGAGTCTCCTTATAATTCTACTTGCTCTGGAATAAGAAACCAGTACAGGTTTAGGCTCTGCGAACCCAGCCTAGGCACTATGGCAATCAAGTTTGATTATGGTCTGGATGTAGTTGTGGGTTGGACCCGAGCTGTTGCTAATATGTGCAACCTCTGACCATACTCCGGAGGGCAGGGCTGCTAAGATTTTGTTTTAATGACTGCTTGATCATACTCCTGCCTTGCCATCTATATGACGAAGTAAAATAGGAGCTGGCTCTTCTCCTATCTGGATTTTTCACTGCTTATTGCAATAATGATCTCTTGGAACAATGAGAGGGTGTATGGATCATTGATGTGCTTTGTCTGACTGAGTATGTGTACTTGTGTTTGTACTTGTGTTTGTGTGTGAGCGTTTACTGTGTTGACTAAAATGGTAGCCAGAAAACAGAGCTGGGTGAGGTGAAATGCAGGACATAGAGGTAATGGGTGTGTGAATACTCCACCCGATTTCTAACCCTTCATCGAGGAACGCATGGTAGAACTGTATCACATATTACTGAAATAAGCCAAACTCTTCGATCAATTTCTATTAAAAACAGAAACATTTTCCCACTCTTAAGTTTTTTCCAAAAGTGGAAGGCCCAAGAAGCACTTTGTATCAACATCATCTCAAGGCAGATACCTAAGATTGTGCCCTGTTTCACGCCCACTGGGTCTCCTCGGATCCCAAGCAGCTGTGGTGATCATCTCCATGCACTCACGGTGCCAGACGCCTGCCTGAAATTCAAGCAACAAATCCAGTCTCCTTTCCTGCATCATGACTTCCTTCAAAGCCACACACACATAGTTACAGCCAAGAATTATGTGTTTGTGGAGAGGAGTGGGGAGCAGGTAGGGAAAAAACATCTCAGAATGGAGAGAACTTACACCAATGAGAACACTGGTGGGCACATGCCCTAGCGCCCCTGCTATGGTGTCTCTGTCTCGTTCCTTAGAGGGATTAATGGCATATATGCATTGATCTTCTTACTTCCCTGTTATCATTCTTTCTACTCTCTTAAGATTCGTACCATCTCTAATAAATTTTTATTCACATCCTAACTTGGGCTCTGCTGCAAAGTAACCTAACTAAGGTATCCTATTTAATCTGTCCAAGTCCCAGTGTGCAATGGCGTATACCAATTATGTGTGCAGTCAAAAATGTTAGATATGCCTAATAGATCGAAGTTGCCAGTTACAGGATCGGATGTCCTGTGTTACCCATACAACCTTTCAAGGGCAAATACTTCAGCCATATTAAAAATCTGTTGTATGCATTATCTCCTGACACTTGAAGTTGTAGGAAAGCAAAGTTATCATACATCTCCCTTGTAGAGCTTCATTTAGGACTTTTGTTACAGATGATAAAAATCTATATTTAAGATCTTAATAGGAAATCTTGCATTAGTGGGGCTTCAAAGGTAAAGGAGCAGCCTTTTATAGCAAGTCTGCTTTATCATCTTCATCCTTCCAAGAATTTCCCTGTTATTATAAAGTCTAAGTTTTCTCAAAAGTGCTTTATTTAATAACTTAATTTTCTGGTAGCTCAGAATTAACATAAGGAATTTTAAACACTTCTGTGCATCAAAATCCAAATCACAAAATCCATCTATTAATGTGCTTTTAATTTATTCATAGACATACCACCCAGCTTCCATTTGTTTGTTTGTTTCTTTGCTGTTGTATCTTTTCAAATGTACTATTCAAATATGTTTTATTGTTTGGTAGTTTTGCTCTGACCTATATATATATAAATAGCGAGATTCCGTGAAAGAAAGAAACAATAGGTGGAAAGAAACAACCGGTGCCAACATGTTCACAATAGTAAAGACAATAAAAAACAGAAAAGGGAATTTTGAAAAATCAAACTGGCTTTCATAAACATGGAAAAGGTGGGAGTGCAGCATTAGATCATATCACTATCTAAAAATCCATGATGAAAAAAAAATCCATGATGAGAGAATGATGGCAAAGTATTAAGTTAACAGTGCACTTTCTTTCAGAAGCCACAGATGTATGTAGGGTAGTTTAGACAGATTTCCATAATGACACGTGACAGACAATGTGCCATGAATTTCATGTATATCATCTTGAATCCTCACAATCACATTTCAAATTGTGTTCTATTATCCTTCTTTTAGATCTAAGAAATCTGAGCCTCTGAGGGTTTGTTTTACTTCCCCAAAGCAATATGGCTGGTTAGTTCTGACATCAGAATTTTAATTCAAATCTGTCTCTCCAAAATCAATGACCCGGTTTTATTCCATGAATAGTTTACCTACCATTAAAATATTACTTAAGGTGACAAACTTTAAGTACTACTGGATGAAGGAGGTATTCTTAATTTGGTGATTGTGTGGGGGTGGGAAGGCAGCAGGAAAAATACATGCTCCATCCTCAGGCCAGAGGTTTCAGAAATAGAATCTCCCATTGGACATCACATAGATAGCAAGTTATTACCGATACAATTGACATTATTTTTAATATGCTAGTTTTAATCAATAATGAACAGTAATAATATGCTTAACTTATAATTTGCTAAACTCCTAAACCATTTTCCTATCTATCATAGCATTTTTATATGTATCATGTCTCAAGTAAGTAGGAGGAACTATATTTAATACATGATGAAACAGAGAACCAGAAATCTGAAATGCCTTTCATAGTATCTTAAGCTGTGTTATTATCAGGAGTACAAGAAGCAAAAGCTCCTAATTCATAGTTTGATGTAGTTAAGCAACACATATAACTAAGCAAATTTAATCCAAACAAAACACCCTGATAATTATAAAAACATAAGCCAAATATTTTGCTAAACATTGAACTAATATAATAGCTTATATTATATTATTTATATTAATATAATATAAAACTAATAACACAGCTTAATCTGTGTTAGACATGAGAAGATGGAGAGAAAAGGATGGGGACTTCAGAAGCATCTATATAACTAGGCTCCCTGGTGATATAGTCACCTGTTCCGTTGCTAACTAAAGCGTCAGTGGTTCAAATCCAACGCATCTCTGAGCGTGAACAATGTGGCCTTGGAAACTTTAGGTGGCAGTTCTTCACTATCCTATAGGGTTGCTATGAGTCAGATTAGAGTTAACAACAAGAGATTAGATATTTCGCTAAAGTTTATCGGCCATAGCATTGATAGTACACAAACGACTCCAAAATCAGTTGTGTCCAATAATTAGGTCTGAGTTACACTCAGATCTGTGTGACAGTTAGGGCTACTCTGCTCCACAAGCCAGTCATTATTCAGAGGCTAGCCACCGCCTGGGAGCATGCTCCTCTCGTAGCCATGAGAACGGTGCATAAGGCTGAATGGAAGCAGAGACTTCTCTTCAGGATGAGGCTTCACATTGCTACTTTCTTCTCCTTTCCATCAGGCAAAGTCAACCCCCTGGCTAAGTCCAGGATTCCCGAGGTGGGAAGAAGAGCAAAGCCTCATGCAAATGGTAGAGGGACAGTCCCACAGGGAAAGGTAGGAAACAAGTCTGGTCACTGTCATACAGATTCGTTCATTCAACCACTTTCACTTACAATGCATGCTCTATACTAAGTATACAAGTTGGAACAAGACAACCATTTTATCCCCTGCGGAGATGGCAGTAGTGAATGTGTGCGTGTCCAAAAATTACATAGCTCATAATTCCATCTGTCATTGTGGATTCTGAAAATCATTGGGGGGCGAGGGTGTCTTTGGTGGTGGTGGTTCCCAGTGAAGCAGGCATCATGCACAGTGCTCTCACATATAACCAAAGGAAGCATGGTTCAGGGGTACACTGTCTTCATGATGCTTGCTAGTTGCTCATTGTCTGCCAAATTCCTGAATGCCCAATCTGTTATTCTCAGAAGAGGACATCAGTGTCAGGTTCCCAGAGACGAGCACAAACACTAACATATCTTTGGCCTAAGTGCACGACAGAAGTAACGCTGGTGGCAGTGTGGGATAAGACTCAGCCTTACTGCTAGTCATGTGGTCAGCAAATCAAAGTCATCAATCTCTGCGCAGGAGAAAGATGAGCCGTCTGCTTCCTTAGAGAGTTACTGTTTCAGAATCCCTAGACAACTTCACTATGAGTCAGAATTGACTTGGTGGTGGGTTTGCTTGGGAAGTTTGCTGCAATGGGGCTTTTAAACGTTTGTTGAAAACTTCCATTATCTATTCATTTCATTTTTCCATGAAACACTTTGAAGCCTCTCCGAAACACTTAACTGAATCAATGCAAGAACAAATACACGACTCAATCAATAAATTCACCCATCCCTCCCCACAAAAAAGAAAAAGAAGCAATGGTTCTCCACTATGATTCATGGACCACCCAGGATTCTTGGTATATATCTGGGGCAACACATATTTCTTTTGAGATGAGACAGGGGACGTTTGGGCTGATAGTCCCACAGGTCACATGGCAGCTCTCTAATGAACTCCCGTCTGGGTATTTTCCAGTGACTATACCCGCTTGCTCCATCGTCTGCAGGAGACTCTACAATGCTGCATCTCTAAGGTTTCCTGAAGCAGCACTCTTCTTCTCAGCCACACAGACCTACTGAGTGTCCAGAACGTACTATGTTCTCTTCCATTCATTGGTGACCATAGCTGCACATTGGTATTTCCTCAATTCCTTTCCTTTGCCTGTCCTCCTAGAGAGTACTTTGTTTCATTCACACAACCAGCCTACTGTCAACCAGTTGATGCCAACTCATAGCAACATTGTGTAGGGTTTTCAGACTCTAAGTGTTTGTGGGAGCAAATAGTCTCTTCTTTCTCCTATAGAGTACCTGATTGGTTTGACCCACCGACCTTGTGGTGAGCAGTCCAATGTTTATCTGAAACATACTCCTTTATAAAGTCTTCCCAGAAGGCCCTGTGGCAAGCAACCACCTTCTCCTTCATGCTCCAAGAGTAGCCTAGTGGCATTATATTATAATTACCAGCTGTGGCATTATATTATAATTACCAGCGATCTTCATAGTTTCTAATATTTAGTAGGTGCCCAAATAACTGTTTTAAAAACATAAGTAATTTCAAGCTTAAAAAGTAGGCAAAAGAATCATCGGTCAATAATTTAATATAGGCCTAGAGTCACATTAAAAAGTCAAAAATTACTATCACAGACATAATGCAGCCTTGTTCACCTCTTCTCAAGCCTTTCCCTCATTACCACCATATACACCCACCTCACACGTTTTATGAACAAACATTTTCAGAGCAACCATAAAGCAAACAGATGAGCATATTAGCCTGGAATATGCAAAATTCTGTGCTCTTGCTGAAGGATTGTTTTTATTTCCCTTAATCTAGTTTACAAATTGTAGGAGTTTAAGATGCTCATTGATATTTATGTTTGATTAAGACATGACTAGATACTTAAGATCTGGCAAGACTATGAGCTAGGTTATGAGTACAGGCGTAATTAGGCATTTTAACACATTCTAGTATAAACAGCTGTGTAAAATCCATGCAACTGGTAAAAACACACATAATATGGTTCCGGTAAATTATTACTAGATTGCTTTTTGAAGGTGGCTGATAAGTACTCCCAGATGAATACACAGAAGCACTATATGAAAAAGTAGCCAAAATTCAATATTGCAAGGGGTAGCATATGATTAGTCAAATTGATGGAATACCAATAAAAATATTTCAGCAAATGGATGAAGCACAGGAAGCACTCATTCACCTAAGCCAAGAAATAAGGAAGACAGCAACCCGGCCAACCCGCTAGAAGAGATCCATATTTGTATCACTTCTAAAGAAAGGTGATCCAACATTACGTAGACATTGTCAACTAGTTCATTAACATCACATGTAAGTAAAATTTGCTGAAGATCAGTCCATGATTATTGTAACAGTGCATCGACAGAGAGTTGCATGTACTTCCGGTTGGATTCAGAAGAGGATGTAGAATAAGTGATGCCATTGTTGACATCAGATGGATCTTGGCTCAAAGGAGAGAAAACCAGAAAGATACTTACTTGTTTTGTATTGACTATGCAAAGATATTTGGCTGTGCAGATCATAACAAACTATGGATAACATTGAAAAGATTGTGAATTCCAGAACACTTCACTGTGCTCATGTGGAACCTGAACATGAAACAAGAAACCGTCATTTTAATACAACAAGGAAATACTGCATGTTTAAAAATCAGGAAAGATGTGTGTGTGTGTGTGTGTGTGTGTGTCAAGGTCTCATTCTTTCACCCTACTTATTCGATCTTCATGCTGAGCAAAGAAGCCAGACTATATGAAGAAAATCATCTGAATTAGAGGAAGGCATATTAACGAACTGCAATAAGCAGATGAAACAACCTTGCTTACTGAAAGTGAGGAGGAATCAAAGCATTTGCTGATGAAGATCAAGGACTGCAGCCTTCAGGATGCATTATAACTTAGTTTAAAGAAAACTCAAATTGTCACAAGTGTATCAATAGACAAATGATATGGGGTAGACATTGATAAAGAAACAAATGAAGTTATCGCGTATTACATCTTGCTTGTGTCCACAGTTGACGCTCACAGAAGCACCAGGCAAGAAATCAAATTATGCATTGCATTTGAGTAAATCTGCTGCAGAAGACTTCTTTAAGGTGTTGAAAAAAGCAAAGATGTCACTTTGAGGACTAAGATGTGCCTGATCTAAGTCACTGTATTTATACATCTATTTATGCATGTATTTATACACTGTATTTATGTATGTGATAGTTGGACACTGAGTAAGACTGAGAAAGGTTCAAGGCATTTGAATTGTGGTGCTGGCAAATAATATCAAAAGTATCATGGACAGCCCCCCCAAAAAAGAGAAAAAAAATGATCAAATCTGTCTTCGAAGAAGCATATCCAGAATGCTCCTTAGAAACAAGTTCGGGAAGTCTGTGTCTCGCTTCCTTTGGACGTATTATCAGGAGAGATCAGGAAAAGCATAACATGTTTGATAAAGTAGAACTGCAGCAAAAAAGGAGGAAGACCCTCCAGGAGAGAGATTGATACAGTGGCTGCAAGAATGGGTTCAACCAACAATTGTGAAGATGGCGCAGGTCCCGACAGTGTCGCCTGTTGTTAATAGTGTCACTGTGGATAGAAACCAGTTTGATGATACCTAATGACAAAAGGGATGGAGAGGGAGGAGAGGGCATCCTGGCCCACCTAATCCTGAGGACAATGTTCCTGCTCATAGCAGACAGTGCATGATGAAGATCATAGGGCTAGCCCCATCATGGGACACAGCGTGTCACTGAACCATATTTGTGAGTGTTTTCCAGTTGAGTCTGATGGGTACCACACTCTGCTCCAAAGTCTATTTTTAGTATTCACCAGGTATTTCATCACTCTGGTCCCCGAGATGAGGCCAGACCATGCACTTTTCCCACACTGTGTCTCCGGTGCTATCCCCTGCAGCTCCATCCCTTTTCGTTTCTCCCATGTGCTCTAACCCAAGGTACCCAACTGTCCAAGCTGTAGCCCCAGTGCTGTCCTCTGAATACATTCATCTTGTGGCGGGAGGTGGGGGGTCCACATAATTCGGATTGGGAGGCCCCACAGACCTCTCTATTGGTTCCCTGGTCCATGTTGGTATGTTGTATTCATGTCCTGGCACATCAGGTTGAAGTCTGGTCTCTCTCCCTCTCCTGTGTAGATATAAACAATACCCTCCCCTTGGGTTGGTGAGTGCCCTCCTCCCCGCCATCCATGTCTTTTCTCTTTTCTTCGTCTTCATCTTCTCTTTGAAGATGTAGCCCCTGTTTTACCCTGGAGCTGCTGTTCTCTCTCTCTCTCTCTCTCTCTCTCTCTCTCTCTCTCTCTCTCTCTCTCTCTCTCTCTCTCTCTCTCTCTCTCTCTCTCTCTGGATTGGATTTGGCCCTAGTTGCTGGACCTCACCCCAAGAATGTATGTATATATTAGCTCTTCCCCTATACCCCATTTTTTTGAGCTTACCTCAGTGGACTCATGTTGTACTTGTCCTTTTTAGGCTTACTTCACTTAGCATGATTTCCTCCAGTTCTATCCCTTACGTTGATGTGCTTCAGGCATTCATTACAGCTTTGTAGGTTTGTTTAATACTCCGTTGTATGTAAGTACCAGTTTTTTAATCCATTCATCTGTTGATAGAAATTTGGGTTGTTTCCAAATCCTTGCAATTGTAAATATGCTGCGATGAACATTGGAGCACAGGTTTCAGGCTGTGGTTTGTTTCTTGCCCCTTCTGGGTATATGCCCAGTAGGGGGATTGCTGGGTCATATGGTAGCTCAATGTCCATCTGTTTTAGATATCGCCAAATCGATTTCCATAAGAGCTATACATACCTACATGTCCACCAGCAGTGGATAGGAGTTTGTATCGTCCTCTAGCCCCTCCAACACTTGTTATTTTCTGATTTTTTGAATTGGGCTATATTGAGTATGTCAGGTGGTATGGCATAGTTGGTTTAATTTGTGTTTCTCTTATGACTAATGATAGGGAATATTTTCTCATATGTTTATTGGCCATTCAGATTTATCCCCCTGTGAAACTTCTGTTCAGGTCCTTTGCCAACCTCCTCAGTGGGCAGTTAGTTTTTTTTTCTTATTGTAAGGATGTAAAGTATTGTAGATTTTAGCAATAAGGCCTTTGTCTGATGTGTTATTGCTAAAGATGTTTTCCCAGTCTGTGGGCTCTCTTATTACTCTCTTGGTGAATTATTTCGATGTACACAGGTGATATATCTTCAACCCACAAAATTTGTGACTCCTCTGTATTTGTATCCTTCCTTATTTCTGATAGCCTATGTATTCCCTGTGCCAAAGTTCTCAGGGTTGTCCCAATTCCCTCATTAATGGCCCTAAAATTTGGATGTTTTACCTCAAGGCCCGTGATCCACCTAGAGTTTGTTCTTGTGCATGGAGTGAGGTAAGGGTCTTGCTTCATTTTTGTGCAAATAGATATCCATTTTTTCCAGCACCACTTATTGAAGAGGGCATCTGCTTCCCATTTTATATTTTGGGGGCCCTTATCAAAATCTGTTGTCTGTATGCTGATGTTATTTCTGGGCTTTCAGCTTTTTTTCCATTGGTCTGAGTATCTGTCATTATACCGGTACCAAACTGTTTTGACTACTGTGACCATATAGTACAGGCTAAAGTTAGGTAGAGCAAGTCCTCCCACTTTGTCCTACTTCTTGAGGAGTTCTGAGCTTCTTCTTCCCTGTACATATGAAGTTGGTAATCAGTTTTCCCAATTTTTTGAAGAAGGATGTTAGTGTTCATATCGGGATGTCATTAAACTTACATAGTGCCTTGGCATAACTGACAGCTTTACTATATTGAATCTTCCAATCTATGAGCATAGGATATTCTTCCATTTGTTGAGGTCACACTTGGTTTCTTGTAATAGTGTTCTGTAGTTTTCCTCATACAAATCTTTTGTTTTTTTAGTCAGGTACATCCCTAGATATTTCCATTTGTGCTTGGCTATTTTAAAGGGTACTACCTTTTTAATTGCCTCCTCTGTGATCTTGTCTGATGTGTATAGCAGTCGATAGACTTCTGTTTGTTGAGCGTGTATCCTACCAGTCTGTCATATTCCTCTATCTCTTCCTATATATAAAGTCATATCGTCTGCGAATAATGATAGTTTCGCCTCTTCCTTCCCCATATGAATACTTTTGATATCTTTTCTTTGTCTTGTGTTGTTAGCTAGGGCCTCTAGTATGATGTTAAATAAGAATGGGGAGATTGGGCATCCTTGTCTGGTCCCCTTTTTTCAGTGGAATTATTTTCGTCTTTTCTCCATTGATTAGCACATTGGCTGTTGGTTGTCCATATATAGCTTGTATAATATTGAGGAATTTTCTTTCCAGTCCTATCTTCTTTAGTGTCTTAAACAGGAATGGATGTGGATGTTCTCAAATGCTTTTTCCACATCTATCGATATTACTATGTGGTTCTTAGAATTTTTCATGTTAATGTGGCAAATAATGTTAATGGTCTTGCAAATGTTGAAATATCCCTGGTAGAAATCCCACTTGGCCATGGTGAATTATTTGTTCTGTATGCTTTTGTATTCTATTGGCCAGTATTTTGTTAAGGATTTTTGCATCAATATTCATTAAGGATATTGGCCTGTAGTTCTCAAATCTTGTGGGATCCTAGGCCACTTTAGATAGCAGAGTTATACTTGTTTCATAAAAAGAGTTTCAGAGCTTTCCATCTTTTTCTATGTTCTGGAAGAGTTTGGATTCTCCTGTGAGGCCATCTGCCTTGGGGATTTTTTTGTTGGTGGTAATCCCTTGATAACCTTGTCTATTTCTTCGATTGCTACAGGTCTGTTAAGGTTCTTGACATCAATCTGCGATAATATAAGGAAGGATAGTTTTTCCAAGTATTTGTCCATATCTTTCAAGTTGTTGAATTTGTTAGAGTACAGACTTCATAGTGCTCTGTAATTATCCTTTTGATTTCATTAAGGTCCATTGTAATGTCCCCTGTTTCATCCCTCATCCTTGCTATTGAAATCTGTTCCATCCTTACTCAGGTTAGATTTGCCAGTGGTCTATCAATTCTGTTAATCCTTTCAAAGAACCAACTTTTAGCTTCATTAATTTCCCCCATAGTTTTGTTTCCCTCGCCTGTATATCAGCCCTGATTTTTATTTGTTTCCTTTCCCTATTAGTAAGATTTTTCTGTTGACTCTGCTCTAATTCGTGTATGTTTTGTGTCAGCATATCATTCATAAGTCTCTCTTCCTTTATCATATGTGCATATATTGCTATCAGCCTTCCTCTGATAAATGCCTCTGCTGTGTCCCAAAGGTTTTGGTATGTCATAATTTGATTGTCATTGGTTTCTATAAACTTCCTGATTTCATCTCTGATCTAGACCAATTCCAACTCCTTTTGCAATAGTTATTCATGCTGCTACTGTTTGCTCTTCTTTTCGTTACTGTCCTGTTGTTGATTTCCAGTCCTATGGCATACTGGTCGGAGAGAGAAATCGATATAATCTCCATGTGCGCTTGAATTTACTCAGGTTCGACTTGTGTCCCAGGATGTGGACTATCTCTGAGTATGTGCCATGTGAAATTGAAATGAATGTGAATTTACTTGATTATAGGTGGAAAGCTCTGAAAATATCAGGTCAAGTCGTCCAATTATGCTGTCTAGATCTGTAGTCTCCTTGTTAAATTTCTTTTCCTGTGATCTGTCTTTTTCTGAGAGTGATGTATTAAGGTCACCTACTATAATTGTTGAGTCTTTGATTTCAATTTTCATCTTTTTGGGTATTTGATTTATAAATTTGTGGGTCACTCGTTGGGTATGTACATATTTATTATGCTCACTGGTTCTTGGTCTACTGTTCCCTTGAGAATTATATAGTGTCCCGCCTTGTCTCTTTTTATAGATTTTACCTTGATACCATTTTTTTTTAGATTAAGAGTGCTACCCCTGCTTATTTTCATTTCCATTTGCTTGGTATATTATTCTCCAGCCTTTAATTCTCAACCTGTTTTTGTTTGCAAATTTGAGCCGTGTCTTCTGTAGGCAGCAGATCAATGGGTTATGTTTCCTGAGCCAGTTTGTTAGCCTGTGCCCTTTAATACCTCAGTTCAGTCCATTCAGTGGTATTACATCCATCCATGTAATCTGTGATGTTACCTTATAACTTTTGTGTTTGGTGTTTTCCTACCTACCACTCTTATCAGTTTGTGTTGTGTATGTGTGTGTGCGGTTCATTCTTGTCTTCTTTCCACTATTGAGCTAAATGCTATCTTTGGGGTTGTTTTCTCTTGGTCTCCCTCAGGGTGGAGTTATGCTATGTGACAGTCTCTTATTTATGCTTAGTGAGTGTTGATCTTCTGCCCATAGTAGGTCAGCAAGGATCTTTTGTAGGGCTAGGTTTCTTTTTATATATTCTTTGCGTTTTTCCTTGTCTGGGAAGAATCTTACTTTTCCATCTTTCTTAATTGATAAGTATTCTTGGGTTTGTGTTATTGTCCATCAATTTTTGGAATATGTTACTTCACTTCCCTCACTTTGTTCATCCTGTCCACAGATAGGCCTGAACATATTCTTATTTGGGTACCTTTATAAGTGACTGTTTGTTTTTTTCCTAGCTGCTCTTGTGACTTTCTCCTTTTCCTCATAGTTGGATAATTTAACTTTTATGTGTCTTGGTGACTTCTTCTTGGCATTCAATCTGGCTGGTGTTCTTTCAGCCTCCTGAAATGTTACCTGATTTTCATTTATTAAGTTGGGGCAGTTTTCCTCTAAGAATTCCCTTGCTATTTTCTCTGTTACCTTTGTTGTTGTGTCTTGTTCTGGTTGTCCAATTATTCTAATATTGTTCCTATTCATAGCATCAGACATGACTCTCAGGTTTTCTTCCGCTTCTCTGATTGTCTTATTTGACTGCTCTTCCCGTTTGTTGAGGTCAACTTTGTTATCCTCTAGGTTACTGGTGCAAGTCTTTGCCTCCCTATGTGTGTTGGCAAAGTCTGTCAATTTGCTAATGGATTTTGTTATTGCGTCCTTTATGTCTTATATTTCCTTTTGGTGTGTTGCCTTTATCTCTACTATCACTTCATCCTTTTTCTGTATTGCTTCCCTCATATCCGGTATGACTCCAAGCAACATTTTGAAGATTTATTTCTGAGACAGGTCAATACCTGCTTCTTCTATTCACATAGTTAGGTGCATGACTTCTTCCAGTATTGTCTTCTGTTTCTCATGACTTTTTGTTGAGGCTGTTGGACTAGTTGCTGTTTACATGTTCTAGAGGATCCTCTTGTCATTTTCCAGAGTCTAAGAGTGTTGGGCTCTCTCTTGGGTGACTCGTATGAGTGATTCTATAAACTACCTGCAGGTAGTTTCACTTGGGGCTCAGGCCACCACTGTATCTTCCTGTGGTTTAATTCTTACTGTGGCCAGCCAGTATTCAGTTATTTGGAATGTGTGTTGGATAGTCCTCACACGGGACGCTGGGCTGGGGGTTGTGTGGATCCATGAGGATAGTGTTTCTCTGGCTGATCTCCCAGTAAGCTGTAGTGGGGTGTCTCACGGTGTTTGGAGCTCCTTGGGTGGCATGTGTGTTTCCCTCTGCAACTGGAGTGTCGCAGAAGGCATGTGAGTGTGCCTTTCTTGATGTAGAGCAAGGTAGATGACAGGCACAATTACCCTAGTTGGAAGGATCACCAAGGAGGTGGGACAAATGCTCCCACAACAGTGTGGAGCACCACAGACACTGGCAGGAGTGACTTGGGGTGTAGGCAGGTGTTCCCCTGGCTGTTTGAAGGGGAGCAACCCCAGATGCTTGGAGTATGGCTGAAGATGCATGTGATTTCCCCAGCCACATGAAAAGCCAACAAAATCAGGCAGGAGCTCACACAACTGGGCCGTCAGGGTTTCCCTAGGTAGAGTAGAGTGGCCTGGAGGCTGGTAGTGGCTTATGAAATGAAAGAACAGAGAAAGGAAGAGAAAGAGGGAAAGGATAAAACAAGGACAAGAGCAAAAATAAAACAACAAACTAACTAACACACACAAATGCACAGACGAAACAGAAATAAAAACAGAGTCAAAAAAGAAAACAACAGAAAAGGAAAGCTGGATCTGCTGAGACTGAGGTGGGAAAGAGAGAAGAGATAGAACAGGAGGAATAAAGAAAAGGCAGAAGAAGAAAAAAAAGAAAGTTAAAGAAGATCATAGATAAAGAGATAGCTGATCTCCAGGCTGTGCCGTGTGCAGCATTGCCACCGGAGGAGGCAGGCTGGAGCTCTCTCCTCTGGGTGGACGGTGTTGCCCTAGGCACAGAGTAGGGGTCTGGAAGCCAGCAGTGACATGTGGAAGGAACGACAGTGAGAGGAGAGGAACAGAATAGAAGAAAAAAGAGAGAAGAAAGGAAGAAAAACAAAAGAAAGAAAGAAGGGGGGGGGACACAACTGTGCTCGCTAAGTCTGACTGTGGTGGGAAAGAAAGAAGTAAGAAATATAAAGAGATAGCTGTTCTCTGATCACCTGAACACGGGACTGGAGGGGTTTCCACCCTGCCTCAAGGTGGCAGGTTGGTGTGTCCTTTTAGTGCAGGGTCCCACCACTGCTGGGCAGAATTACCCTACTGGGCAGGATCACCAAAGAGGCCAGAGGGACATTTCCTCAGCAGGGTGGAGCACTGTAGAGGGTTGCTGCTGCTGTTTTGTGTGCTGTGAAGCGCCCCAGCAGAGTGAAGGCTGGAGTTCCCCATGTTGGGGTGGAGTTGCCCTAGGCAGAGGGTAGTGGGCTGGAAGCCAGCAGTGGTGTATGAAAGGAAAGAGGGAGAGAAGAGGAAAAAGAAGAAAAAGAGAAAAAACAATACTAAGCAAAACTGAGCCCATTGAAACTGACTGCCATGGAAAAGTTAGAATGGAGAGAGAAGAAAGCGATGAGAAATGGAATCATAAGTAAGGAGATAACTGAGGCTTGATTGTCTGATTGTGGGGCTGGAGGCGTTCCAACCCTGTCTCAAGGTAGCAGGGTGGTATGCCTGCTTGGTGTAGGGTCCCACAAATGCTGGGCGGAATTACCCTCCAAGTAAAGATCACAGCAGAGGCCGGGTAACAGTTCCTGCAGCGGTGTTGTGTGCTGGAGATCACTGGCACAGCTGCCTTTAGCTGTATTCAGCAATGCAGTGGTGGGGCAGGGCTGGAGCTCTCTCAGCCACACGTAGGGCCCCAGGACAGGCAGGGAATTCCCCAGTCACACAGAGGACAGGCAGGAGCTCCTCAGCTGCATGTAGGATCACTGAGGGCAGACAGTAGCTCTCCTGTTGGGCTTGTGGAGTTGCCCTCACTTGTGCCAAGACTGCTGATGCCCTAAGAGCTCAGATTTGGAGATTTCCAAACAATTCTGGGGAAAATATCGTGATCTTCCAATCCCATTTTTTCCATATTTTTTTAATTCCGTATAGGCAGAGTTTAACTTAAGTTGTCATGGGTGATAGGGGTATCTCAAGAAGAATATCATAGGCAAGTGACCCTAACACTCTGTATTGTATGCTGTACTTAAAGGATTTTTCCTTCACTGCTAAGATAGGTTTAACATGGTATGTATGTTACCAGTGAAAATCTAGCTGAAGAGATATCTCAGCTTATCAGTAGTTTTGATAGTGAACCTGGATACACCCAGCACCAGCTCTAGTAAGGCTAGCAACTGGATATCAGCCAATCCAATGCTCTGGACAAATTCCTGTTGCCCTTGGAAGGAAAAAGACAGAGATAGTGTAACCCTGCCATCTGTTGCTGTAGCAATATATTGTGCCATTTCTGGTCTGAACGAAGGACTTTTAAAGCTCAGAGGGTGGGTGAAAGGTCAGTATTCATAAGGAGAGAATTGCTAGCTTTATTTTGTAAACTTTAGCTGTACTATTTCACTTTAAATATTAAATGCAGGCTGGTGGAAGCAGGGATTCCAGGAACAATATTCCCTGCGAGTTCTCTTACTTCTTCTCCCACTCCATTCCACCTGAATACCAATATGATTATTAAAGCAGCTGTCTGCACTTCTCTGGGGGCTCATTCAATAGATTTTTGAAGGTAAATCATATGAACAAAGAAGAATAACTCCAATATATGTCAGTGGAAATAAAGGGCTCCCTACAGGGCATGTGGCATTTTTAGCTTCATTCACCAGATCTCTTATCAAATACACAATATTGATCAAAAATTTAAATAATGTGCACAGTGGAAACTGAAGCACTGGTTCTAAACTATTTGTTTTGAGTGTATTAATAACCAGGGGTTCTAAAGTGAGGACGATTGACCTCTGGTTAGATTTAAAATCATACTCTGGAGCAGAAGTCTCATTTCTTAAGCAACAGGAATGCATCCTGCTCCCATTGCTGAGGCAAACGACAGCAAAAGCATTACCAGAGCAGTGACTCGGACTCCTGACTCCCAGGGACCCATCGTGGCAGAGCTGAACTGAGTTCCAGAGGGTTTCTCATTGGTTTTACTTTTAATATTGGTTCTCTCTGTTCTCAGTGTTATAAAAAGGTCCAAATGCCACACTGACCGATACAACATTTTCAAATACACTTCACCTACTGATACAGTCACTTCTGTCCTACTGTGAAATCTTCACCTATATCTGGTCACCATCAACAGGCTCTGTGCTTCCTAAGAGTCTTTTTTCTCCTGTAAATTTGTTTGTTTGTTTTTTAAATAAAATCACCAGGCTTTTCCTCTGGCCTGCCTATGGGTAGAATTGAGGCCATTTACCTTTGACACTAGTCAGGCACTCCTATCTTTAAGTAGAACTACATCAATGACTTCCACACAGTTCTCATTCATAATGAACTCCAGAACTTCTGGTTTTATGCACTCTCTGGCTAACACAGCATGTTCGCCAAACATCTGAATCTTTGAGAAGTGCTTGGTTTGTGCCATTGCTTTAAGCTCCTTTATGGGACCTTTCTTGGACCTCTGTTCCTGCACCTCTGTGAAAGTTGCCGTTAGTTAACCAATATTTTCCCCAGGAAACCACTAGATCTAAAATAAATACCTACATTGACATGCAATTACTTGTTACCAATAGGCTTTCTTGTCCCTTAAAAAGTTACAGTCTGGGGACTCTAGAGGGGCAATCCTACTTGGTCCTATAGGATCACTTAAGTCAGAAGCCTCTTGATGGCAGTGAGTGAATGAGTGAGTGAGTGAGTGAGTGAGTGAGTAAGTATTAATTTTTGTTTTGCTTTATTAGTTTTGTTTTTCAGTGAAACAGAGTTGTTTAATTCCCACTTAACAGGCAATTTTTAGTTCTGTTGTGCACAGTGTTGCTATGGGTTAGAACTGGCCTGATGGTAACTAACAATGACACTCATTGAAAAAGAGACAAGCTAGTCAGGGTGCAGTATAGCACCAACGAAACATCCAACTGTCCTCTAGTTCTTTAACGCTTCCTCCCCACCACTAACATGATCCCAGTTCTACCATACAAATCCGGCAAGACCAGAGGATGTGCACTGGTACAGAAAAGAGTTGGAAACACAGGGATCCAGGACAGATAAACCCCTCAGGACCAATAATGAGAGTAGCAATACCAGGAGGGTAAGTGGAAGGTGGGGAAGAAAGGGGGAACTGATCACAAGGATCTACCTATAACACCCCCCTGGGCGATGGACAACAGTAAAGGGAGTGTAAGACATGAAAAAATAATAATAATTTATAAATTATCAAGGGTTTGTGAGGGAGGAAGTGTTGGGGAGGGAGGGGGAAATGAAGAGTTGATACCAAGGGTTCAAGTAGAAAGCAAATGTTTGACAATGATGATGGAAACAAATATACCAATGTGCTTGACACAATGGATGTATACACATATTGTGATAAGAGTTGAATGAGCCCCCAATAAATGAATTTAAAAAGAAAAAAATAAAAGATATTTATCCCTAGATGACAGTACTACAGAGGACAGTACTGAAGATACAGTTTCAGAAGGTGCTGGTCTGACCCGCCCACAAGTGGGCAAACCAAGAAGGAAGTGCAACAGACCAGCAATGGGAACAAAGCCATGAAGGCCCTGAAGAATCCAGATTGTAGACCTCTGACTTGGGGGTGTGGTTGGGGGTGAGGGGCAGCACTTGGCACTTCCTGTGAACTGGTTGGGGTACTCACAAGGGGCTACCTTAAAAATCCAAGCAATCCCAATGAGAAAATGACAGGACCAATGATTCTGAAGGGGGTGGGGAAGGTGAGTAGAAGGGTGTGTGTGTGTGAATAGTGAGCCAATAAAGGCACGCACAGGGGAATAGCAAGAGTTCTAAAATTGACAGTGAGGAGGGGGTAGCATTCCTGGTCATGTTTAATCAATTGAAATGTATCTGAGAGGAATTACTGAGAGGTGAACAATGGGCAAACTTGATAGTGGGACAGGAGGAAAATAAAAATAGGAAAGACTAAGAAAGAAAAACATATACATATAAGTATATAGATATCATATATGTAAGTATATAAAGATAGATGCATTTGTCTAAATATGTGTATCTCTATGAATAAATACAATAAGGAAGCAGAAGGACTTTGAGCCTCTACTTAAATCTTACCTCAGTACAAGAACGTGTCAATGTTTGATACTCAACTTCCTGACATGATTGCTGAATTTAAAATTGGAGCATAAGCAAATGTGGTGAAGAAAGTTGATGGTGCCCAGCTATTAAACAATGTAGCATCTGGGGTCTTAAAGGCTTGAATTTAAACAAGCGGCCATCTAGCAGAGAAGCAACAAAGCCCACACTAGCCTGTGTGATCAGGAGGTGTCAATGAGGATAGGTATCAGAAGTTCAAATACAAGCAATCAAATTGACATGAAGCAGCGTGGACAAAGTAGAGACCAATAATTGGACAGTCCCTCACAGAAGGGCTACATGGAAAGGGTGATGTATCCAGGGTGCAGTGTAGCATTAATGAAATATATAACTATCCTCTAGTTCTTTAATATTTCTTCTTCTTATTATTATGGTCCTTGTTCTACTTCATAACGCCTGTCTCTAGCAACACAAAAATCATTCTCTGCAAGGCCATTTCCTCTGGTCGGACTTTCCCGAGCTCATTTTGAATTTTAACGGCAAGGTTTGTATTTTTTCATCTTTCCCTGATCCTTTGTGTACTATCCCCCACTCCGTAATTGTCCCTGGAGGCAATAAAATCACTGATTCAATAGGAGAGCGCATGGAGGAAATGCAGACGGAAAGGAAAGTGGAGGAGAAACTCAACCAGAATTGATCTCTCCAAATTTTAGTCTACCATCCAACCAAAGAGAAATAAAACAGTTTCTTACAGCCTTGAAGGTGAACACAGCAGTGCGATTCCTGATTCGACCCGCCTGCAAATGATGTTAAGGCAATGTAGTTCAGATAAAAATTCTCTTTCCTATTTCTAGAATCATATGTCTCTTCCTGGGCTTTCTCATAACTCAGCCTCCTTTTCCTAAGTCACATGACTATTACTTCAGACCTCCAACCATGCCCCCCCAACACTGGCCAAGAGCTTGGAGGTGATTCTCCCAACAGAATGAGATCAACTGAACCTATTTTGGAAAAACCATATTCTACCTCAATCCCTGGAAGCCTTTTGAGATGGAATGCTAAATCCATGCTACATAAATCTATTTTTTAATGGAAAGAAAAGAGTATAAGACAACAGGATTGGCAGGAGACTAAC
This sequence comes from Tenrec ecaudatus, assembly GCF_050624435.1. Classification (NCBI taxonomy): domain Eukaryota; kingdom Metazoa; phylum Chordata; class Mammalia; order Afrosoricida; family Tenrecidae; genus Tenrec; species Tenrec ecaudatus. Next base: position 43,272,556 of record NC_134544.1, read on the forward strand.
CAAGTTGGATCACCAGAGGAGCAACATATTTCTCCTTGTCTCCAGACACATTAGTGGGCTGTTTTTATGGAGAATTAAAAAGACAGAGAAAGCTAAGCATATCTTTTAGGAACATACTTCCCTTAGTACCCTGGGAAAAAAATCATCATTCTATAGTATGATATATTCATTATTTTGCCTGTTTACATTTTAGGAGGAAAATATGTATGTATTCATAAGTTTACATAGTTTATTTTTATATTCAAAAAGGTTAAGACAGTGTACTGTCACAGCATCTTGGCAAGGTCAGGGGAGCAGCCCTATTTGAAATGCAAGAATGGTGCAGAAATCTTTCTCTCTAGCTCTGCTCCAACAGGTCGCTGCCAATGAAGGTGTGCAAATGTGAGGAAAAGGTGTAGAGGCCCCGTGTGACCTCCCGTGACTACCCAGGGGAGAAGAAGAGGCCAGTGCTACACCAGCCCACGGCGGATTGCCAGCTGTCAGACATGCCTTCACCCTCTAACCTTCATTTACCTTCTTCTCCGGTCAACTTTTCTTTTTACCACACTCTACTTCACTGCTCAGTAGTCTTTGCAATGGCCACACACCACCCATGAAATACTCATGATTATGGGCGAGCGGGGGGGGGGGTATATTATGGACGTTAACAGCTTACCAAAAGTCAAGACCAGAGGACGTTCAGGATATAGTCATCTTGTCCACACTGGCACCTCTTCTCAGCATAAGGCCACATCATATTGCTTTCTGGCCCTTGGTCTCACAGTAACATGGGCCCTGGGCCTCAACTTCTGTGGATCAGGATCCCCTCTTGCCCCTCTGCCTCATTGTCTCCTGGCCTCATGGACCCAGGCCTCCCCTCTGCCTTCTCTTGGCATGACTTCTTTGCTCGGCAGCTGGGCCTCTGCCGCCTCTGCCATTTCAGACAGGGATCTCCCAGATGCTCCGCTTGATGATTCTGGGATTCTCGCTGCCCTGCTATTGGTACAGTTCTCTTTTATCCCGAGGAACGGCAAACAGACTACTCCAGAGGTAAAGTCCTTTACACCTGATGTGCCCGGTCCCACCCCATCACTTGGTGGAGGTTAGAAAGAAATAGAGGGAAGTGTCATATTAAAATGTTTTACTTCAATGGCTAGCCTAAAGCTTAGCAGTTCAAATCCATCCACCCCAAGGCTCATCGGAAGACAGCCCTGGTCATCTATCTGCTTCTGAAATGTACCAACCCTGAGGACTTGATGGCGCGGTTCTACTTTGCACAAAGCAGGCCATGGCAAGACTCAACTTGATGGCAATTCATAGGAGCAGCACATCTCAGGGTGATTATGTTCTGTTGTTGCCCCACTCAAAGGTCCTCATTTAATGATCAAGAACATGGTCACCCTTGCTAGAATCTATCGCCAGGGCGGTTCTGGTCATTACGGTTTCCTCCCGTGGAACTCTGGCAAGTACCGACAGCCAAGTCGTCCATGGTGGCTGAGTCATCCACCCCCACGCTCCGGTGGCCCTCTTCCCTTCAATACACTTCCCACTGCTTTTCCAGTGCACACTATGACCCCTCATACACGTCCAGCCATTTGCCAGCTTTTATAGTGGGATAAACCCTTTCTTTGAAACATCTACCCTGTTTTTCAGTTAGGAGAAAAAAATAAAATAAAATAAAATAAAACCAATCCCCTCCTGTAAACATACCTCCCATAGCATGGCAAGTGAGAAACTGCCCCTACTCCTCTCCCCTCCCCCACCTGATTTCCCCCCACGTAGCATTTAGAAAAGTCTGTCCAAGAATATTACTATATGAAAAAAATAAAAACCCCACATCATTTCAAAATTATTAAAATCTCTGTGGGAATTCATGATTAATTTTAAGGCCTGGCAGATTAAAATACATTATTATGTACACTCTAGTGCATCCTTTCAGATATTTTCAGAATCTGATTTTGCTCTCTTGATACACACCAATGACTCTACATGTATCTAGTAGATTGCAAGGAATAGATTAGCATTAAAGAGGCAGTATTGTGTTGTTAGGTTGTTATATGTAACTTGTGCTCATACATTAAGAAAAACGTACCTAGCATTCCCCCGGACATGACCAGGCCTCTTAAAAAAAGAGAAAGAGCGAGAGAGTCATTAATAGTGGGTGACAATACAGTTGTGGCAGCAGATCTGAAATTCTGACCTTTGGAGTATTCCCTGACGTTTTTATCCAGTTCCCAGATAGAAGACGCACCGCAACCGCCTGCCAGGAAATGGAGCACAGGCATTTATTGTCAGGAGCTGTCAAACTTCCTACTTCCTGATCATAAAAGAAATGTCCTTTTGGCTTTTTTTGTAGGGAGGTCACAGTTGCAGCAAAAGAAGAATAAATCTACCGCAGTCTTCTCTTTGTTAAGGGCAAAGAATAAGATCTATGAAAAACAAACAAAGCCCGGACAAGCTGCAATCATGCCACACTTTCAGAATGTCCGAGTACAGTGCAGGGTAGGCAGCCTGACTCTTCTTGCAGAATGTGCCCTTTCCACCTTGGATGTCCTTTCTCCCCGAGTGACCTTGGACTTGTTGCATGACTCTTAGTAATGAGGTGTGAATCTCTATCCATCTGAAATCAAGCTGTTTTTCAAGATATTCTGCATGGTGTATTTTATCATTAATAAGTATTACGCATAGAAGTAAAAATAGAAGATGTTGACTGTTAGGGAGTTCATAGGGCTTTTAACATAGTCATCATGCAATAGATATAAATGGTTATTTTTATCCCAACATCATGACACAACCCCCCAAAAAAGATGTAAAACAAATTCATTCTTTCTTCTTAAATTGATGCAACCAACAGCACCCATAGAGCCAACCTGAAACACAAAGATGAAGGTTCATGTCAACTGTGTGGCTTTCCCCTTTTCTGTCTTCATAGTCCTGCCCTGGTTGCTTTTAACTTTGTAAAATATGTGTGATTAACAGTGTTTCATGTGCGGGCTAACTTTCAACATCTTAACTTATCTAAGCATTATTAGACTAATCCTACTGAAGTATGGGTTGCTCTCCGTTAGCTGACTCCTTCCAACAGCACCCACCGTTCTCTGTCCTGCACCCCATGGTCAGTGGCCTCTTTTCTGTTGCTCGTCTTAAAAACCCATTTCCCTCACTGATCTCCTTCTTTCTCTCTCCACTTTGCTTATGTGGCAAAGCACTTTATGAATGAGAGGAGCAAAGGAAGAAGAAAATATTCAGAGGTGAGATGGCTTACAGGCTTCTCTGGTTCTCTTTGGCATTATGAGTTAGAATTAACCTGATGGTAGTGAGTTATATCATGACCCTTCATTCACTGATGTTTCCATTTTTCATCATTTTTCAAAAGAAGATGTTGTGAGGAAGTGTGGTGGAGTACTTACTTAGACCTAGTGTAAATAATCATTGACTTTCCAGTAGGTCACATTACCTTTATATACACATGGCTTCTCTAAGGATGGGTGTCACCCCGTGCAGTGACTCTTGGTGCATCTGCCCCTCCCATGGACCTCCTCCCACAGTCTACCATACAGCAGTCTTAAAAAGGCTTCTGATCAATTTCAGTCATAGAAAAGTATGTGATAAATATGGTTGTATATTGCTTAAATGTACTATTTTGTGGATTTAAATTCCAAACTCACTGCCATCAAGTCAATTCTGACACACAGGGACTCTAGGACAGAGCAGAGCTGCCCCTGTGGGTGCCCATGACCATGCATCTTCACAGCAGCAGACCGCCTCATCTTTCTCCCATGGTGATTTTGAACAGCTGACCTTGCAGTTAGCAGTCCAGTGCTGAGCCTACCGTCGCACCAGGGCTCCTTTCCCTAGATTATAGGAATACCACTTACAGGATGTTTGGTAAAACCTTTCTCGATTGAATTACAGCTGTATTCGTGACAGAGTACAAGTCTTTTGTTGAGTTCTCTCCTTTTCCATTAATTACAAGTTCATTCTCAACAACGTTATTGATCTAGGTTCACAAATACTAGTTACTGCAACAGCGTAGCTCAAACACTGGGCAATTTGTGGAAAGCCAGGATGAGGAAACAAAGTGAGCAACACAAACAGCAGGGAGCGCCCCTAGTCAGTGCAGATGCAACTACCGGGTAAGCATCACCACGGTGGCTGGACAATAACGGAGTCTCTTACTGGAGGGCTGCGAAGATCCGGAAAGTAAATTAGCATCGAGTTGGAGCCTTGTAGGTGTGTTCATACAAGTAGGCTGGGCTGAAGGAAAACGTGTTTGTGGTTACAACTAACGACAAGGGTCATGTATTAAAAATAAATTTTTGCTGACACGCGGCACATAAATTATATAAAGCAGTCATTTTGAGAGTACACCCTCTGTCACCCAGTGTCACCCATCTCCCCACCCCCACCCTATTATGCCACTGATATTTGTACACACACCCAGTCTCATTCATACACATGCACGCATTTTGTTAGCTTGAGATCCATTTCAGGGGAGTGCTGTTCTAGAATTTGTGGAAATTTGCCACCTGGTAGAAAAAGAGTTCGTAATGATGACCCCCAACTAATCATGTGTTTCCAAATATCGTATTTGACCTCTGCTAATCAGGAATACAGGGGCCCTGGCGCATCGTTGGGCTGCTAACCACAGGGTCAGCAGTTCTCAACCATGAGGGAAGGACCAGACTTTGTACGGCGGTGAAGAGTTACAGTCTGGGGAACTTACCCAGGCAGCTCTCCCCTGTCCTGTAGTAGGGTCCCTGTGAGTCGGAGTGGATTCACTGGCAGTGAGTCATCGGGATTCCAGGTTGCCACTCAGCTCTACAGAACCCAGTGTCTCCTGGCTTTGTTCTTCTGCCTTCAGTGGCACCAGGCCTTGTCTTTTGCTCTTAACCAGTGACAAATGTGTGAAACTTGAACACACCAGAACACATGGGATTCAGAAATGGTGGTGGAGTCAGAGAGAACTATGCCTCCTTTGAGCAAGAGTCCTGGTAGTTCAGTGGTGACGTGCTGCTGCTAACTGCTAGCTTGGCAGTCTGAACTCACCCAGTGACTGCAGGAGATAGACATAGTGACACCGGGAGGGAAGGGGATGTAGAAAGGGGGAACCTATATGGGGTATCTACATATAACCTCCTCGTGGGGGATGGGCAACAGGAAAGTGGGTGAGGGGAGAAGCCGGGCAGTGTAAGACAGGATAGAGTAATCATTTATAAGTTATTAAGGGTTTGTGAGGGAGAGGGGAGGGGGAGAGAAAAAAGGAAAATTAGCTGATTCCAGAAACCCAAGTGGAAGGCGAATTTTGAGAATGACGAGGCAACAAATGTATAAGGGTGCTTTAATCAATTGATGTACATATGGATTGTGATAAGAGTTGTATGAGCCCCAATAAAATGATTTATTATTTTTTTTAAGTACACCCACGGGAGCTCCATAAGTCAGGTCTACTCCATCCTGCAGGATCACCTTGTATCCATGTTAATAGAAGGCACTTCACAGCCACATGCCACTTCGTAGTCGTGTGCCCTTGAGCAAGTGCTTAAGATCTCTGCACTTGACCTATAAAAGACATCCATAGAACCTGCCTGGAGGTCACGCTGAGGAGTGAGTGCTTAGCGATTCACATGCATGATAGCCAGTTTTATTGTTGCGATTGTGAAATGTTATTAGGCCACCATCTCATTTTCATCCCCTTAAGGATAAGTTTCTGGTGTCTCCCTCAGCTGGGAAACTGTTGATCTCTAAAATCCTACCAAATCACATGTTGATATAGATGATGTAATTTTAAAAATATTTTTGAGCTATTAGCAGAAAAGTACCACTTTAGGCAGCTAAGTAACTCCACCAGAGACAAGACTGTCCTGGCAGACCTCTGGCTGGGTTCCTTGCACAGATGTGTCTCTACTATGTAAATGATTGAATATTAGAACCATTCCTCAAATCTGAAAGAGGAATTCAGTGAGAGAGTCACTAGGGAGCCTGTACTGCTGAGTATCTGGGTTCGCTCTTCACATAGCTCTGGTGAGAACATAGCCTGAGATAGAACATTTCACTGGGGGTACCGTCCAACCTCTGGGTACAAGAAACCCTTCCACACAGCCCCCCAACCCACCCCCCCAACTCCCTCACAGCCCAGTCTCAGGTGTAGCTCAAAAGGAAAATGTGGACCAAAGGTTTTTTTTCCCCAAAGAATGGGCCCTTCTTTATGCTGATCATTGATTTCCACCAAAGAGGTTTAAAAAAAAAGACAAGAATAACCAAAATTCAAATTCACTGCTATTGAGTCTATATTGATTCATAATTACCCTATAGGACAGAGTAGAACTTCTTTTGTGGGTTTCCAAGGCTATAAATCTTTACTGGAGTCAAAAGCCAAGTCTTTCTCCCACAGAGTAGCTGGTGGGTTTGAAATGCTGACCTTATGTAACCACCATCCTACCAGGGTGAATGTCCAGCCATCACATGGAGGGTGAGGAAGAAGGTGCCATCAGCTTCACATAAAGTACTGTGGTAGTCACCTAATCTGGTGTCAATATGAGGATTAAGAGTGTAGGGGTGGAGTCTAGGCTGTCAATCTGGAGATAGCCAATGAGACTTATGTCTGGGCGTGGCCTTCTCATGAGAATTTTGGGAAATCTGGTACTTCCTCCTTGGAGGCAGAAGACATCTCTCTCTTTCTGCTACTCCCTGGGTGACATTGCAGAAGACAAGCCACATGGACGCAAGCAGACCTCTGAAGCTGGAGAAGCCACAGAGAGACCACTGCCTGCGCTGAGATGTTTACAACACCACTGGACCCAAAGACTTTGTACCCACTGGCTTGTGATCAACCTGCATTTGGCTTCATTGCATGTTTTTCAAGACTCTGAAGAGGACTTTATAGATTGGTATCGGACAAATGGGCTAACATTGGACTTATGGACTTGATCTGGCCTGGCCTGGGATGTTTTCTCAATGTTTCATTCCTCTTGTATATAAATCTCTTTCTTATACACATGTGTATGTCCATGGATTTGTTTCTCTAGTCTACCCAGACTGACACAAATACCTTCTCAGTAAATATTAGTCTCTAATGAATATATTGGTCTATGTATACAAAGCTGCCTCAAAATGCTCAGGAAAAAATAATAGATCATGAAACACTTTCATCAACTTTTGAAGCTCTTTTGCATATGTGGGCATTCATATATGCATCCATGTGCAACTAGATCAAAAGGCAGACAGATGATCAGACAGGGAAAAAGCAAAGGGGAAATGGAGGTAAAAAGAAAGAGAGGATGCTCAATAGAGGACAGTCTCACTAGTCTCCGGTCCATTCATCATCTTCACCTGCAGGTTGACAGGATAGAAACCATGTGAAATTTTAAAATAGGATCATAAAGTTTTAAATAAAATAACAAATGAAAACTTATTTTTATAAAATAGTGGAGCCACAGTAGAAGGACTCCTAGCGGATAGAATAGAAAAAACAAGAACAGACCTGCTACATGGGCACGTGGACAGTCTCTGGGAGGCGTGGTTTTCACAGCTGATCAAGTCGTATTTTTCTTACCTGTTGTTGCTGTTGTTATTGTTGGTGCCCCTTCATTGGTTCCAACTCATGGCAACCCAGTGTACAACAGAATGAAACACTGCATGGCCCTGAGCCATCATCACAATTGTCCCTATGCCAGAGCCTATTGTTGCAGCTCCTGTATCAATCCATGTCATGGGAGGCCTGCCTCTTTTTCTTGCCTCTCCACTTCACCAAGCAGGATGTCCTTCTCCAGGGACCAGTCTCCCCTGACAAGATGTCCAAGTATGTAAGACCAGGTCATGCCATCCTTGCCTCTAAGGAGCACTCTGACTGTGCTTAGTTATTAAGACATTCAAACATATATAAGGTATCTAGCACAGCAAAATTTCAGTTGACTTTCATCTACCTCAGTATTTTCCATCATACAGCACAAAAGAAGGTTTTGGGAGTCTCGAACAAGAAAGTGGTTTTCTCTGACAATGTTTAAGAAGTAAGGACAGGATCTCAACTGTAGAAAATAAAATTTGAGTCCAGAGTTTGAAGGGCTGGCCTAGAGGACCACAAAGATGGAGCAAATCAAGAATTAATTATGAAAAATGCCAAAATACCACCAGATTTATGATGAGAGTTAAAATAATACTACCTGTTCTACTAGTCTTGGTAGAATAGAGAAGCAAATCCAGGGAGACACATGTGTGTATAAGAAAGAGATTTATATACAAAAAAAATTACATATTGAGAAAACATCCCAGCCCAGTCCAGATCAAGTCTACAAGTCTGATATTTTCCCATATGTCTGATACCAAACTATAAAGTCCCCTTCAGACTCACGAAACATATGCAATGACAACGAAAGCAGGAAGATCACTGGCCAGTGGGTGGGAAGTCTTGTGGATCCAGTGGCGTTATAAGCATCTCAGCACTGACAGGGGTCTCCACGTAGCTCCATGAGTCTTCTCAGCTGGAATATCTCCTAAGGAGTCTGCCTGGGTCCTGCCTCCAGCAAACTATCTCCTTCGAGCCTCCAAATGAGGTCATCAAGCTGTGACCTCATTGACAGGCTAAACACCTCCCCCACCCTCTTAAGTCTCTCTCAAATTGACAACAGATTACGTAACTACTATGCCTGTCAAGATTGCTGAATCTAGCATTAAGCCAGGCAAATCTGAGCAAAAGGATTCAAATGTTTTAATGAGAATGCGACCAAAGAGTCCACCTGAAGCCTTAGTGATATGGGCCTAGATTACTTGTTATATTAGTCATGTATCCAGAGATAATGTTAAATTATAACGTGTACAACTGTGATCCTCTCTGAGAAATTGCTTGTTTGTTATTTGTTTCGGGCTTGAAGGAGTTGCTCAGAGGAGCGCCCGTGAGGTATCAGGGTGGGCACTGTGGTGTTACCACCATCCTTTTATCCTTTAAAAAACGAGTGAAATCTTTCCTACCTCTTCAGTTCTCTCTTTTGGGTTGGGAATAAGTGGTTTTAGGACACCCATCTTGAACTGCAATGTTTCTTTGGACACATGGCCAGGCTGTGGAGCTAGACACACACACACACACACACACACACACACACACACACACCATCCTTTATGCCAGCTCCCAGGGATGGGCTGCCCCTAGCACATGCTTGAGTAGCTACGGCCTCTGGACTTGGACCTGTTTGGTAGTTCATGAAGGACAGCTGTAACTGTCACAGAGGAAGCTCCCTTTGGACAGTGGCCCGAGTTGTATGAGATCCTTGGAGGCAGAGGGCTGGCTCCAGGGCAGCAGGTTGCCAGCCACCTCCCTGTCCTCCAGTGCCACCATCACATCCCCTGGTTGAGTTGAATTTGAGTGATATGAATTGTTTTGCTGCATAATAAAGTGATCTTTAGATGTACTAGAATGTGAAGGTAAAGAGTTGTACTAAATCACCCGCACGAGCAAAAAAAAAAGGCTGCTTTAACCTTTAACCTCCCCACAAGGGCATGGCCTGGAATGATGGTTTGCGGGGAGGAAGACTCCTTCAGAGAGTGCAGAGAAATAGCTTTGGAGGATCTGGAGAGAAGCCAAGGGCAGCTGACTGACTGGTGCTGGGAAGTTGGAGGCCTTGTCAAGGACAGTGCACATGTCCTCCCATCACTAATCAACAGAGTTGGTTCCAAGACCAGGTCATTATGTGACCATAGCCACTAGGCAGAAATAGAGGCTTGTCACGTCATTACATAACTGCCAAATTATGTCATTAGCTACTCACGAACCACTGAGAACTGTGGCCTAGCCAAGTGGACACACAACCTTAAAGCACCACCACCAGCATTACTCTCTCTTCACGCTTCAGTAATCAGCACTATTAGATGCATGTCATTAATAAGGAAAATAGTCACGTGGCCTATTTTTTATGCTGTCATAAGTGGAAAATGTTGGATACAGAAGTATCAGTAAATGAGGAGAGGGTGCATAGGAAGTCTCTGGATTACAAACAAATTGTGTTCCCAATTCTCTCTTTAAGTCAGGTTTGTATTTTAATTGGAATGGTCAGGTATGGTTGATATCCAATGTCAGTCAAATATTTGTCTTACTATAGGCAGTCCCCAGGTTAAGAGTAAAAGCCAGGTGGCTGTGTTACATAATCTCCTGTCAACTTGTAAAGGGGTAGAGTCTAACTGGTCAATCAGGTCACAGCTTGATGACCTCATTTGGAAGCTCCAAGGAGATAAATACCTCACTAAAGACAAGACCCACACAGACTCTCTCTGCTTTGTCTCCCTGTGAGACATTCCTGTTGACAAGCCACATGGAACTACACTGATAGAGTCAGGTTCCTGGAGTTGAAGGAGCCACATGGAGACACAAGCCAGCACTGAGATGCCTCCACCACCACTAGATCCCCTAGACTCTCTACCCACTGACTTGTGATCTTCCTGCACTCAGCATCACTGCATGGCTGTGTGAGTCTAAAGAGGAATTTATGGACTAGGATAGACATAAGCTGTAATATCGGACTTATGGACTTGATCTGGACTGGGCTGGGATGTTTTCTTAATGTACAATTGCTCTTTGATATCAAGTTCTCTCTTACACACACACACACACACACACACACACACACAAAATCACAGAATAAGAGCCATTCCTCCGTGTGTTTTTAAGTCAAATTTGCAGGTCGGTTGCAACAGATGCATACAGTTCTTATTTAGCCTCACTTTAGTGCAAGACAAGGAGCTGTTGGATGACTTAAAAGCTACACATGCAGCAAGTGAAGTGCTTGAGAGGAGAAACTTGTTTCTAGTAGAGGGTGGTTTATTCTTTCAAAGGGAAATCCCCCTCATGTGCATTGAAGGGCAAGTAGGTGTTGTCAGGGACTTGGACTTTAATAGCCTAAGGACTGCCTGCAGCATGCAGCGCACACTAAAGAAATAATCCCAGATATACGAAACCAGCTTTCACATGCGATTACAACAATAGTAATGTTCTGATGCAAGTTCCAAAGTAACATTGTTTGTTTTGTTTTTCAAAAACAGTTTTGTTGGCATGTAATATAATATAATTCAATAGTCGAATCACATCAAGAATAGCTGTAAAATCGTCACCACAACCAGAGTTAGAACATTTTCCTTGTTCTTATACTCGTGACCTCTTATATACGTATGCCAGAAATTTTTAATGTAATAGACATTACAGAGTTTTGTTCATTACCACAGACTGAACATAAAGTAAGGCAACATTTGTACCTCAGGGACTACCTGGAATATGTTTACGTAATGCAGTTATCCTTCCTAGTCCCCACGAAACTTTAGTGTTAACCATACTCACGCCAATGGTAACTTCCCACTTACTGCATGCTTCCTCCATACACAATTCCAAGCTATTTAAGTGAATGAATTCTCACCCTATACCCAGAAAATTGGTACAGTCTTGGTCCTCATGGTACAGATGAGGAGAATAAAGCACAAAGGGACTAAATAATTTGCCTCAAACTTCCCACCTTGCAAACTGAGGAGCTGGGACGCAAACCCAAGTAGCCTGCTTCCAGACTCTGAGCTCATAGCAGCTCACTTACCCACATTCTGCTTGTCGCAGACTCTGGAGCTGTGTGCTTAGCATTCTTTAATGGAAAAACAATTGAGGGAAAGGGACAGATTGCCTCGATTTATTCTAACAGATGAATACTAGGACCAGTAAACAGCAATGGCGCTATCCTTGGCTTAAGTTTGACAGGGTTTGTAAGCATTTCGTTGTAGTTGGTAATTGCCATCAAGGCATTCTGTAGAATGAAGCATTGTCTGGTGCCATCCCATCTTCATACTCCGTATTATTGCTGTGACTAATGTGTCAGTTCAGCTCATGAGGGTTTCCCCCATTTCCACAGACCCTCTAATTTAAAAAACATGTGTCCATTTTTAGCAATGAGTCTGTCCTGATAACAGGACCGATATAAGTATACCAAATTCTTGCCATTCCTGCACCTAAGAATATTCTGATTATATTTTCTCTAAAAGCATCTGGTAAGTATTTGCATATTACTTAATCCTTACAACAATCCATGAGAAAATTAGTATGCGCCTGTTCATTCTTTTGACAAAATCAGTGTCATAAGGTTCAAATAACTCATCCTGTAAGTGATACATGCCTATGCTTCTCCAATTCCTGGTAGTGAGTTATGTCAGTTTCTGAATGGAACAGACAGTGTGTTGGCAGCAGTCCCCATTTTCTGGGGAGCCAAGACAGAACTGAGGACATTGAAGGGGGATAAAATCACTGGGGTTACGGGATTGCTCGATACCCCTTCTGATAATATTCTTACTAGAGCCCCGGCAGTCACACCATAAAATGCCTATGAAATGGCACAGTGGTTTGGGCCGTTCCTCTAATTTAGGGGCATCTTTAGATATAGCTGTGGCTCTCAACACTCACATGTACACATATAACACACACATCTCCCAATTTTTCTCCTAGTGTTGGACAGTGACCCTTATCTGACTTCAAAATCGCATCGTAATGCACAGTTGATGTGGTGCACAGAAATTCAGGCCCCTGTTTCTCTATAGATCTTCAGTTTTCATCATATTATTATAGTTCCTAAAATGAGCCCCAACTATAATAATTTTAAGTCCAAATATATTACGCTTTCCACGTATGGTCAAGGCTAAAACTTTACCTTGATTCTCTAAAGCATCACAGTGGAGTGGGCACTGAATTCTAAGTGTCCTACCGTACTAATTCCCTTTTGTATTTGAGGCGGCTTAGCCGGCAGCTTTGGGCAGGCCTTTGAGGAGGAAAAAGAAGAAGCGAAAGGAAGGAGAAGGGGTACTCACTGGTGCATGAATGGAGAGAACTCAGTCATTCATGAAAGGATTCCTTAGTCAAGATGTAAAAGGGTTTCTTTGTAAGTTCCCCACATATTTTTTTTCTTCCTTAGCTGAAATATTTTTGAGCTTTAAACAAAGAGAGCGCTGTAGAAAAGAATCACTTAAACCAAGAAGAGAGCAAATGGAAGGAAAAGCAATAAATTTGGCCATTTTCTTAAGAATTGGAAACAAGGTATCTGCAAGCCTAACATCCTCCATTGTGAAATTCATTCGTTCAATCATTTCTTCCAATCAACCAATATTTACCGAGTGGGCTGAAGACAGGAACAGGGGATATCTTTTAAGCCAAAAGGTGATGTCTTAGGATTCGTGGAGTTTGCATTCTGTGTGTAGAGAAAAATCAATAAACCAGTAAACATTTAAGTAAACGTATATCATAAACGTAACGAAGGAAACTAAAGGAACAGAAAGTACACAATGACACGCTATTGACTTGGATAACTAGAGTAGAAAACAGAGAGCCCATATATAAAAGTGAAAACAAAGAAATGTCCACTTATTTAATCAATTTGTCTCTGATGAAAATCTCTGGTTACACAGTCTAGAAAGATGTGATGAAATGAAATTTCTTCATATGGCTATTCTATCCAGGCCTCGGTAACTCCGCCAAATGATTGGATGGGATTCTGCAAATAAGGTGTGTGAAAAGCTAGTCCAGGAAAATGGTCAGTTTGGGTTGTTACTCCTCTGTGTATTCGACCTCTCAGAATCAGAGAGAGAGAGAGAGAGAATTCCTGGGAACACTAAGGAAGAAGAGCCACCAGTGAAACACATTCTTCTGAGCTCCTACCCTGAAGTGGCAGAGACTATGCCCCACTGAGACCTGAGTCATTAACACTGAACACCCAGTCTTTAAGACGGTGAGGCAGAGCTGGTGGGCTTCTTGAGCCATGGAGGCAGAGGTGAAGGGGCAACCTGGCTGAAAGGCTGAGGACCGGAGAGAGAGAGTGGGCTCCTGGTGAAGGAGAGTCATTTCTGTTTACTGATCCTGACTTGTGGAAACCTGTTAACTCCCTTCATCAACCCTCACAATTGTGAGTGTTATCTGAGTGTTCTGGGTGGCCCTTGCAAGAAATGATTAAACCCAGCTGCAAAGCCGATGCTGTGGAAGGAACCATCAGGATCAGGGTAGGGTAAAGGTCGAAGATAGTTGCAAGGGAGAGGCATACCTGGCCTGTGCCTTGTGGCAATTAGCCTGGGCTGGTGTGGTATTGGATTCTTCTTCTCCCTGAGCAGCTACAGGAAGCCCAATGGGATTTCCATGCCATGTTTTCAATAGGGAAATAGGAAGAAACCCAGGCCCATTACTACAATATCCACTCCAAAGCCCACTACAACTGGGGACATTTGCTCCATGGGGTTTTCCATGATGAGGTAGTTAGTTCATTGTGCCAATAAACACATGTGGGTTTAATTGGAGGGCGGAGAGATAAATGCCTCAGTGAGCCTCGCCTTTCTAGTTCTCAGGTCTCTGGCTTTGTGATGGCCGGACCAGGGTGCAGCTGCCTTACCCAGTTCCCTGCTTCAGCTGGCAAGGCTCACTTCCTGCAAGACATGGACTTACCACGATACAGCCCTGAGTACTGGATCAGCCATGTGGAGACCCCTGCCAGTGCTGAGATGCTTACAGTAGGCATTATGGCATGTGTTTTGTGAGATGGAGGATGACTTTGTGGATTGGTGTTGCACATATGGGCTAATGCTGGACTTGTGGGCTTGGGCAACACTGGGATGGGATGTTTTCTTGATGCACACTTAACCTCTATATAAAACTCTCTCTTATACATGAGTTTCTGTGGATTTGTTTCTCTAAAGTACCGAAACAAACACACATGGAATGGAAGAAGGTGCTTGATCTGAGAAATGAAATCAAGGAACAGAAGAGATTTTGAGCAAACTTTAAAGCATGAACAAACACTCAACATATGTTAGTGAGTCTGAAAAGGACCTAGAAATCATATAATGAAGAGTCGTGCACATCTGCTAACGAAGCTATTCTGGACTGTATGGGCAAAGGGGGTGCTCTGGAGACTTTTATGCAGGACCGAGAGAATACCAGATTCATATTTTCAAAAAACCACCATGAGGGAAATGCAAAGAATAAATGAGATCAGATGGGACAGAGTCAGGGAGATGCATTAAGAAGCAGTGAGCCCCATGGGGATTATGAGAGGAAACAGGCTGGGGAAGGAGCAGCAGCCATGCATAGCTCTTGCTCAGAGGTAGGAGCTTCTCTGACCCGAGCCAGTGAACCGTCTCTCTAGGGGCAGGTGGGTTTGCTCTCCAAAGCTGGCAGGTGTGAAACCTCTACAAAAGAAGGCCAGAGGTGGGGCAGTCCCTTCCCCAAAGGGACAGAGTTTACATTTCCCCAAATCATGGTGTCCCCACCTAGGGCAAGTGCAAGCCAGAAAACAAAACCAAAAGCAATCTGCAATGCTTTGAGAAAAAAACCTGGGCTTGGAGAGTCAAGGGAAGGTAGCGTTCTCCCATGCCATATGCATCTGGGCCTCCTGAAACTGAATTTCTATTTAAATAAAAAGTCTTAGTTATGTCTGAGCGAAAAAATTAAACAACCATAACCAAAAAAAGTGATTTAATTGATCATCTTTATTCAGTAGCCAAGAGTTCAAGTCCAGTGTATTTATTTCTAACACACTATATTTATGTACTGGGATGTAGTGGCTTACACGCTGGGTTGCTAACCACAAGTTGGCTAACCCCACACCCCTCGTGGCTCTGAGGAAGGAAGATGAAGACTGGCCACTCCTGTGATGATTTACAGATACGGAACCCTAAGGAACGGTTCTACTCTGTCTTCTAGGGTTAAGATGAGTTGGAACACACTTGAGCATCATGGGTGACTGTTTAGGAGAGGTACAGATTTTGAATTCGAAGCTGTCTGTGCACTGATTGATTGACTGGTATTTCCTGTTTGAAATCGTCAGGTGTTGCTATCGTCCATTCCTGATAATGAGTCAACCTGGCTTATCAAGCAGGAGGTGAGGATTAGGATCCACCTGGAGATCCAGTAGGAAGAGAAACACATATGGGCATGCAAAAGACGATGTGGAGAATGAAATCAAGTTCACCAAATCCAGTGTGAGAACTAAATTCTCCTCTTCTTTCCTCATTCTACTTCCTAGTATTTTCGTCTTGTCTATAAAGGTGTTTTCTCTGTAGCTCAATTCTTCCATTATGCAATGAAATAAAAGTACCTTTCTGTGCTGAGAGACTCACTTTATTATTGAGAAAAGAACAAGACACTATCACCAATCCAGAAGACGCAATTTCCTTAAGTTTGCCTGGAGAAGCAGCATTGATGCTTAGAAGCTTAGAAATTACTAAGATCTTACAAAATTGGATATAAACCTCCTTGGAAAGCCAAAAGCCAGGAATACTTCCCCGGAGCTTTTGAGACTTTAAAACTATCCCATGAAACTTGAGTTATGATTTTTCCCTTGGGTAATTATTTTTCTATAATTATTTTTCTGCTTTCTAGTTCTTTGCTTGCCTCTTTCCCCCTGCCTCAAAGATGTTTCCAGAAATATCTCACATGACTGAGAAATAGTCACCCAGGCCTCTAAACTCCAGTCATGAGGAGAGGAATGATTAAGGGATAGAAAATAGATTTTGAGTCTCGTTTCTAATTGGAGAGTAGTTGGCACCCCGGTCGTTTTGTAATACCTGATATGGGCTACCACAACCCAATGTCCCCATCTCATGAAAGTCACTTTAATTTCCCCATCCTCAGAGGAGCTAAACCCAAGGGCAAGGAAGAACAAGTAATAAGGTGTTCTTGTCATGCAGCTCAAGATTTTTAAAACACATTAACTGTAATTTTTAGAGAGTCAGAATTTAGTGAACCATTAAAAGCGACCCAGTTCACTGAACCAAACTGATCTGAACAGATGGAATGCCACCCTCCCCATGCCTGAATGGCCCCAGGAAGAATGTAGTCTTCCTTTGAAATCCCTCCTTGGAGCTGCTTACCTTACTGAGGTAGGGGACACGTTGGTCATTTTTCACATTTGGCTGTTCTCTTTTTGCCACTGGAAGCTGGTATCCCACATGTGCCAAGTTTATGGTATGGAGAATGGTGCTTGGCAGGCTGTTGGTGTGCTGCCATTTACACACACACACACACACACACATGATTCTGCATGTGAGGCCTGACAAAGACCGGCTGTTTTTGTTCACACTCGGGGCCGAGTCGGATCTGTGCTCCCTTCCTCCCTTTATTGTTTCTCCTCCTTCCTACAAGCATCGAAATCTTCACGGAGAGGAGCCCTGCCCTGCAGCTTTCCCAGTCCACCTGGCTATGGCGACTTCAAAACTGAAACATCTGTTTCTCAACCTCTCCTGATGTTAAAAAATGGACCTGATACGATCCTTCTAATAAATCATAGAACAGCATCGCCATGTATCAGAATCCTCCAGTAACAAAGGCAATACATCTCACCTGATTCAAAAATCCTAAATATGCTGAAGTTCAAGATGATACAACGGTTGGAAAATGAAGGGCCTCTCAGAGCTCTAGGCACTGAGAACGCAGTGAGAATATCTCACTGAAAGAGATACATAAAAGGTTAAAATTGTGGCAAAATAAGAATAAAACCCAGAGACCAAAACAGAGCCATCTGTATCTACACAGACTTTAGAAAAGTAGAGATTAGAGCGGTTTCAGTATGCTGGCTGTCACGTGACCGGGAAGCTGTAAAACAAACTGTTCCGGTCTCGAGATGAGGTCTTAGAAGTGGAACCAGAATGGGCGCACATTTGTTTATTTTAGTCTGTATCAGCTTTAAGTGTTAATTAACATAGTGCACAGAATTAGCTCTGTGTCTGTGGAGCAGAGAGACCAATGGCACCCGCACCCCAGTCCCCCATGGAGCTTTTGTGCAAGAGTTCTGTGTGGCCTTGGGGCCTCAGTGCAGGGCCGAGAGGTGCCAACTTTACAGCTTGGCGCTGAATTTGGGAAAGACCAGTTGGCATCTCAGTTCACTCGTATGCAGCATGGGAATGTTAATATTGTTCATTATGACCCGGCTCGAGACTGATGGGAAAGTAGGTCAACAGGAAGCCAAGCCAATGTTGAAAAGCAAGCTTCTTCACCTTCTTCACCACGCTGTCCCCATCTCCATCCCTCCGGTCTCTCGGCCACCTGCCCTCGCTTACGTACATATCAAGCAAAGTCGCCACCTTCAATCTGGTCCCATCTTAGGATGTGTTGTCATTCTAACAGTGTGGTGGGAGAAGTCTGGGATAGTACTGTAACTTGGGTCCCCATTTATCTTTAAACGATTCTTCTGTTAGCTGATCTCACGCTTAGTAATGCCCAAATCACTTCATTCACATCTTCAACATTTATCACACACCGCTATGTGCTGGCCCCTATGGAGGCCAAAGGATAGATATTGCCCTTCTGGCTTTAACACATTTCTGAAACTCAGCTGACAGACACATCGGAAAACAATATCACAAGGATGCAACTCGCCATGTCTGTCTCACTGGAATTTAAAAAAATAATCCTGTTAGAAAGCAAAGTCCTGACAAGCAACTGAAGTTAGATACTAAACATGATAAGCATTATCTATTAAATTTCCCAAGTGTCATGAAACGGGGAATTACTCAGCGAGAACTCATTCAGGGAGGAGGGCAGAGTCAGGTCGCTCTGCTTCAGCTTGGTGCCCTTGTCTTCAAATGGCCACGGATGTCATCTGGAATTGCTTCCTCCTTCTCCGCTTCAAGATGAGAGCGAGGAGCCATAGTGTGCACTTTCCTCAGCCGATTTGAAGCTTTCAGCAGGGATTCCATCAGCTCCAGATGCCTTGTTGTTTTTCATCTGCTTGATGGCTCTCTTCGCCTCATAAAGAGTTGGAGGGATTTTGAATTTACCACTGATGGGAAGTAGGGGGATGGAGCTGAATACACTCCCACTGATCAAACCATTTCCACCAAAGTCCTTCAACTGCTCTTTTCCATGTGGGTTGACATTTTCACTTTCACTGAGCAGTTTCCAAGCACCCTTATCTCTCTGATGGCATCATACTGGACCCATGTGGGTGTTCAATCAACTTCACCTTGAATTATCTGCGCTGTGTGGCAGATGACACCATACATCTCTAACTGCACCCACAGATACGTCAGTACCTTTCATTTGGACCAATGGCAATGCCTAATTCCAAAAGAATCCTGGTAGAAGATTTTTATAGGGCTTCCAAATTTGCAACTATTTGAGAAAGCCAGGACTTTGAGCAAAAATGAGCAGAATGGTAAGACCCTTGGAATTATCTCATTAGGTCAAAAGTTGTGCATTCAATGGGAATTCATTGTTTTGGTCTGAATGTCTTTTCTCAACGGCAAATTGAGTTCAGAGTATTCTAATCTTGCAGGGAAGAGTCCTGAGAATTTGATTTCCCCTTGTTCCTCCTCAATTAGATAGTCCTTTCCTATTTATAGGAACATCATATTTTATCATTAAATTTCCCTCACATTAGATTTCAAGGAGCCCTGGTGGGTGTGGGGTCATGCATTGGTCTGCCATCCATCCACAAGGTCAACAGTTTAAGGTACTCCATAGAAGAAAGAGGGGGTGCTTTGTCCCGTAAAGAGGTGCAGTCTTTGAAACCACAGAGGCAGGTGTATCCTGTCCAATAAGGTCCCAATGAGTCAGAAATGACACAATGGCAGTGAGTTTAATACTGGATTAGAAGGCTTACATTATTCTCTCTGTAGTTGCCTATTCAGGGGATATTGTTAGGCACAGCAATTTACTGAATCCGTTTGCAGCCTCATTTTGATACAGGGCAAACACCACAGATAGTGAGCTAGAACTACCTGGATGACAAAATATTAGAACTGCCAAGGGCCTCGGAGACCCTTCACCAGCCATTCTGGTTTTATGGGTAAAATGCGAACTATCCCCAAATCACGCATCTGGCCGATTGCAGAAATTGTGCTAGACCTGGGTGCTTTCAGGCACAGTTGTTCCAATCCCGGGAGTCTTTCTCTGTAGACAACATTACATCAAAGAAGGAATACAATCCAAATCCTGCTTCTCTTCAAACTCTCTTTGACAATTTACCAAGGGAACAGAAATGCTCTATTATTAGTCTTCATATAATTTCTCAGAGAATTCAATCTACATACATATTCCTTCATGCGGTAGCTATCTATCTGCATCTCTATATCTGTAATAGGTGCTACAACTATATACAGATATAGATATAGAACCACAAGTGTCCTAGAGAACTGTGTCTAACACAGGGTCTCTGTACCACTTCAGGCAGGAATCTTGAATATGCTCTGCTGGGGCTCTTCTTTCTTGACGGGTGTGGGATTCTCTGCCTGTTACTTAGATGGCTCATTTACTTGGCTCCACAATCAATGCCCTTTAAAGCAACAGTCAACAAATCAAACAACATATTGTGATGGGTAAATCTACGATACAATACCTCTTTCAAGTTTTACATAGCAAAGACAGTCTGAGGATGAAGATGCACTTGACCCAAAGCATGATATTTTCAATTGTCTCATGTGCCTGGAAATGCTAGAATGAATCAGGAAGACCAAAGGCTAATTGATAAATTTGAGTAACAGTGTTGGCAAAGAACATTAAATATTTCCCAGAGAGGTTTGCAAGGTTTAAAGAAGAACAGATGCAAATACTGTTGACACACATTGGAGATCTCTGAGTAGATGCTTGGATAGAACTGAGGCTGAATGGTGCAGGAGGGGGGAGAGTTAAAAGACACATGGAAAGAGTTAGTCCAGGGGACTGAAGGACCACAAAACATCAGTCTGCACACCCTGAGACCAGAACGAGATGGTGCCCAGCTACCACTGCCAATTGTTTTGTGAAAGATCACTTGAGAAGGTCCTGGAGGGAGTGAGAGAGAAAATGTTGCACAGGCCTTGAAATCATAAGGAGGTCGGCGTCCTGGTCAGCTAGAAACTGGCAAGGTCCTCAAAACGTTACCTTCAAATCTGGAACCGAACTCACTTCAAAGTAAGAATTTGTCACCACTTAATCTCCAAAGGGCACTATTTATCCAAGGGTCCCAGTCAGAGGGCTAAGAAAGAAGGAGGTGTGGAAATAGAGTGGCTATGCCAGGGGCGTAAGCAGAGGTTCATGGAGAAGATGACAGCGAATGTGTGGCATTAAACTGTTGTTGAATGTAGAACTATGATCTGCTAGGCAACCTCAAAGGTTAAGAAGTAAAACTGGAATAAATATCCCATCAATTTTCAGAAGAACAAATTATTCTTGGAAGTATAACCAGAATGCTCCACTGAAGCCAGGAGAGTGGGACTTTGCCTCATGCACTTTGGATATAGTTCCATGAGGGACCAGTCGCTGGAGGCGAAAGCACTGGGCTTAGTAAAGCGGGGTCCCTGGGAAAGAGGAAGACCCTCAGTCAAGTGCGTAGACATGGCAACTGCAGAATTGGGCTCAAAGACCATAACGGTTATGAGGATGAGGCCGCGTTGGGCAGTAATACATCGACTTGTTATGCGTAGGACCAACTCAACACCATCTAATAACAACAATACAATTGAAAAAAAAACCCGGGCAAACTGTGATCATGGTGAACTGTTAATGAATGCTTGGAGATTTGTGTCCACTCACAGGACCTCCTCAGAAGCTTTTGATTAGCTACTTCTGAAAAATAAAAAGTCCACTGAAAACTCTTCGGAGTAGAGTTCATTTCTAATATATATGGATTGCCATAAGTTGGAATCAGCTTCATGACAACCAGTTAGTTTTTCTTTCTGTAACAGGACGATGCTTGGTCTTCAATGAGAAAGCTACAGCTCCTGTCCTGGGTAACGATGATGATCTAGTGGAAATGACTGGCAAAGGTGGTCATCCGCTGTGATGACTGCCTCAATAGGACTGAATATATGGTACTAAACTGTACATTCCGCTATCAGAGAGCATGATGTCTACTACAAAACCATGGAATAAGACAGAATTACACAGTGGATTGACATTTGATAACTAATGATGAAGATGAGCAGATGAGAATAGCTGTATATGTGAGTCTCAACAGGTTGAATTTTATTTTGTGCACAACATGGAGACATTCGCATTACTGTTCTTTTAATGTTATCAGTGAACGAGCAGGAGGGAATGGGATCTAAACACTCTAGCACAAACATGTCTAGATGGTATCAACCACATGCCAGTTACCAGAAAAATCCTTAGAAAAGTATTTATTCTAGACTCGGACTTCTGTGGTGACAATTCACCCAGGGTCCGTCCACCTTAGTTACTGTCAACTAGCTTCTTCCACTGACTTCTCAGCATGCAACGGCTATCCTCTGAGCACTTCACTCCTCTCCATCTCCTACGTGGATGCTGATTCACATGTCTACTCAGGTTTTTAAATTCCTTCACCTCCCTCTTGCACTTCGAGTGTGGAAGAGCAGACAGAAGGAAAGCAAAGCCCAAGTGACAACCTCTTACCATTATCTTGTGGACGACGGTGCTGTGATTCCTTTGTTCTCTGATTGAAGCCAAAATATTAAAGGCACCCATTTTTTCAAAAGGTGTTGGGTGTATCAGGCACATCGTAAGAAGAGGTTTAGAGTAAAGGGGAAATGCCCATTTCTGCAAAACAGGTGAGGAAGAGGGGAAAACAAGAAAGCTATAGCATGAGGCGTTCTGAGAAGGTAAAACTAAGGAAGGCGCATCTATTCCAGCACAGCGTTCTGGAGTTTGGAATGACCGCTATGAGAGTTAGGTTTTTAAAAACTCCCTCTGGCTACCAAGTGGACCATGGGCTGGAAGGGAGTATAACTGAAGGGGACGAAAACATTTGAACCTGTTTTGTTCCTATTGCTGTTGTAACAAATTCCCACACATTTAGCAGCTTAAAACAATACAGATTTATCATTTTAGGTTCTGGCAGTCAGAACCCTAAAGTAGGCCCCAAAAGGGCTGTGTTCCTTTTGGACACTCCAGGGGAGAATCCATGCTCTTGTCTCCGTAAGGTTCTGGAAGCTACAGCATTCTGTGGTTCATGGTTCTGCAACGCTCAGACCTCTGCTTCTGTCATCACACCATCTCTCTTGCTGATCCGCCTAGCCCTCTCTTAGAAAGCTCCTTGTCACTATATTGGGCCCATCCAGATAAAAGCGCATGATGCACCCTTTCCATCTCAAAATTCTTAACTTCATCACATGTGCATCTCTTCCCCATGTAAGGTAACACATTCATGGGTTAAAGAGATTGGAAAGTGGGCATCTTGGATAGTGGTCCTATTTATCCTGCCACAAGGTTTTCAAAACACCCAGTCAAAAGAGACTATGAAGATGTAGGTAGATTTTAGAGACAGTCAATGCAATTATGACTTCATCATTGACGTTGTGGGTTGTGGGTGACAAGGAAGAGTCCCAAACCACCCACCATCCTCTTTGACTTCAACAACTGGACAGGATGGATAATAAGACTACCTACTCACATGCTTCTAACCACCTAGTTGGTGGTTCGAATACACCAGTTGCTCCCAGGGAAACAATGTATGCTATTGGCTTCCATAAAGATTGGCAGTTGACTAGGTAGTCGAGAAAGCCTTTCCTCTTTCTGCCTCCTCAGCTCACCTTACCACTGTGACTTCCTCGTCATTCACACATCAGTTACAGGCAAAGCAGAAATTGATTGCAAGTGAGAATGTTAGTAGAAGTGGGTTCTGTATGTTTAAAATGTCAACACTTCCTGTATGTTGCTTTCTCAAGAGTGGAGCCATGTGGGTCGGAGAATCATGGGTATCCTTGGGCCCCAGGGGTGAGAGGTACCTGCGAGCGCAATGCTTCTGAGCCAAGGGGTATGAAAATAACTCCCATTGTTTCCATGGGTTCTGAAAGTCTGCAGTCGGGTTCCGGTGATGGCTTGGACACATCCTAGTGGTTTTACTGTTTTCATTAAATGTCAGCAACACATCATATCACCATCAACCACAGCCTGTCAACGATGGCACAGTATTTGAAAGTATTTGAAATATATATCTTTCTTACTCTACAAACTGCTCTCTCCAGAGACCATTAGCACAGGTTGCTGGAACCAGTGGGAAGGCTCCATGGATGGGGCACTCTGTGGCAAAGAAACCTGGGGGGGGGCGGGTCAGAAAGGGTACTTCCCCACCCCCCACCCAGTCAATTCTCTTCCATTGCTAATTTACCCAACAGGTCTTCAGAATAACCTCTTCAAGGTCCTCAACCTAAGTGGACATTAGGAACACCTGGGCCATTACATAAAATTCAGGTGCTAAGTCCCACTGCAGAGTAAAGGAATTGGAATTCTTGTGGCTCAGGCTCAGATGTTGGGAATTTTTTTTTTCTAAAATGGATGTAAAGTGATTTTTAATCACTCATGACCTCAAGTCAAATTAAGTGTAGCACCCCTGCGGATGTATAGGGTTCACTTCTCTGGGGAAATACATTGTTTTTATCTGGTCTTTCTAGCCATGGCCTGGTACCTCCCACATACTCACACCGTTTTTCAAGGAATGACTTGATTTGCTATGCAAACAGGGTCTTGAAAGTACACCAAATAAAATTGACGCCCATTATGGTCCAGCTAAGGGATTGGTTATTTTTGCCGTTCTATTTGGGAGTATATTTCACTGCAACCAAGAAGAAACTAGAGAGAATAATATCCTTTGGACCCAGGGTCCCTGCACTGAGAACCTCCTAGACTTAGACGAAAGAGCTGTAACACTGACGATGAACAGACAGTGGGAAGATGAGTCCATGGAGAGTGACTGTGGTAGGGAGCTGGTAAGTACAAGGCAAGAGAGATGGCTGTAGTAAGCTAGCCATCCCACAGAGGGAGACCTGGGTACCTCTACACAGTAGGTCTACCTGCTGCTAAAGATCTATAACACTTGCCAGAGTGTGTCCCTTGCAACATACTTCCCCCTGGGCAGTCTGGTGGAAGCTATTCAGACCCCAGGTCTGCATGGGACGAGGTCTCATGCAAACAAAAGAGACAATCCTATGGACCTGGATTTCATGGCAGGAGCCAGCCGCAGAGGTCCAGAAGGGCCCAGTGGCAGGACCTTGCCTGTGTAGGCATCCTCATGGCAGCAGGCAAGACCCCAGTGGAATCTACAAACAGAGCAGAAGCCTAGGGCGCCATGTAGCTCCCCTGACAGAATGGCATGCCCAGGCCTGGGTGGTGTGGCGGTAGCCAGAGACAAGAGCAACAGGAAGACAGCATCTGATCTGAACCACAGCACATCCACTTAGCAGTGAATGGACCTTGGCAATTTGGAGAAGAGTAAGCAGCTCCCCTTTGGGAGTTTATTAATATGTTCACTCTTGTTACTTTCCAAATAATGATAATGACTTTCACGCTGTGTGTCTCCTTTGCCTGACTTGATCACAGATGAACATAGTACTCATGGCATGTCTGATGCTAACAGGTAGGTCTGTGTCATTTGCAGCAGTATTAGGATTGCCTGGGAGTTTGAGAACCTTTGAGGGGCTGCAGGTGAAGGGTGGGACTGTTGACTGAATGGCCAGCTCTTCAAAGTCTCCAGCCATCCCCTGGGAGAAAGAGGACACTGTCTGCTCCCATAGAGATGTGCCATCTGGGAAACCCATCAGGGCAGTTCTACTCAAGGTTGATTTAAGTTGGACTTGACCTGATGGTAGTGAGGGAGATGTAAAGCAATGGTAGGTAGGCGTACCTGGAAATATGACCCTGTTTGGAAAGAGGAGTTTGTTTTGTTACATTCACAAGCTCATACCAGAGTAGAGGAAGTCAGTGGAGGATACTCGTAGAAATAGTTGAGCTGGTGTATGTCTTGTGGTATATTATCAAGAGCAACAAATAAAACAGAGTAAATAAAAGGGAGGGGAAAATGCAGAGCAAAAACAGACACACACAGGGACTGGGAGATCAGGGAGACAAACACCAAAGAATGCCAAGGAAAATCAAGGAATGCTGACAGACTCCGAAAACTAGGGGGTAGGCCGGGGGGAGACTCACAAAGCAAATCAACACAGCAGAGGCCCTGGTTTGGATTTATAGCTTCCAGAACTGTGAAAAAATAAATTTCTGTTTCTAAAGCGCCCCCCTTGTGATATTTTTCTTCAGAGAGTGCTAAGTAACTCCGGCAAGTGCAGAGCATCCTCATGCCTTTGCCCCAGGCGTGCAGTTTCTTCTCCCAGGAAAAGACGTCATGCCCATGCCTTGGCACTCTGGATTAGCGCCTTAGCACAGCGCCTCTCAGCTCTTTGTGATTCCCTAAGTGCTCTCACCAGCTGCGGCCCGCCGCTTCACCAAACAGGAAGGGCGATCCAGCTCTTGCATTTGTAATCCCTCTATATTTTGTCGCTGATTGTGAAGGGTTTTATGATGCAAAATACACAATAAGAAATGATTGGAGATGAATGTGGCTTTCCCACTCACCGAAGGGTGTCTATTCTCCTAGCCATTTTACACGGAGGGGGCATTAAAGCACCCGAGGAGGGCCATCAGGTTCCAACTGGGCTGAGCAAATGAAGCCCACCTCTCAGAAAGACCAAATCCAGAACCACCCTTTCCAAAGTGCGCGTGTGCTGAAGCCCCAGGTTCACTTTGCCGAGCCAAGCACCTTTCTCCTTGAGACATCAACCCCTGTGCACAGCCAGGGAATTTTAGCCCATTATGTTTCTGATTCATTTGCACTTAACTCATCAAGATATTGTTTTGTACGAGCTGTTTGATGTCCAAAGCACCTTATGAGCCTTTTTATGACCCTTTTATCTGAGAAGCTGGGAGTTATGCCTAACCAAGAATAAACAGAGCTCAGAGGTTTGAGCTCAGTGCAAAAAATGAGCCCCCTAGTTAGGCAATGGCTCAATAGACTGGCTTTTCTGGTGTTTAATTGGAACGAGACCAAGTTGAGTGTAAATAAATGAAAGGGGGTGGGAGGAATCTAAATCTGAATTCAAAAATACTTTACATCAGCCCTGGTGAGTGTTGTCATTTGGTTGACGTTAATTAGTATGGAAAAAATATCATCTTTTATATCCAGCCAATTTTTTAAAGATTTAAACATAAGACTATTTTAAAATGAGGTACTGTGATAAGCAGATTTCATTTGTTGTTGTTTTTGCAAGCTGGGCTTCTTAATCAGATGAATGAACTTGTTTGTACTAGTTAACTTTGCTGGAGTTTAGGAGTTGTATTTAAAACAGATTTTATCCAACAGTGATATTAATTTGATAGGATCCCTGATCTGTAAACCATTGGTTATCTTGGTCTCTCCTGATAAGGAAAAAAAGTGCTGCGGATTTCCAGTTGGTGAGCACATTTGGGCAGAATCTTTCACACGTCACAAATTGCAGATGGGAGGCAGTGATCTCGAACATGCAGTCACATTGCGTGACCATCTGACACCTTCCATTTAGAAAAATAATACTTTCCTCCCAGCATACGCTCCCTGCTGCAACCAGGACCAAAAATTATGCCTGGGAGAGCCATTCCTTCTAGACCAGGGTCTTAAATATTTCTTTGGCGGCTTTTAAAAGATTCATACTGCCGCAGCACCCAGTTCACACACAAGCCACCTATAGAAAAATCCTGAAAAGGCCACTCCTAAAAGATGCTGCTGATCACAAAAACACCCACAAAGAACAAAAGGCATGGGGGTGGGGAAGCCCGAGGGAGCAGAGAAATTACACCAGACACATTTCTAAGGTGATTTATGCTTTCTTCTGTGTGATTCAACCATATTCACGTTAAATTCAATGGACTTCTTATCGGCCTCATTTCTAAACTGCTTCACAGTGGCACCGAATTTTACAGTCCCCGGGGGAGGGGGGTGTCCTGAAGTCCCTCGGATTATATATAATTTGCCCATCTGCCAATAGTCCGTGTTAACCCCATTGTTTAGGATAAGGAAGAGCATGTATGTTTTTGCCTCCTTTCTGGTACGTTATGACCCCTGGCAAGAGGCAGGGATTTCCAACAGATATGTTCAGACAAAGATTTTTAACCCAAATTTCCAGATTTTGGTATTGCATCCAAATAGGTATAGTTTATTTACTGATTCAAAAAGGCCATGGAAAATTTTGTCTCTGATCTTATTACTACATATGCACACACACATGAACACAGAGACTGCATGACACTACACACACACACACACATGCACACAACCAAGAGTACATGATTTTCTCTTCTTTATGCTCATGAATGAAAGAAAACCCACATTTGCAATCTATTAGATTGCTAATAGCTACCTTTTAATAATGAAGGGGCTATGACTAGTAGCTGCCCCAGGAGAGTGGACCCAACAGTTTTCGGAAAGCCCTTTGGGAGACACGGTAGGGGTATTCTCAACATGAACACAAAATGAAGGTGGCCCACCTGCTTTTCAAAAAATATTATCTTCTTCCCATTTTCACAGCCCCCTGGGTTTCAGGGGATTTCCCAACAGCAGCAGATGAATGGTTTTAAGGTCGTATACATCAGAATCTAAGCACAATGTTTAAAAAGAGTGTTTTATTTTCTTTCTATTAAAACCAAACTGACAGTGACAGGACTAATGCCATACTCTAAGATTTTCTCATGGACAAAAGGGAACACAAAGCTGAATTATATGGTAATAATAATGCCGTATTTCACTGCTTCTATAAAGAAAGGAAAGTTCTAGACATGTATGCACAGCAGCAAAGAGGGTTTGTTCTCAGAGACAGCGCTGCCATCAACTGCAAGAGGAATTGACTTATTTTCCCTGCAGGTTTTAAAGAATATAGATATGCTAGATGCACTTCTCCTTTGAAGAATCAGTTCTACTTCCGTAGACAAGGGACAAAGCAGAAGTGAATGCCTTTGAAAACCTACTAAGAGAATGTCGCTTTGCCCAAAGTAGCCTCTAAGAAATCTATTCTCCGTATATAGATGAAAATATTTTAGTCTGTTGTAGTTCTCGCTAGATCTTAGATAGGTAAACTCTATAGTAATAATGCCTTTATCTTCCCATTTTAATTTCTATCACTGTCTACCCATCTCCCTCTCTTTGTTTCTATCTGTACATACATATTTAATTATAGCCATGCGTGTTTATTTATAGGTAAGAATTTAATGAGGTATTTCATGATGTATCAAGCAATGTAAAGCATCCTCCTGAACTAATTTATCCATATTGTTTACATAGACCATGCCTTGAAAGAGTGTAGAAGCATGCTTGACCAGCTCATGGTTTCTTTAAGAATCATTTCTAGGTTTAACAGCAATCCATTTCTCCTCAGATCTCTATTAATCTTTATATTGTGACTTCAACCTCACCACTAACTAAATGACAAATTGTATCACCCAGGTAATCGTATGACTCAGGTAAATCAAACAAGCAAAACATCCAACTCCTAAAAATAATTGAAGAAATAATGGTTCTGGCCTGATCTCTCTAGAATATATATTCTATAGAACATCAAATTCTCTACTTGATACCAAACTTGTAAGAACTATCTTAACTTGAGAGTTAGTCATAAGAGCTGGCATTTATTAAGTATCTATCATATTCTAGGTGCCCTAGTAGTCCTGTGGGGCTCAAACCATGAGACTGGCCGTCCCAACTTACCTGCTGCTCTTCAGGAGAAAGGGGAGATCATGATGAGTTGGAATTGACTTGATGGCAGTGGGTGTAGTGGGTCAGTTGCTTTGGGTTTTAACTGGTATTATAGAAAAATAAGACATAGTTTGGCAAAAGAGAATGTTTCAAGGAAAAGATCAAACACAATTTAAAAATAAATATGTTCCTCTTTGGTCTGTTCTCCAGAAAAAGGCAAATGCGAGAGTTTTGTTTCAAATGTGCCCGCATAATTGCAATGTACCTAATAATGTGATTTCACATTAAAATGGCTTTCTAGTAGGTTCCTATCAAAAAGAAACATTGTCTACAACTGTTTGAGCTCTTTATTATATGTTACAATCATGAAATTATCTGTCATGTGTAGTTGCAGTCATGAAATTATCTATCATGTGTAGTTGCAGTCATGAAATTATCTATCATGTGTAGTTGCAGTCATGAAATTATCTGTCATGTGTAGTTGCAGTCATGAAATTATCTGACATGTGTAGATGGTCTACCTATTGAAGAATAAAACCAAAAAGGAAAGGGAAAGCATAAAAGAATAAAGAAAATTCTTTGAATCAATTTAATCTTATAAAAATATACCAAACAAACAAATAACTGTAATCTTCTCTATATTCAACTTTCTATATTTTGCCAGACTCCAACCAGCTACGACTGATGTAAACTGCAGACAGCCAAATCCTAAAGCTCCCACGACCTCTGGCGAAGTACTGAACCCTTGCACTTAAGTTTACTTCTCTATGAAATCCAGAACTAGCAACAATCTCACGGGGTGGATGGGAGACAGAATTCCCTACCTATAATGTCCACTCAACCTTGCTTTTTATCTTCACTGCAAGGTTTGCCCTGGTAGCATAGTGGTTATGCGTTTGACAGTTAACCACAACGTCAGCGGTATGTAACCACCAGACCCTCTGCAGGAGAGAGAGGAGGTTTCTACTCCCACAAAGAGCTATGGTCTCCAAACCCCAAAGGTGTAGTTATTCTGTGTCCTCTAGGGTCACTTAAGAAAGAGTCGATGACAGTGAGTTTTGTGGGGAGATTGTGGTTTTTTCAAAGAGCAAAATAGGACTTAAATGTTGCGGAGTGGCTGCTTAAGCTACTGCAGAGTATTTCATATCATAAGAAGCTGGGTCTTTTAGATATATATGTGTGTGTGTATAATTTATTTTCTAATTCGTTATGAATAATATACACAGCAAAAGAATAAGCTAGCTCAAGTTTCTACACACACAATTTAGGGACGTTGACTACGTTGCTCAAGTTATGCAACCATTTCCTTCCTCCTTTTCTGAATTGTTCTCCATTCGCATAAACTCGCTCTCCTTAAAGTCCTTATCTCATCTTTTGAGTTGCTATTGTCAATTTGATCCCATATAGAGAGTGAAATTGTTTCTACCTAATTATAAGTGGACTGACATTCTTCTCTTTATCCCTTGAAAAGTGATAATGCCTTCTTCAACTTGGTATTCCTTCCATAAAAATAGTCGACAAACTGAGTAGATGTCATGTACTCCCTTGAAGAATCTGTCAATCAAAATGTTAAAAATGATGTATTCTCTTTACAATTTTTAGATCTTCATTTTCATATATAAAACTCCCCAGCCACCTACCTGACTGTATTTTTTCTATTTCAGGGCCTTTGGGGACTGTCATTTGGAGGAAACATTGTATTATGATTGGACTTGAGCCTGCTGGCCAGATGCTTCTTACCTACATTAGAACGCTGCTTCTTCCAATCAAGAAGAGACTTTTCTCCATGAGAAGCTACTGCACACATCTGCGGTTCTTTGCTTTCTCTTTTGCTCCTGGACATGTTCTGTCCTTTTAATAAATGCCCATTGCTCACCTTACAATACAAAAAATGATCATGCTAAATAGAACGGCCACCTACTTTCTTCCTCAGCCCTCTTTCTGAAACTGCTGTGCTTTGGGTTTACCTCCAATTCACTTGGAAGTAATACTCCTGGTTATATGATACTGTGCTGTTTCAAATTGATAATAGTTAATGTGATAGTTCTCTCTGCCATTACTGGGTTTACAATTTCTCTTCTGCCCATTTCCGACAGCATGCACATCCCAGAGCTGGAGCTTGAAAAGACCAGTGTCATCATGATCATCCGTGGGTCGAATCAAATCATTTTCCCCCCTGGCTCTTATAAGGTCTGAATCTGTTTAATGTGCAGCCAGGAAAATAACACTGTTCATCATGGATCAAATTAAAAGGACATGAGCAATTTGAAACAAAACCGGTCTCCTCTGTTTGTTTTTCATTCTTCTCCTTTTACATAATGCTATGTAGCATTATTCTCTCTTTCTTTTTAAAAATCATTTTATTAGGGGTTCCTACAGCTCATCACAATCCATATATACATTCATTGTGTCAAGCACATGTGTACATTTGTTGCCATCATAATTCTCAAAACATTTGCTTTCTGCTTGAGTCCTTGGTATCAGCTCCTCCTTCTCCCCCTCCTTCCCCATTGATAATTTAAAAATTACTATTATTTAGTCATATCTAACCACTCCATTCACCTACTTTTCTGTTGTCCATTCCCCAGGTAGGAGATTGTGTTTTCTAATTCTGCTGTGTCCAAAAACACCTATTAATATTGTTGTTTTTAACCCAATCATAATTCTAAATGGGTTAGAAAAAACCACCCTGCCTCTAGCCAATTTTCCATCCTAAAATCAATCATCTATGTTTTTGTTGGCATTCACCACTATAGTTGTAAATAATTTGCTTAGGTTGATAGATTTTTATAACTTTAAGTTTTTGATACCTATCATTTTCTCTCTTCATTTCTAATTAAAGCAAAATTTAATGACATCAGAAGTCAATCTTGATTGCCTTTACAGACAGAGTCTCAGTGATGACAATCTCCCCTGTATTGTATAGTGAATCATACATTTTTCTCCATGCTCTTTTCAGCCCTAGGAATCCCAGGTCTCATACTAGAGGCTCCCTAGACTTTAGGTTTGTCTTCTTATGGTATACAACATATTACATGGGCCACATCAAAAGAGTATGAATCTGTGGTAGTTGCATAAACTGGTGTCAATTTGGGATTCGAGAGGATTAAGAGTGAAGGGGTGGAGTCTAGTCTGTCAATCGGGTCTTAGTCAATGAGGCCGCTGTGTGGGCATGTCCTTCTCCTGAGGATTCTGGGAATTCCCATATTCCTCCCTGGAGGCAGGAGACACTCACACTCTCTTACTCTCGACTCACTCCCTTGGAGATGTTTTACTGACAAGGCTCACTCCTTATGAAACATTTCTGAGGAGAAGCCAAATAAAGCTGCCATGAGAGTGTTAGAACTTCAGAGCTGAAGGAAACATGCGGAGACCACTGCCAGCGCTGAGATGCTTACAACACCACTGGATCCACAAGACTTCCACCTCACTGGCCTGTGATCTTCCTGCATTTGGCATCATTGCATTTGTTTCATGAGCCTGAAGAGAACTTTATAGATTGGTATCAGACATACAGGTTAAAATCGGACTTCCAGACTTGATCTGAACTGGCCTGGGCTGTCTTCTCAATATTCAATTGCTTTTGTATATAAACCTCTTTCTTATAAAAAAGGTTTGAGTGTCTCTGAATTGTTTTTTGTAGTCCACTCGGACTAACACAGAATTCAAAAATCCACTAAGAGTCCTTACCTTGAATGCATGTGTTGAAGATTAAAGGAACTGCTATACTCCTTGGTAAACCCTAGAAGAGGACATCTACCCCAAGGTCATGGATTTGAAATCCATTGGGCTTCGCTTCAAACCTATTGCCTTTGTGGTTGCCTAATAATCGGCATTTTAAAACTACCATATGTTGCACTTTCATATTTAAGCTTTTAAAGACATGCTTTGGTTCTGGAGACATACTTCTGCTGTAGTGAATGAGTGCTATTGAACATTGTGCGCTGTATCTAACCTTCATTGTTTTCTTAAACAGGATTCAGTCACTCAAGTTTTATAATCTGTTTAGGTTAACAACTCATGTGTTTTCATCTAAAAAGCCTTCCCATATATGAATATCCCCTATTGTAATACTATTTTAATTTATATACCATTGGATAGTTTAACTATGATTATAATAGTTAATTATTATTAGAATAGTTATCAAAGACCTTATAGAGATTACTTTGATTATTTCTCAAAAAGCTGATAAAGTTTCCAATAGAGTAGAATAAGGACATGTATATAAAAGTCAGATATATGAATGGATTTTGAGCTCACACTTAACTATAAGCCTCAACATAAGAACAATCAGCTCATATAATATGGTCCTGTTAAATAACTTTGTCTTTGATTGAAGCAAATAATTTTCCCCTGCCTCTGATATGGTTTAAATCTGTTTAAAGTTCAGCAGGGAATCAATGCATGAATACTTTCTTTTATTAAATTGGCACTCTACGATGCTCACTCTCCCGACACAACGGCTGGAGCCAAAGTGGGTGAACAAGTAAATGTGGTGAAGAAAGCTGATGGTGCCCGGCTATCAAAAGAGATAGTGTCTGGGGTCTTAAAGGCTTGAAGATAAACAAGCGGCCATCTAGCTCAGAAGCAACAAAGGCCACATGGAAGAACACACCAACCTGTGTGATCGCGTGGTCCCAAAGGGATCAGTTATCAGACATCAAAGAACAAAAAATCATATAATTGACTGCACACCTCCATGATACGATCGCCGAAGACAAACGGGTGCATAAGCAAATGTGGCAAAGAAAGCTGATGGTGCCTGGCTATTAAAAGAGATAGTGTCTGGGGTCATAAAGGCTTGAAGGTGAACAAGCGGCCATCTAGCTCAGAAGCAACAAAGCCCACATGGAAGAAGCACATCAGCCTGTGCGATCACGAGGTGCCAAAGGGACCAGGTATAAGGCATCATGCCTTATATAAACCACAGTGAATGAAGTGGGAAGTGCAGAGTGGAGACCCAAAGCCCATTTGTCAGCTACTGGAGATCCCCTCACAGAAGGGTTTAGGAGAGGAGATGGGTCAGTCAGGGTGCGATGTAGTACCGATAAAGAACACAGCTTTCCCCCAGATCCGGGATGCTTCCTCCCCCCAACTACCATGATCCGAATTCTACCTTGTAGGACTGGATAGGGCAGAGGTTGTACACTGGTGCATATGGGAGCTGGAGGCACAGGGAATCCAGGGTGGATGATACCTTCAGGACCAGGAGTGTGAGGGGCGATACTGGGAGAGTAAAGGGTGAGTGGGTTGGAAAGGGGAAACCGATTACAAGGATCCACATGTGACCTCCTCCCTGGGAGATGGACGGCAGAGAAGGAGGGGAAGGGAGACTCCAGATAGGGCAAGATATGACAAAATAACACTCTATACATTATCAAGGGCTCATGATGGAGGGGGGAGCGGGGAGGGAGGGGGAAAAAAGAGGATCTGATGCAAAGGGCTTAAGTGGAGAGCAAATGTTTTGAAAATGATTAGGGCAAAGAATGTACAGATGTGCTTTATACAATAGATGTATGTATATATATGGATTGTGATAAGAGTTGTATGAGCCCCTAATAAAATGTAAAAAAGACAATTAAACAGAAAAAGAATAATAATAAAGTTCAGCAGGGAAATAAAACTGTTGATATTGCATCAACTTAAAAGGACCTGAGGGGATAAAGAGGAGCTCATATCAAGTAAGTCAAGAAAAAAGAAAATGTGTTGTACCTGATGATGGAAACAATTTTACAATTTTGCTTGATCAAATTGAATTATGGTTTGTTATAATATATGTAAGAGCTACTAATATAATGATAAAAATTTAAAGGAATTGAGCAATTTAAAGGGATCGTGAAAGAAATCAATAAAGATGCAGGTGCAACAGCAAAGTGTGATGAAGAAATCAGATGTTACCCAGCTACCAGAAGGAATAGTGTATGAGGCTGGGTTGACTTGAGAAACAAATGCATAGACACTCATATGTGTGTAAGAAAAAGCTTTATATAAAGAGTTATTGTATACTTAGAAACATCCCAGCCCAATCCAGATCACGTCCATAAGTCCAATGCTATTTAATAATTACAGTGGGGGCTATTGATTGGTCAGCTGATGAATTCAAGTTAATGCTAAGCAGCAGTGAAATATTCTACCTCTTTTATTTGAAGACGTTTCTTCTCTAGTCTATAAAAGAATAATTTGGGGGTTTTAATTTTTTGTTGTGTTTTTGTTTTTACTCAAAATTTTATCTTTATTAATATCATTCTCCTTTGTAAAAAATCATGTTAACTAATGAATGATTTTAGATGATACTACTTCACAATTTGGGGAGCGAGAGAGAGATTCCCTATGGACCCAAGATTAGTCACGAACAGATTATGCATCAGGTCCCCAAAGAGCCCAAGCTCATCTTCTGGTCAACAAAGTCCCTGAGCTTCTAGACACCAAAGTACCCAGGGCAGAGCACTTGTCACCAAAAGAAAGAAGATCTGTTCTTGGATTTGGGTTTCATTTTTTCTTCCTGGACATACCGTATATACTCGAGTATAAGCCAACCCGAATATCAGGCAAGGCACCTAATTTTACCACAAAAACTGCATTAAAAATGTGCTGAAAAACTCAGCTTATACACAAGTATATACGGTAGACTGTTAGCAAATTAAATATTTTTCCAAGCCTAATATGGTAATTCCCAGGCTGCCTTTTGATCTATGTTTAACAGGAGAAGCAGCAGTGCTGACAAGTTGCCTTGATACATTTCAGAAGGCAAAGGGAAACTCTTTGCTCTTAGGAATGAACTCACTTGAGGATCTCACGCTACCCTTACAGAGAAATCACTAGAGATTTCCCCTGGTTGGCACGGACTCTGAGCAAAACTCTGGGGAAAAAATACAATGTAAGGGCAAAGGTGAAAGGGAAGTCTTACTATTGGCAATTTGTTTGTCTACAGACTTATTGATAAGCAATTCTCATCCAATAAAATTCACTCCATTTCAGAGTGCATTACTCAGAGGATTTTCATATTTTCAGAGTGATGCAGCCATCATCATTAATTGTAAAACCATTTCATCACCTCAGGGGGGGAAAAGAAAAAAACTGTAACCCATTAGCAATTACTCCCCACCCCTCTTTTCTGCCAGTCCCTGGAAAAGGACATCCTGCTTGGTAAAGTAGAAGGACAGCAAAAAGAGAAGCTCTTCAAGGAGCTAGATTGACATAATGGGTTCACGATGGGCTCCGACGTAACAACAAAGAGGCTGGCACAGGGCTGGGCAGTGTTTATTTTCTTGTACATAGGGTCACTATGAGAAACAATGTCACTTAAAAGAAAACAACAACAAAAACAACCTGTCCCTGACAGTCACTAATCTACTTTCTGTCTCTATGCATTTGCCTATTTTGACCATTTCATATAAAGAGAATCATACACCATGTGCTCTTTTGCTACTAGCTACAAGCTATGAGTTAGAATCAACTCAATGGCAGTGGGGTTTTTAATTTTTTTTTATTTTCTCACACTTAGCATAAGTTTTTCAGGATTCAACCAGGTTGTAAAAGTATCTTATTCTTCCCTATTGCTGTACCACATTTTATATATTCATTTGTCACTTGATAGAAATTTGGGTTGTTTTCACGTTTTACTGTTGTGAATAATAATTTTATGAGAAAGCATGCACAATTTTTGCTGTGGTTATATGTTTTCATTTCTTTGGGGTCTATTTCTAGGTGTGAAATAATAAGTCATGACATTGATACTTTTGAGGAATTACCTCTTTGTTTTTTCAGTAGTGGTTGTGTGACGTTTTATATTCGAACCGGTAATGTACTAGGTTTCCATTTCTCTAGAGCCTCACCAGCATTTTTCATTGTTTGTTCTTTTTGTTGTAGTCAGAGTGGATATGAAGTGACATCTTGCTGTGGTGTCACTTCCACCTTCAGTGACTAACAGTGTTGAATTTCTTTCCATGTGCTCATTGATTTTTTTCATCTTTGAAGATATTTCCGTTAAAATGTTTTGCCAATTTTAATATGGCTATTTGTCTATTTATTGTTGCATTGGAAAAGGTCTTTGTATAGTCCAGATACAAGTCTTTTCTCAGCCATATGATCAGCAAGTATTATCTCTCATCCTGGGGGCAGTCTATTCGCATTTTTCCATGATGTTTTTTAGAGTGTGAACAATTCTATTTAGATGAAAACCAAGATGTCCATGTTTCTTTTGTTGCTTGTGCTTTGGGGT
Source organism: Tenrec ecaudatus (assembly GCF_050624435.1). NCBI lineage: Eukaryota > Metazoa > Chordata > Mammalia > Afrosoricida > Tenrecidae > Tenrec > Tenrec ecaudatus. The sequence goes on from NC_134544.1 coordinate 43,310,197, forward strand.
CTTTCCGAAGAATTTATCATCAAACTCAAAGTCACGAAAATTTGTTTCTTTGTTTTCTTCTAAGAGTTTGATAGTTTTAACCTTACATTTAAGTCAGTAATGCATTTTGAGGTTTTTACTTTGTGTTTTATTGCTGATACATAGAGACTAGCTATATTTTTTTGCATGTCAATTTCCAGCTATCCCAGAACCATTTGTGGAATTAAGTATCGTCTTGAAATATCTATTGCACCCCTTGAATTGTCTCAAAATTTTGATGGTTTATTTCTGGAATCTCAAGCATATTCCATCATTCTCTGTGTTTTTATGTCAGTACAATTCTGATTTAATTACTGTAGCTTCATAGAAAGCTTTGAAGTTGAGAAATACGTGTACCTACTTGTGGTAGTTACATAATCTGGTGTCAACTTCTGGAGGGGGTGGAATCTAGGCCTGTCAATAAAGTCTCAGCTTCAAGACCTCATTTGGAGACACTAAGGAGATAAATAGCCTGCTGGAGGCAGGACACTGGCACACTCCCTGCAAGACACTCCCGTTGAGAAGACACATGGAGCTATGCTAGAGCCCTGGAACTGAAGGAGTCACCTGGAGAACCCTGCCAATGCTGAGATGCTTCCACTGCCACTGGATCCACAAGATTTTCCACCCACTGGCCTGGGATCTTCCTGCATTTGGTGCCATTTGTATGTGTTGCATGAGTCTGAAGAGGAATTTATGGATTTGTGTCAGACATATGGGTTTAATCTGGACTGGGCTGGATATTTTCTCAATATTCCATTGTTCTTGTATATAAAGCTATTTCTTATACACATATCAGTGTCACAGAATTTGTTTCTCTAGCTTACCTGAACTAACACACTCCTTCAACTCTATTCTTTTTATAGATTGTTTTGACTATCTGAGACACTTCCATTCCCATTTTATGATCCTCTTGTCAATTTCTTATTTTTTTAAGAATGTTATCAGGGGGGTTTACAGAGATTGCATTGAATATATTGATCAATTTAGGGACTATTGTCATCATAACAATATGATTTCCAATTTATGAACTGGCATGACTTTTCCTTTAAATATCTGCACTTCTTTTGTTAAATGTATTCTTAAATATTTAATTCTTTATAGTATCACTATAAGTGGAATCATTTCCTTAACTTCATTTTACATTGCTAGTTTGTAATATGTAGATATATAAATCACTGTTATACATTGGTCTTCTATCTTGGACTCTAATTTAACTTATTTAATAGCCCTATATTTTTGTGAATGCTTTGTGATTTTATATAAGATTATGCCATGTGTAAACATGTAGTTTTACTTCTTCATTCATAATTGGAATGATGGGAAATTCATATTTTTACCTAATATCCCTCTCACTCACTACAGTGTAGAAATACATATTGAGGAATAGAAAGCCTTACCTAGAGTAAGAACTCCAGTCAACTCCAACTCACAGAGACCCCGGATGGGTTTCTGAGACTGTAACAGATTAAGGGAGTAGAAAGCCCAATCTTTCTCCTGCTGAGTTGCTGATGGTGTTTTTGAATTGCCTACCATGCAGATCATAGCCTAATGCATAACCAGTATCCCACCAAGGTGCCTCCAGAGTAAGAACTAGACATGCTCTTACTATTTCAACTTCCTCTTCATCTGCTATGTCATTAGTACAGTATCATTCAACTTACATTCAGATACCAAAATCGGTAAGTGAGTACATGTAGATGATGAAAAATAAATTACAAATTAGATGTAGCTAGAAATGTACAATATCATTTAATAAAATTCATATATATTATTTCTACCTCATTGTCCTCACATCATTTTTTTTTAGATATATGAAAACACTTCCCTTAGGTCTTTTTACCAGATCTGTTTGGGCTCCTCTGGTAAGTGACATGTCAGGTAAAAGGAAATTGCCGAAGAGCAAAGTCTAAATGAGCATATGCACAAATGAAGATAAGTGTCTTGTGTTGGGGGATACTCCTCACTAAACATATATCTTTTGTATGTTTAATTTGTTTCCCAACTCAAAGAGGAAGATATCTTAAACACACAAATAGGTAAATATTTTCTGAAAGAAAAGAGATACTAAGATTACAAATGTATATTCTAATACCAGTTCTAATCATTTTCCTATTGTTCTATTCTTCTAACATCCCTTACATTTCCTGTATTTAATGATCTCATTAGTTTGGGGTTTTTTTTTTCTTCAGAAAACAATAATTCAAATTCAGTATGAATTAACATGAATTAAATTTCCCAATTTTAAAAAATTGATAAATGTCTCAATTTCTACCAGTAGCTATTAGGTCATGTTTCAGAAAATCTAAGCATGCCGAATCTAATAACACCCCCACCCACCCTGGCCCACCAATAAGGAATCCAAGTAAGAAATCCAAGGTCTAATCTTTTAAGTAGCTGTTTATCATTTCCATTCATATGACTAGAATTTCAGAGAAGCCCGGGTCTTTATCAGTAAGAAAAGTTGGAAGAAAGAGGTTCAGCCATTATCCTGGACCTAAACTGGTGTGATTCCAAGCTCTTCTTTCTTCACAAAGCAGCCCTATGTGAAGTGTCAGCTCTGTTCTCTCCCCCACTGCCCTTCTGTAGCACTGCATGGCTTTGCATTGCTTAAGGATAAACAGGTTGGAGTTGCATATGGTTAGCATTTTTTTTTTGTTTAAGCTGGTGCAGGGAGAGGTTGTTTAGCATCTGCAAGTCTCACATGGTGTCACGGGCAGTAAAGGAATGACTGAAGTCGTTGCAGACAGCATGGAGTCTACATTCCTCTCCTTGCCTAAGAAATCATGGATAATTAAATTAACATGGATTGAATGCAAAGCGTGAGAACAGAAACATTAGAATAGAACCCCCCCCATCTCCACGTGTGATCACCATATTTACCTGTATTATATGAGGCAATAAAACCAGAGGGGAAAAGTCATAAAACAAAACAGTAATAAAAACTTATATTTACATAATTTCTTTCTGCCCCAGGATTCCAAAGCATTGAATAAAAGTCGTAGAGGGAAGCCTGTCACTAGGAATATGACTGATTACTGGCAGAGGAGCTCAGGAGAGATAATAGGGTGGCCAAAGGAGCTAGGGGCAAAAAGCACTTAGGCCAGCTGATGTTGATAAAGGGAGAGACTCACTTTGTTTTCTGATTCTTCCCTGCCTGAAACACTTGTGGCTATACTAGTGGAATGATCAATTTCTAACACACTCTTACTGTATTTTTAAATGGTGAGTATTACAAGGGTACAGGTTTGCCAAGTTGCATCAGCCCAGAAAGGTGAAGTTCATGCTCACTTAGGAACTTTAATCTCTCTTCGTTGATGCCTGCAAAGCAGGGGCACTTCCTGCCCCCAGCATTATCAGGCACTGTTTTCTGTACAGGAGTTGAAATTCATCATGTGGTTTGCTATCAGATTGGTTTTGTTCTGCCTCTGAATGATTCGTAAGGCACAGCTGTTAGCTCCAGCTGGTTTTATCAATGATGGGCAGGCTAAGGTGGTCCAAAGTAGGATGGGTGCTTGTTAAATGTCACTAGAGCATGTGCTACAAACAGTCAAAGATTGTGGACCCCTATGTAAAAAAGAGATTTGAGAGAGAAATTCTCCAGAAGTCCAGAGATTTTTTTAATTGTGTTGTTGTTAGGTGTCATACAGTCAGTTTGGACTCCTAGTGACCCCAAATGAGAATAGAACCGTCCCTAGGGCTTGCTTGGCAACAAAAAATTCAGCTGCTACTTGCAAGGTTGGTGATTTCAACCCACTGAGTGACTCTAAAGGAGGAAGACCTAGCAACCTGTTCCCATAAAGATTACAGCCTAGAGAACGCTATGGGACAGTTCTAGTAGGAAACAAACTAACTCATAGGAACTGAGCAACAATGACCTTTATGCCAGGTCTTTCCTCTGTTGAGCTTTGGGATGAATTGGGATTGGCAGCTCAGCCATCATGCAGCTGGGGCTCCTTTACAAAGATACAGGAATAAAGTGGCCCCTTCAATGGGACAGAATTTCTCGCATATGTCAGTCAGGCAGACGCTGACTATTTTATTAATAAGACTGTTGTTATTGGGTGCCATTCAGTCAGTTCTGACCCATAGCAACTGAATAAGACCCAGGGCACAAGTGAACACGACCCAGCACCGTCCCGTGCCTTTCTCACCATGCTTCTCCTGCCTGAGCCCATTGCTGTCGCCATGATATCACTCCATCTCCTTGAGGGCCTTTCTCCCTTTCCCTGTCCCTCCACTTTACTAAACATGGTGTCCTTCACCAGGGACTGGTCCCTCCTGACAATATGCCCAAAGTGTGTAAGACCAAGCATTTCATCCTGGCCATCCTTCTTCCAAAGATAGATTTGTTTGTGCTTTTAGCAGTCCATCGTACTTAAAACATTCTTCGCCTGCACCACAATGAAGCATTGATCCTTTTTCGGTTTTCCTTATCCAATGTCAATTTCACTTGCATATGGGGAAACTGAAAATAGCCTGGCGTAGGTCAGGCACACCTTCGTCCTCAAAGTAACATCCTTGTGTTTCAAAACTCTAAAGAGATCTTTTGCGGCAGATTTAGCAAAAGCAATGAGTCTCTTGATCTTTTGACTCCTGCTTAATTGTGGAGCCAAGCAAGACCAAATCCTTGACAACTTCAACTTTTTTTCTCCATTTATCAAGACATTAGGTCATGTCTTGGTCCAGTTGTGAGACTTTTTTGTCATCTTTCTATTGAGTTGTGACCCATACCGGAGGTGCAATGTGAGGTCTTCATCACAAGTGCTTTAAGTCCTTACTTTTAGCAAACAAGGTTGTGTCATCAGCATCTCTCAGGTGGTTGATAAGCCTTCCTCCAATCCTGATGCCATATTCATTTTCATATAGTACAGCTTCTGATGATTTCTTCAGCATACAGATTGACTAAGTATGGTGAGAGGACACAACCCGGACACACTTTTCCTAATTTTATACCATGCAGTGTTCCTTTGTTTTGTGTGCATGACTGCTACTTGATCCAAGTACAAGTTCCACATTAAATGTTCTGGAATTCGCATTCTTCTCAGGGTTATCAAGAGTTTATTATTAATTCTTATTAATAATACTTTTCATAATAATAGTGAATGTTTACTATGTATGCATTCTATAGAGACATTAAATATGCTACCTCATGTAAACCTCAGGAAAACACTATAAGTTATATTTTTATTTTCATTTAAAGACAACAAAACTTATATTTGGATTGGCTATCCACTTCATATATCCATTTGCTGAGGGCTATTGATTCTAAAAAGAAGTCACCAATTAACTATTTGTTAGCCTTAATTTTCTCTTAGGTTCTGATCTATAAGTAACATTAAATCTAATAAACAAGAGACAAAAAGGACCTACTCTAAATCTCCTTAAAAAATAGCTAATAAGGAGTGGAATCTCATGAAGGCAGAAATGAGTAACCAAATACAAAATCAAACTTCAATTCAATTGCAATTGTATCGATGCTGACTCATAGTGCCCCGATCAAACAGGGTGAACCTGCACCTGTGAGTTTCCTATACTGTAGGAATAGACGTTCTATCTTCCTCCAGTAGAGCAGAGCTGCTGGCGGTTAGCCGTCCTGGTGGCATCGTGGTTATTATACTTTGGACTGTGATGCTCAGTTCAACACCGCTGCCGACGGTAACGTCAACTCTTTCTGTTGAATACCACGTGTTGCTCTGCAGGAGAAAGAGAGGGCCTTCTACTCCCATTAAAAGGTAGAGACCTGCAAAATCACAGGTGCTATTCTAGCCAGTCCTAGAGGGTCACCATGAGTTTGCATCAATTTGATGATAGTGAAATCAAGCCTACTTCCTATATACTAATGTCACTTTTTTTTAATCCACCTATCCAAAATTATATTTTCTTTATTACTGTAGATATCACAACTTAACTATTACATGCCAATTACTTTAGGAAAACGAAACACAAAATACCTCCTATAAGGGATTACAATGTTATACTTGATGTAACTTTACAGACAAGATGTAGTTAACGACTGCCTCTTTTATTGGTGAACTTCTGCAAACTACTTTACACTTTGAGTATCCAGAACCTCAGTTTCCCTGCTAAAATGATTCCAGTGATCTGATTCAGTAGAACTATTATTCATAAAGTAGGCTTTTTCATATTCATTGTCCTTTGTGTGCCTCTCAGAATATGAAAGGGAATAGATTACCCAGGGTTCTCACCTGGTCTTACACACGTAGGGAATTCATTATTGCAACCTTGAGCCCAACGGACTTTCATGAATCAACATGTTATAAATTAGAACATTCCAGTAAGGCGGGTGTACACCGTCACCTGCTACAGCATCTCAAAGCATTCCTCCTAAGTGTTGTTTTATGGGACATGATTAGAAAACACTGCCATCATCCTTAAGGTTAGACCTGTAACAATTATGAGGATAGGAAATAAGAAAGCTCTGCATAGATATGCATCCATATAATTTATGAAGCATAAGTAGCGAATCACAGAAATGAAACATTTTCATAACCAAAAAAGTCACAGCTAACATTTTGTGAGCAATTTCTCTATCTTGCACTTTACAGGCAGGAATTCATTTCATTTAAACATTTTTAACAATAGGGAAAATCTTGAATAACATTTCTTGAGCAGTCGACTAAGCCCACCAATTTTATAAGAATTTCCTCATTTAATACAATAAACCTGTGATACAGTAAGCTGTTGTTTTTGTTGCTGTTATTTGCATTGCAGTCTGTTCTAACTTGTGACAACCCCAAGTACAACCACTGCCATGTATCAGACAGTGTGTCACCCTGTGGTGGCTCGTATGCGCTTTGTTACTGGTAGCTATGCCGCAAACATTTCAAACAGCAGTCGCGTCACCCAAGGAGGATAGTTTTCAGTAGAGCTTACATACTCAGGTCATCTAGGAAAAAGGACCTGATCCGCTTCGAATACAGTGGACAGTAAAAGCCTTACAAAGAGCAGCTGAATAGTGTCTGCTAAGGTACCAGGACACGAGTCTCTCAGATCGCAAGGCATTCCAAACACAACTGGGGAAGAGTTGACTCCTCAAAGTAGAGTTCCCCTTAATTACATGACTGGTGTCAAACTCTCAGGACTTTAATTTCCCACTTTGGCATGATAAGATTTAGCTGCAAAGTGAAATAGACATGGGAAGCAAGCCAGAGGAGAAAGCAACTGGACCGAAGGTTACAAAGGGACATGGGAGAGGAAGGCTTGGGGGAAAGGAATGGTGAGCAAATAATGCCATAGACAAGGGAACAACTAGGGAATCAACAGCAACTATGAGGAGGACGTAGAGATCCCAGTGCTGCTGGAGCAACAGCAATATAGCTGAGAGGAATTATCATAAGGCAGAAGGGCGAACGTGATAGTGGGAAAGGAGGTAGGTAAATGGAAACAGAGGAAAGATCTAGGAAGCAAAACTATGGATAGAGGTATAAACATAGGTGTGCACTAATGTAACTATATTAATTCATAAAAATATAGGTATTGACCTATGCATGTATTTATATTGAGGAAGTAGACAGACTTCCATCCATTGAGGAAGTGGCTGGACTTTGGGCTTCTGCTCAAGCCTTCCCTCAATGCAAAAACACTTTATTCTAACAACCTGTAATTACAATTCTGTAATGTTCACCCTCCCAACACAATCACTGAAGACAAAATGGGTACATAAGCAAATGTGGTGAAGAAAGCTGATGGTGCAATGCTCTCTCTCAAAAGATATAGTGTCTGGGCTCTTAGAGGCTTGAAGTTAAACTAGCGGCCATCTAGCAGAGAAGCAACAAGCCCACATGGAAGAAGCACACCAGCCTGTGTGATCATGAGGTGTCAACAGAATCAGGCAATAGGCACAAGGGAGTTCAGAGCAGAGACCCCAAACTCATCAGTAGACAATAGGACATCCCCTCACAGAAGGGTCACAAGGAAGGGATGAGGCAACCAGGGCACAGTACAACATTGATGAAACACATAATATTACTCTGGTTCCTTGAGGCTTTCTCACCCCCTACTATCATGACCCTAGTCCTGCCTTTCAGTTCTGGCTAGACAGGAGCATGTACACTGGCACAGATGCTCATGACACACAGATTCCAAGTCAGATAAACCCCTCAAATGGGAGTAGCAATCCCAGAAGGTAGGGGGGCGTGGGGGAAGGAGGGGTAAAAGGAGGAACCGAACCAATTGCAATGATTGATGCATAATTTGCCCCTGCCCAGGGGGATAAACAACAGAAACGTGGGTGAAGGGAGCCAGTAGTCAATATAAAGTGAACGGAATAGAGAGCCACTCGATCAGGAAAATTGGGCAGAATTCACTCTCTCTCTTCCTGTCCCTGACGCTCCGGCAGCTGCAGGCGTCTGTGCAGACATGGCCAAGTCCAAGAACCACACCATGCACAACCAATCTCGGAAATGGCACAGAAACGGCATCAGAAAACCCCGGTCAAAACGATACCAATCTCTTAAGGGGTTGGACCCCAAGTTCCTGAGGAACATGCGCTTCGCCAAGAAGCACAACAAGAAGGGCCTGAAGAAAATGCAGGCCAACAACGCCAAGGCTGCGGCTGCTCGCGCTGAGGCCATCAAGGATGTTGTGAAGCCCACAGAGGTCAAGGCCAAGATCCCAATGGGCGTCAACCGCAAGCTCAGCCGACTGGCCTACATTGCCCACCCCAAGCTTGGCAAGCGGTCTCGGGCACATATTGCCAAGGGTCTGAGGCTCTGCCGGCCCAAGGCCAAGGCACAAAGCAAGGCTGATGCTACAGCCAAGGCCATGACTCCAGCAAAAGCTCCCAAAGGCGCCCCTGCCCCAGCTCAAGCTCCCAAAGGCTCCCAGGATCCCACAAAGTAGAGTTCTCTGTGAGGGCGAGAGGGACTGGTATGAGCCCTGGGCTGCTGCCTACATGGCGCTGGTGTCTTGTGCTGTTTGTTGTACAAATAAACCCATGTGGCACTGGAAAAAAAATTGGTCAGAAGTCAACTAATATATGTTCCAACAGAATGGAAAATTATTAATCAATGTTAATATTAAAGTCAAGTAAAATTTTTCTGACTATAATTAAAAGATTATTATGGCAGTACAGCAACAGGAAATAGTGAGACCTCCCCATTGGATTCAGAAGAGGACGCAGAGCAAGGGATATCCTTGCTGATGTCAGATGGACCTTGACTGGATGTGGAGAGTGCCACCAAGATGCTTACCTCCATTGTACTGAGTGTGCAAAGACACTGGACTGTGTATCATAATAAATTATAAGTCACACTGTAAAGAATAGGAATTCCAGAGCAATGACTGCACTCATAGGAGTCCTGTATATGGGTCAAAAGGCAGTTGTTTAAACAGAACCAGGGGATACCAAATTGTTAAAAAAAATTTTTTTAAAGCAAGAAAGGTGTGTTGTGGTTGTATCATTTCACTATACTTGTTCAATCTGTATGCTGAGCAAATAATCCAAAAGGTCGAACTCTATGAAGATTGAAGCATCAGGCGTAAATGAAGATTCACTAACAACCTGCAATATGCAGATGACAAAACCTTGCTTACTGAAAGCAGAGACTTGCAGCACTTAGTCATGAAGACCAAGGACTACAACTTTCAGTATGGTTTACCCATATAAAGAAAACCAAAATCCCCCAAACTGGACCAAGGAGCAATATCATAAGAAAAGACTGAAACTGTTAACAATTTCACTTTATTTGGATCCACAGTCAACTCTCATAGTGGAAACCATCAAGAAATCAAATGATGTATAACTTTGGGCAAATCTACTGCTAGAAAGTTATTTAAAATATTAAAAAACAAAACGTTCCCTTTGAAAACTAAAGGGTGCCTGACCCTAGACAAAATATTTTCAGTCACCTCATATGCATGCAAAATCTTGACAATGAGTAAGAAAGACCAAAGAAGGGTTGATCCCTTTGCATTATGGTGTTGATGAAGATATTAAATATATCATGGACAACTACAGTGTTTCCAAAAATTGTGATACTATCCCTTGGGTAGGTTAGTGCCCTGTTCCCCCATTACCCATTTCTTCCTTCCTTCCTTCTTTCTTTTCTCGCCCCCCCTTCCTTTTTAGTTGGCTACCATATGTATCCCTAGATTTGTTCTGGCCCCTGCATACATACCATTTTCAATCACACAAATAGTGACTATACACATAGACTTTTCCAAACTTAATACACAGAGATCAAACTGACTATCTTTGGGAAGAAATGATGAGGAAACTCACTATCAGCAGCTAATACCAGGATAGGACTGTGGAACAGACCATCAATTGCTCATATGTAAGTTCTGGTTGAAGTTGAAGAAAGTTAAAACAAAACCATAAGAGACAGATATATATCCTTGAGTATTTCCCAGCAAAATTTTGAGAGCATCTCAAGAGCCAACTTGATGCATTAAACACTAATTAAAGAAGACCTGATGTTCTGTGGGATAGCAACAAGAATAGCATTCAAGAAGAAAGCTCAAGTCATTGAAAGGAGATGAAAGTAAAAACGATTCAAGTGTGTGTTAAAAGAGACCTTGAAACTTGCCGTTTATCTAAAAGTAGTTAAGACAACTGGAAGAAATGATGAAGTCAAAGAGCTGAACATAAAATTCCCAAGGGAAGCTCAAGAAGACAGTAAAATATGATAATGAAAACGTCAAAGACCTAGAGTTATAAAACCAAAAGGAAAAAGCATGCTCGATATATTTTAAATTGAAAGAACTCAAGTAAAAGTCAAGGCTTAAGTTGCAATGTTGAAAGAGTCTGTGGGCAAAAGACTGAGTGATACAGGAAGCTTCAAAAGAAGATGGAAAGAATACACACTCACTACACCAAAAAGAACTAGTCAACATTCAACAATTTCAAGACGTAACATATGAGCAAGAACCAATGTAACTGAAGAAATAAATACAAGTTGTACTGAAATATTAGCAAAAAAACTCCAAAATTGGTGGAATACCATTTGAAATGTTTCAATAGATGATGAGGCACTGGAAGCACTCACTTGTCTGTCTATGTTATGAAATTTAGAAGACAACTACATCCAATGGCTAGAAGCGATCCATGTTTGTCAGTCATTGAAAAGAAAGATGACCCAACAGAACGCTCAATCTAAAATACTCTCACTGATATCACATGCAAGTACAATGTTGCTGAAGATTATCCAACAACAGTTGCTGAAGATCATCCAATACATTGACAAGTAGCTGCCAAGGGTTCGGGTTGAATTCAGAAGACTTAGAACAAGGGATATCATTGCTGATGTCAGATGGATCTTGGCTCAGAGCAGAGAATGCCAGAAAGATGTTTACTTGTGTTTAATTGACTATACAAAGGCGTCCAGTTTTATGAATCATAACAAACTATGACTAGACTTGAGAAGAATGGGAATTCCAGAACTCTTGATTGTATTCATCTAGAATCTGTGCATAGATCAAGAGACAGTTGTGAGAACAGAACAAGGGAATAACGTATAGCTTCAGATCAGGAAAGATGTGCATCAGAGTTGTGTTGTCTCACCACAATGATTCAATCTGTATGCTGAGCAAATCATCAGAGAAGCTGGATTATATGAAGAGAAAGTGGCATTAGGGTTGGAGGAAGGTTTATTAGCAACCTGTGACATGCAGATGACACAACCTTGCTTGCAGAAAGTGAGGAGGACCTGAAGCACTTACTGGTGAAGATCAAGAATTGTAGTCATCAGCATGGATTACAATTCAAGGTAAATAAAACCTAAATCTTCACAACTGGGCCAATAGGTAACATTTTGGTAAATGAAGAAAAGATTGAAATTGTCAAGGATTTCGTGTTGCCTGGATCCACAACCAATGCTTTATGGAACGGCATTCAAGAGCTCCAACCACACAGTGAAATAGATAAATCTGCTCCACGAGACTTCTTTAGTGTTGAAAGGTAAGCATGTTATTTTGAGGACTATGATATGCCTGATCCAAGCCATAGTATTCTCAATTGCCTCATATGCACAAAGAAGGTGGACATTGAATATGGAACCCTGAAAAAATGACGCATTTGATTTATGGTGCAGGTTAAGAATATTGAAAGTACCATAGACTTCAAAGTGAACAAATAGATCCTTCTTGGAAGAAGTACAGCCATGGTGCTCATTAAGGGCAGGGGTGACAAAGTCTCAAGTATTTCGGACATGTTCTTCAGAGAGCTCAGTCCCTGGGGAAGGACAGCATGCTTGGTGAAATAGAGGGCTTCTGAAAAGAGGAAGGCGCTCAGAGAGATCGGTTGACACAGTAGTTGCAACGCTGAGCTCAGACATGAGAAAAATTGTGAGTATGGCACAGAACAGGTTGGTGTTTGTTCATGACGTCGCTGTCCGTCGGACCCACTCAGTGACGCCAAACAACATCTAAAACACCTTTGTTCCTTGCTGCCTGCATATCCAGAGGTGATTATGGGTTACAGGCAAATAAAATAGAAACAGAAATGTACAGACAGGCTTTCTGGATCACTTTTTTGAATGAGACAGTTTTAGCTATTGACTATTTTACCTACCATCTTTCCTCCTCTTCCTGAATAAATGGTTTGGGTTACAGCTGGCATTTCTTTCAAGATTTTTTTGTCCGTACCATAAAAATGATAAGGCAACGATTTAGAAGAAACTTTGGTCCCTGTTAATATGTGGAGTTCCCACAGCAGCACTGGATGTCCTTTCACTATTATTAATATTAGCGGTAGTAGTAGTGATGGTCGTATTTTAGACAAAATGCACCCCATAATTTGTTTAAGCTATCCTTTGTTTCTGTTTGTTTTGTTACATGCCGTAAAACTCAATCCCTATTTATAATGTAACATCAAAATTAGACATCCCTATAGAAAGTGGAGAAAGGGATGTACACAGATACAAAAATTAGTCAAGACATAAATAAAACAATTGCCCCCGTCCAACATCTTAAGCATACAGCATGGTTAATGAGAGTATCCATCAGCTAGTCACATATCAAATACACCTTGCAACCCCAACCCTTCTGCCTTTTCCTTTAACATTTCCTCAAACCACAGCTAACACTGACTGTCCGATGACCTGTAACATTTAATGTCAGCACTACCTTTTGGCTATTGGCTGAAGTAGTTAGTTTATTGTGCCAACTTGGCTGTTAAACACATGTAGAATTAATTGAAGGGCAGAGGGATAAATGGCCCAGTGAGCCTTGCCTTTCTAGTTCTCGGGTCTCTTGCTTTGTGATGGTCGCACCAGGGTGGAGCTGCCTTAGCAGTTCCCTGCTTCAGCTGGCAAGGCTCACTTCCTGTGAGATATCTCCAAGGAGAAGCCGCATGGACCTACCCTCCTGCAGCCCTGGGTGCTGGGGCAGCCATGTGGAGACCCCTGCCACCACTGAGATGCTTACACATTCACTAATTTGCCTTTCCTCCTGCAGTCTGCATCATAGTGTGTGCTTTGTGAGATGGAGGACCTTGTAGATTGGTGTCGGACATATAGGCTAATGTTGGACTTGTGGGCTTGGGCAGCAGTGTGTTGGGATGTTTTCTTGATGTTCACTTAACCTTTATAGAAAACTCTCTCTTATACATAGGAGTTTCGGTGGATTTGTTTCTCTAAAGTACCCAGACTAACACATTGACTATATTATTTTGCTTATCACATCACTGGGTTTCTGTATTGTTTAATTGGTTTGTGTCCATTGGTTGACTGTTTTGTTGTTGTTTATACTCAGCACAGTTGTAGACACAATATAGAAAATAAATATTTGAGTGTAAAATATAATTGCATTGAATTGTACCATTCCAATTGCTTTGCCTATGTTGTTCCCTGAACTTTTAGAATGAAACAAGTTACTCATTTTATCTTTTCAAAATATCTCTGTAAACTTCATCATGCCCTCATCTGTAAAATGAGAGTTTTAGAATTTAAACAATAGCAGTGAGCAGAGCAAATGAACCAGAAGCAGGGAGCCCCAGTGGCACAGTTGTTATGCTTTGGGCTTACCAGGAGGTCAGCACGTAGTGGTTGGTACAAGATTCTTCTGTTATTCTTGTTGTTGTAGTATTTTCCTTGGGGCTTGTCCACTCAGTTTGATAAGAAACTCATTTTTGCTTGCTAAAAGTTAAAAGGTTCGGGTGCTAAATGAAAATTCTTCCTCAGGATAGTGTTATACCTTGGAATATATCATTTGAAAAATAAGTGTGTTTTAAACCAGTTTGATAACCTAGAATGGTCATTGTGATTATTGACAGAAAGGAGAGGTTAAGTCATATACAGTGACAGATTATAAAGAAATTCAATCCCTTTGTGTACCATTTTTAACGAGTCTTATAAAAGCATATTGTCACCTTCGTTTCAAGTCCTGAAGGTACGAAGCTAAGAAAAGTTCTGACCCATAAGGACATTTAAGAGGGTCACACTTTATCAGCAAATGATCCAGGGTGGACTTTACGCTGGCCAGGTGCACCTTGGTTATCTTTCTACACCACGCGACACCACAACAATTCAAGAAACCGTGTTAAGTGCTTGAAAATATATATGATCTGAGGATAAACATGTGTTGTTCATTGTGACATCAAAAAAACAAGAGCACTCAAGTGAGAGAGAGACTGTGCATATTTTTTCCCACTGCCTAAAACAAAATAGTGCCAGGCTATTATAAAAAGTAGAGAAAGAATATTGATATCTATAGACCATTAACGTCTTACCAGGTGGTCTCTTCTTATTAAAAGACACACACTCCAAAAGACAAATGAGCGAAGGACACAATGGCAGCACACACACACGCACACACACACACACACACGCACATACACACGCACATGCACACACACGCACGCACACGCACACACACACGCACGCACGCACACACACACGCACACACACACACACACGCACACACACGCATGCACACGCACACACACACGCACACAATGAACTAGAAGAAAATGTAAGTTCAATATTTTCAGGTATTACACTAAATTATAATTAACTTCATGAGTTTTCCCTACCAACATAGTTTTAAAATTGATGATACTCAAGGATGGTCAGGTCATAGTAATTCAGGAACTACCAACATTGCTAAGTGAGAGTGTAAATGGTCCAACTCCTATCTTGAATGAAATTTTATATCCAAAGCCTTAAAATGTCTTCCAGTCTATGGCCCACTAATCCCTCTCCCAAGAATCTATCCTAAGGAAATGATGATGTGTGTTCAAAGGTTTATCCTCCATGAATATTTATCATAGTCTTCTTTAAAATAGCCACACACAAAAAAATTGAAATAATCTCAAAGCCAACATTAAAGATGTTGAGTTAACTGTGTACACCTTTATAATGAGGAATTATAAAACTGTGATAAATGAGATGATAGAGCAATTTCTAGGTAGATAGGTACTTAAGTTATATAGTAGGAGATGGTTATAAAATAGTCAGCTATTACAGTATTTGTAATTGAGAATATACAAAGAAATAAAAACTCGATACCAAAACATAAACAGTGGTTATTTCTAGATGACAATATTGCATGGCTCTAATTTCACCTCTCCCTTTTACCTAATTCCCTAAATGCTCTACCGTACAAATAGCTTATTGTTATAAAAGATTGTTATATTAAAATATTAAAGTTAATGGTCAATAATGAGGTGTAATCAAGGAATGACCTTTGATACAATATGACATCTGGGCTCTCAAAACTGGAGGAAGGCTTCAGAGCATTTAAATCCCAGTGTGAGAAACAGGAAAGCCCCTGTGCTGGGGAAAGAAGGAAATCCCAGCAAGCAAGTATGCCCAGAGAAGACTCAGGACGGAGGATGGGGAAAAGGTGTTATCTGGCCATTAGCTCAGGTAAGAAATTAGAGGAGCAAACCCCTGGCCATTTTGAACATTATCAGCCAACCTCCTGTCATACCAAAGAATAATGTGTTTTTATTTGGTACAAATGTGATAATGGCCAAATTACTTCTTCTAAAAGTCAAACACCTTAAAGGGGAGCCAGTGGAGCACTAGAAGCAGTTAATTGATCTCCAGCATGACTGGAATTTTCAGGCTGGTGTTAAGTTTAACAATCTTGAAAGGTGTTTTGGAGTTCAAATGCAAAATAAGTCCCTCCCTTGGAGGGAATTCTGTGAATTAGTTGGAGACGCAGGCATTTACAGCTCACAGGTTTCCTCATTTGCTGGAGGGTATCGTTATCTTTATAGTTCTATATATAAAACAGGCAAGTGTCCTAGGTCATGCCTCTTCCCATGGAAAAATGATCACGTGCTGGAGGGTGAGGGGAAGCCCAGAAAAGTCAGCCAATGGCCAGAAATACAGAGCACAGAAATGGGCCCTGAAATGTTTTGAATTCTGTTTAGAATATGGATGCCTAGTTATAAAGGAATTCCAAAAAGGAGTAAATCCTATTTCAGAAGACAGCTCATCTATTCATGAACACCCATAGAATGCTCCTATACTCCAGGGAAACCACCACAGAGACATGTTCCCCTCACTATAGAATCTATACTTACCAGCACCTGGATGCATAAAACAACCTGCAAACTGGACAAAAGGTTTTAGGACTCACAGGAGCAACTTACCTAGACAAATACCTGGCTGCACCCTGGGTGGGTGGAAATGATTCAAACCCTCGAAGGCAAAGCAAAAAAAAAAAGGCGGTTGAGTCCCCAAAGACATCTCGAAAAAATAGTAGTAGTTAGTAGCTTCTGAAAACTACGCTCTTGAAAACCGTGTGGGGTATAGTTCTACTCTGACCCACATGAATTGGAATTGATCTAAGGGGGAGCTAGTAACAGCACTTAATAAGCTCAGTATTGTTATCGATAAAATGGGGGTAGCAGTGCCAAAGTTACAGTGGTTCTAAGAAGATAGAAATGCTTGTTCTATCATAAATAATAGTTTTAAGGTACCAAAGAGACCACATTTCGAATATAATTTAAAGAGAACAGTTATTAAGTTTAAAAAGGAGACACAGACACCTACCTCACCGGGATGAGGGAGACCACCATCACAAGGTAGAAATGGTGTCTGGGGGCTCACAATTGAGTTTCCAGATAAAGCGGGTAGGAGGGGAGGGGAGAGGACAGGCAGAAAGTGTCACAAAAGCACAGTGGGTGGCAGATCAGCACAGCACAACACAGCAAGGCAACAGGTGGGATTTCAGAAGCAAAGGCAGGCTCATGACCTTGGAGGGCTTACAAGATGGGCCCCAGGCCTTGCCGCCAAGGCAGTCAGGGCCAAACAGGGAGCATGATGGTCACCCGCCCTCCCCCAGCCTGTGTCTCCCCCATTCTATGACCTCCTCAAGGATACACGGAGGCATGCACCTAAGAGAGATACGCAATCCTCTCTTCAAGGCCTCCTCTCTGAGGGCGAGATCAGCCCCATCTCTGGCTAATGAACATAATCTATGTGGAGACTCTGCAAATGGACTTGGGGCTGCCATTGCGAACTATGCCCCTTTTCAAAACCAGGCTGCTCAGAATGTAAGCTCTGACACAAGGCACTGGAGCTTTGTTTTAAGGGCAAAATTGAGGAAAGCTTCTTGTAAGTGTCTAAGACAAGAAACATGTCTGAACTAAGAGCAATGTTTTAGTGGTCAAATTCTTATCTGAAGTGCCAAAATTTAGCAAAATCTGAAACGGACTCCAAATTCAGATTTTCATTAAGTGTGGCTTGCGTTTGAGGCATCCTTTTGTTTTTTCTTCAATTGCGTCCACATATTACATCGCAAGTACACTTTCAGGCAATTTCATTTCATTTAATAGAGTCCAAATGCTCTGCTACTGAGTCGATTCTGACTCATAGCAACCATAAGATTACCAGGCTGTACAGCTTTACAAACGCCAATAGCCTATCTTTCTCCCTTGAAGAAGCTAAGCGTTTGAACCACTAATCTTGTGGTTAGTGGTTTTTCCTTCATTCAACAGCAGCACAGGGCCCCTGACTTTATCTGTGATCCAAGGAGCCCTGGTGGCACAGCAGTTAAGCACTGGACAATGAATCAAAATGGTAGTTCAAAACTGTGAGCAGTGATGCCAGCGAAAGCCGTCTGCTTTAGTAAATCTCATGGCCTGGAAACTCGGGCACTTGAGCCGGTGCTATAGAATGACTCTAAGTTAGAGTCATCTCCAAGCAATGGATTTACATGTGATCAAATAAGTTTATATTAAAGTCAAGAGGAGAGTGAAAGAAAATTGTTTCTTTGGTAATCAAACTATGTGTGATTTTCTGGTTCCAAAATTGGTAAAGATGAACCTAAGTGCAAAGATACTGCTAAGTTCATTTGTTTGAGGATTTTTCTGTTATTTTTCTCTGTTCCCTTAGCCTCCACAGTGTAGGTCAAATTTTGCCTTATTCTTATAATCCACATAAAAACATTTTGGCTAATTTTCAGAGGAAACATTTTCAGAGGAAACATCATATGCAAGCTTATTTTAGCTTCTTAGAGAAGGAAGCTTTCTGAGCCATTGACCATATCCAATAACCATTACAATATGGTGGGATAAATGACAATGACATGGTCAATCAATCAGCAATAAGTTAATTTTTGTTAAATTTTTTGAATGAGTGTTTTATATCTAGAAAAAGACTGTAGCTCAAAGCTCACTTATATCAAAGAGGACAAAGGGCTTGCCTAAGATTCCAAAACCAGTACACAAAACTGGCTTAGAGCTCAGATAGCCAGCTCTAGAGTGCCAGGAGGAATAGTGGACACTAAGAAAAGATAAAGAATATATTTGTTGGGCAAAGAACAGATATCACTCATTTAATAATCTGCTTTAACCACACTATTTATAAAGCATGCCCAATTCAAGATGCTTCTTAACTACTCTGAATGATTTTCTTATGATTTCAGATGATTTGAACAAATGGAGTTTTGGGATGCATCTCTGCTCCACCTTTTTTAAGCCCACTGCCATCAAGTCAGTACCAGCACATAGAGATCACCCTGTGGGTGGAGAAGAATGGCTCCTTAGGATTTCAGAGGCTGTAAATATTTTTCTTTTATATTTTTAACTTTTCTTTTTTGTTCAGTGAATGTTTACAGGGCGCATACCCTATTTTACATTCAACAATTTATAAACATTTTGCTTTAACTCCAATTCCATCTCTACAATGTACCATCACTTATAGCACTTTATCCCAGGGTTTCCTGTTTCTGTTTCTCCTTTCTTCTGACTCCTTTGAAATTGACCTTGGCCGAATGCTTCTGTTTTTATCTAAAATGGTTGATAATTCAATCACAGGGGTGAATTCAGTTCCAGATTTGAAGTGAGATTATGGGCCATAGTCTTGGGGGAGAGGTTCCACCAGTCCCTATCCAATCAATAAGACTGGTCTTTTTTGTGATTTTCAGTTTTGTCCCACATTTTCTCCCACGTAAGTGCTATCAAGTGAGTTCCCGTTCATAACGACCTTAGGCACAACAGAAGCACTTTCTGCACTCCTGAACTCTGCACACTTGTTCCCATTGAGTCCATTGCCACAGTCACAGCCTCAGCGCATCTTGCTGAAAGCCTTCCTCTTTTCTGCTGCCCCTCTTCTTTAGGAAGCATAGTTTCCTCCTCCAGGGACTGGTCTCTTCTGACAATAAGTATGTAAGATGATGTCTCTCCATCCTTGCCTCTAAGGAGCACTCTGGTCATACTTCCTCCAAGACGAATGTATTTGTTCTTTGAATAGTCTGTGGTATTTTCAATATTCTCCTCCAGCACCACAATTCTAAAGACGTATTGATTCACTTCAATCTTCTTTTTCCAATGTCCAGCTTTCACTTCCATATAATACCAAGAGTTGGGTCAGGTGTACCTTCGTCCTCAAAGTAACATCGTCGCTCTTCAATTCTCTAAAGAAGTTTTGTACAGCAGGTTGACTTAATGTAACCAGTCTTTTGATTTCTTGACTGCTGCTTTCATGATAATTTATTGTGGATCCACACAGGACAAAATCCTTGACAACTACAAACTTTTATCCATTTATCATAATGTTATCTATTGATTCAATTGTGAGGATTTTGGTCTTCTTGACATTGAGCCATAATCTAAACTGTAGACTGCACACTTTGATCTTCATCAGCAAGTGCTTCAACTCCCCCTCACTTTCAGCAAGCAAACTAGTTTCATCTGCATACCGCAGGTTGTTAATAAGCCTTCTTCTGGTCTGGGTGTCACATTCTTCTTCATATAATTTAGTTTCTCTGATTGAACACAGATTGAATAAGTATGGTAAAAGGACACAAACCTGAGGCAAATCTTTCCTGAATTTAAACCATGCAGTATTCCCTTTTTATGTTCTCACAACTGTCTCTTGATCCTTGTACAAGTTCTACGTAAGCACAATGAAAGATTCTGGAATTCCCATTCTTCTCAAGGTTAGCCACGGCATGTTATGATCCATACCATTGAATGCTTTGGCGCAGCCAATAAAACACAAATAAAGATCTTTCTGGTTTTCTCTGCTTTCAGCCAAGATCAATCTGACATCAGCAGTGATAACCCTTGTTTACTTCCTCCTCTGAATCCAGCCTGAATCCCTGGCAGCTCCCTGTCAATGTGCTGCTGTTACCATAGTTGAATGATCTGCAGCAAAATTGTACTGGCCAGTAAGATCAGTGATATTATTCTGTAGCTTGAGAATTCTGTTGAGTACAATGAATACAAATATAGACCTCTTCTATATGTGTTAGTTGGCCAAGTAGCTGTCTTCCAAATTTCTTGGCATCAATGAATGAGTGCTTCCAGTGTGCTATCCACTTGGTGACATATTTCAACTGGTATTCCACTAATTCCTGGAGCCTTATTTGTGACTAATGCTTTTAGTGCCGCTTGAACTTATTTCTTCAGCACCATTAGCTCTTGCTTATATGCTACCTCCTGAAATGTTGGAATACTACCGGATCCGGCAACTTATTCCATTAAGGTGTGTGTTAGACAGGGTTCTCTAGAGAAACATAACCAGGACACTTATGATTTGATAGATAGATAGATAGATAGATAGATAGATAGATAGATCATAAGAAATAAACTGCTAGTTAGTCAACATAGCACTACAAGTGGCTCAAGCAATTTAATTCTGTGAGACAGTAAATACACTAGCAGTCCTTCAACTCACAATGGCTGCTGGGTACAAGTCAAGGAAGCAGAGAGCTGAGTCTTCTGTAGAGCAATTCAAGCAATCAGGCCAGAGACAGCAAGGAGCAGGGTAGGTCACCAACAGTCAGCCAGATGACAGGATTTGGCAGTCCCCAGTTCAAGTGATGTATACACCAGCAGTGTTGAAGCAAGTCTTGAAGGAACCTCAAGCAATAGTGACACAGTCCATGGGTTGGTTGTCCCACAGGTAGTGTAGCTTGCAAGTTGAGGCAGAGAACCAGCTAAGGTAGCTGCACACTGGTCTGATCATCAGAGAGCAAGAAACAAGAAAGGCAAGTCTCACCGAGCCCTTCATCTCTTTGCCCTTCAATTAAACTTCAACTTTATTAAACCCACATGTGTTTACTGGCCAGGTTGGCACAATAAACCTACCCATCACAATGTGTTTGATTATGGATAAGAAGTTTTCATAGCTCTTCCATTGTATACTTTACCACATTCACCAATACATTTGTAGCAAAAGTAAATGCGCATATATAAATAGCTTCTGTCAGACCTACATATATTCATGAGCATATTCCCACTCTTCCTTCCACACCTGTTCACCACTGTTGCAGGATTGTGTACATAACAGTATTTGTCTTTGCTGCTTTAACTCTTGCAAACCTCACTATAACTCTTTTATAGGGGCAGCCAGCTTCACGGTCTCTCATGGAATTAAAACCAAAAAATCAAAACCAAATCTAGTCAAAACCATCTCAATGGCAGTGATTTTGATTTTTTACCTTAATTTCTCAATGTGAAGCATTGGTAGATTCAGTGGTAGAAATGTCACCTTCCGTGAAGGGCACCCAGCTTCCATACCTGGCCCTGCATCTCATCTGCAGCCACCATTTGTCTGGTGGTGAGTGTGTGTTGTGAGTTGCTATGTTTGGGTTCAGCAGCACTTCCAGATGACAAAGACTAGGAGGAAAGGCCTGCTGATCTAAATCTGGAAATGAGCCAATGATTCCTTCCATTAGCATGGTGTCACCATGAGTCAGCAGCCTACCTGATAGTAGCTAAGAACAACAATCCCTCAGCATGAATTTCTCCTTCTGTAAATTGAGGATAATAGCACCTAATACATCTAGGAGTGTTTAAATGAGACAGATCCAAAAGGTAAAATCAACTTATGAACTATTAAAAAAAAACACTGTAAGGGAGTAGTATGAGTCTTATTATTATGCAGCGAACAAAAATCTTGGCGCCTTTCTTTTGTGTTAGCTTGATTTCTGATTCTCACGCATATACAGCAGCATCGCTCTTAGATTTCAGATACCGAAATTTGCCAGTGGAATTTTTGCTATGCAATAAGAATATATAAGTAATTATCTAAAACAAGGCCATCTAATTATATCAGGGGGTTCTGATAACAGCATAAACCACGAAAGTGGAACTCAAGTGCTTTATTATCAGAATCATAAAACAGAAATATAGTCTTGTATTGCTTTATTATGGATTCTTTATTTTTATAATACAGATTAGAGCGTGTTTCTAAAATTGCCATTTTTACTCAATATATTCTATTAATTTTTCATATTGTTATATTATGCTATTTTACCAGTGGAGTAGTTTTATAAATATTTTATAAATATACTTTAAAATATAGCTTATACACACATGCAAAATCATGATGGAATTGAAGTCTCTACTACAGGGATTAATTCTCCCATGTCATACACCAATTTGGCATGTATCATATCTGCAAAAATATACATAGGGGTATATGTACATAACTTGTACTCATACATAAGAATTACCTCATGTTTTCCCATCATTGAAGCACACATATGCTTAACTTTGAAACTAATTACCAGAAGAATGCCTATGAAAAAAAATCTCACTGCAGACAAAGTCTCATCAATTGCTACTTTTTTTTGTACTGTATACTTTATGAATTGCCTCATCATAATTAACTCCAACCACTGGAATTAATTACTCCAGATGATTTGGAAATTGGTCTTCTTGATGCCTCTGAAATTGGTTGAGTTCGTCCCACAAAGTGGGGGAAGGGGTTTCCATAAAGGAATGGCTGTCTTTGAAAAATTGAGCATTTTTACAGTTTTCTATGCTTTGTTCTTCAATGAAGAAGTCATGGAGGAGGAGGATTTTTAGGAATATTTTACTCCTTTTTATTTTTATAAAATCATAGCCTTTCTGAGCAGAGATAAATCAGAGATAAATCATTTCATCCATGCGGAAAGGGGACACCATGTGGAAAGGGGACACCAAAAACGTCAGTAAACTGTCCAAGGTCACTTAGAGGGTATGGCTGAACCAGAGCAAGAACGTCAGGCCTTCTGCCTCCACAGTTCAGAATTCTCTATAGTTGTCCTGTCTACATTGATGGCATCAGTTTAAGATACTAAACTCCCACAGAGCCTCTTTCTGCTCAGTAGTGGGACAAGAAAGGACGAACGTGAGGTTTCTCAAAGAGCAGATATAAAGGCCAGGAGAATGGCTTGGTGATCTAGAGCTGCTATAACACACATTGCCCCTGTCGGTGACTTTAGTGAAAAAACGTGTATTATTTTCTCAGTTTGAGACACAAGAATCTGAGTTCAGGGCACGGTTCTGGAGAAAGACTTTCTCTTTGTGCTCCCTGAGGAAAGGCCTTACCACTCTTCTTCTTCCCTTGGCGGTTGAGTGCTGTCTCTACTCCCTCCCCAACGCCCTCCCACCCCTGTTCTGCTGCATCTCGCTCTCTGGCTTGGCTGCTTCATGTGCTTCTTATATCTTAAAAGAGATTGATTTCAAATATGCTGCCTGTGATAGGTAGGTTAATTGTGCCAACCTGGCCAATAAACACATGTGGGTTTAATAAGGTCGCTGTTGAATTGAAGGGCAAAGAAATGAGGGCTTGGCAAGCCTCGCTTTCTTGTCTTAGACGTGTGCGGCTTCCTTAACTGGTTCTCTGCCTCAACTATCAAGCTACACTCCCTATGGGACACCCAACCCATGGACTGTGTCGCTATAGTTGGAGGTTCATTCAAGACTTGCTTTGACACTGCTGGTAAATTCATCACTTGAGCTGGGGACTGTTGGACCCTGTCATCTGACTGACTGTTGGTGACCTGCCCTGCTGTTTGCTGCCTGTGGCTGGATTTCCTGAATTGCTCTACAGAAGACTCAGCTGTCTGCTTCCTTGACTTGTACCCACAGCCATTGTGAGTTGAAGGACTGCCAGTATATATTTATTAACTGTCTCCCAGAAGTGAGTTGCACTAAGCCATTTGCTCTGTGGACTAATTAGCTGTTTATTTCTTATGTTGTATTCTATCTCTCTATCTCCATCTCCAATCATAAGTGTCCTGGTTTTGTTTCTTTAGAGAACCCTGTCAAACACACCACCTCACATAACAGAGTAATACCATCCCAAATGGGATGGTAACTACAGGTATAGGGGTTAGGGATTTATAATACTAGTATTGGGGACACATGTCAATACATAACAGGATGGTAAAGATACAAACTGAAATATCACCCACCTTCAACTTCATTCAAAGCACAAAGTGAAAATAACTTGGTGAGTTAGAACATAATTTTGAAGACTCCTCCCCTTCTTACTCTGGAAAATGCATTCTCACACCTGAGCATCCAAAAGATATTTTATCACCCTGGATCCTTCTCATTGATTTTGTCTCCCCACAGAAAAGCAACTTCATTTTTTGTCCTGCTGATTTGTTTTAATCAAATTGCTCAGTGATATAAAACAAAATAAAGGAAGATGTATTTTAGCTTATTTATTCTGGATGTGCTCTGGAATGCTTTGCATTTCTACGTCCTTCTTTCCAAGCTGGGAATTGGGAGTGCAGCATTTGCAGCACACATTGTTTCCTCACTGGACAACCGCACAGAGGCCCATGCCCTGCTCCCAGATCCATCCCTGCTTCCCAGTGTCACATGTAGTTGATGGCATTCAGAGCCAGATAAAGTCCCCAGGTGGTGCACATGGCTTGACCTTGACTACAAATGCAAATACTGCTAATCCCAGTCTCCCCAGCAAGACCATGAAAGTAAGGTCTGACTATTTTAGTTTAGAATCACAAGCAAGAAAACCCTGGCAAACAGTTCTACTTATTATCATACATGAGGTCCCCAGGAATCATCTTGAAAATAGTGCGCTCGGCTTGGGCCAAACCAAGCCAAAACGTCATCACCCTATCTAAATTATTTTTATCATTAGTCCAAACCAAAAACTTATCCACCTACCTAAATTACTATCTATGTCATTTTGCTACATTTTAGGAACATATGCAATGCTTCTATCTAATGATGAAGATGATATACACTCAAATTTACGTTTGAGTCCTACCCTCTTATTTGGTGTGACTTTATGTCAACTTGGTGCACCTGTATGAAGGTATGAGTAGAGCCTAGCCTCAATCAGGACATACCTAATGGTTTCTCCTTGGGGGGTTGGCCTTTTTATAAAGAGTCGTGGCCTTTTTAGAAAGAGTTCTCTGTGGCAACTTCTCCCTCTGCTGTCCCTCTTTGCCATCCTGCTTACTGAGATTCGACATCCCCTGTGGTATGCCATGTTTCTGCCAACTTTGAACCCACACAACTCTGTATCCATTGGCAAGTTAGGGTTATCCCCTCTTCCCACTTTGCCTTCTTGTTTCATTGCCAACAGCTGCTGGTATCTGGAGGGGGTTCCAGCTGGCATTTGACACACGCACCTGAATTGGGCTGGGCTGAGTCATTTCCTGGTATATATTTCTTTCTTGATATAAGGAAATTAATTCTTTCTGTAGTTTTAAATAGTATTTTGAATATTTTTATAAAAATATTTCTTATTCATATATGTGTGTACCTGGTTTTGTTTCTCTATAAAATTCAGACTAGCACACTGAATTCCAAAATGGTGTATCCAAGTACTTGTTCAACATCTTCTGTGTGGTACTTAAAGGGATAAAGGTATCTTAGGTTTAACAGGTTCAAAACAGAACTCCTGGATTTTTTTTCAAGCTCTCTCCTCCTTCACCTTCTTCACATTTAGTAGCTGCACCACCACCCCCAGCCAGAACCCTTGGGCTCATTCTTGACTCTTGTTTCCCGCATCTTTGCAGCCTTTCCAAGAGTGAGTCATGCCCCCCCGCCCCTGGAATATCTCTAAACTCTCCCTGGTGACAAACCTGGTCGAGACAACCACCATCTCCTACAGGCATTATCTCAATCACCTCCAAACTAGTGTATGACTCTTCTTTCACCTTTTCAGTTTATGTTCCAGCCAGTGTGATCATTTTTCAAAACATAAGACATCATCTTGCTCCCTTCATCAAAATTCTCCCAAGACCTAGCTTTCATTCAGGATCAGACTAAGGGACTTTGGGAAATTTGTTCCTTGGTATTCCCCACTCCACCCTGACCTAGCCTCTGAACCACCTGGTTCATTTTCAAATAAATCTAGCACACACTTGTTTCAGATATTTTCACTGTCTACTTTTCCTTCTACCTTGAGCATTCTTTGCTTAGATGACCCTCACAGCTATCCAAGAAGCCTTCCTTGATAGTAACACACACACACACACACACACACACACACACACACACGGATGCTCCAAAAAGTTCATGAAAAGGTATAGACAGAAAACAGTGGGATATTTTCAGGAACTTTTTGAAGCCCTGTCCTAGTGTTACCCTTCCATCGTACTCCTACAACCCTAAACCCTTTTCATGTTTTTGATCGCCTTTATCATGCTAGTATCATAGTTTGGATGGCTTCTCCATGGGTGGAATACACATGCCATGGGGAGAGGAATGTGCCTGTTCTAGTCACTGCTCTTGCTGCAGTGCTCAGAAGAGTGGTGACCACCTAAGAGGCACTCAATACAGAGGTCTGGAGTGAGTGTCTCTCATTATCACAGAAAGATGGTGCATTTTGTCAGGAGTGATGAGATGCACTCTCTGTGTAGAATGGCTGGATGTGCTACATTCAAAGCTAAGCCCAGAACTTGGAATTCCCACTTGAGGTTTACCTTGGGGCAAACTACTACCACTGCTGTCTACTAAGTAATCGATCTAATCAGACTTACTCATCCTACAACCAAATAAGGTCTTTGTTTTAATGATGAAGTCATGTGGAGACTCGGTTATTGCCTTGTGGTGATCATGGCTTTGACCTGCAGTGATCATCCAGCCTGACAAAATGATGGAAAGAGCTATTAAACAGATGGACATGGGACCAACACAGGGGCACATGCTGGCCACCCAGCATCCAAACCACCAACAAAACATAGAGATTTTACTGCTGCTTGAGACTGTGGGGTCTCTGGAATGAGCTCCTTTTTCCAAAAATCCCTATTTTCAGAGATGATTAAGATCTCAAAGTTGCAAAATAATCCCTTAGGACGTTAACTAATATTTGAAGCAGATTCGTGCATTTGAAATGAGCTTTTCACCATTTTTTTGGGGGGGGGGTGTCTCTTTGTCCTTAAAACACATGCTGCCTTCTTTCTTAATAATAAATTTTGGAAAAGCAAGAGATGGCAGATCTGCTTACCAGGCAAACAGAAGTTCATTTCTTCACCTCAGATGCAACTGCCTGGATTGCAGTGTCAATTCCAGGACCTCTCCTGCAATTAGTAATAGCATCAGCAGCAGGGGTGTAGGGGGCAACGCCGTGGCTCATCCTCCTCACCCCAGTGACGGTGGGGAGCATCTGTCATTAGCAGACAGCAGCCCCCTTTATTAAAAGGAACCAGATCCGCGCAGTTCCAAGAGAGGCTGAGAGGGGACAGTGATTTGTTTGTCGCTTGAGATGGAGCAAAGGGGGGGATGGGTATTGTTTCATTTAGAAAGTCTGCATTTAAATGCAGCTCATTTGATTTTATTACCGAGTGCACGTGGAAATTATTAGAACTGTGTCTTTGGGCCCCGCACCGGCTGCCCTGCTTTGGTTAGTAGATGATTTGATTTGATTTGATTTGATTTGATTTGATTTGATTTGATTTGATTTGATTTGACACCCACCACATAAACAGGTTGTTCCTTCTGCTCCGTATCTCAGGGCTGGTAGGAGGAACAGAAGAGGGGGAAAATGCACAGCTGGTAGTACAGTGAACCCCCAAATATCCAGATATGTACCAGCGGGAATAGGCATCCACAGGAGTGAACAAGCTCCCAGAGGACAGACTCCGGGCTGCGAAGAGAACACCAGGCGTTGCTGCCAACTCCTCTGCCCTGGGCTGCGGGGCCGCATCATCAGGTTTGAGGAACAATGCTCTCAGAGGCACTGCGGCCCGCCTTCCAGTGCAAGCCGGGAGCCAGATGTCATCTGGAGCTCCGATAGCTTGAACCCCTGGCCTCTGACAGTCACAGGCACAGACAAAAACACAAGGCACACCCTGACGGGGGGACAGAGCCAGCACAAGATTCCGGTGAATCCTGTGCCAGTCTAGAAAGCACCCGGGCATCAGCTCTGGCACAGCAGCAGTGAGGGTGTTGTTCCGCTGCAGCGTCTGATTCGGAGTGGTCCGAGTGGATCTCCTCGTAGCCGGCTGGTAATCTCACCAGGCACACACAAAGAAGGGGATTGTTGAGGGGGAGATCATTTCCATCCTGCTTTATTGCGAAGTGCTTCCATCCACACGTCTCCAAAGAGGCCATCGTGACCAGCAGATGGAACGAGCTCCCTCCACAATGGCATTTCAGAGGGTGGTTATGACAGATTCGAAGGGCGCCTTGGTGGGAGGGCGCACAGACCGGATTGGCTCCCCACGTGCTCGGCATGCTTGAAGCCTTTCAGCGGGAGTGCTGCACAGATCATGTTTTAATTCCATCATTACAGGTAAATGTTCAAAAGGATCAATTAGACACAAGGTTTCCTCCTCTCAGGAACTGCAGACCTACCCCACGTTGCTTTATGAGGGAAACCTGGAGTCGGAGCAACAATTGTCTTTGCTCTATTTAATTCTTCATCGACACAACAGATTTTTCTGACCCTGAATTCAACATTGGTCCCTGGCTCCATCCACGCTCCTAGTCGCCTTGCTGCCTCTTACCCCCTCCAGCCCTGGTTCTCTGCTGTCCGTTTCCCCACCTGCCAGCTCTCCTTCCTTCTGGGTCTCTCTCACACTCCTGTTTGATCAGCTCACCTCTCCACCTTGCCCCCAGCCCCTGCAACCAAACTGTCGGAGTCAAACACAGAAATCTGGCAACTCTCCTCTCATCGCCAGAAGGATTCGGTTTAAAATATTCAATATGGAAAATGTACATCACGAACATGGCCTCATCAAGATACTATGTGTATGCTGTCTCCCTCTGGGTAAATAAGTGGGAATAGACACCCCCACCCCACCCCCCAACTTGGAAGCTGCCCAGTTTCACACATTCTAACTCACTGCATCAGTTGAGCATCCTCTGAGCTGAGAACCATGGCATTGAAGGTACTGAAAAAAAGTTTGGGGTAGCATTACATCAAAATCTCATTGATTTCAAGTCAGTTCTAACTCATAGCAATCCTTAAAAGACAGGGTGGGATAATCCCACAGAGTATCTCAGGTGTGATCGATAGAGAAGGGGAGGAAATGAAGGAAAGTTAAAGGAAAGGGCAGCAATTTGAACCCACCAGCTGCTTTATGGGAGAACAGTGCCTTAAAAGAGCATACAACTATATAAAATACCACTACAATATAGCCTCCATCTCAACATGCCCAGAAGCTCACCCTATGGAAAGTTTATGAACTCACTCATTGCCGCATCCTGGTAATTGTACACTGACCAAACAGAGGCAGTCTAATCTGCACTTTTTCTCGACATGTTATTATAAAAATCCATACACAGAAAGGTAGAGAATTGTATACTAGTTATCCATATAAAACCAACACAATTTCAGCAGATGTCATTGGTATCTCTTCTTTAGATTTTGAGGGGGGGGTGAGTGGTAGAATATTTCATACAAATTACAAATATTTCACCCCTAAAACTTCCATAAATACCTCTTTTCATGACAGACATTTTCTCTCATGGCTCAATGTCATCATACCACTCAGAATAGACAATGACTTCTTAATATCATCTCATATCCAGTCTGTGTTCACATGTCTTTCAATGTTCTGCAAAATACTCATTATAGGGGGCTAATCCTAACCTAACTCCAATCAAGTCTCATGTCTGGGACAGAGCAGACCCATCATCATACGGCTTTCACACCACAATCCAAGGGCATCGATTCTCCTCTGGGCCTCCTCCTTCAATGTACAATTTTCGCAAGCATACGAGGAAGTTGAAAATGCCAGGACTTAGGTCAGGCACATCTTAATCCTCAAAGTAATATATTTGCTTTTCCAAAGTCTAAAAAGGTCTTGTGCAGCAGACTTACCTAATGCAACGAAACTTTTGCTCTCTTGATTGCTGCTTCCGTGAGCATTGATTGTGGATCCAAGCAAGACAAAAGGCTTGACAACTTCAACCCTGTCTCCACTCATCATGATGTTATCTGTTGGTTCAATTGTCAGGAATTTGGTCTTCTTTACATTGAGTCATAATCCATACTGAAGGCTGCAATCCTTGATCTCTAATATCAAATACTTCAAATCCTCCTTGCTTTCAGCAAGCAAAGGTATGTCATCTTCATCTCAGGTGGCTTAACAATCTTAGGTTGTTAATAAGCCTTCCTCCAATCCAGACGCCATATTCTTTTTCACATAATCCAGCTTCTCTGATGTTTTGCTTGGCATACAGGTTGAATAAGTATAATGAGAGGACACAGCCCTGCTGTACACTTTTCCTGATTTTAAAGCATGCAGTGTTCCATTGTTCTATTTGCACAGCGGACTCTTTATCCTACAGGTTCTGCATGACCACAATGAGGTATTCTGGCATTCCTATCTTGTCAAGGTTATCCATAGTCTGTTATGATTCATGAGGATGAATGCCTTGGCCTACTCAATAAAACACAAGAACTAGCTTTTTGCTATTCTGTCCTTTCATCCAAGATCCATCTGACATCAGCAATGATAGCCCTTGTTCCACATCATCTTCTGCATCCAGCATCAACCCCTGACAGCTCCTTGTCAATGTTCTGGTGCAACCATTGTTGAATTATCTTCAGCAAAAGTTTACTGGCATTTGAACCAAAGGTATTGTTCTATACTTTGAACATTCTGTTGGTCATCTTTCTTTGGAGTGGGTACATATGTGGATATCTTCAAGTCAGTTGGCCAAATAATTTCCAAATTAGTCAGTTGGCTTCCAAATTTCTTGTCATAGATGAGTGAGTATTTCCAGTGCTTCATCAGCTTGTTGAAACATTTCAATTGGCAATCCATCAATTCCTGGAGCCTTTTTTTTTTTTGACTGGTGTTTTCAGGGTAGATTGAACTTCTTCCTTCAGTACCATTAGCTCTTGCTCATATGCTACCTAATGAAATAGTGAACTGTGGACTAGTTCTTTTTGGAACAGCAATCCTGTGCATTCTCTCCAGCTTCTTCATGCTTCCTGCATCATTCAATATTGTACCCATAGAATCTTTCAATATTTCAACTTGAGGCTTGAATTTTTTTCTTGAAATTCTTTCATGTTAAGGTATGCTGAGTATGTTCCTTCTTTTTTATTTTCCAATTCTAGGACCTTTCATATTTGACTTTGTTTTCTTGAGTGCCTTTTGAAATTTTCAGCTCTTTCTCCTTAAAAATTTACAGCCTCAAAAACCCTAGAAAGCCATCCTAATCTGTCTTCGAAGGTCACTATGAGTCATCATACACTCTCTGGTTGTTATTATTGTTGTTGGTGGTTTCCAATGAAGATTAATTTTCTATGTAAACCCCAAGTTAAGAACACATTTATTAAATAAAATATCAACTTTGATATTTTTAAAATTAGGGCATTGAACTCAACAAGGGATGTGTGGTGGTTCAGATTACATTCAGAAACTTCTTGTGGTGGTTTTTAAGGTTGAGTTACGACTCTATTGTGTTCCTGTTGTGAGGCCATCATGTCAGTTCCAACTGTGCACCACCCCATGGGCAACAGCATGAAGCACTGCCCCGTCCGGCCCCATCCTCACAATCATTGTTAGGTTTGAGTCTGTTGTGGTCACTGATGTAGCTGCTGAGTGCTGTCCAACCTTCTGGCATGAGATCTAACAATGCACTGCTATGATTCGTGAGGTTTTCAACAGCTGCCAATATTCCACTGCTCCCTGTAGAGTTTTAATTGGCCAGTTCCTCAGAACGGGGCAGCCTTTTCCTTCTTCTTCAAAGTTTGGCAGCTCTGCCAACACCTGCTCACTTTGGGTGACCATTTGGGCATTTGAAATAAGAGTAAAATGCCAGCCCCACCATAACACACAAGATACCTCAGTCCCACAAACTTGACAGATGAGTGGTGGGAGACAAGGATTGTGACTACAGATTCCTTAAAGGAATCTTGTTTTGCCCAGTGTTTGAGATGTGGCAGAACAAAGGCAAAGAATAATAATAAATGTTGAATGAACCACATATTCTAAATGTTCACACTTGTTTCTGTCCAGAAACCTCCTGTGTGTCAGAAGAAAATGGTGCTGCATAGGCTTTCCGGTGACAATTTTTTCAGAAGTCCATCAGTAGACCTTTCATAGGCGGGACATCTGTGGGGACTGGAATCGCCAACGTTTTGGTTGGCTGAGCACTTAATAATTTGCACCCCTCATGGGCTTCAATCTAGGTTTAGAATGTATAGTCTGTTAATTTTTTTCCCTAACACTTCAATTAAGTTTTATGAAAAAAGAATAGCCTGGGGATATGAGAAAGATGCCAGAGTAAAAACATCTACCAAAACTTACTAAATAATAAAAAGTTGGAAATTAATCTTCATTGAGTGAAGAAATATTCACAGTAGGAAAAAGTCCAAAGTCTTAATGCTCCAACCAGATACTACATCAAAATACAGTTTCATTACAATTAATTAAGAATGATCACATCTCCAAATTTGAATCAACAGAGTATTTGAATCAATAGATATTTTCCAGGAGGAATAAGGTACATCTGTAGATGTGTCATTAAAAAAGCAAGGAGACCATATTGACCCATCACTTTATTGTCTACAACCTGAACACTTATGCACAGGAAAATGTGTGGTGAAATGTGATGAGCCACTGTCATGAATTTTGAAAATCAAATGGGAGACATGCAACAGGATATAATTTTCAAGTTTTCATTATTTGTGAAAGAAAACTTGTCTTAGCATAGGTTCTCTAGAAAAGCAAAACAAAAATAGTGACGTGTGTGTGTGTGTGTGTGTGTGTGTGTGTAGAGAGAGAGAGAGAGAGAGATAAAGAGAAAGAGAGAGAGATTTCAATAAAATGGATCACACAGTTGTAGAAGCAAGCAAGCCCAAGTCCAGGGAGATTCCAAGTCCATGGGTCAGATGGTAAACTGGTGGCTTCTTCTGACTTGCTTAACTGAGGGGCCTGTTGAACCCAAGATCTACAGGAGAACATCAGCTGGTGACTTCAAAGGAAATTGAATCCAAGGTGAACAGAGCAGGCTTGTGGCCATAGAGACACATGAATCCAAGATTGGCAGGTCACATGGTAGACTACTAAAGACTCTCAGGATTGGCAAACAATATGGCTGGCCATTGGCTCAAGTCCAACAAACTGGAAGTTGGGGAGCTAAATGCAGAATCTAGACTCAACAAAAGCAAAGTCAATTTTTCCACAGTATCTACTTATTTTGGAAGTAGACCACCCCTCCAAGGACACTTCCTTTCAGCAGCATCAGGTCTGTGATTTTGAGTAACAGTGTTGCATCCCAGGCTCATCTTCTTACAACTGATTGGCCACTCATCGCAGATCCCATTCCACAAATTATTCCATTGTATTAAGTCACAACACGAGGACTACTAGGTCTTAACTATCCAACCACTGAGAAGCTTGGCCCAGCCAAGTTGATACAAAACAAATCTGCCTTAGTCTGGAAGCTCCCCGTGACACTGCTCAACATCATTGTTATATGCCAGCCTCATCCTGGCAGACAGATGGGGACTGCATATGCTATATGCATTAGCTGGAAGCCAGAAATTCCACCACTGACCCACCACTTTCCCCTTAACCCAGGATTAAGGAAAATCTCATTCAAATATACATGACCTTGGTAAATGTTGTGCTGTAGGATATTGGGAGAGGGTGTCTGCAAAACTTCCCCATAGAAGAACAATGACCCTCATCTGCTGGTGCACTAAAGATAGCAGGCACAATCAAGAGTAAAGTTAGCTATTGCTGGTGGATGCACTGTCTTCTGAGGAACTGCCAAGCAAAAAGGTAAGCTGTGTGACAGGAGTGAGGAAGTCTGGGTAAGAGAATATGAGAAATATTCTTAGAACACCTATATGTCAGCATCGTGGAAAGCTGCCTCCAGCAGGAAAAGCAGTGTCTTTCTGCTGATCTCATATGCTTCTTTCCAAGGGCACCAAGTAGAGCTTGACCCTCAGAATCTGATGTTTCCCCCTGATTCTTGGAGCCTTGGTTGCATTTTCCGCTTCTTCCGTGTACTCAGAGTCCATAGTACTACATATGATCTTTTATGGAATTCTTTTTGCAATTGAAAGTCAATGGCCAACGCATCTATAATTAATAAAATTCTTAATTTTCATGTATTCTTACTCTTCTGTCCCTCTTTTCTCCTTGTTTTGCTTGTCATGTTTCCCCTGCCGTGTCCACAACTCCATCCACAGTGCAGAATGGAGTGCGCTGTCATCCTCAGGGACAGTCCTTTCCTGCCACATGCACAGAACAGCAATAATTCCAGTGGGAATTGTTCGCTACGACAGTCTGTCACTGTGGGACGGCTTTCTCAGACGGCTCCTTCCAGGTGCAAAGGCTAAATCACTTTTGTTGCTAAAGAGTAGGGCTCCAATGGGATTCAATTTAATCTAGCCATAGCATTTTATGATTAGAAAAATTTGAATTTATGACATAAGTCTACATGAACTTGAGCATATGAATAACTGACACAAACCCCATTGACCCTGGACTTTGGCTTCCAATGGTTTGGTAAAATGGGCAACGAATCTAAGTTTACTACAATGATTAGATACACTTCCCCTCTAATCAAGGTATTGGTGGCTCTTAAATAGTGACCACCTCTGGTGAATCTAAAACATCGTGTCTGAGCATGACCATACTTCCAAAACAATGTGACTATTGTGTAAGGAGAATGGTATGAATGGTTAACATGCTCCAATGGTTAGACGTTCTAGTCCACCAAAGGCACATTGGAAGAAAGGTCTGGCCATCTTCACTGCCAAAAAAAAAAAAAATCAGCCATTATAACCCCAAGGGAGCCCACTTCTACTGGCAACCATAACGTTTCCACAAGGCCAAATGGACAACCCAGTAAAGAATATCATGGAAAGGGAGGAAACCAGTGCTTTGTGCCGGTCACAGGGATGTGCACTGTTGAAAGCATTCACCCAATGTGTTGATAAAATTGCAGAATCATAAGAGCCATATTTTGCTAGATTCTGTAACAACTGATGCCTGATATGTTGACTTCCTATGAGAAAATTTAAAAAGAAGCATGAATGTCCCTTGCCACTCACTCTCGTGTAGAAGCCTCCATGCAGGGGCCCGTCCCCGGCTACCAGCTCTCTCAGGAGCAGGACATTGAGTGCAACAGCAAGGGAATGGAGCTGCAAGGTCCCGAAGGAATGCTGAAAGTGGACTTTGGGGCCAGGGCGGGGTGCCCCAACAGACTGGACTGGAAAACACTCCTAAAGGCCAACAAATGATCCTTGAACTAACTACATGCTTTTCTTTCTTTATGTGTTTTGTTTTGTTCTGTTGTTGTTTCGTTGTATACTGTTGCTTTGTTTTCCTTGTCTTGTTTTTGTGCATGTTATTATCTCCACAGGTCTGTCTAAATAAGATAGGCTGGATGAACTATCTGGAGGAAAAACAACGGGACCAACAGTTCTGGAGGGACTTGGGATAGGGGGAGGTGGGGATTAAGGAAGTGGTGTTAACTAACCCAGGGACAAGGGAACAACATGAGATCCAAGTTGGTGGTAAGGGGGGAGTGGCAGGCCTGGTAGGGAATGATCAAGGGTAAGGTAATGTAAAGAAGAGGTATAGCTATAACTCAGGTGAGGACGGAGAATGATAGTGGGGCAGGAGGAAAGGCAAGGGAAATAAAGGAAAGAGCTAGAAGGCAAAGGGCATTTATAGAGGTCTAGACAAAGATATGTATATGCATATATATATAAGGATGGGGAAATAGAGCTATGTGACTATATTTATAGGTTTAGTATTAAGGTGGCAGAAGGACCTTGGGCCTCTACTCAAGCACTCCCTCAATGCATGAATATTTTCTTCTATTAAATTGGCATTCTATGATGCTCACCCTCCCGACACAACTGCGGAAGCCAAAGTGGGTGAACAAGTAAATGTGGTGAAGAAAGCTGATGGTGCCCAGCTATCAAAAGAGATCGCGTCTGAGGTCTTAAAGGCTTGAAGATAAACAAGCGGCCATCTAGCTCAGAAGCAACAAAGCCCACATCAAAGAACACACCAGTCTGTGTGATCACGTGGTTCCGAAGGGATCAGTTATCAGACATCAAAGAACAAAAAATCTTATCATTGGCTGCACACCTCCATGATACGATTGCCGAGGACAAACGGGTGCAAAAGCAAATGTGGCGAAGAAAGCTGATGGTGCCCGACTATCAAAAGAGATTGTGTCTGGGGTCTTAAAGGCTTGAAGGTGACAAGTGGCCATCTAGCTCAGAAGCAACAAAGCCCACATGGAAGAAGCATACCAGCCTGTGCGATCACGAGGTGCCAAAGGGACCTGATATAAGGCATCATGATATATATATATATATATATATATATATATATATATATATATACACATATATATCATATATCATAGTGAATGAAGTGCAGAGTGGAGACCCAAAGCCCATTTGTCGGCCACTAGAGATCCCCTCACAGAGGGGTCTAGGGGAGGAGATTAGTCAGTCAGGGTGCGACGTAGCACCGATGAAGAATACAGCTTTCCTCCAGGTCCTAAATGCTTCCTCCCCCCACTACCATGATCCGAATTCTACCTTGCAAGTCTGGATAGAGCAGAGGTTGTACACTGGTGCAGATAGGAGTTGGAGGCACAGGGAATCCAGGGCGGATGATACCTTCAGGACAAGGGGTGTGAGGGGCGATACTAGGAGAGTAGAGGGTGAGTGGGTTGGAAAGGGGGAACTTATTACAAGGATCTACATGTGACCTCCTCCCTGGGGAACAGATAACAGAAAAGGGGGTGAAGGGAGATGCCGGATAGGGCAAGATATGACAAAATAATAATTTATAAATTATCAAGGGCTCATGAGGGAGGGGGGAGCGGGGAGGGGAAAAAAGAGGACCTGATGCAAATGGCTTAAGTAGAGAGCAAATGCTTTGAAAATGATTAGGGCAAAGAATGTACAGATGTGCTTTATACGATTGATGTATGTGTATGTATGGATTGTGATAAGAGTTGTATGAGCCCTAATAAAAAATATTTTTTAAAAAAGATCCACAAAAAGATTAGGTGAGGGAGGGAAAGGCTAAAAGAAGTTTGCCTACTTATGACCGATTCATGGAAAGTTCATGGAAAATGTCCCTTATTTGTCAATTTTATTGTTCACATATTTTAAGGCATATATTATGCATGTATATATTGAATAACATTGTATTGTATTTATTCATTTTCACTACAGTAAAGTACTTCACAGTATGAATATACTAGAATTATTTATCCATTCTACTGTTGACAGACAATTGAGTTGTTGGAAGTGTTATGAAAATGCCTCCATAAACATTATAAATATAGAGATGTCTTTTGTTGCGCATTTCTATTGTAATAGAAATATGTGTGTGCATTTCAATTGGAGTAGCATTGCTAAGGCACAGGGACTGCCTATAGACTTACCAGATAGTCGCAAATAGATTTCAGAAGCACTTATCTCATTTGCTGCTCCCGCTTTGCACACTCTGTCATGCAGTCCACGCTGACTCCCGGCAATTCTCAACCTTCCCTGTGCTGCAACTCTTTCACATAGCTCCTCAGGTTGTGGTGACCCCAACCAGAAAATTATTTTCATTGTTACGTCGTAACTGTAATTTTGCGACTGTTATGCATCGTAATGAAATATCTGATAGGCAGGATGTATTTTCATTGTTACAAATTGAACATAATTAAAGCATAGTGATGAATCACAAAGACATATGTAATTATATACTGTGAAATATTTATTTTGTATGTACAAATAAATGAAATTTTGTCTTGAAATGTGGGGTAGCATGGGTAATAGTCCACACAGGGTACTCATATGTGAATGTATCTGCATATGGGCGGACCCACCTGGAGATGGATAGAGGAATGGTATCTAGGTTCCAAAAACCACCGGAAATATGTTTTCCGATGTGAAAGAGTTGTTTGACCTTCAAAGGGGTCGCGACCCACGGGTTGACAAGTGCTGCTCTATGGGTTTTCCAAGGCTGTACCTGATTACAGGAATAGAAAGCTTTTCTCTCAGAGCTGTGGGTGGTTTTGAACTACCAGCTATGTGGATTGCAGCCCAATACTTAACCATTACACCACCAGGGCTCTTAGGAATATCACAGTAGCTCTACATTTAATCGGCATGTATTTTCTCAGTCTTTATCATTTTGTCGTTGGGGTGAATCGATGGCACCCTGTTGGTGTGGCTGCTATGATCAGGGCTGCCAAATTCCCAGTTCACAAGCTCAGACATTCGGCAGTTGCAACCCAGGGCTATCTACCCCCATAAAGAGTTACCATCGTGGAAACCCACAGGGCACGTTCGGCTCTGGCCTCTAAGTCTTCCATGAATCAGAACTGACTAGATGGCAATGAGTTTAGGTTTGAGGGTGAAACATGGAGTGTTCCTTTATAGTATTTATAATTCATATCCCCTTGGTGATTAACACTGTTGACACTTTATCATCTATTTATTATCAAATTACTATCCTCTATTATGAAGTACAGTATGTGTTTGATTCCTTTGGTCATTTTTATATTTATCTACATTTTGTCTTACTGATTTCTAGACATTGGATACTGGATATGCATGCTTTCATATATAAATGCATTTATTAATATCTATAAACATAGTTGCTTTATACGTAAACCATAACACATATATCATAAATATGCATTTATATATGTTATATTTTGTGATATGTGTATGTGTACATGAAATGTGCAGGTGTGTGTGTCATCTGCTCAGATATAAAGAAGTCCTAGTGATAAAAGGAGTTCAAGTTGAGTTATCACCCAAAAGGGTAACAGCTTGAGCCCACACTCTGCTCTGGGAGCGAAGTAGGAGGCTTGATGCTCCTGTAAGGATTTACAGTCTCTGAAACTCACAGGGACAGGCGTACTATATTTATTTTATAGGGTTGCTCTAAGTCCTAATCCACCTGATGGCAGTGAGGTTGGCCTTTTGGATTCGAGGTATCTTCTTCATTGTGCCTTAATATGTCACTACTTGGTGTTATATTTTGATAAACAAATTATCATGTAATTTACCATTATTGCTTGGTTGATACTTTTGTGTGTCTTGTTTAAGAAATCTTTATTTACCCTACAATCACATAGATTCTTATTTAATATATTATGGACATTTTAATATTTTATATTTAAGCCAACGATCCCTTGGGGATTGAGTTGTGATTGTGGTGAAGTTTCTCAAGCTCTGTACTATTGACATTTTCGACAGACAGTTCAGTTCTTGGCTGTGCAGGGCTTGTCCAGTGCATTGCATGATGCTCAGCAGCATTAGTAAAATGAATCTATTAGATCCCAACAGGACCTCCCGTCAGTGTCAGTGTGACAATCAGTAATGGGCCTGGATATTGCCAGATGGCTCCTGAAGGGCAAGATCGCCTCATCAAGAAACTGCTGCTCCATGCTTTTAAGTAGGAATCAAAGCTCATGCCCTGCTTCCTATGGATAGTCAATTGATCCAACACTACTATGGAACAGATATTGTTTCTGTGTGCACCACAGTGACACCAGGGTCACAACTCAAGGGACTAACCACATATGGTCCAGAGATGTCTGATGCCACAGTGACTACTGAGGTACTCAGCTGATCAATCCAGACACCTTTAGCAGTCTGCTGTTGTCCAGATGTACAGCTTGCAATCTTATAGGTTAGTTCTACTCGGTCCTATAGGGTCATTCTGAGTCAGAATCAATGGCATGGTTTGGAGTTGGATTTGTTTGTTTGTTTATGGCGAAGGTATTCCCAGTTAAAGTCCTTTCTGGATGCTTTACTCAGCTACCTTGCTTTATACCAGTCTTATGTTCGAGCCATTGTCATAGCCACCGTGTCAATCCTTCTTCTGCACATCACTGTAAACTGAATTGGGGTGAATTTAGGGGATTTTCCATTCTTTTAAGAGCTGGGCTTTTCCTAGTTCATTTTTATTCCTGGAATGGAGACTTTAGGGGTCTGAACTGGAAGTCTGACATGTTTCCAAAGACTCTCTTTATTGGTGGACCATGAATTTCAGTTTTATTTACCCAGGACTGTAAGCCTGCTCAAATTGTACTTAGTTTTTCATTTATTTAAGGTTTCAACTTTACTTATCAATCACTTAATTGATTCTTACAAATTGCTAAATGTCACTTTTCTTTCAGACCTAAAATTCTCAAAATCCAACTGCTTTCATAGTCCTGAGCTCCAATTTTGACCATTAGCAAATTCCTCAAAAGTGTTTGTCAGCTTGGCTCTCACACCCAACCCAATTGTGAATCCACAGGTGCACTGATAGGCAATGTGGACTAGCATGTTGTGTGCATCTCAATGTGTTCTTTTCTCTCTGCACTCAGGGCCCCTCAGGAGCTGGCGGCCTCTCCAGCTCTCAATTTACCCACACCAGTTGGTTTAAAACTCGGTTTGACTTTTTTCCTTGTTCTTGGCAAGGAGAGCTATTCTAATACGAGGCACTCTGTCATGAATAAAAGTAGTAATACTGTTCACATACTTCAAAGGAAGCATTCATTTAGAAAACTCTAGAAAAGTCAAGTTCCCTTAGTAAGAAAATGAAAAGTCCCTCAAAGGAAACACTTCAGGGAAACTTAAGAGGCATTGTTACAGCCATCTCTTTCCATCTTAAGTTTTCTTCCTAGAGCTACTCAGTATTAGAAAACATATAACTTGGGTATATGAGTGAAAGGAAAATAGAAGAAAATACTATCATCTACACAATCCTACACTAATGATGAGCTATGAGTAGATGCCTGGATAGCCAGAGGTTTAACAGATGTGGAACGAAGAGTGGGAGTATACACACATACTGGCTTGATAGAAGATATTTGTACATAGATTTTGCTTCAAACATATTCATGAATAGAGTTGAACATATACAGAAGGCAAAGTTATGAAAAATTCTTAGGCATAACCAAACACCTTGAGGGACTAAGTTACTGATCCTGGAGGGTCAGGATCATCGTCTCACAAGACATCGAGTTCAATGTGTATGATATAGTCCACAAATACCATGCTCTCTATCCTACTTTGGTGAATAGCAAATGAGGATCTTAAAAGTTCCTAAACAGCCATCTAAGGAGCAATTATGGGTCTCCTCCTAACTGGAAGAAAGAAGAGAAACCTGAATAGAAGAATTTTGGGAATAATTAATCCAATGGACTAATGGTCCATAATAAATCAGTTTTCATGACTCTGAAAACAGGAGAACTAGGTGGTCCCCAACTACTGCTCCAACTGCTCTGAAAAGGATAACTTCAGAAAATGGCTGAAGAGAACTCAAAATCGTAAAGAGGTTTGCTGGTTAGATAGACACCTGTGCAATCCCCCTGAGTTGATGGTCATGCGTCACCCTTCTGGTCTAGGACTGATCTCACTCCCAGTGGCTCGATTTTCAGCCAAACAATACACAGATCTCTGTGGAGAAAAATAACACTAGTGGAGTGGGTGCACATTAATTGACCATTTGAGATTAAGGAGGCAGCATTTGTCCAAGGTCAAAATTCAAAAAGGAGAGAATGGAGAAAATGTTGGAAAGACAGGGAGGCAATAAGATGAATAACATTGCATTGAGATTATTGCAGTAACTGAGACGAAACAAAATTTATATGGATTTTTTTACTATAAAACTTATTACATGTCCTTACAACCTTCAGTCAATTCACAATATATTTTTTAAAGAAACCTCTATCTTTACAGATATTGTTACTTAAGATTTAAATAGGTAGTTCTATTTCTAGGATAATCACCTTACACAGACTTCATAAATTAGATCTACAAGGAGGTATATTGGAAGGATCAGGCAACTCTTCATTCTATTGGACATAGGGGTGCTTATGAGTTGGAACTGATCAGACAGCACATGCGAAAACATGGATGTAATTTTGTGTGGTTAGCATACAAGTACGCATTACACCAAAGAGTTTTATGGTTCTAAAAGGGACCTTCAGCTTACACCTTTTTACTATGTTCCTCTGCCTGGAACACTTATTTCACATTGACATGACAGCTTAGCAAGCATGCCCCCTTGCAAGGTCCAGCTCAAATGTAAATGCTAGAGCCTCATGCTTTCTCCAAACACCTGTACTGATTTTATGGAGTATATAGTGCCTATCTTACTAACACTGTATTTTTTAATGACTACGTTCTTCCATTCAGAATTAAAACTTGTTCGAGGCATAGACAAATGTTTTCTGCTTGTTTCCCCTGAAGTACTATGTTTTTATAAACCAAGTGTTGGCAAAGTAATTACATGGAGAAGCACAACTCAAGTTAAGGGCTGTATAACTTTCCATGTAAATCCAAGTACAAGACTAAATTTCCCCTGTGTCTGTTGGGGATAGTTCTGTGTATTAAAGTGTGTGTGAGTCTGTATGTGTGTCCGTATGTTTAATGTGAGATAAACATTTCCTTTTTCAGGTAATGATGGCCAGCCCATCATTTATCATTAATTCGAATATATCAATGGTTCATTTATCTTTTTTTAAATTTAATAAATCTTTTTAGTGGGGCTCATACAACTCTTATCACAATCCATACATACATCAATTGAGTAAAGCACCCTTATACATTCATTGCACTCATCATTCTCAAAATTTGTCTTCCACTTGGGTTCCTGGAATCAGCTCATTTTCCTTTTTTCCCTCCCCCTCCCTCCCCTCTCCCCGCTTCCCCCTGCACCCTTAATAGTTTATAAATAATTATTTTATCTTATCTTACACTGCCCGACGTCTCCCCTCGCCCACCTTCCCATTGCCCATCTCCCAGAGAGGAGGTCACACATAGATCCGCAAGATCGGTTCTCCCTTTCTACACCCCTTCCCTCCCGGTGTCGCCACTCTCACTGCTGGTCCTAAGGGGTTCATCCGTCCTAGATTCCCTGTGTTTTCAGATCCCTACTGCACTGCTGTGCATCCTCTGGTCTAACCAGGTCCGCAAGGTAGATTTGGGATCATGATAATTGGGAGGGGAGGAAGCGTTCAAGAACTAGAGGAAGGTTTTGAGTTTCATTGTTGTTACACTGAACCCTGAGTGACTCATCTCCTCCCTACTACTGCTGTGTTTATTTCTTACAAGTCTAGACTCCCATGTATGTGAGAGTGACAAAGAAGTATAACCCATTTGACATTTCCCTCAAGAGGCAATGTTCTAGAGTAAAAAGCAGTAGCATATTAAAAATGAAAATATTGATGATGGAATTTTAAAAACCGCTAGAACCTTAGTTGAAAAGATGTCACCAAGCAATACATGATTATTTACCTAATTAAAATTAATCCTGTTAAGACTTCAATGATGCAAATGACTTCTGGAAGCAATCATTGCTTCAAGGTTTTGGTGCATGGTGAGCTTTCCATTGAGAAGTGGTAGAAGTTATGGCTGCCACTTGAGCTAAATTTGTGAACTGCAAGGAATCCTTAATTTAGATGGAAGTTTGGGCAACTGAAATCCAACCACATCTCCACTCACCAAGTTCTTTTTTTATAAATCATTTTATTGGGGGCTCATAGAACTCTTATCACAATCCATACATTCATCCATTGTGTCAAGCACCTTTGTACATTTGTTTCCCTCATCATTCTCAAAACAGTTCTGCTTCAGCCCAGAAAGGGGAATTTTTTTTAGTATCTATGTAAATCTTACAAATTCATCAGATGCCCGAATGGCCTTGACTGAGTGGAACTGTATGAAAGGTGCAAGATTTGAACAGTGTCTTGGCTATAACTAATTGGTTGTACGGACAGTAACTGGAAAGTGCCAAGAGTATGTAGGGGTATCATGAGTGTGTGGGGAGAGTCAGATCTTTTAGAAGGGTGAGTATTTTGTGATAAGGAAATAACATTAAAAGAATAAAAACAGAGTATTGCAAAATACTGAGTCCAACAAGTTTGACAATCTTGAGGATATGGACAAATGCCTAGAAATATGGCATCCACCAAAAGTAATGCCACAGAATATAGAAAATCTGAACATCCCCAAACAGAAGAATAAATAGAGAAGGTCATCAAGAAACTTTCAGCCAAGAAAAGTCCAGGACCAGATGGTGTCACGGGGGAGTTTTACTAACTATTCCAGGAAGG
The DNA here is from genome assembly GCF_050624435.1 of Tenrec ecaudatus. NCBI lineage: Eukaryota > Metazoa > Chordata > Mammalia > Afrosoricida > Tenrecidae > Tenrec > Tenrec ecaudatus. The sequence continues at coordinate 43,354,895 of NC_134544.1, forward strand.
GCTGTCATTGATTCTACAGAGAGTATTCTAGGTTACATACAGGCACAGCAAACTGCAAACTCGTTCTATGAAATGAGCTTAACCCTGATACCCAAACCGGGCACAGACCCTGCAAAAGCAGAAAACTACATACCAATAACCCTCAGGAGCAAAGATGCAAAAATTCTCCACAAATTCTGGCCAATAGAATCCAACAACATATCAAAAAAATAATTCATCATGACAAAGTTGGATTCCTACTGGGAATACAGTGGTGCAACATTTGAAAAACAATCAATGTAATCCACCACATAAACAAGACAAAGGATAAAGACCACATGCTCATACTAATAGATGCAGAAAAAGCATTTGACAATATCCAACACTGGTTTCTGATAAAAGCACACCTCAACTAGGAATAGAAGGGCAATTCTCAATATAATCAAGACTGTATACAAAAACCCACTGGGCAGCATTCATGCTTAATGGGGAAATTCTGAAAACATTTTCCCTGAAAAGAATCTAGACAAAGATGGCCCTTGTAGTCACTTTTATTCCACATCATGCTGGAAGTAGTAGCAAGAACCACTAGACAATACAGAGAAATCAAGGGGATGCAACTGGTTAAAGAAGAAGTGAAACTCTTGCTATTTGATGATATGATTTTATATACGGAGAACCCCAAGGGCTCCTCAAAAAGACTATTGGAAACAACTAAGGAATTTGGTAAAGTGACAGGATACAAGATAAAAAATAGAAATCAATTGGATTCCTATATGCCATTGAAGACAGCTCTGAAAAAGACCTCAAGAAAACAATACTGTTCACATTAGCCACACAACAGTGAACTATTTCGGAATAAACCTAAACAAAGGAACAAAATACCTGTATAAAGTCCAGAACATTATTACAAGAAACCAAAAGAGACCTAAACAAATGGAAAAAATCCTGTATTCATAGATAGGAAGACTTACGATTGTGTACATGTTAATATGAACTAAAAACATCTACAAATACAAATACAATGGAATTTTGATTCAAATCCCAATTTCATTTTTTTAAAGAAATGGGAAAATTAATATTCAGATTCATATGGAGAGGGAATGGGCCCAGGATAAGGAAATAACTTCTCAAAAAGAACAAAGTAGGAGGCCTTGCTATACCTGACCTCAAAACTTACTAGCCCCAGGAATGAAAACAGCCTGGTATTGACACAGTGAGAGATACCAATGGAACAGAATACAAAACCCAGATGTTAAAGCATCAAACTACAGGCAACTGATCTTCAACAAAGGACCAAAAAACATTGAATGGGAAAGGGACACCCTCTTCAACAAATGGTGCTGCAAAAATTGGATGTCCATCTTCAGAAGGATGAAATAGGACCCCTACCTCAGAAGAATGAAATGTGACCCCCCTGCCCACAAAAATGACCTCAAACTGAATCTCAAATATAAACCCAATAGCTATAAAGATCATCAATGAGAAAATTGGGATGAGGATGATACAGGACCATGCAGTGCTTCATTCTGTTATATATAGTCACTATGAGTCAGAATCAAATTGATGACACCTAAGAACAAAAGCAGTTTATTTATCCAGTAATTTTTTCCATAATTGCATGAAGATAACATTTCACAAGTTCTTAGGAACTTTTTAAAAAACGTGTAGTTATCTGAGACTGAAATACAGAAGTTTCACAGTGTCTCAGGTTGGTTAAAAGTATGGCCTTCACAACTAAACTTCCTAAATTTTCATTGCCCCTCAGCACTGACTAGTAATATGATCCTGGGCAAGTTGAGTAATTTCTCTGTACCTCAATTTCATTATCTATAGATGGGCAAAATAATTGTATCCCCTCATAGAATTATGGTGAACAGTGGAATTGTTCCTCACACCCCGTGTGCATTGCTGTGGGTTATGTTTATTATTATTTCATGTGTTCTCCAGTCCACAGCACTCATAAGCTAAGAAATTTGTCATGAAAGACATAGCAGTAGTTTTTCATTTCTATGGAGTCCTTGTGGCTAAGTGTAAGGCACAGGGTCTACTAACTAAAAGGTTAGATGTTTCCATCAGCAGTTCTGCAGGAGAAAAGACCCAATGATGATCAGTTCCTATAAAGATGACAGCCTAGGAAACCCTACAGACAGTCTAGCTCTACTTTGTTCTCTAAGGGTCACTGCTCATTGCCATACAACAGCACAATTGACACCTAGTTTCAGGAGTCTTAACTTCCCTCTTTAAGTTTCCCAATAATTCTTAAAAGGTCTGGGTAAGAAGTAACTCAATGGAACTTGTGATACACAATTTCATGTCAATTTGGGAAAAGAATGAGCAAGAGGGGAGATAGAGAGAAAAAATTTCAAATGCTCATAAAATCAAAACCTGCTGGAGCCATGGAAACTGGACAAACCCTGGAGACTCTAGTACCTGAGATAATCTTGCAATGTGAAAACATCACCTGAGGTCATCTTAAAACCAAACAATAGTTTTGTGCTCTTTCAAGACATAACTTTACAAGCTCAATCTGACCAGCATAACCCGAAAGACTGATAGGAAGCATAGAAGGACGTGGGTTCATCTTAATTGAGGAGGAATCATTCAGAGGACAGAGAGAATATTGCACAGCTCAAAGAATACAATAAATGCAACAGACTTGTCCATACAGGCACTGTTGAATTGTTATATATGTTTTTCCATGTATACTCTCAGGAACAACAAATAAATAATGTTTTTAAAGATAATAAAGGAACTTTCCCTCCATCTTTGAGAAATAGTGCTACCATCTATTGGTTAATTTGTCATATTCTGGTGGCTTGTGTAATATTATTATGTTGCTGAAAATCATACCATCAATATTTCAAATACCAGCAAGGTCCCTAATGGTGGAAAAGTTTCCATAGAGATTCCAGACTAAAAGAGACTAGGAAGAAAAGCTTGGCAATTGCCAAAACATCAGCCAATGAAAATGTTATGGATTACAAGAGACTTTGCCTAAGAAGGTGCTGAAAGATGTACTCTCTAGGTCGGAAGCACTCCACAAAACTTTAACAATGGCCTCAAACACACTTACCAATCATGCAGGTTGCCTATGTGTCAGAACCGACTTAACCGCAACTAGCCACAGCAACAAAGGATGGTAACCATGCGAGGAATAAACAGCAACGACAGCAGTGGTGCTTGTCGTGCTGATGTGGGGAGTGATGAAGTAGGAGGAACTGTGCTGGCTGAGCAATGGCAATGGCAATGCCACCACTTCCAGGCCCACCTCTCCTACTACCTCTGACATGACCTGGTCCCGTGCCATGTTCCTGATCGGTAGGCTTTCAATACAGCCCATTGCTACAGCCATTGTGGGGTGCCGTCCAACTTGAGACTTCTCCATAGAGCACGACATGAAACAATATTGCATTGTGATCCCAAAGACTTTTCACTGGCAAGTTTTCAGAAGTAAATCTTCTGTCTTACTCTAACCTCTGCTGAAACCTGTCCATCGGAGGTCATCCTGCTGGTATTTGAGATACCAGTAATATACTTCTAGCATCATAACCACATACCAGCCAGCAAAGTGGGACGAACTGACAGACTGGTGGTGGGTCTAGCCCTCAAGGAGGGAGAACTTGCTCATCAACTTGAACTTGGTCATCGTCTTCCATCTCTCACACACGAAAGGCTCACGTGTGAAGCCTGATCTTGAGATGCTGGCCATGCTCAGAATCTCTTCCATACTCCACTTGAAAAATACCTTTGACCCTTGAACCTCAAAAAGAGGTCTTTCCTTAAAAAAATCACCATATTCTAGAAAGCAACAGGCTCCTTTGTGGCAGCCAAGCCTCCGGCAGCAGGGTAAAATGCGAACAAATGCAACGGAGGTGTTACTTGGCGATCTTTGCTCACTTTTTTTAACCAAGTCATATAGGAAGGCTACCTTCCTAGCGGGAGAAAAATCAAATCTATATAAACAAATGTTAATGTGAGTGGTAGGTTTTCCTATGAGAGGAAGCTAGGCGATGAATCGAAAACAAGTTGGAGCATTCGAGAAATAAAAGTACGGCCGTTACCATGATGCAATTTAGTGCCATGAGAATGACAGATAGATCACAGGGGCAGAAGCAGACTGAGGCTCGTCTCCGAGTGCCATGCACAAGTGTTCTTCACACATTTTGGGAAGCAGTCGACAGGACCAGGGGCTATTCTGGACTTAGACCCAGGAAATGAAAGTAGGTGAAATGAATATTGTAACATGGAAGCTAATAAACCCCTAGGGGAACGTTATCATAATATCACCAGATTGGAACACACTTCTGAGAATCTTTGTGAATGGTAATAGAAGTATAAAAATATTGGAAATGTGGAATGAGTTTCAAAAAAGTTGATTGGAATCAACTGTTGTGCAGTATAATGGAAAGGTATACGCAGTGCTGAGCGAGAAAGAATGATATTCACTATCCTGCAATTCAATTCTAATAACAAAAGTCAATGTAGTCTCATAAAAATGTAGTAATGGAAATCAAAAACAATTTCCTTATTTAAAAATACTATCAGTTTGGGTATGGGATTAGAGTCTGGCGATTAAAAAGAATGAGAGAAGTTGCGAGGCTGCCTCAAAAGTGTATTTAAAGTGTAGTTTTCAGTGAAGCTTGATGGAGCTGTCAGAAGAGCAGGGGTTTGGAAGTCTGGGCCTTTTCTCTCACGTCCTCATCTGCACAAGAGAATCAGAATGCCAACCTTTATAGAAGGCTGCTGTCCACAGTTAGGTCACAACAGTCAGGCATCTGGTGTGTCTCTGGGTCGGCACTCAATAAATGTCCCTTCCTCTCCTTTTAAGAGCCCTGGAAATGCAGGGGTGAAAGCGCTCGGTTGCTAAGTGAAAGGGCAACAGTTTAAACCAGCCAGGTGCTCTGCAGGAGAAAGATAAGGCTGTCCGCTGCATTACAGATGCACAGCCTTGGACACCCCCAGGGCAGTTCTATACTTGGCAATGACTTGGAATTCACTGGGGGGCAGTGGGTTTGTATGCCCTCCAAAGGAAAAAATAATCATGTAATCGTGAATGAGGGGGAGTGTGGGGTGAGGACCCAATCCCATCTGTAGACAACTGGACATCCCTTGTAGAGAGGTAGTAGGGAGGAGATGAGTCACTCATGGTGCAGTGTAGCATTGATGAAACACACAACTTTCCTCTAGTTCTTAACACTTCCTCACCCCTCACCACCACTATCAGGATACCAATTCTACCTTTCAAATCTGGCTAGATCAGAGGATGTACACTGGTACAGATAGGAACTGGAAACACAGGGAATCTAGGACAGATGAACCCCTCAGGACCAGTGGTGAGAGTGGCAATACAGGGAGGGAGGAAGAAAGGTAGGGTAGAAAGGGGGAACCAATTACAAGGATCTACATATAAACTCTCCTGGGAGATGGACAAAAAAAAGTGGGTGTAAAGAGGACCTGATGCAAGGGGCTTAAGTGGAGAGCAAATGCCTTGAGAATGATTGGGACAGGGAATGTATGGGTGTGCTTTATACAATTGATGTATGTATATGTATGGATTGTGGTAAGAGTTGTTGGAGTCCCTAATAAAATGTAAAAGAAGAAAAGAGAAAAAAATGATTAGGGCAAAGACTGTACAGATGTGCTTTATACAATTGATGTATGTATATGTATGAACTGTGAAAAGAATTGTATCAGCCCCAATAAATTGTTAAAAAAAAAGTGGGTGAAGGGTGATGTCGGGCACTGTAAGATATGGTAAAATAATAATTTATAAATTATAAAGGGTTCATGAGGAAAGGAGAGTGGAGAGGGAGGGGGAGCACAAAATATGAGGAGCTGATTCCAGGAGCCCAAGCAGAGAAGGAGTGTTTTGAGAATGACAAGGGCAATGAATGTATAAATGTGCTTTACACAATTGATGTATGTGTGGATTGTGATAAGAGTTGTATGAACCCTAATAAAATGATTTAAAATATATTTTCTTCTAATCTTAAAAAGATTCAATCATGTTTTACCTTTTATAAGAATTACTTCTTAAGAACTAATGATTTCAACATTAACCTCATTTGAGGATTTGCAATTGGCAATGCCTTACTTAACTCTTTAATGACTGAATCATTTTATGCTTTGACTGCTTTGCTGATTTCATGTGTTTTCACTTGTGATCACTCGGTCCCTGCCATCAACTCAATTCGGACTAACAGCACTCTATAGGACAGACACAGTAAACTTGGCCCTGTGGGTTTTCAAGGCTGTACATTTTAAAAAGCATTTTATTGGGGGCTCGTACAATTCTTATCACAATCCATACATACATCCATTGTATCAAGAACATATGTACCTTTGTTGACCTCATCATTCTCAAAACATTTGCCTTCTACTTGAGCCCTTAATATCTGCTGCTCACTTTCCCCCTCCCTCCCCACTTCTCCCCACCCTGTGAACCCTTCATAATTCATATATTACTATTATTTTGTCATATATTACACTGTCTTATGTCTCCCCTTCCCTCGTCTCTACTGTCCCTCCCCCAGGGAGGAGGCTATATGTAGATTTCTGTAATCAGTTCCCCCTTTCTACCCCACATTCTCTCCACCTTCCAGGCATCGCCACTCTCACCACTGGTTCTGGAGGAGTCATTTGTCCTGGATTCCCTGTGTTTCCAGTTGCTATCTGTACCAATATACATCCTCTGGTCTAGCCAGATTTGCAAGGTAGTATTGGGATCATGATAGTTGGGGGAGTAAGTATTTAAGAACTAGAGGAAAGTTAAATGTTTCATCATTGCTACCCTGCACCCTGCCTGGTTCATCTCCTTCCCACAACCCCTCAGCAAGGGGTGTCCGGTTGGCTATCATTGGGCTTTGAGTCTCCACTCTGCACTCACCCACCTTTTCAATGATATGATTTTATGTTCCTTGATGCTTGATACCTGATCCCTTCGACAACTCATGGTCACACAGGCTGGTGTGTTTCTTCCATGTGGGCTTTGTTGCTTCTGAGCTATATGGCCACTTGTTTATGTTCAAGCCTTTAAGACCCCAGACGCTATATCTTTTGATAGCCGGGCACCATCTGCTTTCTTCACCACATTTGCTTATGCACACTTTTGGCTTCATTGATCGTATCAGGGAGGTGGGCTCCCACTGATATGGTTTTTAGCTCATCTTTCTCCTGAAAATGGCTGGAGGGTTCAAATGACCAGTTTTCAGCCCATGTAATACACTGACCCATCCAGGCATGCCTGAATCAAGGGGGATATGTTTGAGGGAACACAGATTTTGATATAATTATGTGAATGGCAAGACATCATCTCACATACTTTGGACATGTTATCAGGAGAGACCAGTTCCTGGAAAAAGACATCCTGCTTGGTAAAACAGAGGTGTAAAGAAAGAGAGGAAGATCCTCAACAAGATGGACTGACCCAGGGGCAGTGGCGGTGGGCTCAGATATAGCACTAATTGTGGGGCTAAAACCAGGCAGTGTTTGGTTCTGTCATAAGCACGGTTGTTATTTAGTCAGAACTGATTAAATTGTCACCTAACAACAGCAATATGAGATGCATTTGTTGCAAGTGAACTCTGGTGGTAAGATTGATGGATGATTATACTTTTCCCAATACTTATATGAAAGAAAGTATGTGCATGTTCAGCAATGTTAATGCACACCCTTGAGATTCCCTAGATCTAACTTAGAATCTAATTAAATAACAAATATATTTGTGTGAAAATCATATTGTATATTAGAATTCTAATTATGTACTCATGTAAATATATATAAAACATATCTGTTTAGAAGTAAATCTACTAACCCTTCTTCAGACAAGGTATATGCCTATAACTTCCTTTTAAATACAATTTTGATACAATTACAAATTGTAAATAAATAAAATCTCCTTTTATTTTAAATTTTAAAAACCTCCTAAAAAATAATAGATGCAGTTGACTGACATTTTTCTTCAGTGTACAGCAGAGACAAGGCAGACATAGAATCCAGTGACTTCTAGACTCTGTTCTTCCAATTCTACCCAAACTGACATTTTTACCAATCTGGCATCCAAGGAACTGGACTCCGGAACCAGGCCTGCTAAAGAGGTGGTTCTCAAAAGTCAAGGAAATTCTGCCTTTCTAATAGTAGGACACTGTTCAGACTTTCAAAGGGACATTCGGAACGGAAGCAACAGAAACATGGACTTGCTGGATTGACCAAGCTCCACTTATAAAGTACAATCAAAATTTCATTCTAGCCTGGTCTCCCTTGGCCATTTAAACTACTCCATGTGTACCGTTTTGAAATAGAAAGTTGCGGCTTCCCTTGGTATGGAAATCAAGTGCCCATGGAGACGCCCATCTGTGCTGAACATGAGAAGTCTGCATTGGGTTCAGGCTGAAAGTCTCTCTACTTCCCACCGCTCCTGGGTGGCCGCAACAGAAATCAGAAGGGAAAATGGAGGAACATTTCCCCTATGGATTGGTTTTGTCATAGACTGGCTCTGAACTCTCAGAGTCTGAAACTCCCTCAGTGTCTCTCACAGAGGCAGGGGGTGAGGGTGGGGCAGGTGTAGGGACATCTTCCTGCCTAACTGGCCTGACCCCACCTACCACCCTGCTCCTTTGTCACTGCTTCTCTGATGGTTTAATCAAAATCAAATGTTTCTCATTTAGAGTCCCATTGCCTCTTCCAAACTAGCTTCTTTTCCAGGACATAAAAGGATTTCATGGCTGCTCTCCTGCCTCCCGTGGCTCTCTGGTCACTGGGGTGTTGCGTTCCTCCACCACTGTCCAGGGAGACAGCTACTCGCTTCTGCTCCACTGCCAAATTGGAATCAGATTCAGTCCAAGTGGGTCCAAAATTTCCAGAGGAGGCATAATCAACTCACAAAGCAGTTCTCGTAGTTCTGCTTTCTCTGCTTGACTGAGGGTAGGTGCGTCCTTGTGTAGCTCTCAGTGTGACTTTCCCAGGGAAATGACCTTGAAAAATGCTCGCCCTTGTCACTCTTTGAACCTTGACACCCTCCACTGAAGTCGGTGCCTACTGAGTGGCAAGCCTCAATATCAGGAGACCAGCTCTTTAGCTAGTTTTTAAAATATGCATTTTGATCCAGCTCCTCTTCAAACCTTAGCCAAACCTAAATTTGAATGACTAGTTACTTGTGCCTAAAGGCATGCACCCACCATTTTCATAGGAGTGGAATGTTATGCCAAGTCCCTGAAAAGAAGAATAAAACATTTTACTGTCCACTGGCATATTGAGGCTCCACGTACCTGTTCCGTTTCTTCATCAATATTGGTTGAACCTATTGCTTGTGGCGCACACTGGCTGTGCTAGGCTCTGAGTCCACAATGGTGAGTCCTAAGAGTAATAGTCGCTGATCATGGGCCATATAGTCTATAAAGGCATCTGTCCCCATCCTATTTTTGGCTCCTTTTCAAACATAGAATTTATTAAATTATTAAACTTGTAGTGCAATATAGAAAACATACCCTTCTTTAAGCTGTGTGTGACAAATAAATCAGCATATATACGAAAGAGTCAGGTTTTGCCAAAAAGTAACTGGAGTAGAAGAGAGGAGATTGGTACCCAGAGAGCCCTTGCCAAAGTTTTGTGTTATTGAAACCTGAAAGTTCACTTAATCAGAAGTACTTCTTGGTAGAGCAACATGGGTCAGTAGGTGAAGCAATGGCATGGAAAGGACGCTGGGAACATGAATTTTAATTGGGTTTCGCCACTAACTGTGACCTTGATCAAGTCACCAGCCTTGTTTCTCTGCTGAAAAAGCATAAGGAACTTATCATAAAAGTAGTTTTTGGTTATACCTAAAGAAGACAAGTTAACACAATGTTCATTATGTGGCTAATGAAACTGAGCTACAAAAAATCAAAATCCAAAGATGTTTCTAGGTTCTTATCGTGAGTGAGTAAAAAACCAACTCATTGCCAAGGGGTCAATTCTGACTCCTGGTGACCTTATAGAACAGAATCTGACTGTCCTGGTGGAGTTTCAAGGCTACAAATCTTTATGGAAGCAAAAAAGAGTCTCACCCTTCTCCCCAGGAGGGGCTGGTGGGTCAAAACGGCCAACCTTGTCACTGTCAGTCCACTGCATAACTCACTAGACCACCAGGTCTCATTGAGTGAGTAAGAAGCTATTCAAAGTTACAATGGAGAATCTCCAAGTCCCTCTGTCTACTAGGAAAGGTTAAGATCAGTTCATAGCGGTTCCATTCACAAGCTTGTTCCATATCTTCATTCATCATCCTGTAGTGAAATAAATGGTTTAATATTTTTTAAACATATTTCTTTTTTGGGTTTTTAAAATCATTTTGTTGGGACTCATACAATTCTTATCACAATTCATCCATCCATCCGTTGTGTCCAGAACATTTATACATTTGTTGCCATAATCATTCTCAAAACATTTTCTTTCTATTTGAGCCCTTGATATAATCTCCTCATTTTCTCCCTCTCTCCCCACTCCCCCCTCCCTCATGAACCCTTGATAATTTATAAATTATTTTGTTATATCTTACACTGTCCGACGTCTCCCTTCACCCACTTTTCTGTTGTCCATCCCTAAGGGGGGAGGTTATATATAGATCCTTGAGATCAGTTCCCCTTTCTATCCCCATCCCCCACCCCCCTCCAGATATTGCCACTCTTACCACTGGTCCTGAAGGGATTATCTGTTCTGGGTTCCCTGTGTTTCCATTTCCTATCTGTACCAATGTACGTCCTCTGATCTAGCCAGATTTGTAAGGTAAAATTGGGATCATGAAAGTGCGGGGAGGAAGCATTTAAGAACTAGAGGAAAGCTGTATGTTTCATCAATGATAAACTGCACACTGACTGGTTGGCTCATCTCCTTCCAACAACCCTTCTATAAGGGAGTGTCCAGTTGCCTACAGATGGGCTTTGGGTCTCCACTCTGCACTCACCCTCGTTTACAATGATATGACTTTTTTGTTCTTTGATGCCTGATACCTGGTCCCTTCTACACCTCGTGATCACACAGGCTGGTGTGCTTCTTCCATGTGGACTTTGTTGCTTCTGAGCTAGATGGCCGCTTGTTTATCTTCAAGCCCTTAAGACCCCAGACACTATATCGTTTGATAGCCAGGCACAATCAGCTTTCTTCACCACATTTGCTTATGCACACATTTGTTTTCAGTGATTGTGTTGGGAAGGTTTGCAGCATGGATTGTCAATTTAATAGAACAAAGTGTTCTTGCATTGAAAAAGTACTTGACTGGAGGTCCAATATCTATCTGCTGCCTTTACACTAAACCTATAGATATATGCACATAGATCTATTTTCTCGCCATCCTATATAAATATATTTACATATGTACATGCTTGTATTTAGACCTCTATAAATATCCTTTGCCTCCTACTTCTTTCCTCTATTTCATTTTACTTTCCTCTTGTCCCACTATCATGCTCAGCCTTCATTTGGGTTTCAGTAATTTATCTCGGTTACATTGTCCTGCTGAATCCATACCAGGCCTCTCACACCCTCCTTGCCATTAATTTTGGATCACTTGCTACTCCCTTGTCCCTGGATTAGTCAATACCACCTCCTTTCCCCCCACCTCCCCCTCTCCCATGTCCCCCCAGAATCATTGGTCCCGTTGTTTTCTCCCCCATAATATTCATCCATCCTATTTTTTTAGGTAGATCTGCAGAGATAGTCATTTGCACCAAAAAACAAGGCATAGCAAGGCAAAGCAACAAAAGAGAACACAACGATGACAACAAAAATGAAAACCAATGACTTACAGAAGAATAAATTAATTTCTAAATAATTTTAAAAGAAAAACCTCTAAATAGATCAAGGTCTGATTTTTGACCTCTGGGCTTGTCCTCCAGTCAAGTCCGACATGGTGCCATGCTCTGGCCCCAAAGTCTATCCTTTGTACTCCCCAGGGAGCTCTCTGCTCTGCTTTCCCCATTGCTCTGCCCATTGCCTTTATTGTTTTGCCCGGTGTCAAGGGGTCAGACCAGGCCAATCCCGACATTGAGTCTTCAGTGTTGTCCCCTGGAGGGCCATGTTTCAGCGAGGGACGTCATGTCTCATAGTGGGATCAGCCATATTGTCCACTCTGTGCATTGGCTGTTTGGAGGGGGGATATCATCCTCAAGGCTTGGTGGGCCAGGATGTGCTCCACTCTTTCTTCATTTGCTCCTGTGTGCTCTGATCAGACATGTCCCTCTCCCCTAGCTGCAGTTTCAGTGCCTTCCTCTAGAGTAAGTTCTTCTGGGTGGAGGGGAAATTGTCCACGCAGCTGGTTTGAAGGTCGAGCCCCCAGGCCCCTCTATTGGCTCCCTTTCCACACTGGCACGCTGCATTCCCATCCCGGAACCTCAGATTTAAGTCTGGTCCCTTTTTCCCTGTGGAGACACAAACAATACCATTCCCTTGGGTGGGTCAGTGCCCTATTCCCCGCCACACAACTATCTCTCTCTTTTTTTTTCCTTTCCTCCCCAACCCCTTCTTTTTATTTGGCTACCATATGTACCACTGGATTTGGTCTGGCCATTGTCATACTACCTGGACCTCACCCTGAAGTGTTTGTATTCAGTAGCTTTGATTAAAGCCATACTGTCTTTGCCAACCAGGTCAAGACTGACACAAGCTAAGAGAAATAGAACATGTACTGTTGTTATGGGCCAAATGCTGTGGTAGGCACTGAGGATACTAAAGTATCTAATCAACAATTCCTAGCAACTGACGGCTTACTATGTGCCAAATGCTGTATGTGGAGGTTTGTTTCTCTGAAATTTAAAAGCAGCCCTAAAAGGTATCAAATAGGCATTTTACAGATGATAAAGTGGACAAACATTTTTCTTCATAATTCTATAGCTAGTAAACGGAGAAAACTAAAATTTTACCCCACGCTTGCAACTTCAGAGTCCGTATTCTGAACTACTCACTTGCTCTGCCTACTAAAGATGAATAAGATTAGCTAGAACCTGCTGTGAAGAGGTTCATGGATGAATGGAGGAGAAAGACTCATGAATAACTACCGTGGAAATACAGAGAAACGTGAAGTTACATTTGCTCAGTGCTGAAGCAAATTGATGTCTAAGAAAGTGTTTCAATGGAGACAACATACGCACTTGAAAGAAGCAAACGAGAACTTCTACATGGACACTCCAGAGTGACAGCATGGGTGGTAAAGGCCAGTAAATGCGTGAGACAGATGTGGAAAGAACTTGGGGGAGCAAAGGCTAGCTCAACATCATGCACCTCCTTCCTAGAGTTCATTCACTTTTCAGGGCTTCCAAGGGCTGCATGAAACTTGAATGTAGGCACAAGCCCCCATCTGACTCCACTCTACTGCCAGCCGTCTGTGGTGAGTAGGCAGAACCAACAACGATGATAGCTAATTCCACATCAGCCACGCAGAAAATGCCCACATAACCACATAAAATTCCATTTCCCCAATGTGAAATCATAGGGTACTGAGATAGCTAGCGTTACTCCACATAGGAGTGGCTTTCTCTCTAATTATGGAGCCACTCACAGTCTGATGGCACTTGTTAGGACGATGGATAATGGCTAACCGTCCCCCAGCATCCAAATGGATTTCCACACTCCATGTGACATCAAAACACAGGGAACACAATTGAAGTTTGGTTCACAATGGTTGTGGATGCTGGCAACTACTGATCAAAGGGAGCAAAGAAGCAGCATGAATCAGGACTCAATAGCACATGGTGGAAAAGTGAACAATCCACCTGAAGGTATTTCTGAAGCACCTATGATCATCCAAATTCAGTGACAGGCTAGAATGAAAAGATCTTGTCTTTTGTTTAATGTCATTTTAGTATTTTAATACAATGATATGAAAATGCTGGGTGGTGAGGGAAGAAAACTGTTTGTCATTTTCCTTTACAACGCCATCTGTCATGGATTGAATTGTGTCCTCCAAATTTGTATCAGCATGGCTGGACCAGGATTCTCAATGTTTTGGCAGTTATGTAACAATGTAAATTTTTCTCTGTGATGATGTGATCATTGCCTATAATCATCTTATGTGAACAGCCCACCAATTATAAGGGGATTAGGGTAGGATGCTACTCTCAAAGTCTGCCTGCATCACCTTTTCTCTTACAAGAACTGAAAGGACACAGTAGTGAACTGAGAAGGAAAACCTTCAGTACAACCCAGAAAGAAGCGCCAGGAGAAAAGAACCTCTTTAGGACGTGGGGTCCCTGCACTGAGAGCCTCCTAGGACCCAGGGGAAATATGATGGCAAAGCGACATGGAAATACCCAAGGGGCACAGGACCCACATACGTTGAAAAGATACGAGGAGTTTCCTGTGGAGCCTACCAAGAACGGAACACGTCCGCTGGGTCAGCGGTTCTCAACCTGTGGGTCGTGACCCCTTTGGGGGTCAAATGACCCTTTTACAGGAGTCGCCCAATTCATAACAGTAGCAAACTTACAGTTATGAAGTAGCAACGAAAATAATGTTATGGTTGGGGGCTCACCACCACATGAGGAACTGTATGAAAGGGTCGCGGCACGAGGAAGGCTGAGAACCACTGATCTAGAGTCAGAGCTCTGAATTCAGACTTCTCCTGCCACACTGTGAAAACTTGAATCTCTGCGGGTTAAAGCATCGGTGTCGCATCTCTGTCCTCGCTGCCCTGGAAACAAACAGCATTCATCTGATTCGGCTCCAGAAGTCTTCATTTATGGCTTTTTTTTTTCTATAGCAGCTCATGGGAAATAATTGAAACAAAAAGAAAAATACATTCTAGACTATGTAACACCCATTGGATTTACGTCCTGAGCAATTAGATGTTCCAACAAGCACAAAGGAATACCGTAGAAACGGGGTTTCCAAGTTCTATGGCTGTTGTCGTTAGGTGCTGCCAAGTGGGTTCTGAGCTATAACTGTCCTATGCACAGCAGAGTGAAACGCTCTGAGGATGGTCCTGCACCATCCTCCCAATGGTTCCTGTGCCTGAGCCCGTGGTTGCAGCCACGGTGTCAGTCCATCTCTTGAGGGCCTTCCTCGTTCTCGCTGCCCCTCTGCATTACCAGCATGAGGTCTTTCTTTTTTCTTTTTTAAACATTTTATTAGGGGCTCATACAACTCTTATCACAATCCATACATATTCATACATCAATTGTATAAAACACATCCGTACATTCTTTGCCCTAATCATTTTCAAAACATTTGCTCTCCACTTAAGCCATTTGCATCAGGTCCTCTTTTTTTTCCCCCTCCCTCCCCGCTTCCCCCTCCCTCATGAGCCCTTGATAATCCACAGATTGTTATTTTGTCATATCTTGCCTTATCCGGAGTCTCCCTTCCCCCCCCCTTCTCTGCCGTCCATCTCCCAGGGAGGAGGTCACATGTGGATCCTTGTAATCAGTTCCCCCTTTCCAACCCACTCACCTTCCACTCTCGCAGCATCGCCCCTCACACCCCTGGTCCTGAAGGTATTGTCCACCCTGGATTCCCTGTGCCTCCAGCCCCCATATGCACCAGTGTACAACCTCTGCCCTATCCAGCCCTGCAAGGTAGAATTCGGACCATGGTAGTTGGGGGGAGGGAGCATCCAGGTCCTTCTTTAGGGAGTGGTGTCTCCTGACAACATGTCCAAAGTGTGGGAGGTGAAGTGTTGCCATTGACACTTTTAAGGATCACTCTGGCTGTATTTCTGCCAAAACATATCTGTTTGTCCTTTTAGACTTCCCTGATACTTTCAAAATTCTACACAAGCACCACAACTTAATTCAAGTCATACCCATTCTTGTGTATCTGAACACCTGTCTCCTGCTTAATCATAACTCAAAACAAGATAGAGAGGGATTTAGACTTGCTAACCAACTTATTTTACTAGATGGACACTGCCAAGGATAAGCCTAGACAATTTTAATTTCTGCATTGAAAATCTATTTTTAAGAGCTTTTGTTATTGCTGCTTGATTGGGCCTAATAAGCAAAACAAGCAAAGGACTTTCAGAGACGTTTGAGTCATGAAAGAATAAAATCAGCTAAAAACAATCAGGTTGTTCACTTCAGAGATATATTTGTGTTCTGAAGGGCATAAAAGTTTGAGTTAAGTTCCCAAATTTTAAAAAGATCTCAGTTTTTATTAGCAATAATGACAATGATGTTGATGAAGTAACAGCGACATTAGCCTCTATAGCCAACAACTTTGTATGGGTTATTTTTCGATGTGGAATATTTTATACTCTCACATCAATATGATTAGTCTCGAATACCTTAGCCAGAGCCACTTCTTTCAGAGGTAGAGTGTCTCTCGCAAATGCAAACATCTGCTGTACTGCAGAACGATGAACTCAAATCTTCAAGTGCTAAAGACTGGGCATCGGTGCTGTCTTTTATTGCCCCAAAGTGAGCCTCTGAAGAATTGAAGTCCCTGCAGGACACAAGTAGTGGAAAAGTTGGCAGTTCAAACACACCCAGGGAGGCACTTTGAAAGGCAACCCTTGTAATCCGCATCCAAAACCTAACACACTTGCAAACACGATGAATCCTTTCTACTCTGCTCACGTGGGGTACAAGGTGACTTGACAGCAATTCCAACACTTAAAGCAACATGGACCATATTTTCATGGTGTAGAACTACAGGCCCCATCCTTCACCTGATCCCAAACCTGTTCACTGGGGGACTCTGATAGACATGCTGAGCTGCTCTGGCCTTGGTTTGGAGTTAGGTGACAGGTCAGCCACAGGCTGACAGAGTTTGCATTCAGCATCAAACTTATGCTTTGGCTTACACTTTATGTCTATTATTTAGGCTTTAAAAAAAAAACTAGCTCCTCATCTCTTGTTGAGAGGTCACGACCTTGAATCCTGACCCCGTGTTGCCTAAAATCTGTTTTTCAGCCTCTGCTCTCATGTATGCCAGAAGCATCATCTCGGTACTGGTCTCCCGGGACTGGGGCCTCTGAGGTGCCATTGTCTCCCTCAGCTGACCTTTCTGGAGTTAATCAATGTTTGACCTGCCAGTATCCTTTGTGCCTAATCAAATTCTAGAGTCTACTTCCTCTGACTTGAAGTCTGGCCCTTTGTTTCCTAAATCTTTTTATAACATGCTTTGAAGAAGTGGCCTGATTGGCAAAGAAACAATAGCAGCATGGAGCTTTACCAAGACATGTATTCTGAGAATAAGCATTTCTACAAAGCCCTACAACTGACACAGGTTGGTGACATGCCAATGGACCATGACACCAGTCAGGAATCAAAAGAGGAAGATGAGTAAGAAGGTGGAATAAAGAAACCAAGAAATCATATAAATGATATGTGTTTTCAACAGCATGCTTATCTAATGGCTGTTTTACTTTCTCCTACTACATGATAAGCTCCACGAAATCAGACTTGAACTTGATCCTATTTTACATCACACACTTGCATGTGTTAACCCTCTCAATTAACTGGCTAATAGTTAATTAATTAATAACATGCAATTAATTAATTGCCTGCAAGCAGTCTTTGATCTCCTAATTCTCTAAGACTACCTCTCTGATTCAAAGGGGAAAATACACAACCAAATTTCATGTTTTATTGGAATGCAGACTTTCTGGAACCATTGAAGTAAATGATCCCCAAACAATTGCCCTATAATAATCTTTAAACCTTTAATCCAAAAAATGACCCCTGAAGTCTTCTTTAAAGCAAAACATAAAAACCACACTGCCACCAGTTTGACTGTAATTTCCAGTGCTCTTCTACCTGCAGTGTTTCCTGAGACGGTGTCTGTCCACTTCATCTTTGTCAGCTGAGTAGCTAGTGGGTCTGAACCGCCTGCTTGTTCCTCTTCAAGCCAAACAACAGTTTAGCCTCATGAGCCAACGTTTGCCTGGAATGTTGGTTTCTTTTAAGAACTACCTATGGGAGATTGAATTTAATAGCAAAATTTGGAAAGTTTCAATAGGAAACCCAGGTGGCAGTGAGTTTGTGTCCTTGGAGAAGGAACAGTTGGTGTGAGGAAGATTGCACAACTTGAAGAATGTAACGAATGTCACTCGATTATACCAGTGTCATGGATGTCTATTGTGTCTACTTACAGCCACAAAAATAATACAATGTGTTTTTAATTCCTGTGGATTGCAAAACTCCCATCTACGTGAATAGTAAGTAAATAAAGTAAGTTTA
The DNA here is from genome assembly GCF_050624435.1 of Tenrec ecaudatus. Taxonomy (NCBI): domain Eukaryota; kingdom Metazoa; phylum Chordata; class Mammalia; order Afrosoricida; family Tenrecidae; genus Tenrec; species Tenrec ecaudatus. The sequence goes on from NC_134544.1 coordinate 43,373,020, forward strand.
AGTATTATATGAAAACAATAACATATATTTTTAACATACACAATAATGTGATGTACTGCTCAGGGATTTCTGTCTGTGAATGTGTGTACAGACACATAAGCAGAACAACACATGAATGCAGATAAGGGTCCAAGGAGTTTCCACTTTCAGTTCCAATTCTCTCTTTAAAAAACAAAAAAGCAAAACACACTGAAGCATATATGAAAACTGTGAACCACTGTCAATTTGGGTGGAGAATTCATAGATGTTTACTAGATTCATAGTTGCCGTTTCCTTTCTATTTTATTTTTCTCAAAATTAAAAATAAATGTTTAAAGCAAAAAGGGGGGAGAGGTACATAGTGCAAGTCAATCATGACATCTGTGACTTTCTCTTGACATTTTAAAAGTCATGACATTCATGTAGAGTTTGACAAATGGAAGAAAATTAAACAAGAACCCAAAGACAAAGAAACTAGCAATGGTGTGTGTTCTTCTGGCCCATTTCCAACCCCAGCACCCCTTTTAACAGCAACAACAATCTCTCAAGGTGTGTCAGGGCAGAACAAAACATTCTACTCCTAGCATACATTTGAAAATGAATGGAAAATAACACGAGGACCTTGGAAATGGCCGGTGTGGCCCTAAGGATTTAAAAATGGAATGTCTTGCTTTCTGCTTGAGCGGCAGCACTGTACAAGCCAACAAAGCACTGAGGGGGGCTGTGTTTCCCTCTCAGCACCAGCCTCCCTGACCACCCACCCACCCACCCCCACAAAAGCGTTTGCATTAGGAGGCAAGCAGCTAGGAGGAGGGGACTTAAAAGAAGACTGTGTATTGTTCATGTAGCCTTTCAAGCATGGTAAGGGTGGAATTCCATCTGTTCAGTTCAGCTCGGTTCAGTGAGCCGGTTCACTTTTAATGGTTCACTGAGTTGTGACACCTAGTAGAAATTACAACCAATGTTTTTTTTAAAAAAAAAGAAAAGAAAAACCTTTATGTTATTGTGTATGAAACTGCATGGCATGATTCCTTTAAAGTTTTTACCCTTGTGTTTTTTTATCTGTTTTGAGGACATCTCTCTACTAATAATGGTGAAAAAATTAGCATTAAAAATACTACTAAAAAAGAGGAATCTATTTGCTGAACTCTGTTTTGCACACGGACTTAATTTGTGCATGATTTCAGATAAAGTTAGGAGGCTGCCAAGCTTCCACTGGGGTTTGCATTCACCTCAGCCTCCAAGCCATCACTCTACATGTCAAAAGATCCATGAATGCTTGACAGTCTTTGCAGCTGCCTAGCTGATACACTACCTGGAGAAACAGGTAGAATTCCACTCTACTTACTTGAAAGGCACAGTGAACAATACCAAGTTATTAAGTTTGATGGCAGTGAGGAGGTAGGGGGAAAGGACACGTCATCTGATATCTGCTCAGTGACTTCAGAGGGCTTGCATAGATCTTGGCAAAGTATTGATGAACCATGAATACGATCTCGGTCAGACCATCATATTGAGTTCCTTCGAGAAAATTTGCCCCGTGTTATCCATGGGGCCCCTATGAATCAGAGCCAAGTGGATTGCACCTATCAACAACAAAGGAAGAAGATGTGGCCCTTGGTTTCCATGATGAAGGTAGTTGTTAGAGGAAGTCAAGTAGGATCCGGCTCATAGAGACTCTCCACAACAGAATGCATCCCTGCCTGGTCCTGTGCCATTCTCTCAGCCGTGGCTGTGTTTGCATCCATTGTTTCAGTGAAGATGCCAATGCATCTCAGGGAAGGTCTTCTCCTTCACGGAACATATAATTTACCAAACATCGTGTCCCTATCTAAAGCGTGTGAGACAAAATCTTGCTCTTCTTGCTTCTAAGGAGCATTTTCCCTCTACTTCATTCAAGACAGATTTGTCTATTCTTCTGACAGTCCGTGATATGTTCGACATTCTTTGGCAACACTATAATTCAGTCATCAGTCCTCCTTAGATCTTCTGTAGTCATCGTCCATCTTCATGTGCATAGGAGAGGATTGAAAACGCCATGGTGTGCAGTAGAGCACCAATGAAACACATAACTATCTTCTAGTTCTTTAATGCGTCCTTCCCCCCACAGTCATGACTTCAACTCTACCTTACAAATTGGATTAGATCATAACATACACTTGCAATCCAGGGAATCCAGGGTAGATAAATCCCTCAGGATCAACAATGAGAATAGATATACCAGGAGAATTAGGGGAAAGTGGGGCTAGAAAGGGGGTGAATCACAAGGGGGATGAACAATGGGAAAGTGGGTGATAGGTGATAGAGAATGATGTAAGATTTGAAAATAATAATCTATAACTTATCAAGGGTTCATGCAGGAGGGCAAAGAGGAAGGGGGAGTAATGAGGAGCTGATATCAATAGCTCAAGTAGAAAGAAAAATGCTTTGAAGATGATGATGGCAGCATATGTACAAAAGTGTTTGACACAATGGATGAATGTATGGATTGCGATAAGAGATGTAAGGTCCCCCAATAAAAGTATTTAATTAAAAAAAAAAGAAAGAAAATGCCAGGGCTTAGAGAAGGCACATTTCATCCCAAAAGTGTCATTCCAATTGAAGAAGCCATTTGCAACTAGCTGACCAATCCACTTGATTTTTTTATTGCTGTTTCCAGGATGTTGACTGGGGATCTCCTTTTCTCATGATGGCACTCATCGGCCTAGTTGTGAAGACTTTTGTTTTTCACATATTGAGTTGTATTACGTATGGCAGACTATGGCCTTTGATCTTTATCAGTAAGTACTTCAAATCCTTTTCACTTTCAGAAAGCAACATTGTGTCACCTACACACATATAACAAGTTGTCAATGAATCTTTCTCTAATCTTGATGACGCCTTCTTCTCTATACAGTCCTGTTTCTCAGACTCTTTCCTCCGCATCCAGATTGAATACAGTAAATGAGACAACCCTGAGGCACCGCCTTCCTGGTTTTCAACCACTCTGCATCACCTTGTTCTGCTCGGCCTCTTGGTCTATGTATGAGTTCCACATGAACACAATCAAGTCTTGTGGAATCCCTATTATTCACAATATTATCCATGATTTTTTTGGACTACACAGCTCAATGACTTTGCATAGTTAGTAAAACACAGCTAAATATCTTTCTTGTATTCTCTGCTTTCAGCCTAGTTCACCTGACATCAGCAATGAAACTTACAATGTTGGGAAACTATGGAGGAATTCCCCACTCTTTCACAATCACTATAAATTGAAATCAACTCAAAGGCTTGGGTAATTTGATTGTTTGTTTGATTGATTTTAGCAATAGGAGATAAATTAACTTGTATAATGACTGGTGATGTGAAGTGATAAAGGGACATCTGTCATTCATTTTGTAAACAGCACATTGGTCATGATGAAGGAGAACCCTGGTATAGAGTTCAAAAAATAACAGACGATATTCCCACAACCCTTGGTGTTAAACCACCTCAAAGCTGTCATATTCATTTCTCTCAAGTGAATTTAGAACACAACTAAGAAAGAAAAAAGCTAGAAGGAACTTTTTAAAATTAAGGACTTCTACTATTTGCACTGGTAATCTATAAACAATAAAAGTAAATTCTTAAAGCAGAAATACAGGGAAGAAGGAACGGCCAAAAGGCTGACCACTCACATCAGACACTAAATCCAGTTGCTTGCACTTCTGCTTCATGCCCTTTCTGCTTTTGCCTCATTGCAGCAGAACATCTTCAGTTCACTCCAAAAAAGCACCTGCAGAATCCTCATCTGATTATGGCACCAAGAAAGAGGAGCCCACGATGCCAAGGAACATGCTACTCTTGGATCTCAAAAATAGAGAACTTTCCCGTAGAAATAGCATTTCGTTCAATAAAAGAATCCTGATTTGTGTTTTGCCAACAATGGAAGCAAAACAATTCAAAGAATTGAAGGTCACATAAGTGATACTTTTGTTGATTTTACTTGCACTAAATCTCTAAAAAATACAGGCCAGGCTATATTTTCCTAATATTTTATTGTGTTTAGGGTGAAAGTTTTCAGAGTGAACTAGATTCTAATTCAACAACTTGGAGTCATATTGTTCTAGCACATTGACTGAAACCTTCATGATGTGTGAGCACTTTGCTCCCTCTTATCTCCTGTCCCTTCTGTCCACCCTTTCACTGCCCAGCCTTGCCCTCTCATTGTTGCTTTTAGGGTAAATGTTGACCGTTTGGTCTTTTGTCATTGATTGCTGATAGGAGCACATACTTCATGAATGTTATCATTTTTTAGGCCACTCTATTAGATAGTTGAAAGGTGACCTCAGGGAGTGGCTTCAGTTCCAAGGTCAAAGTGTACCTTAGATAGACTATCTCTATCTCTATCAGGTGCTATCAGTAAGTCTGGCCTCTATTATGAATTTGGCTTTCCTTCCACATCTTTCTCATATTCTAACTGGGACCTTCTCTTGTGGTCCTGTGAGATTGCTGTATTTATTATACAGTTAATTTACATTAGTACTGTTCCCCGAACTGGTCTTCTCACCCTTATTTCTTCAACACTGCTCCAAGGATCATCAGAGGCACATCAAATGAACTAGGCAAACAAAAGCATACCCACTGCAAGCAAACAATCCAAAGCATGATTTGTTTTTCATAGGTCTACTCATATTTCTGATGAGATTCCTTCCTATAGACTCTTTGGGCACTAGCAGTTGGATACTTGTCTGTTATGTGTGTCTATTTGCACTTGTCTCAGATCCTAGCTATGTTACTTGTCCTTATCTTTCATCAGAGTGAGTTTGTGACTCGCTTTCAACACATAGAAAAATGTGTCCATAATGTGATCTTTATTTAGACGATTTTACAATTTTAGTCATAACTCTTGTTTGTCTATTTTTATCATTTATCATCCTCTTTCCTTTCCAAAGCTTCCCATTTCAAGATGTAAACTCTATTAATCAAATTAGCTTTTATCTGAAGAAAATTGGTTGACCTGGGAAGCAGCTTATAGATTAATTCCATCTTTTATCTAGGATTCTTTTTTAATATCTGAAAGAGAAAGTTACAAAATGTTTCACATGTTAGCTACCCCAATCAAGAGTAAGCATGAGAAGAAAGGTGTAATTAGATCTTGTTATTGTTCCATACAGTCAAGTTGGATCCAGTTCAATAACTCTCTGTACAGCAAAATGAAACACTACTAAGTTCTCTGCCACCCTCAAAATCATTTGCTGTGTTTGAACAGTTGTCAGAGCCACGGTGTGAATCCATTTTATTGAGGGCCTGCCTCCTTTTCACAGACGCTTCGCTTTCCCACACACAATGTCCTTCTCCATGGCATCTTCTCATAGTATGTCCTAAGTCTAATCTTACCAGGCTTTCTTATAAGGGTCATTCAACCTGGATTTCTCCCAAGACAGATTGTTCAATTCGCCTGGAAGTCCATGGAATAGTCAACAGTCTTCATCAAATCAATTCTTTTTCAGTCTTCCTTAGACATTACAGAGGTTTCCTCTGCATTTGAGATGACTGAAAATACCATGGGTTGGGTCAGCCACATCTTAGTCTTCAAAGTGACCTCTTTGCTTTGTAACACTTTGTGGACGTCACTTTTGCAGCAGAGTTGCCCAAGGCAAAATGCCAATGGACTCCTCGACTGCTGATTCTATGGCATTGATTGCGAATCCAAGTCAATGAAATCCTTTACAACTTCAATTATTTCTCCATTTACCATGATGTTATTGATTGGTCTATTTGTGAAGACTTTGTTTACTTTAGGTTGGGGTATAATCCTTACTGAAGGGTGTAGTTTGGGTCTTTATGAGCAAGTACTTCAAGTCCTCTTCACTTTCAGCAAGCAAAGTTGTGTCATCTGCATCAGTTACTGAGTCTTTCTCAAATCCACATTCCCCCTTATATACATTTCTCATGCCACATTCTTCTCTATACAAATTAACTTCTCGTATCATGTGCCAGCATACCCATGGGTAAGTATGATTAAAGGATACAGTCCTAATGCACACCGTTGCTGATTTTGAACCACGCAGCACCCCCTTATTCGATTCAAAAAAATTGTCATGTCATACAGGTACAGGGTCCACATTAAAACAATTAAATGTTCTAGGTTTCCCATTCTACACAATGTTACCCACAATTTGCTATGATCCACACAGTTTAGTGCCTTTATAGCATCAATAAAATACAAGTAAACAATTTTCTGTTGCTCTTTGCTTTCAGCCAAGACCCATCTGATATCAGCAACGATATCACTGATTCCACATCCTCTTCTAAATCTGATTTATATCTGACTAACATGTCTGGTAGTTCCCTCTCAGTGTATGGCTGCACTTCCTTTTATCTTCAGTAAAAATTTTACTTGCATGTGATATTAATGATATTTTTTGATAATTTCCATATTTTGTTGGGTCACATTTATTTGGAATTGTCACAAATAACTTCCAGGCAGTTGGCCAGGTAGTTGTAATCCAAATTTCTTGGCATAGAAAAGTGAATGCTTCCAGAATTGCATCTAATTGTCGAAATGTCTCAACTGGTATCAGTCAATTTCTGAAGTCTTGTTTTTAATTTTTTCCCACATGCCTTCAGTGCTGCTTGAAGATTTCCCCCCTCTTAATCATATGCTACTTCTTGAAATATTTGAACATCAGTGACTCTATGTATTCCTTCCATCTTCTTTTGTTTCCTATCTCATTCAATATTTTGCCCAGAGAATCCTTCAATATTTCAAATTGAGGCTAGATTTTTTTCTTCTGTTCTTTCAGCTTGAGGAATGCCATGTTTTTTCTATCTATCTATCTACCTATCTATCTATCTACCTATCTATCTACCTATCTACCTATCTATCTATCTATCTTGTATTTCTCACTTCGGGCCTTTGTATATTTCATCATAGATGTTTACATTGTCTTTGTGAGGTACACTTTGGAGTCTTCTGTTCAGCTGTTTTACTTCATGATTCCATTCACTTTATCTGCTCTACATACAAAATCAATTTTCATAAACTATTCTTTTTTATTAAATACTTTTACTGGAGGCTCATATACCTCTTATCATAATCCATACATTCATTTGTTGTGTCAAGCACATTTGTACATATGTTGCCATCATCATTTTCAAAGCATTTTATTGTACTTGAGCCCTTGATATCAGCTCCTCATTTTTTCTATTATTCCTTTTTTGGTCTCTTTTGCATATCTCTTTTAATGATCTTTTAACTTTTTTCATATATGATTTCCTTGATTTTATCCCATAACTTGTCAGATGATAAGCCACTGATGTTTAATTCATCAAATTGATTCTTGAGATGGTATCTATCCCCAGGTAGGACATACTCAACAATGTAGTTTTGATCTCATAAACATATTTAATTTTCTTCAACTTGAAATTTCATAGGAATAATTGATGGTCTCTTCCACATTCAGCTTCTGGCTTTGTTTTGACTGTTATTGAATTTCTCCATTGTCTATTTCCACAGATACAGTCTGTTTGATTTCTGTGTATTCAATCAGGTGTTGTTAGGCATCATCAAGTCAGCTCCAACCCATAGCAACTTTATGCATGACAGACTGAAGCACTGCACGATCCTGTGTTATCCACACAATCGTTCCCATGCCTGAGTACCTGCTTGTAGCCACTGTTTCAGTCATCTCATCTGAGAGCATTCTTATTTTTTACTGCCCCTCCCCCTTTACCAAATGTTATGGCTTTCTTCAGTGTCTGGTCTCTCCTGGAAACCTTTATGAAGTCTGTAAGATGAAGTCTCACAATCTCTGGCTCCAATGCCCACATTTCACATGCATATAAGGCAAGTGAAAATATGATGGCTTGGGCCAGGGGCATCTTCGTCTTCAAAGTAACGACCATGCTTTCCAATACTCTAAAGCATTTTTATGCGGCAGATTTACCTAATGTGATGAGTCGTTTAATCTCTTGACTGCTGTTTTTCTGAGCATTGATTATGGATCCCAGCAAGACAAAATCCTCAACAACTTCAACCTTTTCTCCATTTGTCATGATGGGACCTCCTGGTCCAAGTGTGAACATTTGAGTTTTCTTTACATCAAGCTGTAATGCATACGGAAGGATAAAGTTCTTGATCTTCAGCAGCAAGTGCTTCAAATGCTATTCACTTTCAGCAAGCAAGGTTGTGTTGTTTGCATATGCAGATTGTGAATAAGCCTTCCTCTAATCCTGATACCACATCCTTTTTCATATGAAAACAATGATTTACTCAACATAGAGTTTGAATTAGTATAGTAGGAAGATTCGACCCGTTATGCACCTTTTCTGATTTTAAACTACACAGTATTCTCGTGTCCTGTTCATACAGCTATCTCTTGATACATGTGCATATTCCACATAAGTACAATGAAATGTTCTTGAATTCCAAATCTTCTCAAGGTTACCCATAGTTTGTTATGATCCACATACACAGTCATTGAGACAAAGTAAATATTTTCCTGGTACTCTCTGCTTTCAGCCAAGATCTGTCTAACATCAGTGGTGATATCCCTTATTCTATGTCCTCTTCTGAATCAAGCCTGGCCCTCTGGCAGCTCTATGTCAATGTACTGCGACAATTGTTGTTGAATGATCTTCAGCAAAATTTTATTGGCATGTGATAGCAGTGATATTTTCCGATACTTTGAGAATTCTTTTGGCTCACCTTTCTTTGGAAAGAGTACAAATATGGATCTCTTTCAGTCAGTTGACCAAGTAGCTGTCTTCCAAATTCCCCGGCACAGTTGCACAGTGAGTACTTCTGGTGAGTGCTTGTTGATATTCCATCAACTCATGGAATTTTGTTTTGGGCAAATGCTTTCAGTGCAGTTTGGACCTATCCCTTCAGCACCATTGGTGCTTGCTCATACCACAGAATGCCAACTGGCTCTTTTACATACAGTGACTCTGGGTACTCTTTCTACTTTGCCCATAGAATCTTTCAGTGTTGCAAGAGAAAGCTTGAGTTTTTCCTTGGCTCCTTTCTGTTTCACGTGTGCTGGGTGTGTTCTTCCCTTGTGTTTTTCTTATTCTAGGTTGTTGCACATTTTGTTATAATCTCTTGCTGTCTTCTCAAGCTTCCCTTTGAAATTTTCTATTCAGCTCTTTGGATTCATCCTTTCTTCTGTTTTCTGTAGCAACTCCCATTAAGAGCAAGTTTCCAAGTCTCTTCTGATATCCACACTGATCTTTTCTATCTTTTTAATGATCCTTCTTTCTTCCTGAATGATACTTTGAGGTACTCTCACAGTTCCTGAGGTCTTCTGTCACTAGTCTTCAATGTGTCAGAACTGTTCGTGAAATGTCCTTGAAATTCAAATGAGATAGACTCACAGTTATATTTTGGTTCTCGTGGATTTGTTTTAATTTTCTTCAGCTCTGTCCTGAACTTAGAGATGAACAATTGATGGCCTTGAGCATCTACACTGTCTCTTCCCACAAATTTAGTCAATTTTATTTCTGTGTATTCATTCTGAAGTTCATGTGTATAGTTGTCTTCTGTGATGCTTAAAAAAAGTTGTTTGCTATGAACAAGTCAATTGTTTTGCAAAACTCTATCAAGCGATCTCCAGCTTCATTTCTAAGTCTATACTTTGCAACAACTGTTTCTTCTTCTTTGTTTCTAACTGTTGCTTTCCAATTGCCAATAATTATCAAAACATATTGATTGTATATTGTATCAATTTCTGACTGAAGAGGTCAGTAGAATTCTTCAATTTCTTCATCACCAACTTTTGGAGTTGATATATAAACTTGAATAATCAGTGTATTCATTCGATTTCCTTGAAGACAGATAGATACAATCCTATCACAGACAACATTTTTATTTCATGATTGATTTTGCAATGTCCTTTTTGAAAGAAAATGCCAGGTCATTCCTCTTAATTGTGTTATTCCCAGCATAGTAAATCATCTGACCTTCTGACTCAAAATGACCAACACAAGTCCATTTCAGTTCCCTAAGGCCTAGGATATCGATCTGTATGTGTTCTATTCCAATTTTGATTACTTTCAGTTTTCCTAGATTCGTGCATCGAACATTTCAGGTTCTGAATTTTAACAGATTATTACAGTTATTTATCCCTACCTTGAGTCATCCCCCCATACACAAATGAAGGTCCCAAAGTCTCCAGTGTCATGAGCTTCACCGGACTCATGTCATCATGGTCAGCTCCATGCAGAGAAACCAGCTCCTCTATAGTCACGTTTGAAAACCAAATGGAAGACCACAGTGCCCTCTCACCAAGAGCCCATCCACTGGCATTGTCTCCAACAACTTTCTACTTCCATTCATTAGGCCCTGCACATAGGTCAATATTTCAAAGCTACACAGAAGGGGGTTAGCTGTTCCTTCCTCAAGTGGGGAGCCGAGCTCTTCTTCATTGTCTAAAAGCTCTAACAAGACCTGTTCCCTTTCGTTGACCCTGCGGGCACTTGAAATACCGGTCACAGAGCTTCCAGCCTCACAGTGACATAGCAGTCCCCACAGTAAAACACACTGACAGACAAGTGACGGCCGTAGTATAATCACCACGGACATTCTTGGAAAATCCGCATAAAATGTCACTGGACTTGAAAAATTCTCTCTTGTAATCTCCAGCTTTCTTTCTATTTCCAAAACCATATTTTCCAAAAACAAATCCATATTCATTGTTTCCAACTTCACATTCCAATCACCAGTAATTATCAAGGCATCTTGATTATGTGTTTAATCAATTTCAGACTGAAGACGTTGTTAACATCTTCCATCTCTGCATCTTTGGCATTAGTGGTTGATGTGCAAATTTGGATTATAAGTTAACGAATTAATTATAAGTTGGCTAGCTAATTCACTAATCTTCCATGTAGATGTGTGAGTATTTTCCCATTACTGACAATATTGTAGTTAAGGATCTTAAAATACTCTTTTCAACAATGGATACAGCACTGTGTGATCCCCAGCATAGATACCATATGACTTTATTGTCTGATTGAAAATGTCCAATGCTAATTCATTGCAACTCACTTATGCCCAGGAGGTTGATTTTTATATTCTCCATTTTTAAAGTCATTTCCAAGTATCCTATGCTCGTACCCTGTATATTCCATGTCCTTATTATGAGTGAACATTTGCAGCTATTTCTTCTCATTTTGAGTCATGGCACATCTGGAAATGAAAGTTCCCATCCTCATCAGGCAGGTCTAATCTCCTTTGAGGAGACACCTCTTCTCCGGTCATAATTTGAGTGTCCTCCATCCTGAGAGGGCCGGCCCTCCTGGCACAATATTGGGTACCACTCTGTTTCTAATAATAAGGGTTCCCCTGGGAAACCTTTTTGGCTATAGAATGCAAGATCTGCGTTCCTATTCTTTCTTACTCTAGAAGCTCTCCTGAAACCTGCTCACCCAGGTGACTCTGCTGGTATTTGAAACACCAGTGGAAGAGCTTCGATCACCACAGCAGCATGCAAGCCACCACCGAACAACAAACTGATAGAAAAGTGGTGGGATGAAGTCTTACTTTGTATTAAAATCTGATACAATAGGAAATGTCTTTCTCCAGAACTGAATAAAGAAATTGAAACTGTGAGGAAATGTAAAACATGCTTAAGCAAACAATAGACTTCCTCCTCTCAGTCTTCTGCGAAGTACAGACTGGCTCTTTACGTGGCTGTGGATTAAACCTTTGTTTGAAGCTGTTTTAGAATCTAGCCTGTGTGGCATTTGTGAAATAACAGCCTGATTAAAGATTGCCTTGCATGCTTTACAAAAAGTTGAAAAAACGAAAGAGTGAGAGAAAATTCAAGCCTCACTAACTTCCTGGAATTTCTGGAAGACACAACGACCCGTGAATTAGAATGCACACCATATTCTTGGATTCCTTTTTTAAAAATTAAGCGTTTGATAGTATTCTGTGTCCGATACTACAAAAAAATTTAAGGCAGGTAAAAGAAGTTAGAAGGTGTCCGGCTGCTTCCTGGAAATAAATGGGTCTGTGGGCGCAAACAAAAGATAGCAAATGTCAAAATGTGTGTGAAAACTTCCAAAGCAGCAGAAGAAACGGGGCATTTATTGGACACCTACTATGATCCAGGCATGCCACACTCTGGCTTTCATTGACTCTTCACTCAGGCCTGTAAAGATGGATGTGATTGTCCTCATTTACCAGGTGAGGAGCTTGATGCTCACTCAGATTAACTAGATGCCCTCAAGTCACCTTCCCAGTAAATAAGTGGGGGGAGAGGATTCAAACTCACGGCTAGCTGGCACCAACCCTGGTGCTCTTAGCATTATATCACGTGGGTTCCTGCGGAATTAAACTTGGCGTCTCTGGCCCTCAAATCCTCCCATCCTCCTTTCCAGCTGAAGGAGCTTCGGCTTCTGAATCACCTGGGAATCATCACCGCCTTCCAGCCTCTTCTGGCAGATACCTATTACCCAGACTGGAGTTCTTCGCTTACAGTAAGATATAAACCTCTATCACCATTTTAAGTGGATTTGGGGTTCTCCAAGCTCGCAGCCTTATACTGAAGGGATTATGTTCTAAGAGGAAATTCTGGCATCTGTAAGAAATGAATCGAAGAAGGCTCTCCTGCTCCTTGTGACCTACGCCTTTCTCTACACAAGGCCTCCCCTGTGTATGTATACCTTTAAAAATAAGTGTGGGCAATGCACCATGCAGAGTTCAGCAACATCTTTTGGCTAACTAGCTGACATTTTGGTGCCTAATAAAAATGGACAGAGCCTAGGGGAGTCAATTACAATAAGGGTACTGAGCTAGAACCTTGCAATGAAGGAAGATAACAAACAAAGTGGCTAGAGATTAAGGAGAAGTATAACAGGTGAGCTCCTGAAATTATTATATTAGGTCATATCATAAGCATTGTCCCTACAGCCATGTGAATTCTTTGAGTGTTTTAATATGCATACCTCTCAGTAAGTAAATTTTAGATATCATCTTTAGTTCCTCTATCTACAGATGAATATTCATAGACCTTTTACAATGACAGGAAATTTGACTTATTTACCACTGAGGGTTTTTAAATAACCATCATTGAGGTTGAGATGCTTGCTTGCTTTCTTCTTACTTTTCTTTCTGTCTTTTTTTTTTAACATCCTGAGGTATCACAAAATCAAAGCACCTTATGCTCCAGTACTAGAAGTATTGGGGGTCTTCAGAGACTGAATCACCCTGGGGAGTTCTGTTCATTTGTCCAGGATAGTCACTTCCTGAGAATCTTCAGGAAGACCGCTAGTAATCCCTCATCGCCACTGCACAGGGATGCCCAGGACATTTCACATGGCAATGTTTCCTTCCTTAATGCCACTTGGCTAAAGTGTTGTGATCTCCCTATGCAGATCAAGCTGTTCCGAGCAGTTTTTTTCTTCACTAGTAGTTCTCACTCCTTTGCCTCAGTAAACTTTTACACCCTTAAAAAATTGAGTGAGTCATCCAAAAATGTTTGTTTAATTTGGACTGGACCTATTGATAAGGAACCCTGGTGGTGTGGTGCTAGAGCAGTGGGTCATTAACTGAAAGACTGGGCGTACACACTGACCAGCTGCTCTGCTGGGGAAGGATGAGGTTGTCTGCTTCCTGAGTTACAGTCACAAAAGCCTAGGGAGTGGTTTGACTCTGCCTGATATGGTCACTCTGAATTGGAATTGACTCGAGGGCAGTGGGTTTTGAGGAAGAACTATTGACTTTATCTTATTAGAAATGAAAAGGCAGATACTTCAAAATATTCATATAGTTATTAATTATACAATAATTAAAACCCATTTCCAATTAGCCTCCTCCAACCTCACTGCCATTGAGTCAATTCCCAAGCATGGTGACACTGTATGTGCTAATAGTTTTATGAAAGGCAACTATATTACATTTAGACAAAAAACAAAGCAATGAGAGTAATGGCATTGTTAAATAATTTTTCAAGCCATTTTAAATACCTGGATTAAGAGAAAACAACTGGACTCTCATATCTACTACTGCATTCAATCTGGTAAAAAATTTGGCACTAGTTGAAGCTTATGACAAAAATTTAGACCCAATCAGGCATGTATTTAGAAAGTGGAAGAGTATTTTAGCAGTAATTTACAATAAGCTTGGATACTAGCTTCCCCCCCCCCCAATACTCTTATAGGGGGATCTTACATCTCTTATCACAATTCATACATTCATCCAGTGTGTCAAGCACATTTGCACATATGCTGCCATCATCATTTTCACAGCATTCTCTTCCCACTTGAGCCCCTGATCTCAGCTCCCCATTTCTTCCCCCTCCCTCCCCCACCCACCCTCTCTCATGAATCCTTGATAAGTTATAGATTATTATTTCCATATCTTACATCATCCTCCGTCACCCTTCACCCACTTTTCTGTTATTTTTCCCCTGGGAGGGGGTTATAGATTGATCCCTGTGATCAATTCCCCTTTCCTCCTCCCACCCTCCCCTAATCCTCCTGGTAGCTCTACTTTCAGTTTTGGCCCTGGGGGGCTTATCTATCCCGAATTCCCTGAGTTGCAGGCTCTTATCTGTAGCAGTGTGCATGCTCTGTTCTAATCTGATGTGTAAGGTAGAATTGAAGTCATGATAGTGGGGTGCAGGAAGCACCAAAGAGCTAGAGGAAAGTTGTGTGTGTTTCATCAGTGCTATACTGCACTCTGACTGGCTTATCACTTCCAATTGTCTACAGATGGCCAATGGGTTTCCACTCCATGCCACTCCTCTCCCCATTCACATTGGGTATGATTTTGTTCTGGGTCTTAGATGCATGATATCTAATTCCATCAACACCTCATGATCACTACACCAAAATTCAGCAATTGCTAATATCTTAAAGTCATATTAATGAACTTTTCCTGGTCGCTTACACTCAAATACATTGTTCTACCTTGTTTGTTTGTTTTATTTCACTGTGCAACCCACTTCAGTGCCCACACCCATGGGATAAAGCCAGGCAATGGTTTGGGATTACAGTTCGATCTGGCATGGGACACTATGAAAGGCCTGTGGGGTTCTAACTTGTATTTTTAATGGCTTCTGGACCATGTGTGGTTTTGTATAATCAAACCTTGGTATTTGGAATATATTGATTCACTGAATTAAGCAAACTTTTTCAATATAGATACATACTGTTAAACAATGTCCTAAAACTTTCTCAACCATTCAGAGCACCACCAACATCATTAGAAAAGTATTTAAATAGAAATATTGATGGAAAATTCAGGTGCTTCCTAAATTCTTTTTCATCTAAAAGCTTACATTTTATCATAAACCCTATGTTTCCCTTGGAATGTCAAATTAATTTCATACAGTGTCAAGAAATTTCTACCAAATATCCAACAGTGAATAATATCAGTTTGGCATTCTTACAAGTTAAATGATGGTCTGTGTAAAAGTGGTCAGTTGAGCTTGCAACTCAGATAATTGTACCAGTGCTTTTCCCAAAGGCAAGTATTATACTTTAGTACACAAAAGAATTTCTCAAGTATACTAAAATATGTATGTTTGAGATTAACATTTAATACAATCAACGCACAATTTCTTCTCAAGGACTTTCTTAATGAAACTTGTAATTTAAAAAAATAAATAACTGGCTTGAAAAATATAAGGACCACTACTTCACATTGGTGCCACTGTCTTAATTCTTAGAAAGGCACCATCCTTTCTTTTTCAGTACAAATATAAGCACGGTAAAACAAAACACAACAAAAAAGTAACTAGCAAGTTTGTATTATTGTGTCTTAATGGAGCTCATAAAAGGGTTTTGAGTAACCCCAGGAGTTGATTACCTACACCGAAAGCATCATTGTCTATGTAAATATTCTCTTGTACCCATAGCTTATGAAAATTTAATGCCTTATAGAAATCAGTTCTGAATATTTCCTTGTTTCTCTGATAAGTTTATTTCTGAAGTTGTTTAGAAGATTTATGTACCATGGATGTATATCCATTAGAATTCTTCTAAGAGAACATTCTTTATTTAAAGCTTTGCTTATTGGCTCTATTGCTTCCTTGCTTTCCGCTCACTCTTCAACAGTTACTTGGGCTCTTACGATGTCTACCTTTATCTCACAGCTTGCCTCGCTGGATTGTAGAGTTTTTCTGAAGCAAGTACTGGACCTAGCTCTCAGTCTGTAACAGTTAGTACTCAGGAAAGCTGAGTTGAAGGAAATAAAATTGGGGTATTGCTTAGCCTTATTTGATCCTTGCTTCTTTAGGGTATGTAAATGATAGTGATGGGAAATGTTAGAAGGCCCTAAGGCATCATCGATTTTTAATATGATCACTCTCTTGTTTTAGCATTTGTGTTTTTATTTGAAAGAAACTCGGCGACACATTCATGTTGCTAAAGAACATGGAAGTTTTCTGCATGTGCTTTCCTAAGCCCTTGTGTTTCAGTGTACTAGAATTGAACAGCCATTTTTCCTTTACGCTGCTAGGAAATTGCCTTGTAGAAAGCTTTGCCATTTCTTCTGCGTTTGTGTGTTAATTTCTTTGTGTTGACTGCATAAAGTCTGGTAATCAAAGGTGTTTGCACATGTCCAAACTGACAGCTCATGTCTACCCACATTTCACTTTGTTTCTAGCAAAGACTACCACACCCACTGACATTTACGTAGCCTTTTGTGCTTTACGAAGCATTGCATGTGAATTCTCATTCTTTTTTATGATAATAAAAACTATTGTGTACTGAAGACTTTCTGTTTGTCAGTCACTAAGTTAGAAAATCATCACATATCATTTCAGTTAGTTGCTAACAAAAATTCTGTAAGGCAAGTATTAATGATGAGGAAACTGAGGCTTAAGGAGTAACTTGGTCTCACAGCTAGTGAATTACAGAGGCAAAATTTGACCCCATTTTCAAATATCAAAGCATGAATCCTTTGCGCTAAATCACACTCAATGAAATTTAATTTTTAGCTATTTACCTAAATTTAAATTTAAGTAAAATTTAATTTTAAGTTACTCCAAATTCTTACTTTTGGAAAGCTTACCAAATGATTGAGAGTCTCAGAATTGAGGTTATACTCTTAAAATTTCCATGGGCTATGGGAAAATACCAAATTCTAAAATATATGGGTAGAATGCAATCCTGTGGTATTGGTATTAGTATAAGTAGTTGGGTAATGTAATGCCTGTAGCAAACAACACTTAGCTAGGTACTAGTTTTTGTTTGTTTCTTTGTTTTCAAAGATATTTGCTTTTTTTCATTTCCCCCAAACTTCTAAGACTACTTTTAATTTTTGTTTTTAACATAAAGGTTACAAAATACAATTTAAGCTATATTTAATAATGAAGTAGAATGACCCAATTTATATTCTAAGTATAAAAAGTCATTTAAGCAAGAGTCATTTAAACCAATTCCAATATTTTCATAAATATACATATATGCATACTCATATGGTCACATTTAATCATGTACATACACATATATCATTCTCCAATACAATTATAACACAAATAAAACATGGTCCTTGATAGTGCGAGCAAATAGTTATCTAGTGTTCATGGTATCTATTAGGATCAACTCATTATTTCAGTATCTGCAGTGTATCTCTAAGTCAGTGAGTATTAACTTCTAAAGGTCAAAGGTATAGGTGTCAAATTATAGTTAGAAAATGGAAACACCTTTTCATACAGTTCTCTCTCCATGTAAAGGTATTTGGCCTAAAACTTCACACATCTCCTGCCCAATTAATTAGCAAATCACACTGAACTGTGATTCATTTAGGTGTCAATGAACTCAAAAATCTTAGTAAATGAAATTTCTAATCCAGAATTTGAAAGATACCAGAGACAAAAAAAAAAGAATCAGACCTGTCCTTCCAACAACTTGTTTATTATTCTTTTCCTGCAGTTAAGTTGTATTGACTCAGATGGCATATTTGAATAATTTGCATAATCAAATGAGATATGATATGTATTTATACTGTGAACTATATATGCATAATTTTGGATATTATTATTGTTGTGTTGTTATTTTTGCCCTTAGATCATAAATTTGATAATCGTATTGCTTGGCCCAGTTTTATGAAGACTGAGGAGAGATGAGATAAATGTAACATAATTAAATTCCCAACACCACTATTAAAGTCTTTCCAAAATTGCAGTTATATGGAAATACTATGAAATCTTCATTTTCAAGCATTCTTTATTAATTGAACACATGACTATATAAACTCCGGAAGAGTGGTTCTCAACATGGGTGGGCATCAGACTTACTAGGAAGGCTTGTTAAAATACAAACTGGTCCCTATCTCCAAAGTTTCTGATTCAGTAGGTCTGGTGTAGGCTCCTATATTTTGCATTCCTATTAAGTTCCATATGGATTACACATTAACATAAAACATCCTCATAATTTCACCAATCATTGATATCATGATAAATGGGGAGAAGGTGGAATATTTCATTTTACTTGGATCTACAATCAACACTTACTGAAACATCAGTGAAGAAATCGAACACCTTATTGCATTTGTCCAAATCTGCTTTAAAAGACCTCTTAAGAAGGTTAAAAGCAAAGAACTCCCTCTATGCATACAAGGGTTATGGACAATAAGGACAACTAAGGCGATGTCAATGTCTTTGAATTATAGTGCTAGAGAAGAATATTGAATGTACTGTGGACTGTCAAAAGAATGCACAAAATCTATTTTAGAGGAAATACAGCCAGAGTGTTCTTTAGAAGCAAGGATTACGATACTGTATCTCAGATACATTAGGCATGATATCTGGAAGGATATGCTGAAGGATATCATGCTTGCCAGTCAAAAGAATAAACAGACGACCCTGGATGAGCTAGATTGACACAGTGACTATAAAAAATGGACTAAAATATAGCAATGATTGTGAAGATGATGGACTGAACAGTGTCTCCTAATGTTGTATACAGGGTCATTGCACATACAACACTGTACATATAGAGTGAGAATAATCAAAAATGATATTTTCATCATCATAAAAAGGATATTTCAAGATGTATCTCGAAGTACAATGCTGTTTGTGATTGGTTCATATCTATCTGCATGAAAGGAAATCCAATAAATTCAATTAATATTCAAATTTATGCACCAACCACCAAATTTAGTGATGCAAAAATTGAAGAATTCTACCAAACTCTTCAGTCAAAATAATAATAATTTATAAATTATCATGGGTTCACGAAGGAGGAGGGAGTGGGGAGGGAGGGGGAAAATGAGGAGTTGATACCAAGGACCCAAGTAGAAAGCAAATGTTTTGAGAATGATGATGGCAACAAATGTACAAATGTGCTTGACACAATGGATATATGTATGAATTGTGATAAAAGTTGTATGAGCCCCCAGTAAAATGATTTTTAAAAGGAAAAGCAAAGACCAAAAAACAACAACAACAAAAATGCCATCAAGAGGTATTGATAATTGTTGGTGATTAGAATGCAAAAGTAGGGGAAAAAAAGGAGGAAGGAAAAGTAATTGGAAAATATGACCTTGATGATATAAACAAAGTCAGAGATCACATGACAGAATTTTGCAAGACCACCAGCTTCTTTATTGCAAATACCATATTTTCAACAACACAAACAATGACTACACACATGGACTTCTCTGGATGGACTATACAGAAATCAAATCGACTACATCTCTGGGAAGAGACCATGAAGAAACTCAATATCCTCAGCTAAAACCAGGCCAGGGGCCAACTGTGAAACAGACCATCAATTGCTCCTAAGTCAATTCAGGTTGAAGTTGAAGGAAATTTTAAAAGTTGACAAGAGTCAAAATACAACCTTGAGGGTATCTGATCTGAATTTCAAGAATATATTTAATGCATTGAACACTAATGAGATAAATAACAGCAAGAACATCATCCACAAAGAAAGTCAAAGGCCATTAAAAAGACAGGAAAAATAAAAAGATACAAGGGGATGTCCTAAGACACTTTGAATCTTTCTTAATCATAGATTAGCTGAGACACAAGGAAGAAATAATGCAGTTAAAGAACTGAACAGAAAATTTCAAAGGGCATCTCAAGAAGACAAAGTAAAATATTAGGAGGAATTGTGCAAAGGCCTAGAGGTAGAAAACTAACAAGACAGAAATATTCAGCATATTTTAAGCTAGGAGAACTCAAAAAAATTAAGCCTTGAGTTGCAAGATTGAGTGTATAGGCAACATATTGAATGATGCAGGAAGCATCAGAAGCAGATGGAAAGACTGTACAGAGTCACTGTATGAAAAATAACCAGTTGACATTCCACAGTAAGAGTAAAAACCAGTTGTGCTGCAGGAAGAAGTTCAAGCTGCACTGAAAGCATCAATAAGAAAGCAAGACTCCAGGGATTGATGGAATATCAATTCAAATGTTTAAACAATCTGATGAAACACTGGAAACACTCACTCATCTATGCCAAGGAATGTGGAAGATCATTACTTGTCCAACTGACTGGAAGAGATCCATATTTGTACCCATTTCAATGAAAGTGACCCAACAGAATGTTCCTGTTTTAAGATCGCATCATCAATATGGCATATACGTAAAATGTTTCTGAAGACCATCCAACAACAGTTGCAGCAGAACATTGACAGGGAGCTGCCACAGATTCATGCTGGATTCAGAAAGAGGATGCGGAATAAGGGCTATCATTGCTGATGTCAGATGGATCCAGAAAAGTGTATTACTTTTGTTTCATTGACTATGCAAAGGCATTTGACTGTGTGGATTACAGCAAACTATGACTATCCTTGAGAAGCGTGTTAATTCCAGAACACTGCATTGTGCTCATGTGGAAACTGTACATGGATCAAAGGGCGGTTGTTTAAAATCAGGAAAGGCGTTTAAGACCCCGGACACTATATCTCTCGATAGCCAGGCACCATCAGCCTTCTTCACCACACTTACTTATACACACATTCTCTTCACCATTTATATGGGGAAGGTGACCCCACAATGATGGTTTTTGTTCTTTGGTGTCTGCTACCGGATCCCTTCGTCACCTCGTGATCACACAGGCTTGTGTGCTTCTTCCCTATGGGCTTTGTTGCTTCTGAACTAGATGGCCACTTGTTTACCTTCAAGCCTTTAAGACCCCAGATGGTATCTCTTTTGATAGCTGGTCACCATCAGCTTTCTTCCTGACATCTGCTTATGTACACATTTGTCTTCAGCAATCATGTCGGGAAGGTGGGTATCATGGAATGACCATTTAGCTGAGCAAAGCGCTTTTGTATTAAGGGAATGCATGCAAGGAGGCCTAATGTCCACCTGCTACCTTACTACTAAACCTATAAATATATGCACATAGATCTATTTCCTTCATAATCATAAATATATTTACATATGTACATGTCTGTATTTAGGCCTCTATGTATGCCCCTTGCCTCCTACTCCTTTCCTCTATTTCCTTGTGCTTTCCTTCTGTCCCACTACCATGTTCAGCCTTCATTCTGGTTTCAGTAATTCCTCTTGGTTCCATTGTCCTGAGTCACTCTCTACCAGTCCTCCCATCCCCTCCCTGCCACTGGTTTTGAACCACTCATTGTTCCCTTGTCCCTGGATTGGCCAACACCTCCTCCCTTCCCCCACCTCCCACTCACCCATGCCCCTCCCCTGCCATTGGTCTTGTTTTCTTCTCACATTGTTTACCAGCCTATCTTTTTTTTTAATCATTTTATTGGGGGTTCATACAACTTTTATCACAATCCATACATACATCCATTGTATCAAGCACATTTGTACATTTGTTGCTATCATCATTCTCAAAACATTTGGTTTCTGCTTGAGCATTGGTAAATTTTTTTCCCTTTTTTTTTTTTTAACAATTTATTAGGGGCTCATACAACTCATCACAGTTCATACATATACATACATCAATTGTATAAAGCACATCCATACATTCCCTGCCCCAATCATTCTCAAAGCATTTGCTCTCCACTTAAGCCCTTTGCATCAGGTGCTCTTTTTTTTTTCCCCTCCCTCCCCTCTCCCCCCTCCCTCGTTACCAGCCTATCTTATCAAGATAGACCTACAGAGATAATATGCGCATAAAATTGCAGATGGCCTCAACAGCACCACAGTGGCACATAAGAACATGGCAAGCACACCAACAACACCAACAAATTAACAAACGAAAAAGCTGTTAGGTTTCTCTCTCTGGCCTAAATCTCAGCCTCGGTTCTTGGCTCCCCATGAGAAAGATTTCACGCCGAAGCCGGGCTCGTGATACAAGTGAATTTAATGGAAGTTCAAAGAAGCATCAGGTTTTACGCGGCACCCATAGGATTCCTTTGACCATGCGGCCTGGCAGAGACTGCTCTGGGACACGCAAGGATCTCTCCCCTCCCACAAAGATGACCAGACCGCACAAGCAAGCCAAGACAAGCCCCCTCTCCCTCTCTGTCCCTGCCTTTGCAAGGGTTCCCGGGGGAGGCGTGGTGAAAGACCCCAGGTCGCTCCCATTGGCTGCATTGCTATCACCTGGCCCAGGTGGGCTGCTCCAGGTGTAATGGCCATCCGAGCCCACCAGCGGGAAAATCCAGCTTTTGTCTTTTGCTGGCTCTCCTGGGCATGCGTAAATGGACTTCCCAATTCCCTAGTCTAAGCTACCTAACAAAGCCACTGACGTACAAAATCTAAAAGAAGAGAAAAAATAAAAAATATTTTAAATTAAAAAATGAAAGAAAAGCCTGTTAATAGTTCAAGGTCTGTTTCTTGACCTTTAGGAGTATTTTCCGGATGAGTCTGATGGGGTGCAATGCCCTGGCTTGATACTTCCTTGGGACCTCCTTGCTCTGCTTCCCCAGCCACTCTATTGCATGCCCCCAGTGTTTTGCCTAAGTGTGGTGCGTCAGCTTGGTCACACATCCCACACTGTGTCTCCGGTGTTATCCCATGTAGGGACATGGGTCAGTGCAGGATGTCGGTAAACAAGTGGCCATCTAGCCCAAAAGCAACAAAGCCCTCATGGAAGAAGCACACCAGCATGTGTGATCATGAAGGATCAAGGGGACCAGGTATCAAGCACCAAAGGGGGGGATCATATCATTGTGAATGAGGGGGCGCATGATGGGGACCCAATGTCCATCTGTAGACAACTTGACATCCCTTGCAGAGGGATAGTGGAAAGGAGGTGAGTCACTCAGGGTGCAGTGTAGCATTAATGAAACTCACAACCTTCCTCTAGTTCTTAAACGCTTCCTCCTCCCCACTATCATGATCCCAATTCTACCTTGCAAACCTGGTTAGACCAGAGGATGCACAGCAGTGCGGATGGGAACTGGAAACACAGGGAATCCAGGAGAGCTGAATCCCTCAGGACCAGTGGTGAGAGTGGCATACAGGGAGGGGAGGGTGGGGCAGAAATGGGGAACCGATTACAAGGATCTACATATAACCTCTTCCCTGGGGGGTGGGCAACAGAAAAGTGGGTGAAGGGCTCATGAGGGAGGGGGGAGCAAGGAGAGGGGGGCGGGAGAAAAATTAGGAGCTGATTCCAAGAGCCCAAGCGGAAAGTGAGCGTTTTGAGAATGATAAGGGCAATGAATGTTTAAGTGTGCTTTATACAATGGATGTATGTGTAGATCGTGATAAGAGATGTATGAACCCCAATAAAATGATAAAAAAAGAAAAGTATAGATTTTCAGATTCAGTTACAATGTAATTTTAAAGAGACTCGCCTAAATAATACTGTGCTGAAAATGGATAAGACATGCAAGGAAATGCTAAACTTTTAGATGTATTGTAAAGAATTGTAAACTAAGATTAAAAATGTGAGGCTCTGATTGAAGGGAAGCCAGTTAGTTCTATTAGAATAACATTCTCTATCTTTTTAACCTAGTGGTAAATTTTAGCCAAGAGCTTCCATCTTCCATTTCTGACAGTCCTGTACATTTGCTTGTTATCCCTATAGAAGCAGTTCATTGGTTTATCTCTTTATGCTTTGAAAATCACTCCATGAGACAAATCTCTATTGATTTATAAAATAATAAAAATATGTTAAATAAATAAATAAAATCAGGAAAGGTGTGCATCAGGGTTGTATCCTCTCCCCATTCAATAATTATTCAATCTGTATGCTGAGCAAGTAATTAGAGAAACCAGACTATATTCCACATAATTCAGCATCAGGATTAGAGAAAGTTTCATTAACGACCTACATATGCAAATGACACAACTTTGTTTCCGAAAGTGAGGAGGACTTGAAGCACTTGTTGGATGAAGATCAAGGAATGTAGCCTTCCTTACAGATTACAACTGAATGTAAAGAAGACAATAACCCTCATAACTGAACTGGTAGGTAACATCATGATAAATGGTGAAGAGTTTTAAATTGTCAAGGATTGTTTCCTTGCTTGGATCCATAATCAAGAGTCATGGAAGCAGCAGTCAAGAGATCAGCTGAAGGGTTGAGGTAAATCTGTTGTACAAGATTTCTTTAGAATTGAAAAGTAAGGATGCTACTTACAAGACTAAGATGCATCTGACCCAAGCCACATGTGTCAGCTTGATGTCTCTGAGAAGCAAAAGCATTGATGTTTACATGTGTTTAGAAAAAAACTATTTATATTAAAGAATGATTTACACAGTTGTATAAGTAGTTCGGTCTAGTCTAGTTGAAGTCAGACTTCTCCTGACTTGTGGAAACTGATGAACAGAAATCAGGATGACAAAGCAGATTGAGTTGGCCAAATGAATCCACAACCAGTAGTCAGCTAATGGCTTCTGGAATTGGCCTGCAATGAAAAGGAGATCAAGGAACCATAGCAGGATGACAAAGCAGAGACAGCAGGGGGCATGGGCTGGCAGATACAGAGCTCTGCAGTGGACTGAATGAATTCACAGCTGGTATTCTGATGATAGCTCCTTGGATGGCCAGGAGATCAAGGAATGAGAGATCCAGCTCCAGCAGAAGGTGAAGGATCAAAGAGGATTCAACATTTCTCAGTCTCTCCCTCATATGCAAAAAGGCTTATGGCACCAAGGAGGCGTCATCAGACTGCTTGCAATTGATAGGTTGAGCTCCACCCCTGCACTCCCTCAGGAGTATCTAGTTGGCATAATCCCTATGTATCACACCAGGATATTTTTAATTGCCTCATATGCATGTGAAAGTTTGATATTGATTAAGGAAGTCAGACGATGGCATTTAATTACGATGCAAGAGAAGGAGAAGGAAAGAACCACAGGCTACCAAAACAAACCCCCCAAAAAATTGTTTTGGAAGAAGTCCAGCTAGGCTACTCCTTAGAGGCAAGGATGGACACACTTCATTTCATGGATTTTGGACATGTTCTCAGGAGCGACCACTCCTTTTGGAAGGATATCACGTTTGGTAAAGTAGTAGGGCAGTGAAAAAGAGGAAGATATTTAGCAAGATGAATTGACACGACCGCTGCATTGATGGACTCAAACATAAGAACAATTATGAGGTTGTCACAGGATCAGGCAGTATTTCCTTCGGTTGTATATAGGCTTGCTATGAGGTGGACCCACCCTGAAAGCATCTAATGACAATGAGTTGGAATTGATTCCCTGCACCTAATCTCATCAACAACAATTTCTCCCGTGATGCTAGTGCTGTTAGTCAACAGACCACACTGCTATAACTAGGGTAAAGCTTGATGCTGGAATGTGAAGTTTAACATCAAATTATTTATGCGAGTGAATCCATCACCAGCCAACTAATCAATGTATTGGCAAATCTGACTGTGGCCAAAGTTGTTATTACTTTTATATCAGCACGAAAGAGGAAAGAAAAGGCTTTAAAAGCCTCAATGATTGACTTCAACTATTGAGCAAATTGCACTGATGGAAATGGAGACTATATCTGTGCTTGCTGTATCTGTCCATCATCTTGCCTGAGAGCCAGGACGGTAGGAATCGGAGGGCTTATCTCTGCGCAAAGGTAGCATTAGATTTGGAAAGAGATGAAATGAAAAACATAATACAAGAAAAAGACTACTCTCTTTTCTTCGCTGGTGTAAAAGGAGTACTTTAAGTAGGCGTCGAATGTTTTTAAGATGTTATATTTCATCCACTTGCAACAGTGCAAGCCTTAAGTGTAATAAAGGTTAACTTCATGGGGCATGGAGGGAACCATTAAATGATCACTCGTTTTAACAGGCAATCTCTGTTCTTGCACACACAACTGTACTTGGGTTGGCCCCACTCCCCAGAACCTTCATGGCCAGTTGGTCATGACAAAAGTGTTTTCTTTTTTGTGGACAACAGCCAGAGGCTCACACATGTTTCTGAAATTTTAACCCAGACAAAAAAATGTGCTACCTGAGACCCCAGGAACATCACAAAATCATAAGCTTTATCGTCATAGTTAATAACACTTGGGAAAGGCAAGCATGGAAACCGCATGGTACATTGGTAAAAATCATTTGGCTATTTTCCTAAAGGTTAATTGTTCAGACCTATCAGCCACTCTATACGAGAAAGATATGGAAGCCTGGTTCCTAAAAAAAATTGTTGCTTAGAACCAGTCAAGAGATCAACGGACATG
The DNA here is from genome assembly GCF_050624435.1 of Tenrec ecaudatus. NCBI lineage: Eukaryota > Metazoa > Chordata > Mammalia > Afrosoricida > Tenrecidae > Tenrec > Tenrec ecaudatus. The sequence goes on from NC_134544.1 coordinate 43,399,483, forward strand.
TTGGAACTGACATGACGGCAAAGGACTTGGTTTGGCGGTTAAAGGTAGGCAGTGGGTGCTTCCGCAGGAAGAGTTAATCTGGGTTCCAGATGGAGTGAGTGGCAGGTCCATGTATTTTGGTGGTTCTGTTGGCTGCAAGCAGTGAGGGTCAGGCACGGCAGTCAATCTAACAGTGATTAACAGCCAAGCAGAGCCTCTGGAGCTTCATTCCCTAGCCCCTGCTCTGCTTCCTCTTTAACACTCAGGTAAATGTCAAAAACGGACCTAGGGATTATAGCTGACAAGGGGTAAATGTCGTCAGGTTGTCCTCCAAAGGTTAAGGTTCTCCAGACTCACTTGGAAGCCCCAATCTCCAATAACCATTAATCCACTCTACACTGGTAGGAGTGAGCATATTTATGACTACAGTCACTAAAGGGTGAAATAAAGATTAGTTTTTAGTTAGGAACGCAAAGCTTCTGAGATCAATAGAAACTCACTACTGAAATCAATCTAAAGTTTGGAATTTTTAAGTAAAGATTTACTGGGCTTCCTTGTACAGTTAATTTTCCAAAGGGAAAACAAGTGCAGGAATGCAACATAGTAATCAAATTGAGTAAACGCTAGGCCGTTTACAAACTGACCTTGGTTATGTGCATAACAAATAAGTATGTAAAGCAATAAAATTGCCCATAATGCAGATTGTAAATTCACCAATAAACAGGTAAAACCAAAATACACATATAGATTTGCATGATAAAATTATCAGCAGCTACATTTGCCTATTTGAAAGCATAAATAATCAATAGGCATTAATAATGAAGTTATTCATGCATTCCCTATTACTGTGCATATTAAGTGTTTCAATTATTTCTACTTAGTTTGATAGATAAATGTACACCCATATTTTATGAAAGGCTTCAAAGGGGATATAGAATTGTTCTTGAAAACAAAAGCTGCTGTTTGGATGAAAGAGCAAGTGGACTGGAAATACATAGCTTGTTATACTCCTCTGCTGTTCATGTTTGATGCATGCACACAATTTATTATGCAATTTCTTGAGATTTGACAAAGTAATTGTCTGGCAAACCTAGCTCTGATGACTTTTTTCTCGTTCATAAGACTGTAGGTATTTGGTAGAAATGATTTAATAGATCAATGTCTATCAGTACTCTTTTGCTTGTTCTACATTGTGTTCTATCAATATGTTAGAGAGACACAAGAATATTTTCTGAGGAGTGTGATTGCCTGTAGTGAATGCATGTTCTTCAGAAGGGTAAGGACGTGATTGCTTGCAATAAGCCAGAACGTCCCTAGGTAGCCTTCCAGAACCGCTGGTGGCACAGTGGCTAAAGAGCTCGGCAACTATCTGAAAGCTCAGTGAGACGAACACTCCGGATGCTCCGCAGGAGAAAGATGTAACAGTGTGTTCATATTAAACCCACTGCCTTTGAGTCAATGCCAACTCGTAGCAAGCCTGGGAGACAGGATAAGGTTTCCAAGACTGTCAGGCTTTACAGGAACAGACAGCCTGCTCTTCCTCCCCTGGAATGGCTGGTGCATTTGAACCTCTGGCCTGCGGTTTAGCAACCCAACAACTCAGCCCACTGTGCTACATGGTTCTTTCTCCATACAAATTACAACCTTGGCAATCCTAACAGGAAGTTCAACTTTATTCTATAGGGTCATTGTGACTCTGACTCTGCTGGATGGCAACGAGTCTGGTTTGGGTTTGGGCTTTTATAAGGTAGCTGCACAGTTTCTCAGTAGGCTAGGAGAGCGAGAGACACCCTCCAAGGTGAAGGGGATGATGGAAGGCAGGCATAGTCTCTAGTTCACTTCTGATTGGCTGTTTTGATGGTAGGTTGCATTGTATGCTGTTTGTACCCTTTGCTGTAAGTGGAGTCCAGCTCATGGTGGTACTGTGTGTTATAGAGCAAAACTGGACTCACTGGGTTCTCTTGGGTGGATCTGTATAGAAACAGATCACGAGGGTGATATGTATGAAGCAGTCTCTAACTAATTCTGTATCTGAGATCCGTTTCCCACCATTTGTTGCAAGGACACTGAGAGCATACTTTTACTTTCATTCTGTCCTTCAGAGCAGTGCTGTAAAGAAATGGGGATTCTCCATGGACATTATCCTATTTGTAATATTTAGAGAACAAATTCATTTCTTTAGCTGCTTAAAACTGGCATCTCCCACCTGGTACTATAGTCTTGGTAAATATACCAATAGCCACTAGGCATACATTTGCATGATATTCTTAAATGGTAGAATCTAGAAATGACACAAGAAGCAAATAATGTTTCCTAAATTATTGAAGATGAGGGGGTACCCTCCAAAAAAAACAGAAAAAAACTCTGGTGGGTGCAGCTTTTGTAGTCCTAATTTTTCCTGAAAGGTGAGCATCAAGCAACTCACTCTGAGTTAGTGCACCCAGTGGCATCCCTGGGAAGGTTCTCTGGTCACAGTGAATTTTTTTTGAGAAATACTTGCACTTGAACCTTGTTTTTTGTGATGGCTGATATAAGGGAACACGTGCAGCTGTGAAATTTTGCTTCTTGCTCAGGAAAAATGCCGCAGAACCTGTTGTGATGTTGACCAGCACTTACAAGAACAGTGCTATGGAAAAAACTCAAGTGTATAGATGGTTGTCCCATTTCAAACAAGGTGAAATGTTGGTTGATGACATGCCTCGTTCTGGACATGTCAATTTCCCAAAAGGACAAAAATGTCAACAAAACTCATGTACTTGTGCTCAAAGACCAACGATGGACCATTAAAGAGATGGGGACGTTATCTGGACTATCTTGGAGCTCAGCTCGGTTCAGCGAATTTTAATGGAAGGTTTGGGAATGAGAAGGGCCGCTGCAAAATTTGTGACTGACCAGCAAAAAGAACATCGACTGGAAACATGCCAGGCTTTGTAAGAAGACCTCCAAAGAAACCCGAGCTTTTCCCCCAAGTCATTACTGTTGAGGAGACATGATGCTGTTCTCAAAACCCCCGAAACCAAAGATCCATCAAGCCAGTGGAAGATGCCATCATCATCTCACCCCCCAAAAAGCTTGTCAAGTGCAATCAAAGATCCAGACGATATTCATTTGTTTTTGTCATGTGAGGGGGATAGTGCATTTGGAGTTCATTACACCAGGTCAGATTGTCAATCAAACGTTCTATTTAGAGGTTCTGAAAAGATTGTGCAATAGTGTCTGACAAAAAAGGGACCGGACCTGATTTGTGGCAGACGGGGGACTGGTTTTGCCACCAAGACAATGCACCTGCTCACACAACCATCTCAATGCGCCAGGGGGTGTTTTTTTGTTTTGCTTTGTTTTTGAAAAAAAAGTAGCATGCCTCTCTTTCCCCACCTACCTTTCTCTCCTGACCTTACTCCATGTGACTTCTTTTTGCTTCCGAGAATAAAGAGGGACATGAAAGGACAGTGATTTCATGAAGTAGAAGAAGTGAAGAAAAAGCCTAGGGAAGTGCTGTCAGCCATCCAAACAGATGAGTTTGAAAAGTGTTTCTAAGAATCGAATCACAGATTTGACAAATGTAATGGAGAGTACCTTGAAAGTGACAAGGCTGTTTTGTAAAATAATAATAATAATTAAATATATAGCTTTGAAAAAATTCTGGATTATTTTTTTGTGTGTAGCAGGGGTGAGGTGTGGGTGTACTTCCTTGTGCATCCTAAAACAATACATTTGCACTTCATTCTTTGTGGAGGAAAATGAATTCTTCTGTTTTATACTTACATGGATATGTACAAAACAAGATATATATACTTATATGCATGCACCCTCCTAGTAAATACAATAAATAAAATCTCTATGTCTATATGTAAGGATAAAGATTTTGTCACCTACATTATTTTGGGATGTTTTGGTTAATGACACAATATTGAAGCAGATGACTTGGGAGTTTTAAAATTATTTTAATAAATTACATTTCTAGGCGATCCATTTAGCAGATTGACTCAATTCTGCCTCCGATGATGAAGTGGGGCTGATTCATAGTGACCCTTGAGGACAGGGTGGAACTGCCTATGCGTGTTTCTGAGACTGTAACTCTTTTTTTCTTTTTTTTAAATAATAAATCATTGTATTGGAACTCATACAACTCTTTTTTTTTCTTTTTAACAATTTATTGGGGCTCATACAATTCTTATCGCAGTTCATACATATACATACATCAATTGTATAAAGCACATCTGTACAGTCTTTGCCCTAATCATTTTTTTTCTCCTCTTTTCTTTTTTTACATTTTATTAGGGACTCATACAACTCTTATCACCATCCATACATATACATACATCAATTGTCATACAACTCTTATCACCACCCATACATACATCAATTGAGTAAAGCACCCTTATACATCCGTTGCCCTCATCATTCTCAAAATTCGCCTTCCACTTGAGTTCCTGGAATCAGCTAATTCTCCTTTTACCCTCCCCGTCGCTCCCCACTACCCTCTCCCTCATGAACCCTGGAAAGCCCTTTTTGTTCTCCCCAGGAGTGGCTGTCAGTTTTGAACTGCTGCCCTTGTGGGTCGCAGCCCACGTGTGACCACTATACCTCCAAGACATCTTTTTTTTTTTTTTTCAGGAATACGCTGTCTAAACATTGTTAGGGAGCCTTCTGAATAAGGACACTTTTGTGCCATGGGGAAACTATTTTTGAGGGCAGCACTGACATCAAATTTTTGACAATGCTATTGTGGACTTCATCCCAAATTGTCGAAGCTTCATAACATATTTATAGGAACACTAACCCACCACAAAGCAACAATTTTCAGATGGCTCAAACATTGTAAGGAAAGCAAGAGGATCTCAAAGATGATCCCAAAGAGGGAGCCAATCAACCTAGAAAAATCAAGAAACTATGGCTGAAGTCCCGGGGCAGGTAGAGGAACACCACAGACTCAACATTGAGGCGGTACCTGCAGAAATTAGCATCTCACGTGGTTCAGGATTTTCCATTTTAAGTGAATATCTTGCCTCAGTGAGCTTTCCACTCAATGGGTGCCAAACACATTGCATGAAGTGAAACTAGCTCAAGGAGCTCCACTGATACTTTAAGCAAGATTAAAGATAATGGAGACTATTTTATGCAGTGAATCATAACTAAGGACAAGTCTTGAGCCAGAGGACAAGGTTCAGTCACAGCAGAGGCTTCCAAGGGGATCTTCTGGGTGGGGAGATTAGCTTAGAAGGTTATGCCCACTGTTTTGGAAGATTCTGAAAGAGTAATCTTGATAGGTTTTTTGTAAGACATAGAATAAATCCAAGGGGTTATTAGGAATATGTTTTAATAACACTGAAAACTATTTGATGACAAAACAGTTCCAGGAAAGTAAATGGGCAAAAATTCCATGACAAGAGTTTTTTTTCCCCATGTCAATAATGCACTTGCTTCAGAATAGAACTGGATTTGTCCATACCCCATCCACCCTATAGCCCTGATCTTGACCCTTCACGTTTCTTTTTGTTCCCCACATTCAAAGAATATTTAAATGAAAGATGATTTCAATTCCTTGACGATGCCAAATGATGTGATAGAGACTAAAGAACAATGAATTCTTTGTGGAAAGATTAGAGAAACGGAAACACCACATCCAGAAGGGTTTGGCCCTGTTGTTGATGCTGGCTACGAGTGAGTCTGTTGTGACCCACAGCAACTTTCTGTACAGATAGAGGCCTGTCTGGGCCTTTATCATCCTCACAATTGTTTCCATGCCTGAGCGTATTGTTGCAGCCATTAATACCCACGGTATTCATCCATCTGGTTGAGGGCCTTCCTATTTTTCGTTGCCCTTCTATTTTATCAAACATAATCTCCTTCTCCAGGAACTGGTCTCTCCTGAAAACATGTCCAAAGTATGTGAGATGAAGTCTCACCATCCTATCCTCTAAGGGGCACTGTAGCCATACTTTGTCCAAGGCATACTTGGACATCCTAGCCATCCTTTATACAAGACAGAGCTGCTGTCCTTTTAGCAGTTTATGGGACTTTAAATATTCTTCTGCAGCACCACAATTCAAATGCATAGATTCTTCTTCAGTCTTTCATTCAATGTCCAATTTTCACATGCAATAGAGAGCAATTGAAACTACTTTTTTTCAATTGAGTCAACTGCAAATTTTAAAAATTGGGTCCAGTGCACTTAGTTCTCAAAGTAATATCCATGCTTTCAATAGTCTAAAGAGAGCTTGTGCCACAGATTTGTTAAATGCATTGAGCGTGCATGCGAGCAAGACAATATCCTTGACAACTTCAACCACCCCTGCCACTGACACTTCCATTGGTCATCAGTGAAATAGTCTATTAAACTAAGTTTGGGCTAGGTTTGGATATTCATTCTTATAGCCTTTGCTCAATAAAGCTGTGTCTGAAGTATCCTATCAGGGTTATATACAGTATCTTGATATCTTTCCTATTCTATTGAAAATATTTTGAATTTCAATTGCAATGTATTCTTTGATTTTTGTAGTGTTTTCTTATTAGATAGTAATTCTAAAAAAAATTGTACTGAGAATGATACCTTTATTACTAGAGTACTTCCTTAGGTCCTTATGTTAGTCTGGGTAGACTAGAGAGACAAATCCATGGAGACTCATATGTGGACAAGAAAGAGCTGTACATACAAGAGCAGTTGAATATTGTGAAAACAGCCCAGCCCAATCCAGATCAAGTCCATAAGTCCATATTAGTCCATTTGTCCGATACCAATCTATAAAGTCCTCTTCAGACTCATGAAATACATACAATGATGCCAAATGCAGGAAGATCACAGGCCAGTGGGTGGGACATCTTGTGGATCCAGTGGCATTGTAAGCATCTCAGCTCTGGCAGGACTCTCCATGTGGCTTTTCCAGGTGCGAGGATCTAACATAGTTTCATGCATCTTGTCAGTAGAGTATCTCTTAGGGAGTCAACCTGAGAGAGTCTCCCACCTCCAAGGATGAATATAGGAATTTCCAGAATCCTCAGGGGAAAGACCATGCCCACACAAAGGGTTCAATGATTGACAGACTAGACTCCGCCCTACACTCTTAATTCTCAAATTAACACCAAATTATGTAACTACTACAGACCACTCCTTGTCAATTTGACACTTTCACATAACTCTTTAGCCATATATAATTTTCAAATAAACCATAATAAAATAATATCTGTACCTAACAAGATAAAATGAAAATGCATACAATTCAATATGTGCTACCCTCATTTAAACATAACATTCTGTAAGTGAACAAAACAAAAATATTCTATATTTATGGACTTGATCTGGATTGGACTGGGATGGTTTTGCAATATTCAACTAAAGCTCTTTGTCATACACGCATGAGTCTCCCTGGATTTGTTTCTCTAGTCTACCCCGACTAACACAGTCCTATAGAGAGCCTATGGTCTTTTCAATGCCAAGATGATGAAGATTTTCCAAAGTTTTTCCTATTCTTCTTCTCCTATTAGATGTGTTTCTCATGAAAATCTGTTTGGCTAAAATTAAATTTGGCTGTCTTAAATTAAATTGTTGTTGGAGACATCAGCATACACTCATGGTTACCTGAATGGAGATACAGATGGTTATATGTAAATATATAGTACATTTATAAATATATACATTGATAAGTTGACACAGATATATTACCTTGTTTTATCAACTAAGAGGACCTAAGTGAAATGACACTGCAGTAACAGTAAACATCACTAATCCCAAACTTTAACTTCTAATACAATTCTAATACCATCAACAGAAAGTGAGGCTTCTTGGAGAAATGGCTGATTCCACCACAGGCCAGGGAATATCCTAGCTGACCCTGGAACATTTTACAATTACCAGGTGGTAAAAACACATGTACACAGAGAATACTGGGAACACGTAAAAAAAAGACACGGGGGAAAGCATAGTGAGCTCCCAGTGGCCAAAGCTAGAACAGGGAATAGTTTGACCAGCTACATACATCAAGCACTCTTAGATTATATCCCACCTTATAAATTAAATATCCAATAGACCACACCAATATAAATGCATTTTTAATTAATAAGTAAATAAATGGAGGAGAATAGACATATCTTCAAGAAAGAGGATTTCCAAATAAGTTATGTAGATAATTCTGCCTTCAAGGAGCTGGGACATAACTTCCTACTCCTTAAGGATGAGCTGAACCTAATGACTTTTTCCCCCAAAAGAAGTGGATAAAAGAGTACCTTTGCTGTGGAGAAACTTGACAAAAATTAAGTCATTTGATTCAGGTGAACATCAACAGGAAGGTCATGTTAACCGTATGGACCCTGGATATGATGCAACAAACAGGGAACTTTACCCCTGGTCCCCCTTCCAAAAACCGCTAATCCCACTGTAATTGTCAGAAAAACTTCAGAAAAATCCCAATTAACAGCCATTGCAAAACAGAATAAGCAGTATTCCTGAAAACAGTCATATTAAAAAGCAAGGCACGTGCAAGGAATTAAATAGCCAGAGAAGAACATAGAGACATGAGAACTACATGTAATGAATTATCCTGAATTGGGACCCTGTGACATAAAAACAAACCAAATCAAAAACATCATTCGTTAAGAACTAAGAAAATAGGAAAAATCCATGCATTTTAATTGATAATAATACATCGATATTGGTTCACTAATCGTAACAAATGTGCCATACTTATGTAAGACACCAATAATGGGGGAAATTGACTATTGAGTATTTGCGAACTCCCTCACTTTGCTGTAACTTGAAATAAGCTCTAAAATTAAGTTTATTTTAAAAATACCACTGTATCTTAGACTCTTTATAGGTGCAAAAAGCCTCATCTTTCTCCAGTGGAAAGTCTGGTGGGTTTGAACTGCTAACCTTGCCACCAGCAGTCCAGCAAGAACTCACTATGCCACCGGAGCTCTTTCAAAGAATCTAAGATCACTATGAAATAGTTACTTCAAAGTATAACCAGGTAGCCTGTGAGGGAAAATTGGTACATCAAGCAAAGTGATACAGCTTCATAATGACACATTCACATTTGAGAATTAAATATACAGGTACTTGACTGGTAATGATAAGAAAACCATTAATGATTTTAAAAATAGCAATAGGATAGTGGGTAGGAGGACATGTAAACATTGATGACTACAAAATTAGGGAGACCTTTATTAAACAAAATTTTCAAAATGTGAAGTATTTCTCGCTAGATGCTCTACCGAGCTCTAGACACTTCTATAAATGCTGTTTCTTTCTAACCCAGGACACTGAACTTTTTTATTTACACTACAGCCAAGGAACAGTTTGGGCATCCTGAAATCATCTTTCTTTGAAATCTTCTTTGAGTTTGGGGAATGAAAATTAGGCTGAAAGTGCAAGACCTGGGTTTTCAGGTAGATGTAGTAAGGTTTCCCAAGGACATGCTCATCGGAGAGTCTTTGATGGTACATGACAGAAAAAAAGGAATTCCTTAACACTGCTTTCCTGGTTTCTTTCTCCGGAAACAATTTTCAATGTTCTATAAACGTCTTCACAATAAGCCCCTCTGATGATCCCGTGTCTTTGGATAAAATCTGTCAGGATCACACCTTTGGAATCCAAAAGAGAGTCACCACAACCTTCTGAGCTGACTTTTCTCTCTTCCACTGGACTGACCTGGAAGATCCCTCAGAAGCCATCGTTTGGAATGGCTATTTTGAGGCAGCCTAACAACATTAACGCAATTGTGTTGCTGAATGACTATCTCTGCAGTCACTTGCTGATGACAAAGATATTTTTAAGCACTACTCATTTGGAATAAACTTGTCCATGGATGGACTAGAGTTCCCAGTAGCAATAGTTCTTTTTCTTTTAACTTATGCTGGTATTTCACCACAGCAATGACTATATCTTCATTTTTAAGAATTTGTGAAAGAAAGAAAAAACTCATATTCACAAAGAAAAGAAGCATGTGGAGGTGATTAGAATAATTTGCATATTGAATGATACCTCCTCAGGATAAAGATGCATTGTCTTGCTTATAGAGAACAGCGCTTCCTTTTTTTAAATGATCACCTGGACAGGGAATTTCCATGGGAAAGCAAATACTTGCCCCACTGGACTTCAACTCTTGTAAAATGCTTGATGCATAGAAAACCATGTGCTTGTGAAAATGCATGATAAAGTTTCTGTCTCTGCACTCAAAGCACTTCCACCCTTTTGATTTGCTGCTTGTATCTGACTAATTCTACCAAAATAAGTGGGTAAATCTTGGCTTTTGTCCCAAGTCTCTGCATAGTTCTAGAGGTGAAAGAATACTTATTTCTTTCTCCTTTCTTTCCATTACCCCCATGAATCTTTGAGAAAATCCCCAGTTACACACAAGATACTTCTTTCAAAGTACCTCTGTAGTGTCATTGCCATTAGCTGCCATCAAGTTGATTCTGACTCATGGAGACCATGCAGATTCTAAATGCTCCCCAAGACTCTCTTGGCTGTAATCTTGAAGATTAGAATGGTACATAAGTACCACTGTACCACTGAGTGGGTTTGAAGAACCATCTTTTAAGTTAGCAGCTAAATAGAAAGCTAGGGAATCCATACCACACCATAGGGGATTTGAGACCAGGAGAAGGAAAATGATTTGCCTAGAAGCACAGGTAATGTCAAAGATAAGCAGAAGACCATCACCTTTATTCTTTATTGTTGACATGAAGACCTGTTGCCCCAAAGCTACTTTTTGAGTCAGGATCACATTCTGTAGCTTATGGTTTCCATTTTCAGAGGAAGAAATTGGTCAGAGAGAAGTTCCCAAGGTGACTCGGATGAAAAGGGAAGAACTAGGATGCAAACCCGGGTGTTTATTTCCAGAATCCAGACTCTGAACCATGACACCAGGCTACCTTTGTTTAGTAGTTTAGTTAATATTTATATAATAGCAATTTTTTCCCTTCAGCTGTTTAGAGAATTTTGCTTTGCTGGGTCAAATTTAATAGAGAAAAAAGATTGACAAGAAGCTCTCACTAAGGTCCTATCTAGCTCTTACCATCTATGTGCTGTGGGTGGGCCATTTTTCATTTCACAATACTATAAATATTATTAAGTTTTAAAGATCAGGTGAATATCATCAACAGATTGCTGTTGAGCTGGTAACTTGGAAATTTTTACTTAAAATTGTGTTCACATATTTACTGAAAATCTACTGTGGATAAGGTAGAGAATGAAACACCATGAAAGAGCTATATGTCAGGCAAAAGGCTATTTCTCCCCTAGACATCAGTACTCTAGGAATATTTAAATGCATTCCACAAATAAGCAATTATCAATATAAAGCACTAATAGTATATGTAAAGAGAATCACAAACTATACAGAAGTCAGAGGTCTACTTTTTCTGTTCAGGTCAGCCTTCTATGTAACCTCATTAGAACAATTGTCATCTTATCAGTATTCACTTGCTGTGTCTAATTACCTGCCTGCATCCTCTACTGGCAGTTAGCCTCTTGAGGGCAAATGTGCAGTTCTGTTCATCTTGTTGTATCCTCCATGTTTAACACGTGGTCTGGGTTATAACAGAGACTTAAAATGTGTTTGAGAAAAGAATACATGAAAGAATGGAAGTTCATAGGAGGCAAGCATTTCTTCTGTGAGCAGTGGAGGAAAATGGTTGACCTCTGGAGTCTGGTTTTTGTTGGCTTCAATCTCAGCTCTACTGCTGAGGAACCGTGTAACTCTAAGTAAGTTACCTGATTTCTCAGCACTTCATCTTGTTCTTCGGTAAAATGATAATAAGAATGCCTCCCTGGGTCATCTAATATTACAATAAGCAAGTCACCAAGAAAACTAATGTTTCAGCACAATAGGTATCTATCTACCTCAGGATTCTGCCCACCAGTAAGTTGGACAGTGAGAGTTCTTCTGTCTCAGCCAGATTCATTCATCCATCAGAGATCAGGATGGGTTTTTAGGCTGGGAAATGTCTGGTCCACATGGGGGCCTCATCTTCCAGCATGCTAGGCTCTTTCACATGTAACCAAGAGGTTTCCAAGAGGGAAAATTTGAAGGATTCAAGACCTCTTCAGGCTTAAGCATCAAATTGGCATCAAGTCACCTCTGTACCATTCTATTGGTCAAAACAAATCACAAGACCACCTCACATTCAAAGAATGAAAAGTAGACCACACTCTTAAAGAAAACAGTGCAGTGTACATAGCAGGAGGGTTGGACAATTGGGACAGTGCTGGGTATCTACTACAGTTGAGGAAGACCCTCAATGAGATGGATCGGCAGAGTGGCTGCATCAATGGGCTCAGGCATAGGAACAATTATGAAGATGGTACAGGACCTTGCAGTGTTTTGCTCTGTTGTGCAAAGGGTCGCTATGGGTCAGAGCCAGCTGGATGGCACCTAACAACACAACTATATTCTCTCAAAGAACCAGGAAAGTATTGTGGGTTACGCTTTGGGCTGCTAGCCTATCAGCCACTTCAAGGGGGCAAATTTAGGTTTTTCTGTTACCATAAAGATTTGCAGACTTGGAAATCCAAAGGCTCAGTTCTACTTTTCCTATTGGGTCACCATGAGTCTGAATCCACTCGAGAGCATTGGTTTGGATTACTCCACCCTCTCAATGGATTATTGAAAGGATTGGAAAATAATACATCTATGTGCCTGATACACAAGTAATGGGTTCAATGAATATTAGTTGTTACTTTTAAGGTGTGGTCGGCAAAAAAAACGTTTAATAATAGAAGAAAACCTGAATGTAATTTTGAGACAGCTCTATATGTGGAGAAGCAAGGCCACTCATGAGGACCAAACTAAACACAGGTGTTATAGAATGTGAAAGTTTGATATGCCCAGAAGAAAGACTACTAGAGAGAGACTGCACAGAAGAGCTGGATCCTGGAGACCTGGAATGATGGCTAGGAGTTGTACTTGACTCTGGGAAAAGAGTGAACCATTAGTGCTTTAAAAATTTTTAGCCTTTAGCTAATAACACAAATTCTTTTTTTTATAATCATTTTATTAGGGGTTCTTACAGCTTGTATAACATCAATTGTATCCAGCACATTTGTACATAGGTTACCATCATCATTTCCAAAATAGTTTCTACTTGAGCTCTTGGTATAAGCTCTTCTTTTTTCCCTCCCTCCCCCTCATTGTCCATTGTCCCACTTCACCCACATTTCTGTTATTCATCCCTTTGAGGGGCGGCGTTATATATCCAATCTTGTGATGGGTTGCCCCTTTCTCACCCTTGCCCCTCCCTGACCACGCCCCTACCCTCAGGCTAACACTACTCCCATTACTGTTCCTGAGGGGTTATCTTTCCTGAATTCCATGTGTGGAGAGCTCTTATCTATATCAATGTGTGTTCTCTGGTCTAGGCAAATTTGTAAGGTAGAACTGTGTCATGGTACGTGGGGGATGGGGAGGAAAGTATTCAGGAACTAGAGGAATGATGTGTGATTCATCAATGCTATACTGCACCTTGGTGGAATCATCCCTTTTATAGCCCTTCTGTGGGGGGCTATCCAATTATCTACCCCTGGGTTTTGGGTCTTCACTCCAACCTCAGTTTCGCATTGCTAGAGTTGTTTGTTTTGGATCGTTTGATACCTGATACCTGATCCTGTCGTCACCTCCTGATCACACAGGCTGGTGTGCTTCCACCTGGGCTTATTTGAATAGCACAAATTATTTTCTTTCATGGCTGCTTCAGGTAGTTTGCTACTAAATCTTCCTGATACTTCTGGCCAAGTCTACACAAAATTTAAAATAAAATAAAAAGTAGAAGTCAATGCATTTAGTCTGGGTTCTGTAACTCCCTGGATTTAATGGTCCCTCTTAGACCAATTGAATTCTATCTGTGGAATGGAGTCGTCTTGCCCTTTATCCAGCCCACCCACAATGGCTGCTCTCTTAAAGGACAGGCCTCATAAAAGTGGTATTCACTAGCTAAAAGAAAGAGGTGAAGGCAGCCTCTAATGTTCATACAATTCAGAAATAATGCATAAATCTTAAATAGAAGCGTCTGGAATTAAGAAGATAAAGTTCTCTTGTGATTGCCCCTTTATAGGCAACAAAGCACTTCTCCGATTGCTTTGAAGTCATTCCTCAGTTTCTCCAATCCTATGAGGTGGTCCTGACAGCAGTCATCCACAGTCGCTGGATTGACTTGAAGGCTGACTCTGTTGGGCAGAGCAACTACAGTGGCAATCATTTAGCATCTTTCCATTCTACACAGCTTATGTGTGGGTTTATGATGAATACTGAAGATAATTCTGTCAAAGTCTAAAGACTGTGGGAATCAGATGTCTACATGATTACATATCTATAGACATAGATTGTATAAATGTAGACATATAGACATAAATTGAAGACAATTCTGGCTAGTCTATGCCATGTGAGACTCATCCTGCTGAGTGCTCTTGAAGAGACAAGTCCTTCCTGCGATTTGAAAAACAATCTTGGCAGAGAAGCAAGCTGCTGGTGGTGCTCAGCAGGACAGATCAAACACACAGATGCAATTTCTGTACGTTGAAGGGTGAAGTGGGATAAAATTCAAATACTTACCATCGCTTAGTGGCTGGCATCTGATTGCTGCAAATTGAACCCTTCGTCACAGGATTTATTGTAAATAGTGTCTTATCATTTGTGACTCCTACAGTGTTTTCAGTCGAAGCCAGCACACGATATTGGAAGGGTACAATTTCGGTAAGATAGCCATACCAGGTCACCCACAGTTCATGGAGGGATTGTTATTTTAAATGTTCCTTTTCCAAAAAATGACTTAACAAATGATCATAATTGCCATTTTCTCTCAGAAAATTTAAATATAACCACATCATGTAACTTTAAAACCCACAAGGAATCCATCTTATTTGCTTCATTTCAAGAGCTGTTTTAGAAATGCATCCCCGGCCCCCCCACTCACAGTGCACTAGAACTCTCTCTTCTCTCTTCCATCTTAACTGGTCAAGGGATAGTTTAAATTTTTGAAAAGTAACTCTTATGTGGTTTAGAAGCAATAAAGGTTAGAGTAATTACAATTAGTGGCCAATATACCTTATCAATAAAAAGAAATTTGAAACTAAGAGATTTTTGAGGCTTACAGAACACACTCAAACTCCTTTATGATAAAAAGGGAAAATGGCAATAATTTTAAGTGATTGATACCTTTGGGGTTAGCTTCAAATACTTCATTGGAATCTGGTAAGAGATAAACATTAAAAATGAACCATAAAAATTCAGCTTTGCAGGTATGGAAGTTATGGTGGCCCCTGTTGTATGGCTTTGAGTGATAAGGAAACAGAAAAAACTACACTTTCTTAGAGTGACACCCTCTTCCTCTTCAAGAAAAATTTTAAAGATATATATATGTATCTTTAAAATTATATATGTATATTATATATTAAGGTCAGAACATTTGCACAGTCTATTCTCTTTCTTGTCTTTTCCCTGAAGAAAGTGCATTCTACTATTTCCCCCATGTGTTGAGGCTTTTCTGTGATGAATGTAACTATGAAAATGCAGCACCTTACTCAGCCAGACCAGAATATAGAAGTCTTACTATTCAATCACCTGGTTCCCGGATGGAGAAAGGCCTATGTGAGAGATAAATATTTCCATTCCATCCTTCTTCCTTTGTAAGAGTACATATCTCATATGCATTCTACTGTTGATCATGCTAAATGGGGAATTCCCAATCTCTGAACCTAAGAATTTTCAGTTTCCATGCCCCGCCCCCCTCCCTTAAGCAGGTGTGTTTCCATCTCTCAGAAATCAAAGAGGAAGGCAAGAGGACAAAGTCTGAGGATACCCCGATGTGTATTTTCATAAGTATACTAAGCAGAGCCTGGACTAATTCAAATGAATCATAAGCACAATCTTCATTACAAACAAAGTTTGATTTAACCGACATCCAGCTCTTTTTCACGGACATTTTATTCAAGGGCATTGCTTCCCTTTTTCTGTTCCTTTCTTTCTTGGACACCTCCAACTCCCATTGACAACAGAAATGCAGGGCTATTAATGTAAGGGCACAATACATCATGACATAAGTCTAGAGAAGATGTCCTCTACTGAAATGCACAGGAATCTCTCCTACAGCTAACATTCCAGATGCACACTGGGTTTTGTTTTTGCATGTTAAGTGAGGGTCAAAAATGTGAGCCCTTGGTGGCTGCCCTTAGATACCCATTGAGCCCCAAAGGTGAAAGGCTGTATTCATGAAATCGTAGCTGAGTCTCCTAGTATTACTGGGATTCTGACTCCTGAATGAAAGACACATCTGACAATATGCTAATTTCCCAATAAAAATATATGTGACTTCTGAACCTTTCTCCATGGATGAGCTGACGGAGAAGTCCAGAGATGGTTGTTTAACCAGACAAAATGATAGAGAAAATTTGTGTTTTCAAACAAGATCATCAAGCTTGACCAGTACAGGGGAGCAAATGTAAAGGGAAAGGCTGCCCTCATTTTGCCCAGCAGCTCTACTCCCCCCACCGCGCCCCCCATGCTCAGCCCCTGACCTCTAAGAAAATGTCCAGACCCAACCCCCCACCCCCAAGATAGTACAAATTGGCATCTTGGCATACTCTGGAATCAGTCTGGTATTGCATTGGGTGGGGGGGCAATCAGCATACAAATGTAGTGAAATCTGGAAACAACAGCACATATACAGACAAAAAAAAGTTTGCATATTGCACAGAGCGCTTAAAGATCATAAATCTATGCATGAGAAAGATGTAGTGGAAATTTTGGGGGGGATTAGAGTTTATTTTTGTCATCTCTGTGAGACAGCTACTCATTCATCCAGATCACAGCTAAGAAAAAAGCTGGTCACAGAAATTAGCAGTTTCAGCTCAGCAGCGAAGTCGCCAGCCTGTGAAGGCAGAGAGAAATTGACTAATTAGCAATGCGCACTAAAACTTGACGGTTCTTTATAGAGAGAGAGAAGAGAGAGGGAGAGAGAGGGAGAGGGAGGGAGGGGGGGCTCGCTTTTTCCCCTTCTTTCTTCCAAAGATGTTTGAAATCGCAGTCATTTACGCTCGACAATTTTTACAATAGCCTTGAGCCATAATTTTGCGAGTCTCTCCAGCATCCATCCCCCTGTATGGTCTCTCTCTACTGGCCAAGCACGACCGTTTCTCTCCCCAACCGTGGATTTCCTATTACTCTCGTTACGACTCACTGAGCCCCAGGCCCAAGGATAATGATGTGTTGTTTCTTGGTAGCATAATTTGTCACACGTACATTTTTTCTTCTTCTTCTCTTGCAGAAAGCTCTGCTCCCTCTCTCTTTCTCCCTCTCTCTCCCTCTCACTCCCTCTCTCTTTCTCTCTTTTCTTCCTCTCCTACATTTTCTTGCTGTTGCTAATTCATGGTGATCAAATGATGTACGACAAAATAAATTGTAAAGAGTGACTGTCTGGAGTTGGGAACCAGAAGGTGCCCCCCCCACCCCAAGGAGAGAGCAAACCTTTGAAAAGGAAGGACAATTGATTTTGGGGGGGGAGCTTAAGTGAGCCTTGACTTTGCAGCTGGTTGAGAGCAGGTAAGTTTCTGGCCTTGTGTCTGTCTGCCTTGTGTTTATTTGTTCCGTCTCTGGGGTTGTTGTCTGGGGAAGGGGACGGGAAGGGAGTCTTTCAGAAGGGTTGGCTGGGGGGGGGGGCGGTAGTTGTGAGGCAAACGCTTATAAAGAATAAAACTCTTATGGCAAGAAATAAGCAGACGACGGGGAAGAAGGGAGGGGAATAGGATAAGATGGGGATGGAGGGAGGGGGGACAACGAAGCAGGGAGTGCGAGCGAGCGCCAGAGAGGTCTGACCAGGTCCACTTAAAGGGAGAGACTTAGAGGTTTCAGGAAGAACCAGAGCTTTGGGGGCATGGGAAGGGGTCCGCGAAGAGTGCCTGGGGTGTGTGTGTGGGGGGGGGGTAGGGTCCACCTGGAACAGGATGGTAAAGTGAGTGGAGAGAAACCAGGTCCGGTATAAATGTGAAGCCGGCCATCCAAGACCGGCGCCAGGCAGAGCAGAGTGAGCCGCAGTGGAAGGGGCAGGTCCGGCGGGAACCTCGGTGCCAGGCGGCGGCGGCGGCTCAGCTCCCTGGGGCGGACAGGCAGGCGCTCGGGCGGTGGGCGGAAGGTGGGCAGAGGGTCTTGCCTCTCAGTCCTGGAAGGTGCAATTACAGGTTAAGGACCGGGCATATCGATCTCCCTTCGACCCCTCCTACCAGTCCTGCTCTGCTTTGACACGGACCTTGGAGACTTTGTACAGAAGTAGTTCCAAGGCTGGGGTGGGAGAAGGGGTGGGGGTTGGGGGGGTCCCCAAGTGGAGGGCTGTGGGGAGCTGTACCAAGGGGGCTCTGAAAGAAGCTGAAGCTAATGAAGATAATTCTAGCTGGGAGACAGAGACCCCTCACCTGACACCCCCTTCCCCAGCCCCATTGGACAGTCCCCATCCCCTCCCCCAACACCTGCCTTCTAACTTGAACTTCTCATAGTTACAGGAGTTAAAGCGTCTGCGCCTTGCGCGGGGGAGGAGGAAGAGCCGGCCAAATGAAACCCTCCAGGGACCCCCAGGCTCCTGCTCTAAATGTACCTCCAAATCCCCACTCCTCCCCGCGCCCCCACCAAGCCTCTCCAGGGCCCTCTCTCTCTCTCTTGGTGCGGCCCGCCATGGAGGGTGGAGGATCTACGCCTGAACTTTGGTTCTTAGAAATTCGGGGGTGGGGGGAGGCAGGGGGAGGGTGACAAGAGGAATTCCGCCAGGTTGAAAGGCGTCTCTGGAAAATGAGCAAAACTGAGCGGCGACCGGGGAAGCCAACAGTTTGCGAAGCAGGGAAGCGGGCAGGGCCGGTGAGGGAAATGAGCTAGAATTGATAAGGACAGCTCCCGCCTCTGCCTAGTCCGCGGAGCTGGTCCTCACCGCGCTCCGCTGCACTTTCCCCGGAGAAGAAAGGGCTTTATCTCCTCCCTCAGACTATTAGCCCAGGAGTTTCGCGGGGCAGCTCCGATAATCGAAGGGTTTCCCAGCTTTGGGAGGGCTAAGAAGCGCCCACCCGCATGCCTGTTAGCCCCCTGTCCAGTAACCTACCCCCCCGCCCCCCCCCCCAAAAAAAACAAAAAAAACTGGGCCAACTGCAAAAAGCAAAGCTACGGGCACAAGTTGATCTGGAACGACCACCTTTGATCACCTCGGCACTCTTGGGGCACCCCAGGATCCCCGCTCCCCAGCCTTTCCCTTCTTCGGCCCGGCATGGACACAAGCCCACGAGGTGTCTTGGCTTCAGCCGCCACTTTGACATTGCTGCTGCCACTATCGCTGTCGCCACCAAGAGCCAAGCCTGGGTGGCTTTAGGAAAGTGAGGGTCGGAGTGTGGGGGGGCGGGTGAAGAGAGGAGTTGCAGGGAGCAGAGCAAGCGTCCGGACCCCAAATCGGGCCCTTCTGGTGGCGCTCAAGGATCCCGCGCCTGTAGCCCTTCCTCCTAGGGTCGGTCTGGAGGGGCGCGAGGTTAGAGTCCAGCTGAGCACTGACTGTTGGTCTTCGCCCTCCCCTCCCTTCCACACCCTTTCCCACCCGGCCACACCCCACCCCTTCCACCCCCACCCCCCACCCCCCACCCCTGTCTGGCAGGTTGGAGGAGGGTTTAAAGCCAGGTGCGCCCAGTCAGATCGCCATGTCCAGATCCGGGGACAGGACCTCCACCTTCGACCCCAGCCACAGCGACAACCTGCTGCACGGCCTTAACCTGCTGTGGAGGAAGCAGCTGTTTTGCGACGTGACCCTGACGGCCCAGGGCCAGCAGTTCCACTGCCACAAGGCCGTACTGGCCTCCTGCTCGCAGTACTTCAGATCGCTCTTCTCCAGCCACCCCCCTCTCGGGGGAGGGGTCGGCGGCCAGGACGGCCTGGGGGCCCCCAAGGACCAGCAGCAGCAGCAGCCGCAGCAGCAGCCGCCGCCACAGCAGCAGCCGCCGCCGCCGCAAGAGGAGCCCGGGACGCCTTCCTCCTCCCCCGACGACAAGCTGCTGACCAGCCCCCGGGCCATCAACAACCTAGTGCTACAGGGCTGCTCATCCATCGGGCTGCGCCTGGTGCTCGAGTACCTCTACACCGCCAACGTGACCCTCTCCCTGGACACGGTGGAGGAGGTGCTGTCGGTCAGCAAGATCCTGCACATCCCGCAGGTCACCAAGCTCTGCGTGCAGTTCCTCAACGACCAGATCTCCGTGCAGAACTACAAGCAGGTGTGCAAGATCGCCGCGCTGCACGGCCTGGAGGAGACCAAGAAGCTGGCCAACAAGTACCTGGTGGAGGATGTGCTGCTGCTCAACTTCGAGGAGATGCGCGCCTTGCTGGACTCGCTGCCGCCCCCGGTGGAGTCGGAGCTGGCGCTCTTCCAGATGTCCGTGCTGTGGCTGGAGCACGACCGCGAAACCCGCATGCAGTACGCGCCCGACCTCATGAAGCGCCTCCGCTTCGCGCTCATCCCGGCCCCCGAGCTGGTGGAGCGGGTCCAGTCGGTGGACTTCATGCGCACCGACCCGGTCTGCCAGAAGCTGCTGCTGGACGCCATGAACTACCACCTGATGCCCTTCAGGCAGCACTGCAGGCAGAGTCTGGCCAGCAGGTAGGAGACAACAAAGAATGGGGGGGGGGGGGAATGAGGTAGGGGGGGTCCAAGGGGCTGAAGAAATGGGAGGGGGCAGGGGGGAGAGGAGAAAAGGGTGGGTTGGGATAGAGACTCTGGACGGCAGAAAACGCAAACAAACAATTCAGACCCAGTGGGGAAAGTTCATTTCAGGGTGTCTGAAAGGTCAATGGGGACCTGGCCTAATGCTATCCCTGAGCGCAGGAAATATCAGGTTCTCAAAAGCCCTTGGAGTAGGGAAACTGGAATTGGGGACCCAAAGGCTGAAATTAACAAGCAGGTGGGGCCAGAGTCCCCGGACAGTTAGAAGTGGTGCCAGCAGAGAGCATTCAGTAACTGCTCTAATCAGCTCTCCCTCCAGGTCTCAGGATGAGCAAGTTTCAGGAGGATTCTGTGATGGGAAGTCCTCACCCCATCCCATTGGCTTTCCTGCCTTGAACCAGCAGAAGTAAAAAGTGACGCTCAGAGGCTTAGCAAAGAGATTTCTTATGATCTTTCTTCGTCCTCCTTTTCTCCTCTTTTCACCTTTTGTGGTGTGGAGGTTCTTTTCTACTGAGTGGGGTCAATTGGTTTGCAAGGTTAGAGTTTTAGAAATGCTTTTTCTGAGTCGCTATTGGAAATACATCCTGTGCCCTGGCAAACTTTTTAATCTTGTGCAAAGTCTTCCTTTTCCACTGTGAATGAAGGGCCAGCGCAAGAGATGATAGGGTGTCTGGGTGAATCTAGCTAGCAACTCCCTCCTGGGGGGTGAGGGGAAGTGCAATTGAAAATCAGGGGTTGGGGAGTGTCATCTATCTCAAGTTAGGTCTGTGCACCCCTGCACAAGTCATGACCAAGTTGGGCAGTTGCCTTGTGACTGCCATTTAGAAGGTGTCCCTGTGTCCCCATGTGCGTGTGTGTGTGTGTTGCAAAGAGGATGCCAAAGACCTGTCAAAGGAGCGAAAGAAATTATGTCTTTTAAAAACTGCATCTGAGATAAAAAGATTATGGGAAATGACAATCGTGTTTTATTGGCTGCAATATAAAAACCCGTGTTAATGAGTGCCAGAAGAGGATTTCTTTCTCTTTTTAGAAACAAAAAAGAAGCCTTTTCTTCTCATGGTAAAACACCATGACTGCAGAGCCAGGTTACCCCTGCTGAACCCACGAGAGTGCTATATGAGACAAAGTGCATGCTTCGAACATCTATCTTGACCTTTTCCCATCCAGAATGATGTCTGAAGGACGGGATAAACTCTGGGCACCTTTGCAAAAGTGAATGCCTATTTGGGGTGGTGGGAAGGTCATGATATTTCTACCAGACCTAGATAACTAAAGTTTTAGGAAATTGAAGCTATCCTCTACAGTTGACAGGGTACATGTTAAGGTGAGGCCCACAGGTGACAGGAGACTTCTTGAACTTAGAAACCTTGTAAGTTGATTTTTCTTATCTCCGTGGAAGATGAATTAACAAATGATGGTATCAATCGATGACAGTGAGACAATAGCAAACAGAAGAAGACAGACTCATGTGTGCTTGTACAGTGAGCAGGCAGCCAAGAGGGTGCAAGAACATGACTATATTTTTCATCTTGTCATGTTTTCATTGGTCTAAAGATTGTAATGGTAAAATGAGTGTGGTCCCAGTAATTACCATACCAATGGGCATGAGTATTGTAATATTGTGGTCTTATTTTAACTTTGATCATTATAAATAACGTTTAAATAGACTTGCTTTAAAATACATCCCATGTGCAAAAAATCAGACAAAACAGCTGTTGACTTGAACATCCCCTTACTCATATTTGAAAACAGTATGTACAACTGTGTGTGAATTCTGAAAGGCAAGAGATAAGAAAATGAAGATTTAACTTATTCTGAGTGGTTCTGGATAATGAGCATAATGAATTTGATCCAATAAATGAATTCTGAAGCCCTCGCTGCACTCCTATCTCATAAATATGTCCTGGGATTCAGTGTCAGAAGAGTTGACTTTCAAAATGCAAAATCCATTTCTTACCTTCGTCTGGATTCAGCACACCAGCTGGGGCCTGCTGGCTCTGTCCTGGTGGATGGCTGAGATACCAGGCTGCGTGGCTCCGTGACGACACCTTCCAGCTCCACTGAGCCATGTCATTTGAAGGATATGTAGTGGTGTCTGACCACTGAATGCTTACAAGTGTCATGGATGCTGCACGAATCTGATACTTCTGCAGCAGGAAGGAAGCTGTATTTTCCTTTAAAAGAAGAAGGTACAGAAAATAGTTCCTGTAAACCTTTTTTTGCGGTCAAAATAATATTACTGGACAATAGGCTAAGTAATCCATTAGTAGCAACATTTTACGTTTTGGTGACTAATTCTATTATTGAATTGTTGGTGACTAATTCACAGGAAAATTTATCAAGATCTTAACTTTAGGTAAACAAAAATCTCATAAGTTATAACCACTAATATGGTATCAGCTCAGCAGAATGTAAAAGTACTTTCTCTTGGCCTTAGCTTGCTTTGAGAGGAGAATAAATGTGTTCATTATTTTTTGTAATAAAATCACTTTTATTAAATGGATGGAATGTATTATATTTACTACTTCTGGTTTACCTGTGGTTGTGATACTCCATATATGAGTTTCTCAAACTCAAAGAGTAAAATGAATAATTAAAATTAAGCAGTAGGTTGGGATATATATATATAATACAAACAAGTAGAATAACTTCAAAAGAAACATACTTGCTTAAGGATTTGTGTTGTCTATATGATACAACACGACAGTATAGTTTTTTAAAATATTTCTTTTAAAGAATATTAATTTTAATGTATTTTAAGACTACAAAAATGAAGCTGCCAACGTGTAAGATGATAAATACTCAAATTAATTTGAAATATTTGCTTTAGTTGCTTAATTTTCCAGAATATACTATTTATGCTCAGATTCATAATCTATTTTAACAAACTAAGCATTAAGAATAATTGGTAAATTAAATAATATATTAAATAAAATATATTTGAATGCAGAGATAAGCAACGTGGAATTGTAGAATTTGCATAGATAGATAATAAAGCTTCTTACAGGCTTAATGTTTGGTTATTTACTTCTTGTCCTTTTGAAAAAAAAATGTAAAACTCAAGAAATAGATTGCTGGAAAGGTTGCTAAAAAGGATCATTATTAGCGGCTCCAAAAGTATGGAAATTTAGTTAAATGAAGGGTCATGACATGCAATATTCTGTACAGGAAAAAAGTAAGGATCAGAAAACTTACAACCGAACTTCTGATTAAATAAATCAAAAAGTTTCTCTTTATATTTTATTTATTTATCATTTAGTAATCATTCCTTAATAAACCAAACCGGATTACATTAATTAACTTCCTCTGTTTGCATTCCCCTTGCATCCCTCACAATGTAACAGTTAAATCAATGCCTGGTGAGAGTTGAATGAATGAAGCTGATGACGTCAGGAAGCCTTGGTGCAGGCCCTCCCCAATTGCATTTCCAAATCTCCGTTACCTGTGCACAGAACAAACGTCCACTGAAGCTGCTGTTTTAAAAGAGGGACTAAGCACATGCAGTAAGGAAGTATTTGTGGAAAGAATAATTACTTTTTAAACATTCAACCATCATCAGCTTTTATAATCCCATCATTAGCTTCATAGTTAGGTGAAGTTTGGGGTTTTTTTTGTAAATGTATTTTATAGAAGATGCTACTTTACCAAGATTTCACTCTCTACAAGACATAGGCTATTTGAAAATCACCTGAGTTAGTGTAATAAATGTATTTCACCATTTGGAGTACGAATTATCAATTTTCTAAAATCACAGCAGTGATTTTTAATTCTGTTGGATATTAAATATTAATATCCTATTAGATAACCCAATAGCAAGCCCCACCTCATCCCCACCTTTAGTGCTTAGACAGTGTTTATTTGGGTGTAGGACATTTTCTATTTTTTCTCTTCCTGAGAATTCAATAACAACCCTCACAAAGCAAACTAATTTTGTATCCACGCCATCTCTAAATTGTTGCTTTCCCTTTATATCAATTTGATCCCCTCCGATGAGAAGTTGTTAGGTAGTTAGCTTTTGTATCAGAAGTTACTCAACCGTTCAGAATACAATCTGTTTATTATCTGAAACAGGACCATTGATTGCAAAATTATAACACAGGTATAGGAGCTAAATTGTTATATCCTACAATCAAAATGCAATTAGGGAAGACATTAGTACATTGTATTGGCATTAAGGACTTACTGACAGAAGTGGAAATTTTCATATTTTAATCCATGATAGTATTATTCCGTTTTTATGAATATGTTGAGGTTAACTCATTAACTTAGGCAACAATTTTAAATTAAAAATACAGTCAAAATGCAATACTTTATTTACTGTTGACCTACTATATATACATATATACAGTACTACATATACCAGGTGATTAACCACATCATCAAAGTTAAATGATTTCATTCTCATAGCAGCACCAGGTGGAGGGTACCATCATTGACCTCATTTAGTAAATGGGAAAAACTGACGGGAAGAGAAGTTAAGCATTTTGCCCCAGGCTGCACAGCTGGCAAGTGGTAGAGCCAAGGACTGAGCCCAGGCAGTAGGTGCCTCAGTCTGTGTTCGCCTCTGCAGTGCGCTGCTCCTTGCTGTGTGGCTTCTCTATGCTAGCTCATAATTTAGTGGTTGATCTTCGAGTTATATGTTAGGTTTGGCACTTTCCTTGAGATGGGGGCACATGGCAGGTTTAAATATTAGTGCATCTGAAATTTAAAGATGCTGAGGAGCTAGGCCAAGGGTAGGTATTTCATTCTTTCTCTGTAGAAGGTAGTGTAATAAATGTTTTCTGCTCTGGAACCAACTCATGGCTATAGCAACTGCTAATTTCTCCCCTTGTGATGCAAAACCACCCATGAACAATGCATAAATACATGGGCATGAGGGGTGTTCCATTTAGCTCCATTTATGGACCCTGAGATAATATATACTTTTCACTCTTCTTTTGATTTCCTCAACCTTATAAAAATGTAATTTCAAAAAGCAAACCACTCTAAGTTCACGGGCTATCCAAAAACAGGTAGCAGGCTGGATTTGCCATAGTTTGTCAACCCCTCTGGCAGACACAGTGAACAAATCAGACGCAAACGTTTGTCCTTATTCTAGTGGAAATAATTCCCATTTGTCATCTTCCTTCCATTTGGAAAGAATTCAAGTCTAAGTAATTATACTATGGAACATTTCAACATTCCAGAGTTAGACTTAAGAATTCAAATAGCAGTGCTGGCATGTTAAATGGTGATTAAAAACAATAAGCGAGGGACTCATTTTCCAAGCATACAGAACACAGACCCTCTAAAAGGAGATTGGTCATTATTTTGAAAGTGTGGAGATCTCCTTTATATAAGATGTTAGTGGTTTCCAGTAGGAAATGAGAGTAGACAAAGACATTTTGCTCTTGGAGATTGATGTCCACAGACCCAGCAGACGAATCTAGGCTTACATAAGTGAACATGTGATCAATTATTTGATCTAAGCACTGTCCTCTATTTCCAGCTGCTTTGATCAAATGGTGTGCAGTCAGGACTCCTCATTTCAGAGCCAAATGATTGGAATGAGGTTGCCCTTGGCAAATACCCTGCCAGAAGCACTCATCTCATTGTAGATTTGGCTTATCTGGCTATCTCCCCACTAACCATGAACTCTCTGAAGATTCATAACCAATGCCCTTCTCAGTCTCTGACCTTGATCATTAGTTTGATAGGAGCCAGTTTGAGATAGACACGGGATCTGGTGCTGTGTAGTGAGGATAGACAAAACCCACATGAAATAAAAATGCAGTTAATTTTAAAGATGATTGAACACACATCCATGACTATTCTTGGCAATAAAAAATAGTAGTTATCATTACGTGCTTACCATGGGCTAGATATGTCATTGACCTTGTTTCTGAGTCTGTGGTATCCTTTCAACATTTTTAAGGATTAGGAAACAGACTCAGAAAAGATAAGTAATCTACCAAATTATCTGAATAGCTTCGAACTGTTGTGGGCAGGGGAGAGTACTCACGGGACTTGGGAAATACCCTCTCGTTATGAGTGTGTTGTAGACATGACTTCTATAAACTCTAATCAACACCTTGCACAGATTTGTTTTTGCACGCCATAGAAGTTATGAAGATTTCCAAACTTCTGCCTCTTTAAGGCGCTCAATCAATGAAGAAGAAGGAATTGAATGCATTTAGAAAGAATTCTTTCCTACTGGTTTACCACACTTAATTATGAGTTCTGAAATTATGAGGCTAAATAATGCTGTTGCTAAGATTTGTCAGGGTGACATGGACTTCACTAAATATAGACATAAATAAGAAATTTGAGCTTTCCCTTTAACTATGAAAATAATTAGAAAAATGAAGCCAACAAAATAAATCTTGAAGTTTGAATTTAAGTCTAGAAACTTAATTTCTCTGATTTCTTTTAAAGAGGGAAGTAGAATAGTTTCAGCTTCGTGTCTGTGAAGATAATAGAAACCTGTTAATGTTTGTGACACTTTCCAGTGATAAAAACAACAGTGAAAAGTCAGAATTAATTCTTTAAAACTTCTGGGTTTTAATAACGAGATGCAAGACTATTTTAATTAGAAACATATTCTGATCAGTTTTGTTTCAAGAAAATAATTTTAACCATCATAATGTTACAATGTTTATGCCTTATGTTATTCGTTTAGGATTTTAAAACGCACATGATATTAAGTTCCATGTCCTTTCCTTGAATATCTAAACAACTATAATGCACTAATTACTTACTAATGCTGACCTTCAAAAATACCACTTTTATATAAGCAAGAAGATGCATTAATTAGGGAAAGAATTATTCATTGTAACACAGACATCACATTTACTATGTTCATTTTTCTGTAAGCATCCGAATTCAAACAATGTATTGAAATGGGCAAATCTGCAGCTGAAGACCTCTTTAAAGTGTAAAAGAGCAAAGACATCCCTTTGAGGTTTAAAGTGCTACTGACTCAGCCATGGAATTTTCAATTATATCCTATGTATGTGAAAACTGGAAAATGCATAAGGAACACCAGAGGTGAATTTATGTATGAGTTAAGGTGTTGAAGTATACTGAAATACTATAGACTGTCAGAGAACTTGTCTCAGATACTTTAGACATATTTCCATTCTCTGGAAAAGGGCGCAAGGCTTGCTAAAGTAGAGGGTCAGTGGGAAAGAGGAAGATCATTGAGGAGATGGACTGACCCAGTGACCCCACCAATGGGCTCAAACATCATAGCAACTGTCGGGATGGTGCCGGACTGGGCTGTTTGGTTCTGTGTCGCAGAAGTTTACTGTGCATTGGAACTGACTGCACAGCATCTAAGGACAACAACAGCAAAGATCTGAGTTCCCCACGTATTTTATTTTCAGAACGCCCCTTGGTTTTTGTGCTAGGTAATACAGTCATTTCAGTGGGTCCGAATCCACAGAGACCAGAGTATTATGCCAATACCAGGAAAAGCACACTCTCTGCCATTGAGGCTGTTCCGACTCATCGTGACTCTCTATAAGGTTTTCAAGTCCTTACAGTAGCAAATAACTTTGTTTTTCTTCTGCAGAATTTGAAACCTCCTCATTGAGGTTAGCTGTCCAAAGCTTGTTCAACAGTGTCAAGCTGGCTCTGTAGGAAACAAAAATCCACCTCTTCGTATTTGCAAAGCCTTGGTGGTGTAGTGGTTATGCCTTGGGCTGTTAGCCACAGGTCATTAGTTTGAAACCACCAGCCGCTTCACAGGAGAAAGATGAGGCTTTCTACCCCTATGAAGTGTTACACATTCTCCGAAACTCACAGGGACATTTTTACCCCACCCTCAATGAAAGGCAGTGAGTTTGGATTTTTTTTTTTAATTTTCAAAAGCATTTACCCTATCAGTGCCATTTGAGCATCTGGCAGACTTGAGAAGCCAAGGGGCCTTCACAACCTCAGGAAGTTTTTCTAAACAGGTGTCCACGATGGTGCTACTGGCCCGATGGGAAGTCGTAGTGATGTGTTGTGGTTCACCAGTAACCCAAGGTTCTGCAGAAGAATATCCCCAGCATTTGTTCTGAACACAGACAAGAAAGGATCCAAACGTTTGTGGAAAAATAAAATGAAATGAACATGCCATGTTCCCTCAAACGTTTTGAAGCCCCCCCATAGGATTCATCAAGCACTGTGCTAAATTCTGAGGTCTAGAGTGAAACCAGCCAGATCTATTTAGGACTTCATGAATAGTTACACACATCAACCACACCGGTAGTAACACACTGTAGATTAGATGGAAGACTAACAGAATGATGTATCCATGTCTCACTGGTCAAAAGAAGGCTTTTCCGACAGAGGATATGTAACGGGGTGGCACTGAGTGAGAGGCATGAAGGAGCCCTGCGCTTACCAGGAACTGAAAGAAGGGGCTTGTGACTCAAGATGAGGGTCAATCAAATCAACAAGGAACTCATCCAACACTTGATGCCGACTCATAGCAACCCTATAGGACCGGGGAACTACCCCTGCGGGCTTCCGAGACTGGAACTCTTTACAGGAGTGGAAAGCCTTAATCCAAGCACTATATGGATGAATTCAGTCTGGAAAAATCAGGGAGTTTTAGGTGAACTGAGAGGAGATGGAGATATTAACATGGGGAGCAGGAGGGGAGGTGCTAAACCAAATGTATGTTCCAGATCCCCTTTAGCTGAACCCCCATATCAGCAAAATGGGTTCATCATTCTAGTCCCAATCACTGCCCGGGGCTTTTGCAAGGAATAGTTAAGATTTTAAAATATATATATATATATATATTGCTATTTTAAATGCATGTATTCTCAATGTAAACAGATAAACGAAACAAAATTTACCTACATATATTTATGCCTAAATGAGACACTTGTGGAACATATTTATGATTTCTATGATCGTTGATATCGCAGTCATAGAGACTTTGAAGACCAGAGCAATGAAGTTAAAGATGCCTGAAAGGTGCAGCCAACGACATCAGAAAGAAGCCAGGAGCTAAGAAGCTCTGCTGGCTCTCAGCAGTGTAGTTAATTCTCCAAAGGGAAAATGTCGGTCTTTTATGGTGGTCCTCTTATATTGGCACGCCCCCCTCCTTTTTCAACTCATACACTCAACCATTGCCTGGTGGGCCCCCAAACCGTTATGCACAGGCCTGACTTCACTCCTGGTGTGCCTGCGTGCACCTGGGTACCTTGCACCTGCGCGGGGACTCAGAACTTGTTCAGCTCAGCTGGGCCACCTTATGGAGACTGCAGAGAAGCAAAGTGGAGAAATTTCCGTTAGTTTCACTTCCGTGCTTTCCGTGCTCTGAAGACAGGCGAGGCCAGTGAAATGGAGAGGAGGATGAAGAACAGAAGGCCTAGATATCAGAGAAAAAAGAATCCTGGGAAAGGTGGAGTGCATGTTGCTGGGTGTTAGATCTACATTCCCTGTCTAGAATGACTTCCTAGTTGGCTAGTTTCAGGGAAGAGTCTATTTCATGGCTGGGAGTGGGGCTGGTTTGGTCAGCAATTCACATTCTGTCCCTAAGGGATGAATTCATGGGTTGGGAGGGTCCAATTTCCACACCTCACCCTACAAGTCATATGAGTAAGTTCGGTGAAGAAGCAAGCAGTAGACCTCTGTTTAGCATTGACTCTTAGCCCCCTTCCAAACCAACCACAACATAATGTCCTCGGAAAAGGAAAGGGTTCAGAGGCAACTCGCGACCAATATGTCTGGAGAACCTTTGAAGAGGAAATTCCAGTGTTTGCAGAATTATATTTTCAGGACCTCAGAACTTCCTATTTCATAGGCCTTAACAGGGGCCATTGGTACCGTGAGGGATTCCAGTCAGCACTGATGCAGAGCCAGAAGTGTGTATCTAATATCACAGCCTACTTGATGGATAATTACTATGGCAACCACACAACCAGTGTCAGGTGGCTGTCCCTGCAACACCCCTTTTAAGGCTTTCACAAGCATTTTCCCCAAATCACATTTGAAGCTAAGGACTAAAAAGTAGAATCAGATTTTAACAGGATAATATATATTTTTTTCATACAGGTATGTATGTGTGTATAGTTTTATGTAATAGGATGTGCAAACAAATATATTATGGTTAGTAAACAGCTCACTATTGCATAATAATTTAGACCTGAGTATCAGATCCATGTTACTTAAATCCCTCCTCGGCCACTTACAAGCTGCCTCTCTGTGGCAACTTAAACTATTTTTGTATTTCTTGCTTATAAAATGTGCTTAATAACAACCACCACATTTTGGAAGTCTGATCCATGAAATAATGTATTATAACACTTAATGTAGGGCCTGTATGGGACTATTTAATAATCAATATCTTACACTTCATTTTTATAGGATTTACTTATCTTTTCATTTTCAGGTCTTCTAATTCTGTAAAATATGTCTATTCTAGAGTTGGATTCCAATAGCCTGAGGCCTAAGGGATACACACACACACATATACATATGTATGTGCTTTTTATTGTGAATTATATGAAGGTTTACAGAGCAGATCAGTGTTCCATTCAACAATTTAAACACGTTTCATCTCATCTCATTCTTTGCTCTCCTCACAATGTAACAACCCTTGCCCCACACCTTCTCTGTGTTTCCTGTCCCCATTCTTCCTTCTTCCTAACTCTTCTGAGCCTTGTCCTGGGTAAATGTCCTTGTAATCTCAAATGGTTTTATTTGAAGTGGTATGTTTTTCCCTGGTGCTGGTTTTCCCCTTAGAGGCTTGCCTATTGTTTAGCTGAAATATGAAACATGACTGTGAGTTCATTTCTAGACTGAAAAGTGATTAAAGGCCATAGTCTTTGGGGTTCCACCAGTCTCTAATCCACCTGTAAATCTGCTCTTTGTGATAATCCTGAGTGGTGGTGTACGCTTTCTCTCATTATATTCAGCAACTTCTAATGTGATCTCTTTCAGTGCAATCGGTAGTGATAACCATGTATCACCTAGTTGTTTCTGGACTCGAGGGTTGTAGAGACTCATATTCTCATGGTCCATGAGTCCTTCAGACTAATTGTTTCCCTGCATCTTCCATTTGCCTTTGCCAAAACTATTTGTGAATGTGGTGGGATAGGGACAAAGCTAGGAAAACGTCTTAGATGTAACCAAACACACACATTGAGGAAATGAGATATAGAGTCTGAGGGTTCAGGATTGGGATCTTGGGGGACAGCAAGGTTTATTGGTATATCATAGTCCACAAAGTCAATGTTTTTCTTGTTCCTAAGTGAACTGCAGAAGGAATTCCAATTCAATACCGGAAGGTATTTTACCCCATTGCTCTTTTCCAGGCCAGGGAGCAAAAGAGTTTGATGAGTCATAGTGGATTCTGACTGTAGAAGAATCGATATATTTGAATTGAATTATAGTGATCATAAAAAGATATTGAATGTACCACGGTCTGCTAAATAAAAGGAAAGATAAACTCTGTCTTGGAAGAAGTATAGCCAGAAGGCTTCTTAGAAGCGGGCATGATGAAACATTATCTCATGTACTTGGGACTTGGTAGTGGGAGGGAGAGACCCATCCCTGGATAAAGGCATTGAACTTGGTAAAGTAGAAGGTCAGTGAAAAAAGAAGGCGACTGTAAACAAGATGGATTTACACAGTGGCTGTAACGCTGAGGTCAAGCACAGCAGCAATTGTGGAGATGGTGTAGGATGGATGGAACAGCTTCTGTCTCTTATACTGAGAGTCACGATGAGTTAGAACTGACTGGAAGGCACCTGACAACAACAGAACATAAGTCGATTCACACCCAAGCTCTTTATCGAGAGAGAATTCACTTCCCAAATAATTTACTTAGAATACAATTCACCTATTTAAAGTATGCAATGAAATGTTTTGTTTTGGTGTATTTACAATATTTTGCACCCATCACCTCTATTAATTTTAGAAGATTTTTATTGCTCTGAGGAAAGAGAAAAAACATACTTAATAGCAATTGCTCTCCATTCTTCTTATTGCCCTCCAGCATTAGATACCACTGATGTACTCTCATGCTTGTTTAGATTTGTCTCTTCTGAACATGTGATATAAACAAAATCTTACGATAGGTACATAGTCTTTTGCAGTTGGCTTCTTTCATGTAATATAAAATGAATTCATGTTGCAATAGATACTATTTCATTCTTTTAGATGAGCAATATATTGTTAATCGGTCAAGTGTTATCATTTGATGGACATTTAAGTTGTTTCCACTTTTGGCAGATGAACAATGTCATGAATATTCATGTACAAGCTTTTTCGTAGACACATATTTTCCTTTCTCTCGGAACTCCCGGCTTGTTTTTCAAAGCAGTTGCGCCATTTTCCATCCCTATGCATAGTGTGTGTAGGTTCCATTTTCTCAAAATCTTTGCCAACATTTATTATCATTTATCTCTTTAAATGATTATAATTTGTGTTTGTTTGTTTGTTATTTAATTTTCCACTGAGTCAGAACTTGGAGCCCTGGCGATATAGGGGGTCATCAGTTCAAAACCACCAACCACTCCTCAGGAGAAAATTAAGGCTTTCTACCCCTGAAAAGAATAACAATCTCAGACACCCACGCTGGTAGGTCCACTCTGTCCTATAGGTTCACGATGAGTCACAGTCATCTCAAGGGCAATAAGTGTGTTTTTGATAAGTCAGATATGATGAGAGCAGTGGGTGTGTGGTGGTTAGAGGCGTGAAATGGTATCACATTGTAGTTTGCCTCTCCCTAAGAAATGATGTTGAGAATCTTTCCTTGTGATTATTGTAGAATTGTATTGTTTTTCTTTGGAGAAGGTTTTTATCCAAATCCTTTGCCTATATTTTAGTTGGATTTTTCATATTTTTATCATTGGATTATAACATTTTAGTATTTTTAGTGAAACTTCTCATGATTTCTAGATTACAACCGAGAAAACTTTCTTCATGAATCAAGTGTTGTATTTGACAAAATTTTTAAAAATGCATGCAGATGTGAAGTAGAAAATAACCTATGGATTTCTTTGGCAACTATGTCTATTATTAAAAATGTTGGTGTTTTGTATAGCACAGAAAACCATCTGTGATTGATTCTGGCTTTTGTTTCTCTGTTTCCTTCTTTGTGGGTTGATTCTGGTGTTCTGTTTGCCTAGACCTAAGATTTCTGCACTGGTTATCTAGATTGGACTTAGAAAATATTTTAATCAAAGGGGATAAATTAGTAAAGTTATGAATTACTTAATATTTAAAAGGCACTTAATGAATGTTTATTCAAACTACGTTTATATAAGAATTATTTTAGAAAAATGAGCTGGAGTTGTTGATGGCCAAGGCCGTGATAACTCATAAGAACCACTTCAAAAGAAGAGATATATAGATAAAAAATATAATTGAAAAACAGAAGCTCTCAGTGAAATGGCGAAGCAAACGCGTTCCCTGTGGGAAGCAGCAGGAAATAGCACAGCACAGGGTTTTCAGTCACTTCTGCGATTCAACTGCGGGCTTCCCTACACATATCACCAAGGCCAACACTGACGTGGAAAAGCTAAATTCATCATTAAAATAACTTTTCCTGCTACATTTTTTTGCCGCAGTCTTCCTGAATTTTTCCTTAGGGATATAAAAAAAGTCTACCACTTTTTTAAAGAAATTGTTTTTGCCGTTAGGTGCCCTAGAGTCCGTTCTGACCTATAGCAACCCTGTGCACAGCAGAATGACATACCACCCGCTTCTACGCTGTCCTCACAATTGTCCTCTGCTTGGGTCCATTGTTGCAGACCTGTGTCAGTCCATCTCCTTGAGCACCTTCCTCTTTCACTGCCCTCTTCCAAGCATGGT
The DNA here is from genome assembly GCF_050624435.1 of Tenrec ecaudatus. NCBI lineage: Eukaryota > Metazoa > Chordata > Mammalia > Afrosoricida > Tenrecidae > Tenrec > Tenrec ecaudatus. The sequence goes on from NC_134544.1 coordinate 43,433,929, forward strand.
GACCTCTCCTGACCAAACTATCCTCAAGTTGATGACATCTCATAGCTACCTGTAGGATAGGGTTAAACAGATCCAGTGAGTTTCTGAGACTGTAACTCTTTCCAAGAATGAAAAACCTCTTCTTTCTCCCAAAAGGCAGCTGGTAGTTTTGAACTTCAGACCTTCTGTTAGCAGCCCAATGGGTAACCTTTATGCCACATAGTAGGTCAGGTACATTTAATTGTATTCACTACCCCTATGAGTATGTAGATCTGAAAGAGTTCACCAAATCACTTCCTGGGTTAATGTGTATGCTTCTAGATAGAGCATTTTCTTCATTCATTATAAATCTCTAAATAAATATTTGCTTCCTGTTAACATATTCACATCTAAAGTACAAAACAAAGTTGACTCTAGTGACATTACAGATCTCAGTGCTAGTTGGAAGAAACTTTAACATTGATTTTCTTATCTAAATGTTAAAGAGACAAAGAGTGTGTACAGTAGATTTATAGAGTATGCATGGTATAATGCATATCCTCCACTACTCCTCTGTCAGTGTACCATATGCTATATTGCTCTCATGCTGGAAGCTACGCCACTGGTATTTTGCATACCAGCTGTGCCATTGGTATTTCACTATGCCCCTGTACAAGATCCTGGAGACCTTCCAGGCTAACGTAGTTTAAGAAGAATTCCCTTACAATCTATATCAGAACATTGACTTCTATACTTCCTGACGATGAGCGCCCCTGATTGGAAGGTACTCAAAATACACCAGTGGAAAAGCTGTCCACAAAGTAAAGTCAACCTTAAAGACATAGATACAATAACCACATTTAAGGCCTTCCTGTGCTAAGATGACATGACTCAAATATCCACAAAAAACACGCTCATAATTTTTCAAGCTAACAAATGAATAAAAAAAATTAAGTCCAAAGTTGCATTACTGAAGGATTCTATGGGCAAAATATTGAACAAACAGAAAGCACACTCAATGCTGCATTAAAAAGAATTAGTTGACATCTAATTATTTCAAGAAGTGGCCTATAATCAAGAACTGATAGTTTTGAAGGAAGAAGACCAAGCTATTTTGAGGTCATTGGCAAAGAACAAGAGTCCAAGAATTTATAGATGAAGTTAATTGATGAATTTGATAATAGATCAATTGATGAACTGATAATAGATGAATTGATAGAAGATTTTTTAAAAAAACAAATAGATCCTATGATGGAAGTGCTCCTTTATCCCTGTCAAAAAAAATTGGAGGGCAGTTACCTGGCCAACCAACTGGAGGATATCCAGTGTTAGACTGGGTTGACTAGAGAGACAAATCCATAGACACTCATATGCATATAAGAAAGAGATTTATATAAAATATAAATTATATAAAATAATAATTGTAGATTAAGAAAGCATCCCAGCCCAGTACAGATCAAGTCCATAAGCCCAATATTAGCCCATATGTCCAATACCAATCTGTACGTTCCTCTTTGAACTCCCACAACACATGACAACGATGCCAAATGCAGGAGATTACAGGCCAGTGGGTGAAAAGTCTTTTGGATCCAGTGACAATGGAAACATCTCAACACTGGCAGGGGTCTCCACATGGCTCCTTCAGCTCCAGGGCTCTAGTGTAGCTCCATGTGTCTTGTCAGGAGGAATGTCTCACAGGGAGTGAATCTGTGTCCTGTCTCCACTGAGCTATTTATCTCCTTAGCACCTCCAAATGAGGTAGTCAACTGCAACCTGATTGAAAGGATAAACTCCACACCTTCACTCTTAAGTCTCCAGTTGACAACAGATAATGTACCTAACAGAAGGCGTAAATTATCAGACAACATATTTAAACCACACATAAGGAAACTTTTGCAGAAGAGAATTCAAAAACAGTTGTAGCACTACATCAACAGAGAACTATGAGAAGTTCAAGTCAGAAGTCTGGTTTAAAATAAGGAACTGTAGGTGTCAGGGGTGTATAGTTCCATCACACTTAGGGAATCTGTATGCTGACAAATTATCTGAGAAGATGGACCATACGAAGATATGGCTTCAGTATTAAAGGAATGCACAACCCTGCTTTCTGAAAACAAAGCAACTAACTTGAAGCACTTATTGATGAAAATCAAAGACTATATGGCTATTAGAATGGTCTAGACCTGAACATGGAGTGGGAATCAAATAAACAAAATAATCCCTTAAAACTGAACCAATAATCAACATGGAAGAAAGATTGAAGTAGTCAGTTATTTCATTTCACTTGGATCTACAATTAATATCCATGGAAGTAGAAGTCAAGATACCAAGTGACAGATTGGCATCGGCAAATTTGCTGTAAAAGACCTCTTTATTTATTTTTATATTCCAGAATAGCCCTTTATTTAAACTTTTTAAAAATTGGATGAAGGTTTATAGAGCATTGGTTTTGCATTCAACAATTTTGCTTCATCTCTCAGGGTTGCAGAGACTGATGTTTGTGTGGCTCATTAGTCGATTGAACTCATTGTTTCCAGAGAAGGTTTTTATCACTCTTCTTTCCTCCAAATAAGGAAGAACCAATAGTAGAACCTTAGATGGCCAACCACAAACTTGTAAGATCCCAGTTGAAACTCCCCAAAGTAGGATTTAGATTGAACAATGTCTTTGTGAACTGTGTTGTACCAGTTGACATCAGTGTCTTCTGAGACCATGGCCTTGAGTATATATATATTCTCTCTCTCTCTCTCTCTCTCTCTCTCTCGCCCACACCTGTGTGTGTGTATCTATGCATCTACTCACAGATCATAGTTATTGCAGGTTTGTGTATATAGCAGTATTTACCTCTGTTACTTTTAATGCTTACAAACCTCTCATAGACAAAAGATCTCTTTTTAAAAAATCATTTAATTGGGGGCTCGTGCAATTCTTATCACAATCCAGACATCCATCCATTGGGTCAAGCACATATGTACATTTGTTGCCATCATCATTCTCAAAACATTTGCCTTCTTATTTGAGCCCTTAATATCGGCTCCTCATTTTTACCCCTCCCTGTCTACTCCCCACTCCCTCATGAACCCTTCATAATTCATAAATTATTATTTTGTCATATGTTACACTGTCTGACATCTCCCCCTGCCCTCTTCTCTACTGTCCATCCTCCAGGGGGGAGGTTATACATAGATTCTTGTAATTGGTCTCCCCCTTTTCACCCCACATTCCCTCCACCCTCCAGGCATCACCATTCTCACCACTGGTCTTGAAGGGATCATCTGTCCTGGATCCCCTGTGTTTCCAGTTCCTATCTGTACCAATGTACATCCTCTGGTCTAGCCAGATTTGTAAGGTAAAATTGGGATCATGATAGTGGGGGCATGAGAGGAAGCATTTAAGAACTAGAGGAAAGTTATATGTTTCATCATTGATACCCTGCACCCTTACTGGCTCATCTCCTCCCCACAACCCATCAGTAAGGGGGTGTCCAGTTGCCTACCAATGGGCTCTGAGTCTCCACTCTGCACTCATTGACATTTACAATAATATGATTTTTTGTTCTTTGATGCTTGATACGTGATCCCTTCGACAGCTCGTGGTCACACAGGCTGGTGTGTTTCTTCCATGTGGGCTTTGTTGTTTCTGAGCTAGATGACCACTTGTTTATCTTCAAACATTTTGATAGCTGGGCACCATCAGCTTTCTTCACCACATTTGCTTATACACACATTGTCTTCAGTCATCGTATCAGGAAGGTGGGCACCCACTGATACGATTTTTAGTTCTTTGATGTCTGATAACTGGTCCCTTCTGCACCTCGTAGTCAAACAGGCTGTTGTGCTTCTTCCATGTGGACTTTGATGCTTCTCAGCTAGATGGCTACTTGTTTATCTTCAAGCCTTTAAGACCCCAGATGCTATATCTTTTGATAGCTGGGCACCATCAGCTTTCTTCATCACACTTGCTCATGCACACATTTTTCTTCAGCAATCGTGTCGGGAAGGTGTCCATCATGGAATGCCAGTTTAATAGAACAATGTGTTCTTGCATTGAGTAAGTACTTGAGTGGAGGCCCAATGTCCATCTGCTGCCTTAACACTAAACCTATACATATATGCACGTAGATCTATTTTCCCACCCTCCTATATAAGTATATTTATATATGTACATGCCTGTATTTAGACTTCTATAAATAACCTTTGTCACCTAGTTCTTTCCTGTATTTCCTTTTACTTTCCTCTTGTCCCACTATCATGCTCAGCCTTCATTTGAGTTTCAGTCATTTCTCTCAGTTACATTGCCCTTGCTGAATCCCTACCAGGCCTCTCACACCCTCCTTGCCACTGATTTTGGATCACTTGTTGCTCCCCTGTCTGTAGGTTGGTGAACACCACCTCCTTCCCCCTGCCTCCCCCTCTCCCGTGTCCCCCTGGAACCATTGGCCCTGTTGTTTTCTCCTCCAGACTATTCATCCAGTCTGATAGATCTGTAGAGATAATAATATGCACCAAAAATCAAGCCATGACAAGATAGGCGATGAATGAGAACACAGCAATGACAACAAAAAAGAAAACCAATGACCCATAGAATTTAGACAGACTTCAACGGTTGCTCAGATATTACTATATCAAATTTTGAAAAGAGAGAAATCAAACTGAAATAGTTAAACTCTCCCAACATGGCACTCCCAGATTCTTGAAACAAAGCATAATTGGTAGGTTTTTATGCGGTATAACTGCCGTGTGGAAAAATCAGGAAGATTTTCAAGGGAGCCACGCAGGCTTGGCTCTACAGGGCTCTTTCTCCAGCGTCAGCTCCCCCCCCCCACCCCCAGCCCCCCCCAGCCGAGAGTTATAGTTCCTGTTTTATCGCAGTTCTACCTTTCTGTTGGCCAGGCAATGATCTGCTAAGAAAGACCAAGGGCAGACCGGGTTCAAGAAGCCAAAGGCTAAAGAAAACTGACTGCAATGTTGCTTTTCAACACTATCCATAAGGACATTTAGATTTGTAGTTGATCAATTATCCAAGTCAACAATATATTAATAGCTTTTCCACAAATGCAGAACTGAAATAGAGAAAGAAAAAATGGGCCTTATTTTCTGTCAAAAAAAATCTTACCTAAGCACTGGTTCTCATAAGAATCCACCATAAAAGTCACAAACTTCCCTCCCTTGCCACCTCCCCCCAACCCCACTGCTGTCAAGCAGATCCCCACTCATGATGACCCAAATGACTCTGTGCAGAACTCCGCTCCCAAGTGCTTTTCTGGCTGTCATGCCATGGAATTAAATCTCCTTTTACAGCCCCATTAGAGGGATTTTCAACCACCAACCTTTGACTCTCAGCAGAAAGCAAACCATGTGTACCATCCAAGGGCATGAATCAACCATAAAAAAATAATCATTGAAAAAAGTAAACAACAACAACAACAAAAGTAAACAAAATGAAAACCCACTCTCATTGAGTTGATTTCAACTCATAGGACAGAGCCTAACCACTCCTTTCAAGTTCCTGAAACTAAATCTTCGCAGGAACAAGCAGCCTCATCTTTCTCACTTGAAGCAGCTGATAGGTTTGAACCATAGAGCTTAAAAAGAAAATCCACTTTGAAAATCACTGAACTCAACACATACTTGCTTCTGTTTCCCCATTTGATATGTATGTGTAGAATATGGGAGAAAATACTGACATTGAAATATCAAAAGGTAAGAATTACAGAATGAAGTTATTGCAAAATCAAAAAGCCCTGGGTAACTGACATGAGAACAAAGGCATCCTAGGGGCAGAGTAGTCAAGAAAGTGATGTGCATTTCTAGCCTCCAGGGGGTGGGTGGTTTTGACAGTGACCTTTTAGGACCTACTCCACCGGCACATTTGCAGAATGATGCCAGCCAGACAGCAGAGCATCCACAATCCAGCGTCAGAGAATGTGGTCAAACATCCCCACTGACTACTTGTCTCAGTGTGTGCAGGCTCAGAGGGCTAAGAAGGAAATGGCCACAGATTGGCTGCCTGGGTCCACCTCCTGGCTTTCAGTGAATCCCCTTGGCAGCGCTCCTTTCAGAGGGAGGCTTTGGAGGGCCTCCTAGATACTGCAGAGCCTTCCAGCTAGGGTTCGCTTTAGCATCTTCGCCCCTCCAGGGTTGGTGAAGCAGCAAAGAACAGAAAGAACTGGCTCCCTACGGAGAAGGAGCGGAAGGAGGAGGAGGAGAAGAGATTCCTATTTCACCCACAGCAGCAGGGTGTCCCAAAGCTGGATCCCACACGCCACACCTCATTGTTTCCAAAGCACACTCCCAGTGCCTTCCTCACTCCCTTGTTGCATATCTACTGGGGTGTGTGGGGGTGGGGGTGGGGGTGAGGATAACCCTCTTCATTTCTCTTAACCCCAGGAAAATGTCAGACACTTCTTCCCCTGCAAATACATTTTGAATCCTTTTAGAAGGTCTCAGTTGAAACGCTTTTTTTTTTTCTTGAAGGACACCTATTTTTCACACACACACACACACACACACACACACACACACACACACACACACACAGCCGGGGAAACACAGAGTAACATTCAGTTACTAACTAACTTTCCTCCCTGTCTCCTTGGTTGGCCACCCCTACAGTGACTCTCCAACTGGAAAGAGCCTGCTTCACAGGGGGCTGCCTCCAGTGTGTCACAAGGAGCTGCACAGTTACCCCCTGGGAAATGTCTCCCTGGAGTTGGAGTAAAGCAGAGAAGCAGACTCTCGATCCCGGAGTGGGATCTGCGCATGGTCCCACTCGGCATCATTTTGAATGGCTGCATGGCTGTCTTTACTATGTCTTTTTGTTTTTTCACCAGGTCACTAGGATGAATCATGGTGGACAGGTAGGCTGCAGCCTCCTGACTGGGCATTCTCGGCAGTCTCCTGAGATGCTCTGCTTTTCTGCACTGCTCCTTAGGCTGCACATTTCCCCAGGTCAGAAAGTAACTTTTCTCTCTCCAGAAAGCTAGCCCGATGGGAAAGCAGGTGGAGAGGGGGAGAGAGAAAGAGAGAGAAGTCTCGGTAAGGAGATTGGCTCTCAGGAAGCAGCATCAGTGACACCTGGGCTTTATTCAGAGTGTCAATGCAGGCAGGACCTGCAAGTCCAGCCGGAGCTTGAGAAGGATGCATTCTCTCTTTGGGTCACTGGGCTGTACTGAGCTCGGATCACTCCTTTGTTATGAGCTGCCCAGAACCATTCTTTCTTGAGGAAGGAGAAGAGCTTTCCTCTTTCACCCAGACACTGCTGGTCCCTCGGAAAGCCGCCGTGCGGTGAGCAGCTAGGCCCTGCGCTCACTTGCAGGCAGGGGGATTAGAAGAAGAGGTGACACTTGCCATGCAAGTTTCTCAGAGGGATGTGCAGAGGATTAATGAGCTGCTATTTCCATCGCAATTTATGCTCTTCAGAAGAAAGGCGCTAAGTACTGGGTATTAGAATTAGGGATTATATAGGTAATCAAGCAAAGAAGATATTAAACTGCTTCTAGCTACTGAAGGAAGCTTTAATCTGGGGGTTGAGGAAACTGCCGGGAGTATAAAATTGGCCGGAAGCCACTGTCCCTCATCAAGCAACGGACCCAGAATGGACTGGCAAGTCTGTCATGCCATGTGAAGAGAGGTCCATTCCAAGCTTATGCTGCTGAGCTCAACGCGTTAAAGCCGACATTTCAAGGAATCCGATTTTACGGCTGTCCCCCTCCATGTATGACTCTGCTGTGCTAAGTCTGGTGCAGTACAAATGTGGCAAAAGCATAAGAAACCATCCCGTTGACATGTAAGATTCTAGGGTCACTCTAGAACTCATCCATACCAAAGAATCGTGGGCTTCAGGGGCCGTCTGAGGAACGCAGGGGTGGGGGGTGGGGTGGGGTGGGGGGTGGGGTGGGGTGGGGTGGGGGGGTTTAGTCACAATAGAAGTCCATGATGCCGCTGTCAGTAAAGATGTTGATCTTCTCACGATCTTTACTGCAGAGACTGTGCAGAGTGGGAGTGGGACTCGCATATTTGGATTATGCTGTGTTCACCGATTTCCTCAATTTTAAGTAGCAGGAAGGCTGCTAGGATGAGAATTTCACCCAATGGCATCAACTACTCCTGGGTGCTACAGTCACCTGATCCACACCTGAACACACATGACATTCCCAACGTGTGAGGGCAGGGGAAGTTACTTTCGTCATTCATAAAAAGCAGCAGTTAGCATACCAGAACCCATACAGGTCCATTTTTGACCTGGTCTTCCGTGACTCAAAAGAAGCTGTCCAGGTGGAGAGGTTGACTATTTCACCCAGACCCCACTTTGTATTCTAGGTAAGGTAATCAAAGGTTCTTCTTGCAGCCCACACCCTCCTCCCCTGCACTAGGTTGGATAGTAAATCTCACTGCCGTTGGATCAAGTCTGACTCCCAGTGATCCTATAGGACAGGGTGGAATGGTCCTTGTGGGTTTCCAAGACTGTAACTCTTTAGGGGAGTACAAAGCCTTATCTTTCTCCCAGGCTAGTGAATTACCCTGGAAACTCTGCTATGCATATTTGCCACCTTGCACCCTAGGGGTGCAAACCTCCAAACCATTCTACCGACCAGCTTTATACCCCAAAGCCTATGTGATCTTCCCTTACAAAGAACAGTGTACATTTCCCCTCCTGGTCCCGCTAAGAGGGAGTTGGTTAGACACTATGATGCCGGCCCATATTGATCTCTCTTTCACCGTGCTCACAAACATCAAGCCTTAGAGGGTGGAGGGGAGAGCTTGGTTGGAGGCCTCACTTCCTGTGAGCTGTTGTCCATCATCCATTGAAAACTGCCCATAGATTTGTACGTATTCAACTGTCCACTGACTGTTTTAGAGAACTGGGGACACCGTGGCTGCTCAAGAATCCCAAGAGCTGTTTCCAAAGACAAAAGGCCAAACTAAAGTCCTTTGCCCCACTCTGAGGTTCTCGTTTCAAGTCCTTTGTTTTCTGCATTACTGGAGCACGGCCTGGCGGGTGGCTGGATGTAAAACAATTTCCCATGGTACAAAAGAGAACATTTTAATTGTTATTTTAATAATTCGGTTAGTTGTGTTTTTTTTAAGTTGTGCCATAGAAATAAAACTCACAACCCCCACAGGGAATGCTCATTAGAATCACTCAGAAATCTTAGCAGCAACAGGACTAACAATAAAAACCAGCAAGGCTGGATCCCACGTTCGATCGATTGTATCAGAATCTCTGGGAAGTTGTACCAACATAAAATTATTTATAAAAGCACTTTGAGGTGGTTCTAAAGTATAGGCAGCATTGAGAGCAACCTAGGCTGGGACTGTGCTTTTTTGTGTGCATAGGTGTAAATAAAATATTAAGTAAAGAAAAATCAAAAGTAGTATGTGGATAGGGTAAAAATCACGAAAGCCTGGTGTTGTCTGAATCCCGGCAATGCGATCAACATTGCCCTCTCTCCTGGGCTGCTGGTCTTTGAGACAACCTTGACCCTGAAGACAAGAGTAACACAGAAGAAGGTCCTACAAATGAAGAGTGCGGTGGTGTGCCAGGAGAGGAGCAGGCCTAATTATGTCAACATGTTCCAAGACAGGCCATTTGGAACACGCAGGAAAGGGTTAGGGTCAAACCTGAGGGCTGGTCAAGAAGCCTCTTTGTTGCCCAGTATATCATCCTTGGCTTCTTCCACCTAATAATCCGACACTACCATCTAATTGTCTAGGGATGTGTATTTTCTTTCACTCCGGCCTATTGACCGGCCTCTTCTTTCACTCCATTCACTGACTTGACCTTCAAACAAGGGAGTATGGGAATAGAGCAGGTGACAAAGACTCTGTGGTGACATGCCTCTTCATGGTGTGCTTACAAGTGACTTTCCCCCTGTCCCCGACCCCACCACTATTCCATTTATTCCTTCACGTTTCTCTTCGTTCATACACCAAACATTTATTGAGCACCAACTCTGTACTAAGCCCTCTTTGTTTTTAAGGGGGGTTACATCATGTTCTCAGTGAGCATGGCTATCTTCGTCTTCGCTGTTGCCCTTTAAAGACAACTAAATGATGTGCATGGCTAGTCATTTCTGCAGACACCACAGAGCCAGAAACATGGCGGCAGGAGCGGCGGCTCCCGCACTGGAAGCAGGGAAGCCAAGGCGTGGTGGGCAGCACCTGAAGGTCACAGCAGAGTTGTGTGAGAAAGCCCGAGAGGCGTCCCCTCTGCAATGCCGGAAATAAACCCATCCCAGGGCGCTGGGAAAGGTGCCCAAGCCCCCTTTCCTCTATTCTTTCATCTGTTAAATGGGGATAATGATACCTTGTGTTTACCTACCTCAGAGCGGCCTGATTAGATCTATTTAAAGTCTCTTCCAAGGAAAGGTGCTGTGTAATTACCAAGAACAGCTATGATAAAGAAACCTAAATACAGCAACAAATCAGCTGGAACAAATTCTCAAGGGAGTTTATGTCTCTGGAAATTTTTGAGAGAAGGGTACCAGCTTTCCTTTGGGAGTTTTGGGGGACCATTCTGGCTGAAAGTTTAATGAAGGTGAGCTGACTTTCAAAGGTTCCTCCTGGCCAATGACCCACAATCTGCCTCTGCCTACTTTTTTTCCGTAGAATCTAAGCAGTTTCCATCTGAAATGTCTCCGTCAAGTTTTCCAGATACTAACTCACAAACCCTGAAATGAATTCTAAGCAAGCCATTTACCTGTGGAAAAGACAGAGACCCAAAGGGAAAAGCAAGGTCGGATGTGGGGAAAGGGTGTGGTCTATCAGTCATAAGTCCTGGGGGACTTTGTGATGGTTATGTTAACTTTAACGGTTGTTTTAATCATATTGTAAGGGCTAGTCAAGCTCACAGAGAGGAGCACTGAGGTAACCAATCATGATTGCCAGATTTGGATAACATTTGGCAAAATGTACCAATTCCAACTCAAAATAACTCTATTCAAGTAGAAGTCTCCCAGGCTTTAACATCTTTATGGGACAGACAGCCTCATCTTTTCCCCACAGAATGACTAGTGGATTTGAACTGCTGATTTTTACAGTTAGCTCTCAAGCACTTGGACCACTCTACCACCAGTGATCTTGGCAAAGGCAGATTAACTAGGAACAAGAGGTACCAAAATTACCACAGCTCAAGAGGAAATCAACCCAGCTAAACCAAGTTAGCTAGAATGAAGGGGTTGATTTGTGAAACAAACTGTATAGCTATAGAGGTGATGAGACTTGTCAAGCATTGACTATAGCAAACAGATGGGAAGAGTCAAGAATAACAAAGGTGGTGAGGTAGTTAGTTTAATGTGCCAACGTGATCGATAAACACATGTGGGGTTAATTGAAGGACAGAGGGATAAATGGCTCACTGAGCCTCGCCTTTCTAGTTCTTGGGTCTCTTGCTTTGTGACGGTCAGACCAGGGTGCAGCTGCCTTAGCCAGTTCCCTGCTTCAGCTGGCAAGCCTCACTTCCTGCAAGACATCCTTGAGGAGAAGCCACATGGACCTACCCCGATGCAGTCCTGGGTGCTGGGGCCACCATGTGGAGATCCCTGTCAGCGCTGAGATGTTTACACATTCACAGACTCGGCTTTCCTCCTGCAGTCGGCATCATTGTGTGTATTTTGTAAGCTGGAGGACTTTGTGGATTGGTGTTGGACATATGGGTTAATGTTAGGCTTGTGGGCTTGGGAAGCACTGGGTTGGGATGTTTTCTTGATACACAGTTAACCTTTATATATAACTCTCTTATACATGAGTTTCTGTGGATTTGTTTCTCTAAAGTACCCAGACTAACACAGGTGGTAACTTGGGTATCAGATTTGTTGATTTGCTAACAGAGAAAGATGGCGGTCAAGATAGAGAGCAAGCTGAATTTATTAATAGCTCTTGATCAATAGGAAGACTAGTGGTTCCTGTATTTTTATTCAGTGTGCTGCTATTTAAATTCCCCTGGCTATTTACAAATAGATTAAACAAAAAAGGTTGTTTTTTTGTTTGTTTGCTTGGTTTTTATTTAGGGTTCTAAACAATGCAAAATCACCAAAATCCCAAAGATAGATTTTGGGATAAATGCTTTCTAAGTTTCAAAATTTTTTCACTATCAATTAACTATTATGAGAACTACCTAAATAGTTCTCTCCGTAGAACTACCTAAATAATGAGAACTACCTACATGTTTCACACGTAGCCCAGATGGAGGCTCCTCATTTAATAAAGATCTGGTGAAATTGGATCAAGCCCGACAGTTTCATGGCCCAGAGGACATGAAAGTCTATTCTTGTTTCTGCCACTCTTTGGGAGCCTGTGTCCCCCTAGACTAGCCAGCCTCCCAGATTACTACTATCTAACACTGTTCCTACACCACCGGATGTGCAACTGGGCCTTTACTTCTTTTTATAAATACTAAGCCATGCTGTCTTTAGTTAGCTCCACTGAAACGGGAAGGTCATGGGGAAGAGTCCTAATGCCTTTCAATCTTGCCCAGTCTCTGTCCACTGGATTACACTGGGAGCCTTAAGGATCTCTCCCCACTACACGGAGGCATTCATTTCCCAAAGTGCAGGCAAAACAAGGGCCTTTCATTCTCTGGGTGGATTGGCACTGAAAGGGGATTCTGGGTGTAAGTAAAAAAAAAATTAAAAAATTAAAACACCATTGCTCACAGTTGGCTCTGACTCCTGGTGACCTCTGGTATGTCAGAGTAAAATTGCTTTATAAGGTTGGCAATGGCTGGGGTTTGGGGAAGTAGATCTCCATCCCTTTCTTCCACGGCACCTCTGAGTAGACTCAGATCACCACATTCAGGTCTGCACTTCTACAGGCTAATCATTTATGAACTCCTTGGCAGTAAACCACAAGCATTTATTTTCTTTTACATTTAGATGACCTCATTAAACCCTCAGAACATCCTCGTCCGATAATGTTATTATATCAACTCTACACATGAGGCCAGTGGACCTTAGGCCATACACTGGCCACAATATAAATGTGACAAAAGGAAATGCTAGTAAAACTGTCAAAGACAGAAGAAAATGAAAAAATATACTTAAAAAGAGAAAAAGAATTTACATCTAGGTGTGAGTAATGCTGAACATGAAGTTAACTTGGTCTTTGTAGGATAAAGGAGTCATTTCATTTCCCAGTTTACTTGCCACATCAGAGCTGCTTAGTTTTTCTCTCAAATCTTCCTGTTACAATAAAATGAAAAAGCCTCCCAAGACCCGTATGTGAGGAATTGCAGAGTAAAAATCTCAGGGAGTTGGAATCACTTTGCAGAGAACTTATTACCAAATGGGGTGAAGTGGGTTGAATGAGGAAACAGTGCCATTGAGCAGACTGACTCACAGTGACACTATAGGACAGAGGAGCACTACTTCTTAGGGGGTCTGCGACTGTATACTTTTGTGGGAGCAAACAGCCCCATTTCTCTCACTTGAAGGAGTGGGTTGTTTTGAACCTTGATGTTATCAGCTCCATGTTTACCCCACAGCATCACCAGAGCTCCTGAAAACTAGTCAGGAAAACTAAAAGAGCCCAACAATCCAAATTCCACTATATTACTTAAAAGTACGTCACTTTGATGGAGACATATGTCAGCCATTTGTCAAGGGATCCTTAAGATTACTGATGGTGAGTCGTTAAAGAGGTCAAAGCATTAACTTAAGAGTAGATATCTCAGAAAAACTGAGCCAGATGTCTCCCGTGACCTGTCTGGGAGGCCTAGTCCCTTAACAACTAGTGTATCCTGCCTCACAAAACCTAGTTTCAATCGATGCCCCTACTAGGACGGAAGGAAGTTCCGCAAGGAAAGGAGACTGTGGTCTTCGTTCCATTAGCTCCAGTGCCTGGCATATTGCTGGAACTCCATCATTGCAAAATAAACCAGTTAAAACAAACTGCACACCTGTAGAGAAAATAAGCTGACGACTGGTGTTTAAAACATTTCAGAAATGGAAATTTAGGATAGAGGAAAATGGCTTGTGTATGATTTGGTTGGATTTGAAATCCCGTACATCTGGCATGAACCAGAGCAGAAGGGACACTCATTATGTGGTGACTAGGAGGGGACTGTGAGCTTTCTGCTCCTATAAACAGTTTCAGGCTCGAAAACCCTCTGGGAGATTGCGATGAGGCAGTATTGACTCAATGGCAGTGAGCTTGGAGTTTGGGAGTTAAGTTTTGAGGACCTCAAAAGAAAAATTAGTCTCAGTCCAATCATAGCTGTGTGTTTTGTTTTGGTTTTTAATATACCGGCATCTTTCTCCCATGAAGAGGCCAGTAGGTTTGAACTGATAACCTTGCAGGAATGGTTCAATGTTTACCTGAGACAGTGCGACCAGGGCTCCTTCTAGGTGAGCATTGGGAAGAAGAAAATAAAATAAAATAAAATAATATATATAACAGTGAAAAAGGTGTCCACCATCTTTCAACAATAAAATAGTACATAAAAGGATGTGTACTTTATGTCAATGACTGGAGCTTCTCAGGAGCTCCAGGGCTGGTTGCCTAATAGAACCACTGTCAAACTTTGCTGATTTTTAAAAAATAACAATTTTCTATGATCATACATTTTTAACCTCTATGAGAAATCAAAGCATGACAATAAACATTAATCTTTGAAAATTTTAAATTCATTTCCTACACTTCCACAATAACTTCTGGACCACACAAGTAAAAAACATCAACAACATTGATTAGGAAAGAAAGCCCTATCATTTGGAGTTACGTTGACTGCAAACTAAAGTCTCTCAGGCCTGATCTCATTGAATCAGTCTCTGGGACTTGGCACCTCCACCCCTCCTGGCCACTTCCTTTGAGGCTCAGGGCAATCAGTCCCTGTCCCTTTCACAATGTGAAGGTCATAATATAACAAATAGGATAATAAGAATAATACTAATAATACCTCTTTTGAGTCTCTCAAAAGAATCTATCTAGAGCATCTTAATTTTTTTAATTCTCCCAGATAATCCTGGGGCCTGTTCCAGGTTTGGAATCATTGACCTGGATGACCTGGCAGTGACCTTTCTAAAGCGAAGACTTAATGAATCTTAGAGCAGCACAGCATCACGTCTTTGATAAGTAAATGAGAATCACTTGTCATCTCGAGAGCGAATTTCATCTAAATGCACCAAATCAGGTGATTTCTTAAAACTCATCTTGCAATCTCAACCCAAACTGTTCTTCCTGTATAATGTAAGGATAACTTTAACTGGCCTCGTTCTCAATTATTAAAGTTCCAAATCACTGAAAAATTAATAAATGAGACTTTACCGAACTTACAACACCAGTATGATGAAAAATTTGTTTACACCGGGAGGTTTCAGGTCATTCTTCAATCATTCATCCCCGGAACCGAAGTACATGTGCGCACGAGTACACATGCGTACACACGCGACACACGTGAAAACATGACACATGGTAAATGTTGGGCAATTACTGAGATGGAACAAGGGAGACCTTCAGATTGCGGCGCCTTCCTACTTTATCTTTTTCTCAGCAAGAATCTAGAAACTCAAATCAAATGAAGCTAAATAATATTATTAATCACGATAGCCTCAGCTCTTTGTTCAAATTCTCTCATCTCTTTTGTTTGAAATGCAGTCGTTTGGTGTAAGTGTTCTAAGATAAGGAGTTAAAAGAGATATTTAAAATGCTAAAAGATCTGAAAAGAACTTTATTAATTTTTGCTTCAGTCGGTTCCCTAAGTAAAGAGCTTCTAATCCTGAGTGTGCTGTGTTGCCATCCACAGGAGCTCAAATGACTGCAGCAGGACTACATTTGTACATTTTCACCTCTTTGAAAATTAAGCCTGGAATGCTCTATTGGGATTATTTAGGGGGGAAAAATCATTGAAACACACTTTGGTCTAGTTAGTTCAGTTTCTCCTAATTTTACTCTCTTAGCAGACAACTTACCTTTTTGTTTTTCAGTGTGTATTCAAATTGAAGTTCACACTCATCAAATTAATAGCATGGAAATCAGGGCTTCAGTATCCGGGATGCATTCATTATTATATTGTCATTATTGGCGCCGTCACTGTTGCAGATGCACATTGTAGAACGAATGGAAACTGCCCCACAGGAATTAGTCATGTCTTACGTTCTAGGAATAATTGAGTAATTGACGTTGTATCTCTATCAAAATAAAATGCATTTTCCCCTTCCTTTGTTATTATTCTTAGGATATAAGAAATTTAGGGTCAACTCTACTAGGTCATTTTATTGGAACCCAGAAAGGTTCATAGTTTCATGACCAAATGTGTATTTTCTGATAACAAAACTCAAAAGATAGTCAATATAATTGAAGTGGTGATTTTTTTTAAGAATAAATAAGATAGCAATGGGTGTAGGAACAATGGGGCACTCAATTATTTTATATTTATATAGAGGAGCTTAATAAGAATCTTAACTCAAATATTACTTTGACTTAAAAGTCAAATAGCTAAAACTTCTTTCATCAGAATTGGCATGTTGAAATAAGGCCCATCTAGTAGTGTCAATATTTAAAGGTTGATCAATAATAATTTACTGTTGAATTTATAGAGAACTCTTTATCGTTTTATATAGTTCTCCTGGCAATCCATTGGACAGGCAGGTCAGACATTATAAGTCTATTCAACTATGAGAAAACAGACTCCAGAATATCAAGTAACTGGTACATAATCACTGACTTGGCTTAATAACAAAGTCAGTACTAGCATTGAAGTCATCGAGGTCGTAATCAGAAATTATGGTAGAGTAATATATGTTTTATATATATGTTATATATATAATTATAAAAGAGAGAATGGACTTCCTTAGAGATAGAAGGCCTAGATCTGAACAGGGTTTTTGCCATTTAATGGTCTGTAGGAACTTTGTCACCCATGTAAAACAGGAAGTTATGCCTACCACAAAGGGCTGCGTTGAGAGTCAGTGGAGACAATGATGAGAAAAAAAACACTTAAATGTGTTGTCATCCCTGTGTTATTTTTTTCTAGCCCATGCCTCTTCTTACACACTTTAACCTGTTTATACTTTCTATGTGACTCACCCTCATAATCTAGAGTTTTAAATTATATTTATAATTAAATTATGTTGATACTAGGTTGGAAAACTGGATGACATCAATACTTAGGGACAAAAGCCAAACAAATAAACTGCCATAGTACATTGAACGTGGGATGATATTCAGAGAAGCCATCGACAATGAAGTCAAAGCCCCACTTCTTTGTAGAAACCACATAGCCAACAGGTGCCCGGGGATTTCCTTTCCTTCCATGCTGTGTGTCCTTTGGTAGCCCCTGTCCTTATCATCACGTTCTCAAAGAAGACTTGGAGGAACTAGGGGTTCTTCGGGATTGTGCAGTGTCCTTCACTGTTGCTATCTAGTTCTTTGAATTATGTCCTTGTTGGCAGGGGCTGCCCACTGCTACCATTTGCCAGCTGGTCAATGGTTAGATGGCAAAGACCGGCTCTTCAGGCAAAGACACCAATGGTTCTAGATGTCCCAGTCACATGCCTAGGTGGTCCATCTAGCTCAGGGTTGACAATCACCAGTAGGAAGGGTAGGGAAGCTGCGTTTGACAGGTAATGAAATTATTTTAGTCTTGCATGCATCTCTCTTTGTCGTTCACTAAACATAATTTAAAAGCACTGTGGGTATTTGCATAATGCAGATTTAATTTTTTCCCCACAACTGTCACATTCCTGAGTCTGTTCCTCTTTGTCTAACCAATTGATATGGTCTATTTGTCTGGCAGATGCAGAATCATGACTTTAAGTCCAGTGGGTCAATCTACCTGGGGTCCCTCACAACAGCCTCAAAAGATGATTGGTTCTTAACTTTATTTCTCTTATACACACAAAGTGGTTGATTATTACAGCAAAAAGATGGTCATATAGCCATTCTGCGATGAAGCATTTAGTAGATTATATGACACGTGATTTATGGAGACTTTGTTTTCAAATAAAAGAGAGACATTCTTCACGCAATTTTGCGTAACACCTGTGACGAATACATCCCAGTCTACTATCCCAGTACTGCTATCGTACTCTGATGTGGTCTTCCATCTATCAGTCTAGAAGATGTGTAGGTGCCGTTCAAAAAGTACCTTAGATTCAAATACGTTGGGGTTTCAGAATGTTTTTGTTGGTAGAAGTGGTGTTGGCTGATTGTCTTTTGTTTGCTTTCATTTTCCTTCCTCAGCTATGTCTATAGAGTACACTGATATCACATTAGACATTTTTCTATAATTGCCACCCCTCCTACGGAAGTGTCTCTAGCACAAGAGTTCCCCCAGAAGGTGTTTTTCCAACTGAGGCATAGACAGTGCATTCAACGGCGCCGGAGTTTCATTACAGAATCCTCTTGTCCCCTTCCTGCACATAGAAACGCCATTAACGGTATTAAGTTAACTCTCCGACTGTTAGGTTCTTAACCAACAAAGAGTGCTTTTCCACAAGGGCACATTTCTCCAGCGCCCTTGAATCAGAACGTGCTGGCTGTCTAGTAACAGATTCAGGACCACCATGGAGGGAAGAACCCCTTTTTATTCACTTGTTAACTTTTCTCCTTCCATCATAGATGGCCCCGTTTCTTCCACCACCTTCAGCCTTTCAGGTAAATGAAAAGTTCAATTACATGTAAAGCGACTGTTAAATCAGCAGGCCCCTTGTGGGGGTCTGCGCCTCCCCTCCCTGCTCCCATCACCAGTGCGCTCAATCCATTACTGTTCCTGAGGATTGTACATCCATCAGGTCGAGTGTGCCGGCCAGGGTGCATCTTATAGCTTTTACTGCATATGAGACATTGCAGGCCTGTGCTCAGGAACTGCCAGGCAGGCTGGGAATCACAGTCACGGTTAATAGCAGCGAATTGCCAGCTCTTGATGGGTGGGTAGTCACTCTTTTCAGTGGTTGCCCCCTGGGGGAGAAGGTAGGAAAACAGAGGGAGGGAATTGGAGTGACTTTGCACAGTTGAGCAGGTTCATGCCGCTGGATCAGTGGCAAGCAATGGCAGGGCTCCACTCTGGGGAGGCTCACAGCAACATCACAGTCTCATTTTTACCAATTGGTGCTGCTGTATTGCCGGTGGTGCACAGGGGAAGGGGGAGCCGTGAGCGGGGGAGGGGGATGGGGGAGGATGAAGACGGAAGTCTAAGCGAAATGAAACAAACAAAAAGTCATCGACAAACTGGGTAACCCACCCCGGTTAACGCCGTGCTGCTAATTGTACCAAACTGGTGTCTGAAGTTCCCCGGGTGATTAAGGAGTTGGCTCACAATCTCTCTGCATAACCTTAATTTTTTCAAGGTTCTTTGAGTGGAGAATGGCTTATAATAATGATTTTGACTAATACGATTTTTGACATGCAACTTTAATGCTTAACCTTAGTACAACTCCAGAGCATTTCATGTGTACTCAGCTGTAAAGAGTGATGATTTAAAGGGATAATATAAGAAAAAGGTCGTTCTAGAATGAACCTCTAACAAATTGCATAAAGGGAGCTTATTATTCCATGGGTATGGGGATCTGCAGCTCTTCTTATCATTTTTCTGCTTGGTTCAAAAAACTGTTGAGACATGAATGGGAGAAGAAACAGGAAAAATGAAATAGAAATCTGCAAGCAAGGAACATTCTTTTGATGGTTATGATTTTGTTGCCACTAAAAAGACTCTACAATAATGTGGTTATTCATCTCCTCTTTGTTTTGGGTGAAGAATTCGCTCTAACAAGAAAATGCTGCTGTTGGTGGGAGGCTTGCCTCCTGGACCAGACCGGCTCCCCAGCAATTTGGTTCAGTATTATGATGATGAGAAGAAGACATGGAAAATACTCACAAGTGAGTGGACCTCTTTATTTATCCACCTATTTATTTCCGGTTAGAGCTATCTTGATTCATTTGAAAGTCCGGTTAATCAAATTAGACATCTTATTGATCTGATACCCTTTGGAGGTTTGTTTATGTATCGCCGGGGATTTAGCGCCAAGGTGTGAATTAACACTGTAGAGGTGGCCAATTTGGTAGTCGAATAAGCCTAAATTAAAACTGGCCAGAAATCACTGTACTGGTCTATGTTTCTGGGTAAACTGCGGTGGGCAGGGGCAGAGACCTGCCACAAGAAATCCTTCCCTGATAATGGATAACCCTTCGATAATTGAAAAGTGCAAGATGGTTTAAGCACACGAGTGAATTTCTCCACATTGAACTTGCCCGTATCAAAAAAGGTTGGGTAGTGAGCTGTCTCTGTAACTAACCTGCATTTGGCTGTTTGGGCATTTTTGCTGCTTAGTGTTCCATCTGGGGCTCCTGGTGTTTAGAAGACCCCCCCACCCCCACCCCACACTGCCCCACAGTCTTGGATGGACAGATATATTCATGGCCTGTCTCAGCCACATTAAGTTGTGCTTGCAAACTTCCACCCAAGATTCTCCTCCTCCCCTCCTTAAAGGGTGATTGTGTTTTACAGCAAACCTCTTGCCTTGGGCACTGAGATTTGGAACTTACTGTTACATCGGTTATGATTCCCAATCTGACTCAGTCATGGAATCAAACAGCGTCGTTTCTTGAGTGCAGTAGGCTGTGTGCGCCAGGCCCCTCGTGGGCACAGTGGCTGCACTGGTCAATAAAACTACATTTTAACTGTCAAAATGGCCCAGAGCTGTATAGATAAAATAATAAATGAACAATTTTGATCCATAAATCAAAGCCCTACATTTCAAAACGACAAAAGTGAAAGTTGGATTTTTGTATTGCATGTATCTGTTAAGCGGTTAGATATTTTATCAGTTGTTTTTGTTTTCCTGTTTTGGTGGTTGTTACATGTGCTTAAAATAAAAATCACTTCTTTTCCTCTTCCTACAAACCCCTTAAAATGATGGAAACAGGACAATAGTTTGCCCATAAGGACAAAAGAGGAGTAAAGGCATGTGAGGCAGTGCTTGAAATAATACATTTCTGAGCCGGCTCACCCCAGCGAAACCTGCAGTAGCATCACCCAAAAGCTCCCTGGACACCTATCTGCTCTGGTTGTAGTAAAAAATTTAAAAAATTTAAAATGGCACAATAGAAGCACCGGGATTAAGGAAAAAAGAGAAAGAAAGAAAAATAAATTTAAGTTGGAGATGACTTCCTTTTTATTCAGTCCGGGTAAAACACTGTTAACAGCTGAAGGCGTAAGCAAGTTATGTTTTAGAGATTCTTCAGAAAGGTAAAGTAAAACCAAGGTATCTATTTCTGACATTTGATCAATAGAGGAAGCCTACACAGAATGAGACATGGAGACTGGGAGGAAAGGGAGAGAGGCCAGGGAAAAACAACAGAGGGGAAGTCTCGGGTTACATGAGATCCAGTCAATAACTGATACCCATTCACAAGCCCAACTGTTATCCCAGCTACACCTGGGCAGGTTCACTGTGGACAGCTCATGGTGCTGAGGGGTAGACGTGGGCTGCTAACTGCAAGGTTGATAGTTCACCCACCAGCTGCTCTGAGAGAGATAAATAGTTACCACCTGGAAACCCTTATATAGAGGGACTGTGAGTCGGAACAGCCTCAATGGCTGTGGATTTTCTGTTTGGGGAAATGATTAGTTAAAACACACTGAGAAATATCTATGGGAAAAAATGTGCTTATTTGAAATCTTCCTTAGAAAGAAGGCAGCCATCTAACGTCTGCGTAAGAAAGCAGGGTATTTCTAATGAGGCTAAGCTAACAGGTATAGTAGAAAACCAATCATGTCTGACGTTAAAAAAAATGCCTGATTTAACTCTCTACTTGGAGGCATTTAATCATGAACTGCGACTTGGACAGGCCTGGATTCAAAACCCGATTTGTAACCTTGAAAAAAAAAATCACACAGATTTCGGGATATTCTGAATCATGGTTTCTTCCTTTTGTCTTTTGAGTATTCTGAAGATAACATCATGATTAGACATGGTCTAGCACCAACAAACATCTTGGTCAATTGTAACTCTTCCTGCTGTCTTTGTAGCACCACCACCAGTGTTAGAACAAAGACGGTGCCTTCTAACGGTAGCGGCAGCAACCAGCAGGGGCACTACATGCAGGGGAGGCAAATAGTGTGACAGGCACAAGAGGTCAACCCACTGCTGGGGAGGAGAGAACCTAATTCGATAGTTTTTATATTCAGCCTTAAGACACTAAGAGATAAATATCAATTGACTCAAATTTTTAAAACTGTAGACACTGAGAGTCTGGGAGAGAGAAAGTTCTTATAATTGGGAATATATTCAAGAAACTTAATCCCCTTTCTATACCAAAACATAGTGACCACTTTGAAAGAAATGCCCACGCTACAACAGACTTCACTTCCCAGGGAACTTCCACTTTTAAAAGTGGAGTTATCACTGGCGAGGAGCCAGAGTGGCTTAGGGGTTAAACGATGGATTGCTAATAAAACCATCAGCCACTTTGTGGGAGAAGGGTGAGGCTTTCCACTCCCATAAAGACTTCCAAGGTCAGAAATTCACAGGGGAAGTTCCACTCTGGACTACAGGGCTCTGTGAGTAGGGATTATGTCGATGACAGTGACTGTGGAGGTTTCTTGGGAGGCTGTGACTATATGACCCCACGTGAAAGCATGGTTTTATGGTTTCTAAAATATATATAGAGAGAACAGTTCATGTGAATAATTTCTGTTGTTAGTTTGCATTTTAAAATGCAGGCATCTTCTTTGGCAGAAGTAAATAAACTAGGTCAGCTAACCAACTGATTTCCACATGATTTGGGCCATGTAATCACAAATGAAGAATCATTTCTCATGGGGAAAGAAATGATCCAATCTCCCCAAATCCAACAAAACGCTAGAGACTGCAGAATTTCCCTGTGCCATTCTCTGGGCCCAGAAAAACTGCTCAATGTATTGTAAGGACAGGTCATGTGAGGAGTCAGTGTCTTCCTTGTGAGGGATCTGCTCATAACAGCCACTGTCCTCCCAAACCAGCTAGCAAACTCACAGTAACCCAACTGCTAAGGTTAACTAGAGTCGCTGAGTCTTAGAATCTTTATCCCAATGGCTTGAGCACACATGTCTTATGCTATCTCAAACACACTTGCTCCCCGGTAGATGCAAAGGGAAACACAAGTATTAACTTGTGGGACGAGAGAAACTTCACACAAACCATGTCACAAAAGAGACCCGACAGAACAGACCATGGTGATTTTCTTTAAGTCTTTTTCTGATACGTTGGTTATATTCTAGAACCACCACCAGAGCGAGACACTGAACGACAATGAATTGAATGGAGTGGAGACTAGTGGGATTGAAAGAGTAGACTGCCAACCCACGGGTCTGGTCTCCATCCCCCCAAACAAAGGAAATCAATATTCTTATTGAAAAGTTTGTTTGGGTCTCCTGTTGGCACAAGCTGCATTTTTATCCTCATCTCTGGAAATCCTCATCATTTCATAGACCACGATAAAAAATGAGGTTGATAGCAGTGACAGCCTTCCCAGGCTCGATGAGTATTGAGAAACAGCATGTAAAATGAGGGTGAAGTCCTTTTGTAAATGTGAGGTGTTAAATAATAAAGGTCAAATTGGCCTTGTTGTCCTCTTGGCTGTTAATAAGGAAAGTGAAGTTGAAATGCGCTTTTGTTCATTTTTATTTTACAGCACTGCGTTTCTTGCATTTCCCACGCCTGCATGCAGTCTCCCGTTTCATTCTTAACTTATTAGAAAGCAGTACGGGAGACATGAATACTACAATGGCCAATACCCAAAAAAAGCCCCCTGCACAGTTCAGTCTCTAAATTCTTGGCACAAAGGCTTAAAACAGTGGTTCTCAACCTTCCTAATGCCGCGGCCCTTTAGTACAGTCCCTCGTGTTGTGGTGACCCCTCAACCATCAAGTTATTTTCGTTGTTACTTCATCACTGTAATTTTGCTACTGCTGTGAATCGGGCTACCTACAAGTTGAGAACCGTTGGTCTCAAACAATGACCTTTGAAAAGAATGACCCTGAAAACAATGTCCAGGTCCACTGTGTACTTAGTGTAACCAATTTTTAAATAGATATCTTACATATCAAAGTTTCTGTGAAGTCCACATGGAGACACTCCTGTATGTCACCCCCCAGGCCTGAGCATTCAGAGAGCTACCACCTACTTCTTCTTTAATCCCCACTGGCCAGCTCCCAGGGTCTGACTTCCTTTGCCCCCAAGCTTCAGAAAAGCGATTCTATTCCTTTGGTGTCCTATTGATGCTGTCTATGAACAATGAGTTAAACTAATTCAAAATATAGATTTATCTCTCCATGTGCCAAGGATCATGTCTTTTAAATAATATTGGAATGAAAATTAGAAAAACTAAGTGGGGGGAAAAGTGTGTTCTCTTGACCATTCCAAGTTCCCTTTGTTAAAGGTCCGAGAAATGCCTTTTCCCATTTTCCCTGCAGCTGAAGCGCAGCTCTTTGTCATCCAAGGATGGCTTTGAGGGCCTCCATTTGTCAGGCTGAGGAACCAGAGACACAAGTGTGCCGATATTTCCTAGACTGTGTTCTCTGCCCAGTAACCGGTTCTGTCACTGATGGTCAGTGTTTTCTTTTAGGAGAATAAGAAAGATCAGAAAGCTGACAAACTATCTGCTATTTTAAAAATATACTTTATATAAAAGTTGATGAAATAGTCCTGAGAAAAAAGCATTTTGTTTAAGACACTGAACCTCAGAACCAAAAGGTAACTACAAATTTGCTCCTCTTCTGTATCCAGACGATGGAAGAGAGCTCAATTGTTGATTATCTGGGAAATAATAAATCTGCAGTGGATTCTTTGGGTTGGACTATTCTCCATGGTCCTCCGGGTCTTAGTTTGGGCTCATTTCTTTTCTTTGAGGATATGTGGAGAGAAAATAACCTAGCCAAAAATGAATAGCTGTTTCTTTTAATTCTGTTTTTAAGAAAGAAAAAAAAAGTAAGGTTCTGTTGAAGACTTTGTATCTGTGAAGTTTTTGTTTTTTCTAAACTGTGGTTATTATTGTCAAAGACAAAGACCCACAAATTATTGAATTTCATTTCATTTCTAGGCAGGAAAGTAGAACTGGTAGGCTGTGTATCTCTCATTACAGAAGAACATCAGAAGATGAATAACTACTTCCAGATGATTCTGAAAATTCTTGGGAATAATCAACTTATTTACAGACTTGATTCCCATTTATCAAGTAACTATTGAACACCCGTTCTGTGTTGGGCAGGGTGGTTGGGTGGGTTGTGGCGTGAGTAAAATGGTCTCTCCACTCTCAGGAGTCTGAGGCAGCAATTACAATGTGCTAAAATGTAGGGAAAGCACAGCATTTTGTGCAAGCATCAGAAGCCCCTGGAGCTGAGAGGTTCAAACCCACCAAGAATTATCACACAAGACCTTCAAGGAGATGGATTTATGAAGTGGCTGGAACAATGGGTTTGGCATAGAAATAAGTGTGAAGGTGACCCAGGACTGGGCAGTTTTATATTCTTTTATACATAAGGGTTACTGTGAGTGGACACAGACTCACAGCAGTGGAAAACACAAGGGAGCAGGTTGACTCTGGTACATATGGGTGGCCATGAGTTGGATCTGGCTCAATGGTAGCTACTCCATTGCTTTGCAGCTATTTTGCTTTATTTCTGCTCATCTAAAGCTGTGAGAATAGGGAAGCTTTCGTAGAAGTGACCCTCTGCAATTATTTTTTAGATGAGTGGGAATTATTTCAACTTAGAGGTGAATGGGAAAATGTTTCAGCCAGAAAGCCCAATATTGAGAACGTGTAAAAGTAAAAGGGTGTACATGCCTTCTAGAAATTGAAGCAAATCTGTGATATATAAGAGAGCTCTTTAAAGTGCTAAAATGTCAAGGTGACACTAAGAAGCCTACAATGTGCATCTAAGCCAATGGTATTTTCAATCACCTCATATCCACGTGAAAGCCAGACACTGAGTAAGAAAGGCAGATGGAAGGAGAACCAATGCCATTCAATTGCAATGCAGGGAAAAAATAGACCATCGACTCCCAGAAAACAAGCTAATCTGCCTTGGAAAAAGCTGAGCCAGAATGTTCCTTGAAAACAAGGATGGCTAAGACTTCATCGCATGTATTTTGCACATGTTATCAGAAAACCAGTCCCTGGAGACAGTCTTCGCGCTCAGTAAAGCAGAGGGTCCATGAAAAAGAGGAAGACCTTCAATGAGATATTGGATTGATGAAGTGGCTGGAAGAATGGGTTCAACATAGAAATCAGTGTGAAGATGACCCAGGACTGGGCAGTTTTGCATTCTTTTATACCTCAGGGTTACTGTGAGTGGACACGGATTCAAAAGCACATAATAATGACAACACCTATAAGAGGGTCTTTCGGTGACGGGGCTGGAGAGATAACTAACAGCCATGTCATATGGGACATGGTTAAAGGAATTGTTCAAATAGATTAAAGAATTAGAGATTGAGCGCATTTTCTGTTTTCCATATTAGTAAAGACAGTGACCAAAAAGTTTTATATCAAACCATGATATTTGATCTCTTTCACCATGGAACATTTCATTTCCGTTCATGGAGTCCTTGTTTCTATGACGTTGGGCAAAGAAGGAGAAAGAATTGGGTTTGGACTTTTGAAATATGCTACCATCTAATTTTGCCTTCAATGAGCTCAATTCTAATTTGAGATACATGACTGCACATTGCTATATACCTTGAATTATTTGCTAGTGTGTATTCATGCACCAGTGCATTAGTGGATTTTATATAGATTTTTCTTTAATATGTGTGGTGGTCACTCCAAATACTGTATTTCAAGTAAGCTGGGTGCCCAGAAAAGCAAGCTAACTTAATTTGACCATGTCTCATTTATTTATGGTTTATACTTCCTCTGAATATATCCCTTGCTTTTCCATCAGAGAGCAGCATGTGTACAAATAGCTCCAATACTTTCTTTTACATAAAGGGTAGTATTTGCTATTGAGTCTGGCATGAAGGAGGCATGAGTCATATGGGCTGCATAAATTTGCTCTGTCATTACGAGGCAGACTACAAATGCAATCCGGCAAACTGTAAGATGTAAGTGACAAAAGGGTAAGTCATCTCCTTACCCAACCCTCCCTTTTTTGCCCCTTTATTGCATTCATTCAGTAAATGTAACAGGAAACGTGCTAGGCACCGAGAGTACAATGCTGAGCCCAATAGGTTTCCATTGTGCCCTCACGAAGGTTAGAACTGAGTAGATCGTGATATCTAATAGTGAACTGTGGTGGTTGAAATGATCTTGATCTTGAAATGTAGAGATCCAATTGAGTAGAGATTTCCTGGAGAATATAGGTAACCAAAGAAGTCAGATTTACACTGGGATATGAAGAATGAGACCGAAAATTAACCAAGTAAAGAGGTGAAGATGTGTGAGAAGGTTGTCTCAGAATATTTAACAGTTAAATGCACAACTACAGAAAGAAAGGACATGATTGGATTCAAAGAATCGATGAGAAGAGAGAGATGAGATGTGGCAGGAACTTCTATGTCAGGTGAGTTGGTTCTGGCCTGTCAACCAGTGGGGCTTCACACACCACTCCTGTGTTGCTTGCTCACTCAAGAATAAGTATCAGCAGTGGAGAGTCTAAGCGGATGGATCAGATTTAACCTGCACTAACCTATTTCTTCCATAAAATCCAAGTGGATTCAATGTACTTGGCCTGGTGCCATGTGCATAGAATTTATTGTTCTTGCTGTTGCTGTTAAAGATAGTTGAGTCTATTTCTAACTTATATCAACCTCTGTCAGAGTATCCAGCCTCTGACAACCGTGGGGGTGGGGGTGGGATGTCCATAGATGCAATGGTATGGCAATAATATATAAAGATTTTAGTAAATTCATAGAGATTAGGGAAGGTAGAAGAGAAGATAAAATAAAGGAGTCAGACACATTTCATGGTAGCATGCTCACCTCAGCCCTCTTGGTGGTCCACCTGGAGGTGGGAGATGAAAGGAGGAGGAGAGAGAATAGATTTCTAACCAAGACTGATATATACTTGGGGCTGTGCAAGCCCCCTGATTACAGGTAACCACATAGGTCACAGGAAGGGGTTGTACCATAGGCAATACAGCAATGGGCGTGTGTGGCGGGGGGGGGGTGTTGATCTAGGAGTATACATACAACAGGAAGAGGAGGGATTAGGGGTGCACATAGGACAAGATGGGCAGATCCTAGATTCAGGATGGCAGCCTAACCTTAGTCTTCCTTGAGTAGGCTTGGCCTTTTCTCTGGGCTGTCCAGGGAAACAATCACTATCCTTATCAGTGGGGTGTGAGCCCCACCTGCAGTGGGACCCAATAGTCAGAGACTACTCAGAAGGAAGTCTTGATGACCTGCTTTGAAAGTAGGAACCATTGACAATCTTATGAAGCACTCATTTACTTTGTAACCCCTGGGTGTCCAAGAGGCAATGTCAATCCAATAGCAACTGGGTAGATTTGGTTCTAGAAATTAAGAATACAAGGAAGTTTTTGTTTAATCATTTTACTGGGGACTCAGTCAGCTCTTATCACAATCCATGCATACATCCATTATGTCAAGCACACTGAATACAAAGATGTTTTAAAGCATCTGTGAGCAATGAATGTAAGAGATTTCCAGGAAATGTTTTAAAACTGCTAGTAAAATCTTGTCTTATTGACCAACTTGCAAATAGTGATGTTTAAAGGACAACATTTGCATTTAAGATGATGGGAAGTCATTAATGGAGGCAACTCTCTTGATATTTTAACTCTGTGTGGGAAGCAGCATAGAAGCAAAAATAAAATTTAAAAACTACACACATGCTCCCATCTGGGTCTGTTTAAAAGGTGACTTCTGAAAGTTTATGGGGAAATGGATTGAAAAGATAATGGAATTTCTCTGTGATATTTTGAAGCCCCTTCCTATGTATAGAAATATATCTTTGGGTACTCACATATTCAGAAAAATATTTAGGTACAAATCGATCTACACTTAAATACACACTTAGATATTTTAATAATTATGTGACTTTGGGAAAACGGCTACTCTCTGATCCTAACTTGCTTTTGTTTTTTATGTTAAAATTGAGAATAATTAAATTCACCTCATAGTGTTATTAGAAGAATTAAATAAGAGCATACAAAGAAAGCTCCAAACCCAGCATCTATGGACTTAACTCACCAAATTTGAAATTCAAGGAAATGAAGACATGATAAATATAGAAAAGTTGTTATACTAGAAACAGAGTCAATGAGTTGACCCCTTTTTCTAAACTCAGGCATGGCTGTAAATACGAATGGGACAGGAAAGATTATTCAATATAGTCTTTACTCTAGGTCACTGGTAGCACAAACTGTTTACTCTTAGCTATGAGTTGAAGGGTTGCATCTTAAACCCACGTAGTAGCACTGCAGAAGGAAGTTCTCGTCATCTGCTTCCCAAAGGGTTACAACCAAGAAATCCCAATGGTGCTCAGTTCTACTCTAAAACACAAAGGGTCTCCATGAGCCAGAATCAATTCAACCGGAATTACTGTTTGTGTGTTTGTTTGTTTGTTTGTGTCTCCTTGCCATGCTCAAAGTCCTCTCCCCTCCCCCCCTAGGAGAGATCACCCACACTCCCTTCTAGTCAGAGCTATGTCAAGGTTCTCTGCATGGAGACGCTGTCGAAACATCAGGCTAATTTGTGACACCTCTGGATTCAGTAACAGACTGAAGAGATCAGTGATGTGGTCCGCTCACACATCCAGCCTCGTGGTAGAGTGGGGGCAGAGCCACCACCATCAACAGTGTCCCCAACAAGATTTTCAGCCCTGGAGGCCCGAGGGCTGCTAGGAGTCAGCCTGGACTCTGAGGCAGGGGGGTGGGTTTGTTTTTAATTCATGTTATGGGCTGTGTCCCCCCATCTGGTTCACCGTAAGTCTGCTTCTGCCTTTAGCTCTCATTGTCCCATGGACTGCAAGGGATTCTTCCTTTACCATTATCCTCCGTGGCTATAGCCATTGTGAGCCTAAAACAATATGCCCTTCCTAGGACAGGAAGTACATTTTCTATCTGCAGAAATCTAGAAAACCATGGTCTGTAATTGTCATAACTTCTCTTGGTGCAGACTTGTGGCTCTTTTGCCAATACATTCTCCAGAAAGCTTACTTGTCTTCTTAGGTTTCAGGCAGCTTCTTGGGCCAGTGACCATGAACACATTTATTTTCTGACAAACGTCTACATGCACACACAACACTCATTCCGTTACTCACGCTCCCACTAGCACGCTCCCTATGTTCAATGGCCGAACAGGCTCCAATGGGGAAGCCACATTTGTTCTTCTTTGCCTGAGTTAGAAGGAGTCACTGAGTCTCACACCCTCACTGCGACACTCTTCCAGGTAACTGTATCTCCAATTAGGAGTGAAAGCCATGTCTCTATTTGTACCTGTGTCACTAAGCTCGGTTTCCATTGGTCTTTTTGTGCTCACATTCCCCCCCCCCCTAAATTTTATCCTTCACCAGATGAGATTATAAATCTGAGTGGCAGAGTGGGACACTGTAAAGCAGAGATCCCAGCAAACCTGCCCTAGACACTGACAGAAAAGACAGAAATCATGACCCCTATGAGTCACTGACAGAACTGTGGTTATAACTGTGCAGCATAGCCCAGCACATCTGACTGGCTCAAGTGATGGGACCAAGGAGGTGCAGCGTCTGATGGCAGAGCAACAGATATTGTAGAAAAAAAGAGAGAGAAACCCACGTGGTGATGAAATTGGTAAACATGCTGCTTGGGAGGTGAATCCATTATTTAATAAACTTCCACCTCTCTAGGGAAAGAGGCTGGGAAATGGAAGGTTGATGGTGTGTCTTGGTGGCTGTTGGAGGTACCCAGCAAGAATGACAGGAAGACACGATGTCTGAACAGAGTCAGGACTGAATGGAAATAGCGTCCTGAAATCAAGGAGTGAAAAGAAAAGGAAAACTGGGACGAATGATTATCCCATGCAAATATGCCCACCATAACAGAGGAGTAATAAGGCCGAGTGGATGGACGAGTAAAGTTTGCTTCTTTTGAGATCCATGTGGTGATGTTAGACAGAAGTCAGGCATCCAGGCTGTATTTCCATTAGGATTTTTGGGTTTGTGTGTCTGATGCAAGCTGGCTCTATTCCTGGGGTATGGTCACCCTGTAGACACAACATCACTGCTCTGCAGTGCTATCACTGCCACAAACGGTGGGGCTTCAGAGGAGATGCTGTGGGGCCTGGCCAGGTTGGGCATTCAACTTGGTTTGTAGGAGAGTGCTGTGCACACACGTGCTTACCTGTGAGTCTGAGATGCCAAGTATCCTGATACTGTATCGAATCGTTAGTCCTGCTGACATGCCTTGTTTGGCCATTAAGGCTAAATTTATTTATTTTTGAAAATTAAGTTATTTAGCTAGAATGATAATGACAATGAGTTTCAGAGACCAAAATCTTCCCACATTTTTTCTGTGGAGAATCACAAAGCACTTTCAGAAAACCCTACTGCTAAGGCAATGATGTATCACTTTCACTTTCATTATATGTTTTTAATCAGAGCGTGACTTCACACTAGACAAAGCGATGCTTTATGCATGGTCTCACTTGTTTTTGCTAAAATCTCTTGACATGATTAATTTTACTTTAATGCTTTTGTCTTGTTGTAATGGTAAGGATGATGGGTATAAACCAGGCAAAAATACATGCTTTTTTTCCCCATTATAATGCCTCTGAGCATTAAAAATATCTTAGATGAAAAGAAAGAAAAAAAAATCACAGGAGACTGGTCCGATTAGAATTAAATTTCTTGCTACCTGAACACACAGTACATGAGATTTCTTTTTTTTTAATGATTCAGTCATTGTTTTTAGTTTTATTTTTGGTGTTTTTAAGACGATTTGTTCCTCTGCAGGATGAGCTCTGAAGAGGAGGAGGGAGATGGGAGTAGCTCACAGATTTCCTGATCTCTGTTGTTGCTTCACAGCAAGCAGCTACCTCCTTCACACTATCAAAGGCCCCAGAGACTAGCCACTTCTCTACGAGGTGTATCTCTGCCAGAGCAAGTCCGGTGGCTTCCCCTTTCCAAGGCAATGCCTGGTGTTGAATGCAAGCTTGGGTTCAGGTGTGCTAATGGCCAGTCTGAAAGAATTGACATAGTGTCCTTTGTCCAAATTGCAGAAAGGCAGCCGTGTAGATGACAAAGAAAGAACAATAGATCATTCAACAAGTGAGAGGGACCCTCCCAGCAGGTGTAGAAGTGTGGATTCTACAAGGTTCACTGTTCCTTTGTTCCCTCAATTGATTACGGAGTTGTTGGTCCATATTATAAGATGATGATCCTTTTTTCCCCCTGCAAAACCTGTCAGCTCGCTTTATCTGTCACCCAAGTAAATCCTGTTGTCATGGAAAGATCTAGACCAACGCTGCCCCAAAGACCGATTTTTGCAGTGATGGAAAGTTTCTATGTCTGCACAGCCCAAGACGGTGGCCACGATGGTTATTGAACACGTCAAATGTGGCGGTATGCCTGAGCAGCTGAATGTCTAGTCTTATTTAATTTGAATGCATTTAAATTTAAATAAGACCCTGGGGCAAGTGGCTTCTGTATCTGACAGCACAGCTCTAGAAGCAGGGAGTGATGTGATGTGTGCAGTCACACAGGGTGATGTCAGCCGTCCCTACCCCACTGGGCCAAACCTGTTCTCCCACAGGCAAGGGACAGGAAAAAAATAAGAGAAGAGGTGACTTCATGACATAATTCACAGAACACCTGAGGAGCCCTCTGTGTGTTATGATCTCTAAGCATGGGATCTCTCTCTCTCTCTCTCTCTCTCTGTCTCTCTCTCACTCTCTCTCAATCTCTCTCTCTCTCCCCAATACCATTAAGTCAACTCTGACTAACGATAACATGTGCATCCGTGTACAACTGTGCTTTATAGGGTTTTCAGTCAATAGATTCCCCAAAGTAGACCACCAGTGTTGAGGAGACAGCCACACACATTGATGGTTTCCAAGATGCACACACTCCTTTGCAACAAGTTCCCCTTCTCTCCTCTAGATGCCTAGCAAGTGACGTACATCAGGCAGGGGGGTAAGCCACGCTCGTTAGACCCTTTACTGTGCTGTATGTGCATCCATGCCAGGAGCGTCACTGGCATGATGGGTCATGCAATTCTTGCCACTCTCTATTGAGACCTCCCTGTGCGTTTCCCAGACTGTTTGTTGATAGGAATAGAAATCCCAGTCTTTGTCTCTGGGAAGCGCTTGTGGCTTTGAACTGTTGACTGTAGGGATCACAGTCCAAAGCATAACCACTACCCACTGTGATGACCTCTCCCACAGATGAGGAAATAGAGGCACAGAGACATCAAGCACTTTGCTCAAAGTCACACTGAGAAGAGAGCCAAAATGGCCACTCACATCTGTCTCCAGAGTGTTGTGGACAAGGGAAGGCTGGGGGAGGGAGGGTGCTGCTCGAGCATTGTGTTGAGACTAACCGAACTCCTCTCTGTACAAAGTGTATCAGTAGCTTGGACACGCAGGTCAGTTGTTGAGTCTTCCCATGATTCCTTTGGTTCCTCGTGGAAGACTGAAGCAGGCCGAGCACTAAGGTGTTTGTCGGTGAAAAGGATGTCAGGATGGGGTCATCTTTCCCTAAAGTGAACTGACAACTCCTGCCACTGCTTCTGTGTGTCCGTCCTCACGCTCCACAAACTCAGCATTGTAATCCCAGGGAGAGAGCTTTGCAGGCAGGTGCTCTCCGCCAGGGTGTCCTGTCTGGTACCGTCTCTGGTAGGTTGGTTTCTTGTTTCTTGTTCCTTCATAAATGTACTTGAAGTTCTTCATTGACATCATCATTTGCTTTACCAAATACCAGTGAGTTGCTCTTCTGGGGGCTTCCACGTTCCCTGGCACGCCATCACTGCTTCCACTTGGGAGACTTCAGTTTTTAAAAAGTAATTAAGCATCCTCTTTAAGCTTCCTTCTTGTCGAAAACCATGGTCACGTTCCCTGCCGAGGTGCCTGTCACAAGATGGACATGCTGAGGGGTTAGGGAAGTACCACTGCTGTTTCCTTCCATGGCATTGCTTTAACTGTCTACATTGCGTTTGTCACAACTATGTTGCTTGACCTAATTCAGACAAAACTCCATGAGGGCTCTCAACATCTCCCTCTATCTCGATGTCCCTTTGCACTTGCTAGTCTCAAAATCAAGGCTGCTCTTCCATGCCTCACTCCAGCTGGTGTCCGTCCTGAGCTGAGGAGGTGGAGGAGACACAGGTACCACATAGCACTTGAAGCAGCAGTACTTCCAAGCACCTCTGATGCCCCGAATCACCTTTCTTGGCCTTTGGGAAATATTTCCACTTCCCCTAATCTACTTCAAACACAAAATTTCAAAAATATCTTTGTTTCTTCATAAAAGGTAGCATAGTCATTTACCACTATGCTATCTGACGCCCGTTTCTACTGTGGCCCAAGCAAAGCCAAGGTGAGGGTTTGAATCCACCTAACAGCTCAGCTTCATAAAGGAATAAATTCTTTTTCCAAGCCTCTGTCTCCACCCCGAACAGCTCCTTAGCAAGCACTGGTGACAGTTGATAACAGAGGCCCGTTAGAAGAGAGGATGAAACAGTGTAAACAAATTAGCCCTCGTGGACAATAACGGGGCACTCATTCTGCTGGAAGTAGGTTACTGGCATCACCCGCGTGCACACTGCTTCCTTAAGCAGAACGGATGGGGACAGGGAGAGCACATAGCAGTAACATCCGAGGTCTTCTTAGTTTCACTTATTTGACAGAATGCAAATGCATGAATATAAATATATCTCCTAGAATAAATAATCTTTATGGAAGCTATTCGCTTTGAGAAAAATATCCTCATTGTCAAAACCAGAGTTCGCTGTTGTGGGCTCCGTTGCAACCCATAGGAAACCTACTGGTGGTTTCTGAGCACCTATAACGGTTTTCTTGTTTTGTTTTGTTTTTGTTTTAATGGGAACAGTCTTATAGTCTGCAGAACGTTTGTAGGGCTTGAAGTATCAACTTGCAGTTAGCAATCCAATAGCAATCCCACAGCACCACCATACCAGATAGTCAATATTTTGGGGCTTTGAAGGTCATAAGTCTCTGCCACAATGATTCAGCACTGCCGATGTGACTTGAAAGCTGTAGTAGACAATATGGAAAACTCTCTCTCTCTCTGTCTCTGTCTCTGTCTCTCTCTCTCTCTCTCTCTCTCTCTCTCTCTCTCTCTCTCTCTCACACACACACACACACACACACACACACAGCTGTCAAGTCTAATCCAATGCATAACTACCCTATAGGTTTCTAAGACTGTAAATCCTTACAAGAGTAGAAAGCCTCATCTTTCTCCTAAGGAGGAGTGGGTGGTTTTGAACTGATGACTGTGAAGTTAGCAGCCCAATGTGTGCCTACTGGGCCACAATATTTCCCCCAAAACTTCGTAAAGGTAGGGAGGAGCAACTTTGGCTTCTGGGGGTGTCATTTGTCAACTCTTGGAATTTATTGGAATAAAGTAGGTGAGTCATGCTTAAAATGATAGTTACAAAGATAATAATAATGCCCAATAATTAGTAGGCTGACTAAACCTTTTGCATATATTAACTCATTCAATCCTGACAGCTGTCCTATAACACTGCTTCTATTATTCTTGCTTATCAGAGGAGAACACCAGAGTACAAAGAGCTCGCAGAACTAGGTCAGCATCATGAGCAAGTAAGAAAGCCAGTGCTCAACCTCAATCAGTCTTGCTCTGAAGGTCACTCCCTAAATCACAGCTATACTAACACTCAGGCAATGTTTTATGAATTTCAGTTTTAACTTCAGGGACACACATGGCTCTGATTATAAATGACCCCCCCCCCCTCTTTCAGGCAGCAGCATGTCTGCCCTTCTGCCTAGACTCAACTCCTCTGCCTAGCTCACAGCAGGTGTTAGGTGATGTCTAACTGGTTCTGACTCAGTGACCCGATGTGCATCAGAAACTTCTCACAGTTGTTCTTATGTCAGAGCCCATTGTTACAGCCCCAGGGTTTGTCCCGCTGGTGGAGGGCTGTCCTCTTTTTGGCTGCCCCTTACTTTACTATACACCATGCAAACTCCACCAAAAACAAACAAGTCCAACCAAACAACAAAGCCCAAACGCACCGCCATCGAGTAGATTCCAGCTCCTAAGGGACCCTGAGTTATCTGTGGGACTGGAAACGGCAAAGCCACCAGCTGCTCTGCAGGAGAAAGATGAGACTTTCTACTCCTTGAAAGATTTACAGTCTGGGAAACCCAAAAGGGAAGTTCTATGCTTTCCTATAAGGTCGATGGGAGACATGCTCCAAAGACACTGGGTAGCTGTGGAATGAGAAGGTTGACTCTCACACTCTTTTGGGATAGTGAACAAATATTGGAAGAGATCCAAACATTGACATGATGTGCTCCATTTGGGCATAGCCTGGTGGTGCTGGGACAACATCTGTCTTTCAAAAATATATCCAGATATGGCATCTGAGTCTTAAAGGCTTGAAGATAAACAAGCAGCTCTCTAGCTGAGAAGTAACAAAGCCCACATGGAAGAAGCACACCAGCCTGTGTGATCATGAGGTGTCTATGGGATCAGGTGTCAGGTATCAAAGACCCAGAACAACAACAAAAATCATATCGAAGTGAATGAGGTGGTGGTGGGGGGGGAGAGACCCAAAGCCAATCTGTAGACAATTGGACATCCCCTCACAGAAGGGTCACAAGGAAGGGACAAGTCAGACAGGGTACAGTATAGCACCAACAAAACATACAACGTTCCTCTCGTTCTTTCATGCTCCCTCCACCCCACTATCATGACCCCAATTCTACCTTACAAATCTGGTCAGACCAGAGCATGTATACTGGCACAGATGAGAGCTCACACTACAGGGAATTCAGGGCATATTAACCCCTCAGGACCAATAATGAGAGCAGTGACAGCAGGAGGGGAAGGTAGGAGGAGAAAGGGGGAATGGATCACAATAATCTACATATGACCCCTCCCAGGGGGATGAACAACAGAAAAGTGGGTGAAAGGAGACAGCGGACGTTATAAGATATGAAAATAATAATAATTTATAATTTATCGGGGGTTCATGAGGGAGGGAGAGTCAGGAAGGGAGGAACAGAAAAAATGAGGAGCTGAAGTTTAAAAAAAATATTTTGAAAATGATGATGGCAACAAACGTTCAAATGTGCTTGACACAATGAGTGTATGTGTGGATTGTGAGAAGAGCTGTAAGAGCCCCCGATAAAAGGATTTATATATATATCCAGATGTTAAATGTATGCAGTTAAGAGTTTTTCTGCATAGCTTAGTTCCATCTTTGAACCTACAAATGTTTCTTAAGTAAGCAAAGCCCCTTTGAGGGTTTCATGGACAGAAGCAGTAAGGGACACCAGACAAGAAAGGGGGTCTTTGGTTTTAGCAACTCCAAAATGACCAAGAGCTGTCTAATTGGGCGCTTACTATGTGCCAGCATTGTTTCAAAGACCTCGCAGACATCTTATTTAGTGTTCAAACATCCCACTGTAAAGCAGGTGAGGATGACTTGTTCTTCCTCATTGATGAGGACTTGAGAACAGCATAGATTAGGATTTCTGTGTGCAAGACATTGTATCTGCCTCCTGCTTGGATCCGCTAATTAAATATTCAGAGTAACACTGTAAAATCAGTACCCTTACTCTCCCCATTCTACCGATGAAGAACCTAAAGTCAAGACATATGTTCGTCCTACTTCAGGGTCAAACCAGATTTTCAGCCTGCACAGATGATGCCAGAGCCTATTCTACCTTTATCTGGTCACTGTGATTCTCCGAATAAGGGGCGGCCACATATTGGGAGCTTTCTGGGTAAAGGATTCTATATGCTTAGCAGATAAATGGTATCTTCTAGGGAGTATTAACTCCATTTTCACAATAATAAGATGCTATATTCACGTGAACCTCATAGTTGAAAGCACTTTCAAGGCTACCATTCATCGGTCCTCCATAATAGCCCATGAGATAAACAGGTCAGGCATTATTATTACCATTTGACATATGAGGAAACTAAAGTTCAGAGTGGTTAAGTGACTTGTCAAGGTCACGCAGTAATTGATGAATTTGTGACTGAAACCCTTGGCTTCTGACCTAATTTGGTTCACTGTTCTTTCTATTAAACCATGTTCTGTGAAACCTTATTAGGAGTTCTTTGACCTGTAAGTGACGTCGCTTGGTCTCTTTCTAACATGGTATTATTTTTCCCCTAAGCTGGATTATAGAGAATAGTATTTTTGTTCACTCTCATCATTTTGAACAGGAAATAATGAACTCCTTGTTTGCAAATAAAGTAAAAGTGAAAACTCATACAATGGTACATCAAAGATGGCATGTTTTGGAACCATAAATTAAATTGCAACAGGAAACAGATGGCAGTCTTTACTAATAAGGGAACTATTTGGAGAGACATAGACCAGACACAGGAGTGATGTACCCACTGCAGATGCAAGGAACAGAGTCAGGCTTTGTTATCACCCCTAGACCTGTGTGTTAGTCCAGGTTGACAAGAGAAAGAAATCCAGAGACACTCATATGTGTATAAGAGAGAGAGAATTGTATATTAAGAAAATATCCTAGCACAGTCCAGATCAAGTCCATGAGTCTAATATTAGCCCATATGTCCAATACCAGTCCATAAATTCTTCTTCAGACTCATGCAACATATGCAGAATGCAGGAAGATCACAGGTCAGTGGGTGGAAAATCTTGTGGATCCAGTGGTGGTGGAAGCATCTCACAGTACTGGTGTGGGCCTCCACATGGCTCCTCTAGCTCCAGGGCCCTGCCTACACCAATATAGCTCCATGTAGCTTATCATCAGGAATGTCTCGCAGAAAGAGTGGATCTGGCCTCCAGTGAGCTATTTATTTCTGTGGTACCTAAAAATGAGGTCCTCAAGCTGAGACCTGATTGACAGGCTAGATCCCTGCCCTCCTCAAGTTGACAGTAGACTATGTTTCTGCCACAACTTGAAAGGACAAGCGGGGAAGAGAGAAGTAACAGGAACTGAAGACAGAGGTTGTAGAGTTGAGAAGGACTAACCGAAACTTCATTCATAACCCCCACCCCCAAATGCATCTCACACTAACCCAAAAGAAGGACCAACAAACCACCCCGCTCATAGTGACCCTGGGGAGAATTTCCAAGGCTGTAAATCTTTATAGGAGCAGATAGCCTCATCTTTCCCCCACAGAAAAGAGGGAAGTCAGGGAGAAAAGGCCGCCCTTCAGTCTCCTTCACCCAATCCATGCAGAAGCCTGTGGCATGTGAGACCCTCAAAGTGGACAGTGGGTCACCCTAGGAAGAGCAGGGCAGGGGCCTCTTGGAGTAGAGTAGGTCTGGAGAGAAAATCAGAAGATGTCTGGCACATTTGATTCACTACCCATGATTGCTGCCATCGATTAAAGATGGAGATCACCAAATGAAAACATTGAAATAATAGATCCATTCCCAGGACGCTAGAACAATCTAGCTGTGTTGCCTGAGAGGCGTCCTGGTGGTGTAGGGCTTACAGGTTAGGCTGCTAACTGCAGAGTCAGCAGTTCAAAGCCCCTAGCTGCTCCACAGGAGAAAGATGGACCTTTCTCTTCCCATAAAGAGTTTTGATTTTGGAAACTCCCAAGGGAAGTTCAGCCCTGCCCCGTAGGGTTGCTATGAGTCCACTTCACTGGATGCCAGTGAATTTAGAACGTTTGGGATGTTGGCATACCAAAGCTACTTAAAACGAGTTTAGCTGTCCTAATGCCAAATTAACAAACTGGGGTGAGGGCAGGTAGGAAGATGGGAGTAACCTGATTCCACTCTATAAGGTGTCCCAGGGCATGGGGTAGCCAGTATACCCTTAGACCCTCTTCCACAGTAAGAATGATCAAAGCAAAAAGCTAAACTCACTACTATCAAGTCATGCTAACTCACAGCGATCTAGAAGAACTAGGACCTAGTAGAACTGCCCCTGTGGGTTTCCGAGACTGTCATTCTGTCTTGTGACCTCTATTTCATGAAGGGCCATCCTCATTTCACCCTTTGCTCAAACGGAAAACCTAGGTGCCGTCCCTGACTCCTCCTAGTCCATCGGACCCTCCACTCCCCGTGCTCAGTGCCTTCATCCACGTCTTCTGCAGCTCTTTTCGTTGACTTCTCTCTTTGCATCGTTGATCCCGATCATAAAAGAATTCAATAAAATCATAGAGTCCATAAGATGAAACTCAACTTCTTAGCACCACATCTAAAGTGTCCTTCTCTGGATTCACTTTCTGCTGCAGTTCCAGCCCACCCCTGTCCCTCTGGCTCTTCTACACTGCATTCAGAGAACCCAAGCGGAGGTCCCCTGACCCCTCAGTGGTGAGGTGGCCTCTTGCTTCCACATGGGAGGCTCTTCTAGTCTTCTTGGGAATTTAGTCCAGGAATTTAGGGCTAGGTGGAGATATTCAGAAGGTGTGATCCATCTTAGCCGGGAGTCCACATTGGCACGGGTAGCAAATGAATTCGTTCTGTGTCAAGAGAGAGACAAAGATCAGAATGTGCAGTAGGTACTTAGAGAAACCATGGCATTACACGCACCGAGGGGCACCTGTTCTTCTGACCAAGCACAGAAACTCTCAAATCACCTCTAACAAATGACTGCTCCCTCCTCCATGTTGTCCTGATACACTGCCCAGATTGGCATCGGAACATTGTTTTTGGTGGGTTAGGGTTGTTGAAATGTCTGCCCTCCTCCATTGAAAGCAAGTCCACTTACTGGGCCTGATTTCTCTTTATAGTCCCCGTGTCAAGTGCATGCAAAATTTAACAATGGAATAAGTGACAAGTGCTTCAACAATAACAACAGCCTTCGCAATTCTGGCACGCAATAACTGGACAGCCATCAAAGTCAGCTAACCTTCCCCTTCTATTTAGAGAGGTATAAATGTGGATGAGTGATATATCCAGTTGTTTGAAATAGATGTGTGGGAAACACATGACACACACACACATAACTTTGTATTATACATTATCATGAGACTTCCAAATACCTATAGTTTTGATCATGAGAAAGACATTTGTCTGCAAATCCATCTTGATCTTGGACCGGTGGATTTCAGAAAAGCTGTTGCCAGTGGGTCAATTCCGACTGCCCGTGTCTTCATTCATAGAGTAGAACAAAGTGGCCTAGAGCGTTCACTAGCTGAACTGACCAGATGACAGTGAGCTTGGTTTGGATTTTAGTTTTCCTTTTGAAAATCACCAGGCCTTTCTTCCAAGATGCCTCGAGATGGATTCGAACCCTTAACCTTTTTGTTAGCATCAACCATTTGTGGTACCTGAGGCCTTATGATGAGATAAAATGTTCATCTTATTTATAATTCATGTTCAAACACTGTAGGTATGCTTTCCAAATGTATTATTTCCTTCAGACTATTTTCTAAGTACCTAACCCCACCCCACTCCCTTGCACAAAACAGACACAAGCAAACAACTTCTGGGAAAACTGTGATTCTGTCCAATTAAAGTATAGCAACATTTTCAGGTGTTATTTTTGCAAAGTATTTTCGAAAGCTGGCCTGTGACACTATTATAAGTTCTTTTCTGTCATCACAGAGATGCACAAGGTTATACAAAGGGTTGAACTGATCACAATGACTATTTTCCTGAGAGTTAGATTAGTGTTATCAATCCAAGGATGTATGGAATTTTTAACGGGGCTTGCAATGTAGACCCGAGCTCCTTATCAGTATGACAATGAATATTGATTAATGCCCATGCTCCAAATCCACTTTATTCATTACAACGCTGGCACTTACTAAGAGGACTGTCATTGCCCTTAGTGCCCACTGAGGTTCGACAGTGGAGCTTTCTTGCTCACCAAAATGTCCTCCGTAAATCAAGGTCAGAGCCGGAATTCTCTGGGCCTTACACAGAGGGAAGCTCTTTCTGACTGCCTCGCGGAAGGTGAATGGGAAAGTCCCCTGTAGACTGGAAGATGACTCACAATTATGGTGGCGCCTTATTATTCTAGGCAGAGAAAAACAGCTGAACACAAGCAGAGTGTGGCGCTACATTTTAAATGCGGGGAATTGCGGAGATTAAGGAACTGCAGAGAGGTGAGTTGCCACCAGGTGTAAAGGGTCATGGGAAAACCATTTGGGTTTTATTTGATAATTAGTAGAGAGTAAATAGAAAACTTTGAGAAGGGAAATAACATAATTAAATCTGTTTTAAAAGCTAATGTAGGGTGAACTGGAAAAGGAGAGATTGGAGGCAGGGTAAATATTTATTGGATAACCCAGGCGGGAGGGAGATAATGAGGCCTGATTTACAGCAATGGCTATGAGGATGACAAACGAATAGGACATTGTAAACTCATTCCAGAAGGTGAGTTAAGCATCCCTTGGTAACTGCTTGGCAGTAGTGAATAAAGGAGAACCTGGCTCCTTTGACAAAATTGAGCCAATGCCTTTCATCAAAAAAAGGAAACAAAGGTATAGAAGAGAATGACATGAAGTTAATATTGTGGATTGTTAAAGTGAGGTTTCCTCCCAGAGACAGCATGGCATAGACTAGGTTTTCAAAAAATACCTGTTGACTGTTTCAAGGAAGCAAATAAGGAATGAAAGACAGTGATGTCCAAGGGAAGCTACCCCCAAGTAGTGTTTGCCTAGATAACAGAAGAGTCCTGGCTCTTGTTAGATACCATTGAGTGACCCCAGGGACAAACTGAGACTCTTCCCAGCTCTGGGTATCCTCACAACCCTGGCTAGGCTTGAGCCACTTGTTACAACAACTGGGTCCACACATCTCCTTCAAAGTCTCCCTCTTTTTTTCAATGGTGCTCTCTTTGACCAAGCATTATGGTCTTTTCCAGGGACTGATCCCTTCTACAACTAAGTTCAAAATACATTAAATGAAGTGTTCCTCGCTCTCCTTGTTCCTAAGGAGCATTCTAGCTGTACTTCTTCCAAGATGCATTTGCTTGTTGCTTAGGTAACCCATGATATAGTCCATATTCTTCACCAACTTCATTCAAAGGGATCGAGTCATCTTTGGTCTTCTTTAGTCATTGTCCACCTTTCACAGGCACAGGAGGCAGTTGAAAATACTACAGCTTGGTTCTCTAAGTGACGACGTGGCTTTTTAATACTTGTTGCTGTAGACCTTCCTAATGCAGCTAGTCCCTTGATGTGCTACTGCTGCTTGGATGAGCGTGAGAGAGGAGCCAAGTCAAATGCAATAGAGTGGCCACCCACTCTATTCTTCCCTTACGGTGACATTGCTTCTTTGTCTGGTTCTGAAGATTTTCGTTATGTTGCTGTAGAAGCCATTCTGCAGGCTATAGGCATTGACCTCCAGTAAACGCTTCAAGTCCTCTTCATTTTCAGCAAGCAAAGTTCTGTTATAAGCATGTAGCAGGTCACGAATTAGCCTTCCTCCAATAGACAAATGAAGGGTAGAAGTACGGATGTTAAGGTCAGCATACAAGCAAATGGCATCATAAAGACTTGCAAGGAAGATGGGACAAAATGAAAGGCGAATGAATGGCACAAAGTAGGTGAAAAGTTGTAGCTATGTCCAGTTCCTGATGCAGAGTAGACTTCAATAAGTATCTGCTACATAGGTGAAGGAAGGAATGATAGCTGTCTTTCAGAGGTGGATAAAATAAGTGGGTGTTAACAAACCCAGGGACAAGGGAACAACAAGGGACTGAAAATAGACGGCGATGAGGGTTTAAGAGGCTTGGTAGGGCTTGAATTACTGAAACCCAAATGAAGGCTGAACATGATAGTGGGACGAGAGAAAAGTAAAAGGAAATAGAGGAAAGAACTAGGAGGCAAAGGGCATTTATAGAGGTCTAAATACAGGCGTGTACATATATAAATATATTTATGTATGACGATGGGGAAATAGATTTATGTACATATATGTATAGGTTTAGTATTAAGGTAGCAGATAGACATTGGGCCTCTAATCAACTACTCCCTCAACACAAGAACACTTTGTTTCAATAATGGAATTTTGAGATGCTCACCTTCCCAACATGGTCACTGAAGACACAGTAGGTGCATAATCAAATGTAAAGAAAACTGATGGTGCTGGCTATCAAAAGATATAGTGTCTGGGGTCTTAAGGGCTTGAAGATAAACAAGTGGCCATCTAGCTGATAAACAACAAAGCCCACCGGAAAGAAGCACACCATCCTGTGTGATCATGAGGTGTCAATGGGATCAGGTATCAGGCATCAAAGACCCTGAACAAAAAGTCATGTCAATGTGAATGGGGCGGGAAGTGCAGAGTGGA
This sequence comes from Tenrec ecaudatus, assembly GCF_050624435.1. NCBI lineage: Eukaryota > Metazoa > Chordata > Mammalia > Afrosoricida > Tenrecidae > Tenrec > Tenrec ecaudatus. The sequence goes on from NC_134544.1 coordinate 43,478,194, forward strand.
AACCCAAAGTCAATCTGTAAGCAATTGGACATCCCCTTAAAGAAAGGTCACAGGGAGGAGACGAGCCAATCAGGGTGCAGTATAACAATGATGAAACATACAACTTTCCTCTAGTTCTTTAATGCTTCCCCCTCCCCCCATTATGACCCTAATTCTACCTTACAAATCTGGCTAGACCTGAGCATGTACATGGGAAGAGAATGGAACTGGAAACACAGGGAATCTGGAACAGATAAACTCCTCGTGACCAATATTGAAAGTAGCCATACCAGGAGGGGAAGGGGAAGGTAGGGGGAGAAAGGGGGGACCTGACCACAATGATCTACCTATAACCCTCTCACAGGGGGATGGACAACAGAAAAGTGGGTAAGGGGAGACATCAGTCATGGCAAGACATGAAAAAAGTAATAATAATTTATAAATTATCAAGGGTTCATAAGGGAGGCAGGGTGGGGAGAGAGAGAGGGGAAAAAATGAGGAGCTGATACCAATGGCTCACGTAGAAGGAAAATGTTTTGAAAATGATGATGGCAACAAATGTGCTCGACACAATGAATGGGTGTATGGATTATGATAAGAGTTGTATAAGCCTCAATAAAGTGATTTATTTTTTTAAAAAAGAAAGATAAAAAAGAACGGCTGTAGTCATAGTCCCTTGTTTGTTTGTTTCTGAAATGCTTTGTCTAAATTTGCTAATTCTATAATCCAACATCTATCAGCCACGAGGTAACATGAATGATTGAGCCTAACTTTCAGACAACCCAGAGAAATGTCTTCCCGTTCCCTTTCTGACTTTGCATGTTTTCTTTCAGATGCAATGTACTGTCTTCAATCTCTCATCCAATTGCAGTTATACTACGATCAAAACAGGGACTGATAACACTTTCCCACTTACCAAAAGGGGACCCAGGACAACCAAAATATTTGGTCTGTTTCCTTTATGGTGGCCCACAGATCCAATGACATTGGGGAGGGAAGAAAAGCCAACAGTTGCCATCTAGTGGACACCCCTCTGTTGCGGAGTAGGGAGGCACTCTGGTTTTTGCAAAGCTGTGATTTGTGCCTCTCAAAACCCAAACCCTTCAGTCACAGCACCCCCAGTGGGCTTCTGGGACTGTAACTGTTCATAGGAGTAGAAAGCCCAGTCTTTCTTGGAGGTGGTTTCAAACAGCCAACCATGTGAATGGCAGCCCACCAAATAACCACTATTCCACCAGAATTCTGGGCAGGTTTAAGCCACCAAATCGCCAGCCTTTTTGTTAGCAGTCAAATGTTTGCACCACCGGGGGACTTCAGTTTTGGAAAGAGGACAGTTCCATTGCTATCCCAGTTGATCGTATTCTTATAGGTCCAGCTTAGACCAGCAGATAAAAACAATAGGACAGATAACATTATGTAGGAGTCATAAAGTAAAAGGTTTATGGCTACAAAAGTAAGGTCTGAAAAAATGACCTATAAAACTAGATACAAAAATATTACCAAAAAAAATCACCTTTGAAATACAAATTATCTGTTGCAAAGGGGGTCAAATGTACCTTTAAAAGCCAAGCAATCTAAAACTATGGCAATCTATAATAGTTTTAGCTTATCATCCCATTTCCTCGCGACAAAAATGTTCAAATTTCTTAAATGTTCATGATCAATTTATTTGCATCTTACCCTGTCTTTTGTCTTTGCCTACTCTCTAAAGAATTAAATAACCCATGGACAGATTTAAAGTAGATAACATAAATAATAATAGTAATAGAATAATATATGAATCAGGCTTGGTCATTGAGTAATCATGACTTGACTGTATTTCCAAAATAGGGTCATAATTTATCATTACAGTCCAGGAAATCTTGTTTCTCAGTTAACAATTTTCCCCCCTTAAAATTACTTTTAAATGTCAGACGAATGTAATTCAAAGAGTGTGAACATAAAATCAGTACCTGTTTTCAATCGCACCATTATCACCTTTTTAGTTAATTCACTGACTTTTTAGTTTCCTATTGAAGCTCCACCTATAGACATTGTTGCATCTCATTATTCTGTAATGTCAAAGGACTTTGAACAGCATTTCAGCTCAAATGCCCTGATTGGTTTGAATACTCTTTTCTCTCCAAAGGATGATGATATTGATTTGCTACAGTCATCTCTGGCTATTAAAGATTCAGAACGTTAACTGCTACTTGTGATGAGGGCTGAAATTCATAAAGGATCTAGGTTAAAATTACAAGAAAGAGTAAAAGATATGTTGAAGTCACATAATGGGGGGGAGAGATCATACATAGTCAATGCCTGCATATTTGGAAATATCTGAAAGCATCTTTGGGTAAGGGTTTTTTTTAAGTCTATTAACATTTTCCCTAAAATATTTTCTTTTGAATTTACAGCAATTTACCATTAAAATGTTCATTTGATGATGGTTGACACATGCATGGAATTAGTCCCTCCAAAGCAAAACAGAAACAAACAGAAATTTTAAGTACCAGTTTGCCAATCATTCGTATCCACCGTCAATAGAAATGCATGTTTGTATAGAAACAGAATACTCCTCAGGAGTGAGGGTGGTGAGACATCATCTCCCATTCTTGGACATGTTATCAGGAGAGACCAGCCGCTGAAAGGGGGAAGATCCTTGATGAGATGAATTGGCACAGTAGCTGCAACAATGGGCTCAAACTTGGAATTGTGAGGATGGTGTCGGACTGGCAGTGTTTGGTGCTATTGCACATAAGATCAATTCTCCATGAGTCAGAGCCAGCTCAATGGCACCTAACGATAACAACATGGATACATCATCGAAGGTGTTTATAGACTAAGGTGCGGCAATAAATGTTAGAGATTACACTTCTGCCAAATCAGTGCCACAAGCCTCACCTGCAAGGTCTTCAAGATACTGGAAAAGCTGGCCAGCCTATTTCCAAAACAGACCTTTAACAACATTTGCATAGGACATCCTGGCTAAGTAGTTGTCTAAAGGAAGAGATAAACTATCTTGTATTGTCTCGAAGAGTCGAGTATGAAGTTCAAAAGGAGGTTTGTTCATGAAATTACTACAGAAAAGCGTTATAAAGAAAACACTGATAGCAGCCCTCAACTCAGAACGATCTGCATCGAGATAAATGAGTCTCAAGGTTATACAAAGATAGCCTTAATATGTACACAACTGTTGTAGCTTTTCTATTTTTCTTTTAAGTCTAGATCCCGCCACATCTGAGGTTTTTTGAGGCGGGGGGGGGGGGGGGGGGGGGGGTGTCGAAGCAAAGAACAGTGTACACCATCTAGTGGCGCAGTTGAGAATTGCAGCCGCTGGGGAGAGGCAAGTTTAAAGAGGATGCTGTAATGGATGTCTGCAGCCTTAGCAATTACTAGACAAGAATTCTTCCTTCAGCATTTCTCCAAGGGCGGGCGGAACGCTGAATTCCAGAGGGAACCCCTCACAACACATAAAAGAGTTCAATCTAGGAAGTTAATTTAAATAGCCCACAGTTAAGATGCCACTTTATTCTGGCTACGTATCTATAATTACTCTGCTTTAATGAGAAGTTTTTACTTGCCTGTTTAGTGCCAGAATTAATATTACTACTGTAACACTTTGTTATATCATGAAGTGAGCCACTTGGTTTCAAAAGGAAATAGGCTCCATTTTGTGATCATATGCTAAGTAAATTGCTTCTTTAAATCATCTTTGGCCAAAGCAGTTGTTGCCAGTCTGTGAACGCCTGGAGAACTGGGTCGCCAATGCAAGGGATCCTTGAGTCTTCCATCACAAGACATGGTCTCTACAAATCGCGTACACAGTGTCTTCGACATGCTCTAAATTCACCACTGCAGTTCAAATGTGAAGCAATAAAAGAACATTACTGAACTCTCAGTAATGTCGTTGTTATTGTGCGTGTTCATCAATAAAATTGGTATATCACTCTCATCTGAGGGCCAGTAATAAAAGTATATGTATTTTTAACACTTCAAGTAAAATACAGAATTAAAGTGATAATTATTATTAAGTGATCTTGATTTCAACCATCTCACTCCTAGCAATTTGACCAGAAGACATAAACATTCACATGCTCAAGATAAAAGGTAACTCGTACCAATGTGGTTTGTGATGCCAAAAAATGAAAACCAAATGTAATGACTTGGCAATTGGGGATTTGTGAAAATAGTTGGCCCATATCTTTACTAGGAAAAATAACAGATTACAAAAACGTATATATTGCAATTCCTTTTAAAAAAACTTTTTGAGATTATGCAAAGAAAAACCTAAATGGATATATGTTTTTCTCAGGAGTCATACATTTGATATTTTACCAAGCAGTATAGAAGAGACAAAACAAGGTCAAGGTTTTGGCCTGAGGAACTAGAGCTGGTTCAGACTCCAGCGGGAGGAGAAGACCATTCGGAGGGGAAATGCCGGCAGTCTGGGGCAGCGGGCAAGCAACAACGAAAGGGGCCCATTGGATACTCAACAGAGCTCTTAAACTTGGTAGCCTTTAACAACCTGCCATGGGCTGATGACACCACCATGCTTGCTCAAAATGAAGAGGACTTGAAACACTTACTGATGGAGAACAAGGCTCACAACCCTCGTCGTGGATTACAACTCAGGGTAAAAACGAACAAATAAACCTGAAAGCCTCCTAACTGGATCTGTAGGTAACATCACCATCAATGGAGGAAGGTTGTCAAGGATTTAGTCTGCTTGCATTCGCAGTTAAGGAGGCCTAGTGGCATGTGGTTGAAAGGTGTGAGCTAACTACTCCCGGAGGCATGTGCTAACTACAAGATCAGTAGTTTGAAACCACCAGTCTTGGGAGAAAGACGGGACTTTCTACTCCTGTAAAGAGTTACAGTCTTAGAAAGTCACAGGGAGGAGTTCTACTCTGTCTCACCAGGTCACAGTGAGTTGGCATTGACTCCATCGCAACGAGTTTGTCTTTTTTTCTTCTTTGTTTGAATACACAATGTTCGTGGAAGTAGCAGTCCATTGATCAAATGATGCGTTACATTGGGTAAATCTGCTAAACAAGACCTCTTTAAAGTGTTGAAAAGCAAGGATGTTACTTTGAGGAATAATGTGCCTCTGACTCAAGTCAAGCTATCTTCAATCACCTCCTAACCATGTGAAAGTGAGACATTGACTAAGGAAGACAGAAGGAGAATCCATGTATTTAAGTTATGGTCCTGGCGAAGAATATTGAAAGTACCATGGACTGGGAAAAGAACAAATACATCTGTCTTGGAAAGAAGTACAACCAGAATATTCCTTGAAGACAAGGATAGAGAGACTACATTTCACCTCCTTTGGACATGTCCTCAGAAGAGACCAGTCCATGAAGAAGGACATCATGCGTGGTAACGTAGAGGAGCTGCGGAAACAAGGAAGACCGTCGACAGGATGCTTTGCCACGGTGGCTGCAGCCATAGGCCCTAACACTGCCACCGTCAGGAGCACATTCTGCTGTACACAGGATCACTGTGTGCCAGAGTCAACTCAACGGCACCTAACAAACACAGTAACACATGGTACTCAAGTGGAGTGATATCAATACTACCAGCTGATCCAACGCAGAAAGGTGAGGCTTTATACTCCTGTGAAAAGTCTCAGAAACCCACAGGAGAAACGCTACCTGTCCTACAGGGTAGCCAGGAGTCCAAATCTTTTGATGGCAGTGAAAGTGCCAAAGATATGTGACGTGAGAAGATCAGCAAGGTGTGGAGGTAGGAGAGGAGGTTTTAAAGGTCACTTCCTGGGGCGTTCCATGTCTACAGATTGAGAAAGCCAGAAGCAACCAGCAAAGACTCTGACCAGGGAACAGCCAAGGTGATAGAAGTGGGAGCCAGAAAGCATGCTGCTCAGAAGACTGTGCTGGGCGCAGAGTGATCTGTTCTGTCCAGTGCTGAATATAGATCACACAGGGAGCACTGACGGGTGACTCTGGCTTTAGCAACATGGAGGTTAATTGAACAGCAGCTGTTTCGGTGGCATGATGAAGCTAAAACCTAATTGAAATGGTTTAAGTTAAAATAGGAGGAGAAAACTTGGAAACGTTGAGTATCGGTAACTCGTGAGCATGATTGGTGTCCCAGCAGAAAGAGGAATTGAAGCATTGAAGTTCGGGGGGCGGGTACTGGTCAAGAAAGACCTTTTTTTAAATTTTAAAGTGTGAAATAAAACAGCAGGTCTCTCTGCTGATAGGGTAGGTCTGATAAAGAAGGTGAAAATAATGATGCAAGACATAAACCAATTTGGGGGAGGAGGGAGACCTAAGAGTAGTTGAGAGGGCCTGGAACCTAGTGCCCAGATGAAGGGTTTGACTTTTGAAATGGACGGTCCGTCCAGAATCACAAAAGGCAAAGGAGAGGTATAGGTAATTGGGTAAGGACAAGGCAGGGAGTTGATGAGGAATCTCTGCTCCATGCTTCCATTTTCTTAAGCAAAATAGAAAACAAAGTCATCGTCTTTACATCAATCCAAGAACAGCCGTTGAGGAAAGAAAACCAAGTGTGAAATAGTCATTTTGGACAGGGCCAGTAGACTTTGTTCTATAAACAGCAGCATAGACATATTTGAGAATCTGCAGACCCTTAGATCTCTTCCTTACCTACTTTAATCTGCCATTGTGGCCCCAAACGGCCATAGACTGTACCCAAAGAGATGGGTATGGTCAGGTTCCAATACAACTTTATTTATTGAAACAAGTGGGCAAGATGGTGGCAAGGTTTGGTCCTTGAACCATGAACACATATAGTTCGTGGACCTTCGATCAAGGTAGGACTGTGAATGGGTCAGTCAATGAAAAGTCGTGGGAATTCCAGGCAACTTGCATGAATTGTAAGTGAGAGAGATCTAGTCAAGGAATGGTGTTAATTCTCCAGAGACTTTCAGATAAGTGGGTGCTGGCCCCGAAAAGAAGGGAGCTGGAGTTAAGCAAGATTTGGTTTTTCTAGACAAGCATGAAGAAGGGAGATGGGGAAGACAACAGAGTACATCTGCCAGGAAACGGGTGCAAAGCAGAATGATGGACTCCAATCTCAGGCAGGAGGGACTGGGAAGACAGACTGGGTATGAGGATCATGAAGTAGATGTAGACTCAGTCTTGTTGGCCTATTAGCCTTAGATGTTCATATACTTTTCCTACGGATCCAGGAAATTGCATTCGCTAGTTTATTGAAGGAAAACAAACACACACAAAACTGTGAAACAAAGAGCAGGAACAAAATAGTGATTCGAATTGTGTTGGCTGACAATACGTGTGGTAGATGCTGTGTTGCCCCCATTTACAATGGGAAAGGAAGGACCATCCAGGTGCAATTGAAAGCAGCGTCCAAATGGCCAATTTAATTGCAATGAATGGTTGCTAGGTGCTGCTTCACTGAGTTTCAACCCAGAGGGCCCCCATGTGACAGAATAGATGGCCAGAGCGCTTCAGAGGATGTCATTTTGACAAAGGGAGAGGGCCAGTGCTTTCTCCCGTGGACTGTCTGGGCGGGACTGAACTGCCATCCTCCGGGTTAGTAGCCAAGTGCTTTCCCATGGTGGCGCAATGACTAATGGGTTAAAATAATATTTCCTTATTTGTTAGGATCACTTTCTTCCTTCTTTTTTGTTACATGAAAATTTACTTTCCCTCTCCCAAATAATAAATGTACCCATTGTGTTTTAGTTTATGGTTTGGGGTGGGTTTCTTTTTCTTTGTTTCCATTTCAGGGTCCTGCTGTCCCATCGCCTTTGCCGCTTAGCTTTTCCACGTGACTGCACTTTGCTTTGGCTAAGTTAACACTCGCAATCTTTAGACTCGTCTCTTTTTCCATAAACTATTATTTCGCTGAGTTTCTGCCCTTTAAAGTGGTCTCGTTTTTCATTTTTAATTTCAGCAGGAGTGCCTGCCGTTGAGTAAAGAACCTTAGCAAAATGCTATGTGGACATCACTCTCCACCTTCTGCTTTTCAAAGCCTCTCAACTAAGAAGAGTTGCTACTCAAGGCCCTCCATGACCTGATCTCTCCCCCGTGTCCAACTTCACATCCCATTGCCCCTCAGAACTCACTCTGCACTCCAGCCCCACTGCACTGCCTAACGGGTCCCCAGCCACCAGGCCTTCCCGCACACAGATGGCACTGACTGGAATTCCCGGAGCCCCTCTCCATCTGTCCCCTCCATATCCTTCCTGCCAGGGACCAACACAGATGCACCTTTGGCCATCATTCTCCAAGAACAGCTAGGAAATAAAATTCTTCTTCTCTTGCTCCTCTTTCTCGGTACTGCTGGATCTCTCTTATATCACTCAGTCCAATCTGCTTTGTGTTACCTTTACATGTGCAAGGACATTTTCCTTTGAACAATCAAGCCCTGTGCTTAAATCCCTTTTTTATCTCGCACTCAGCACATAGCCAGAGTTCGGTGGATGTCAGCTAAAATTAAATGCAACACCTTATCCTTCTCATTCAGTGAGTACAGCTAGGAAGTACATTGAAGCCACTTTCAGCCTCATCAAATAACTCTTGAAATTTTGAGAACCTGTGTCCCTCCGCCTAATCCTCAGGTCAGGATGTGATCATCTGCCCCCATTACATTACTATTTGGTTCTACATTAAATCCATGTTTCAACAATGTAATCGTTTTATTACTAAGTTAAGGTAGTAAGTGAATAACTAATAGGGAAAACTGAAGAATAATTGATGTATCTAGATTATGATGTTGGCAAAGAATCTTGGATCTACCAATTAAAAAAAAACATGAACTCACTACAACTGAGTCCATTTTGCCTCTTAGTGACCCCGTAAGGATAAAATAGAGCTTCCCCGTTTAGCTTTGCAAAGCTGTGATTGTTTTACAGGAGCAGAAAGTTTCCTCTTTCTCCCCTGGAGCAGCTGATATACTTGACTTTGAGGTTCTTAGCCCCACAGGTCACCCCCACCCCCACCAGGCCTCCTCTTCATTGATCACGGACTGCCAAAAGAATGCGCAAATCTGTCTTGGAAGAAGTATAGGCAGCATGTCCCTTTAACGTCAGGATGGTAAGACTTTGTCTTGTGTACTCCAGACATGTTATCAGGAGGGACCAGTCCCACCAAAGGGATATAATGCTTAATAAAATAGAGAGTGCATGAAACAAAGAAAGATGTTCCATGAGATGGATTGATGGCACAACAATTGGAACAGCAATCAATGATGGAGCAGTCTAGTCTTGGGCAGTACCTCATTCTACTGCAAATCGAGTCGCTGTGTGTTGTAACTAACTCAACAGCACCTGACAGCATGGCAAGGTAAATTGCTTCCTTGGAGATCTTTTGTCTATTGCAAAATTAAGCAACGTAAGAATGGTTGGTGGAAGAATGAGGAGAGTGGAACCAAAAAGGAATGCACTTTTATGGTTCGCAATGGGTTTTATGCTTTACATAAGTTATCCAATTTAATTGAATTCTCACAGTAGTCTTATAAGGCAGGTATCATAACCCACATCTTACTGATGAAGAAAATCAAGACTCCTAAACTAACACAATTAAGTAGTATCAAACCTAGGGTCTGTATGATACTATACTGTCTTTCATTTTAAAACGTATATTGTACATAAATCTTCAATATTGATCCAAGAAACTAAAGCTACATGGTTCTTAAAATATTGCTCCATCTTAACCACTTTGCTTTGTACTTTCTTTATTGATATATAAAAGTGTAAAATGCTTTGACTGCACATGATAGAGATCCCATTGGGATACATTCATTTGTCAATAATTTAAAAAGCATTCTTTGGGCACCTACTATGTGTAAGACATTTTTCTAAGTCAGTGGTGATCGAGACAGTCCTTGTCTTCTTTATGCCGGTAACATTCCAGTTGTTTTTGTGAGTTGCCGTCAAGTCAGCTGTGAGTCCTGATGGCCCATGTGTGTTCAGGAAAATCACTCCACGGGGGCTTCAAGGCTATGGTCCTTTTCCTCTGTCCTCTGAAGCTATGGCAGAGCAGCCTGGGAGGACAGCAGGAGGTTGTACCAGCAAGGGAGAGATTGAAGGTTGCACACCTCTACCTGAGGAAGCCAAGCCCCAGTGACTCTGTCCTTAGATTCCATTCACGGAAAACTTCCCCACTGTAGTATTTTTTCCTTCCAAATGGTCTCAGGTACTTGTATCAGCATCTTTTAAATAGTTTGCAAACATCCCGAGGAAATACAAAGGAGCCACAGCTTCGGTTGTTCTAGTAAGCCTTGTAGATCCTCCGATAGATCCGTGTTGAGCAGAAGTGGATTTGCAGGCAAGACACACACATGGATTCCAGCCAGAAAGAACCAGAAGCTCATGTTTCCTCATCAGAATCTTGTCAGCAGACCCCTTCCTCCTGCTACCAACCCCCAGGAGAAACAAGATCAGCTGACCCCAAATTCTCCCACTTCTCTGACTTTGGTCCCCGAAGAGGACATCGTTTTTCGCCTTTGGCTGCGGGGACACGGGGGCCATTCTTTTCTTCTCCTGTGAACGGAAGCTAGACAACATGCTCCAAACCACCTGCAGCCTCTCTCTTCATGACACTCTGCTCTGCATCCCTCTCCGTGTAACTGAGTAGATGGATGTGTACATGTTTGCTGGTGCAGGTGCGTTTGAAACAGAGCCAGTTTGCAGACCACTTATGCAAGTCCTGCAAAGACAGCCTGGCAGCTAGTTTTAGATGAGCTTCAGCATGAAGATGTGAGCCCAATTCTCAGGGCAGAGTCAGTGACTCCTATTCACTCCTAATTTTAAATTATATTCATAGAGAAGTAGTCTGGCATGTTCGGTAAATGTCTCGTTTTGCCAATTTTTTCAACAGCGCTCCCCAAAAGGCGAAAGGGGTGCTTCCATAATCATCAGGTTTCCCTTTCTGTCCATCTCTTGTGACCTCCTTACACTGGTTCTTCACTATCTCCCAGAAATACCGATTTTAGAACTTTCCTGAATGGCAGCGCAACGTGCCTCTTCACAGTCCTGGCCGCTTACCACAGCCTCGTCTTGTATGCTCATGGATGGACTTGAAAGGACCAGTATAATCTGGACTGCCTGGCCTGTCTAATTCCCACTGGACATAGCACATATACGTGAATATCTGTGTGAACCTACATACCTCTCGAAACGGCCATGGGAGAAATGAACAAACACACTTCAAGACGTTTGTGGAAAACATGGAATAGGATGAGAGCAACCTTTTCCCCCGAGCACTCTGCATCTTTGGGGTGAGTTCATTATCCTTTATGTCCAAGAGTGCAGCGGTTCCACTAACAGACAGAGGCTGCAAGAATAAATGTGACCGGGGCAATGGGAAAGGAACAAAGTGTCGCTCTCGGTTCTGAGAGGGTTTCCAACCACCCCCAGGACGACCAGGTCCCAGGAGGACCGAATGTCAGGAGAGATTTCATCAGAGCAAAGGTCGCTGCAGCTGCCTTGTGTAAGGAGAGGACTCAAGAGGACACAGGGGTAGAGGAGTCAGCCTGTTGCATAAAAGGGAAGTCTAGGAAAGAGTCCATCATTGCTATTCGCTCTCACACTGTCCAAGCCCATTCTCAGTAGCCTCTTGGCCTCAGTAAGATATTGCTGCTTATTGTAAGAACGGCATCTTGATATGAAAATGTTTTAGAAATTAATCTCATTGCATCCACTTATTTTCCATAAATCAGTCTCATAAAAAATCTGGAGGATTTCATCTAAAGTCCACTGTATTTCACATAGTAGGAACCGATTAAGTGGGTGTGGAATGGACATTTATTTTGTTGTTTTTGCTGCTGAACAGACTGGAGGAAATAAAACAGAAGACCCAGCACCGAGTCCATTGTCCCAGCCACAGTGGCAGCCCCTATGGTCCAAGGTCTTCCTCTCTTTCACTGCGCCTCAACTTTGCCAAGCACGGTGTTCTTCTCCAGGGACTGGTCTCTCCGGACAACATGTCCAAAGCATGTGACACAAAGGCTTTTCATCCTTGCTTTGGAGGAGCACTCCGGCTGTACTTCTTCCAGGACAAATGTTTTTGTTCTTTTGGCAGTCAGAGTACTTTCAGTACGCTTTGCCAGCACCAAAGCTCACATGCACCCATTCTTCTCCCATCTTCCTCAGTCAAGTTCCAGCTTTCACAGGCATACAAGGCAATGGGAAATACCATGGCTTGGGCCAGCCATACCTTAGTCCTCAAAGTAACCTCCTTGAGCTTGATTTTTAATACTCTAAAGAGGTCTGTGTTAGCCCGGGTTGACTAGAGAAACAAATTCATTGACACTCATATGTGTGTAAGAGAGAACTTTATATCAAAGAGCAATTGTATACTAAGAAACATCCCAACCCAGTCCAGATCAAGTCCATAAATCTGATTTTAGCCCATATGTCCGATACTAGTTCATAAATTCCTTTTTAGACTCACGCAGCCATGCAATGGTGCCAAATGCAGGAAGATCACAGGCCAGTGAGTGGAAAGGCTTGTGGATCCAGTGGCAGTGGAAGCATCTCAGTGCTGGTGTGGATCTCCACAGGGCTCCTCCAGCTCCAGAGCTCTGGTTCCATCAGCATAGTTCCATGTGTCTTGTGAGCAGGAATACAAAGCAGATTGTGTGGATCTGGCCTCCAATGATCTATTAATCTCTGTAGCATCTCCAAATGAGTCATCAAGCAGCAACCTGTTTGACAGGCTAAACCATTCACTCTTAATAGTCTCAAGTTGACACCATATTATGTAACTACCATAGGTCTTATGAAGAAGACTCACTTGCCCAGAGTTTAGGACAATAATGAATAGTTACGCAATACTTACTTTGTGTGAAATGAATGAATGCATGAGCTGATAAACAAAGGGCCAATCCTAATAGAGTTTGTCAAAGGACATGGAAAAATCATAAGGAAATTATTATGAAAAAGTTTTCAGAAAACTGAAATGGCATTGATAAGAAAAAGCCCAGGAAAATTGTGTCCAGAATTTTTGGGGGGGAGGGTCATAACAGTGCAGCTGCTAATCCTTCAAGGTTAGCAAGGACTGCCTGAGGAAGCGCTTTTAAACAAACCATTTTATTGGGGGCTCATACAACTCTTATCACAGTCCATACATACATCCATTGTGTCAACCACATTTGTACATTCGTTGCCCTCATCATTCTCAAAACATTGCTCTCCACTTAAGCCCTTGGGATCAGCTCCTCATTTTCCCCCTCCCTCCTCCCTCCTCCTCCTTCATGAACCCTTGATAATTTATAAATTATTACTATTTTTCATGTCCGAGGTAACTTTTGTTGGGAAACTTTAGCTCAGCCTACAACCCTCATCTTGCCCCTGCAGATGTCTTTCTTTTACCAGCATTCAAAGAACATTTAGAAGGAGCAAGATTTTGAGTCCCTTGAGGATTCCAAAACTGCCATTTTTATTTGCTATCAATCGAAGAGCTCAGAATGCTCTAAGGAAGGGTTAGGGAGATGGAAACACCCCTTTGGACATGCATAGACCTAGATGAATATTTCAAAAAACAATTGCTTCACATTTTGTTATTTTCATATAACCCACATTGCTATTTTGTAGCAAAATAATTTGCCATCCTATGTTTATACCTCATTATAAAGATATAAACCAAACCCATTTTCTCTTCTTTCCTAAAAAAATAATGGAGACTATGGGCTACTATTGAAAAGAATATTTAAACTATTTAGCCATCATCTTTTATTATCCTGTGACTATATCATCCGTAGCATAAATAATCCTGATTCCCTGAGCCTTTCCTCAGGATCTTATTTTTTAAGGTATTAAATAACATGTTTTCTGGCTACTTTAATTCATTATTTTATTTTATTTTGGGGTGAAATGATATTTTATTCTGTCATTTAAATTTATTATTAAAATTGGATTTATTTTTAAATTATATGTTAAGCTGGGTTGACTAGAGAAACAAATTCGGTGACACTCAGATATGTGTAAGGTTTGTATCAAGAAGTATATATCAAGAAAGCACCCCAGTTCAGTCCAACTCCAGTCCTATAAGTCCCTCTTCAGACTCACACAGCACTCTGGTGCAGGGAGATCCCAGGCCTGTGGGTGCAGAATCGTGTGGATCCACGGTCGGTCAGTGGAAACCTGGCAGGGCTCCAGCAGCTCTCAGAGTCTCCCACAAGCAGCAAGAGGATGGGAGATAGAGAGGGAAGGCCACACCTCCAAAGAGATAGCACCAAGCTGTGACCTGATTGACAGGTGTGACTCCAATCCTAGCCCATGGTGTCTCATTGACATAAGGTCATCTGACTACCACAAATGAACTTCTTTAGGTCTGGAGCAATGGAAACGCTATTCTCATCCCAGAAGAAACTGATGCAGACATTGTCTACAAACATCTGTGTAATAGCATGTTTTTTCCATGTATTTTATAAAACATCTATAAGAAATGTGGGAGAGGGAGGGGAAAAAAAGAGGAGCTGGTGCCAAGGGAACAAACAAAAAGAAAAAGTTTTGAATGGCAACATATGTACAAATGTGCCTGATACAATTGATACATGGTTTATTATAAGAGCTGTAAGAGTCCAGAATAAAATTATTTATATATATAAAAAAGATACACACCTTTTGGGGAGGGGCAATAAATATGAAACAGAAAAGGAATAATATTTGAAAGGTATTTCTGCTTTGATTTCCCACTATTTTCTACTTTCTAAAGTAAAAATAAAACAAGGTTTCAGAAGAAACAAGTGTAGCACAATTATAATATGATAACATATTAGTGAAAGTGCTCTAATTAAAGTTAAGATAAGACTGTAAGGCCAATTTGCTTAAATAACTATTAGAAGTCCTATTTTAGCTCACCTTAATTTTTTTATTATTAGCACTTTCCTTTATGATAAGTTTAAGCACTACATCAACAAGGATATACTGCAACTTATTATCAATGCTGCGATGCCTCCTAAAGAAATACAAGTGGGTTTCAAAAGGTTTGCGGGCAAATGGAATTAATATAAAGTAAAATTTCCCACAAAATTGTTGAAACCCCTACTATATGTCCCCAGGAGCTTGTAGTGTAGTGGTTATACGTTGGACTGTAATCCGCATGCTTGGCAGTTTGATACCACCAGAAGCAACAAGACAAAAAGACTGGGCTTTCTATTCTCATAAACATTTACGGTCTCAGTCTCAGAAACCCACAGAGGTCACTATGAGTCAGCATGGACTCGATGGCATTGAGTTGTATTTGGTTTTTTAGCATATGTCCCAGTTGTTTATGAACTCACAAAACTCCTTTGCGATATGAGTTGCGTACAGGGTGACATCTGTTGGGGATACCATAGCATCCTAATCAATGATACTTATTTCTTCCTTCATGCCATTTCTTCCTTCACGCTCTTCCTCCTTCTTTTTCTTTTACCTCTTTTATCGTTTTCACTCTCCGCATCCTTTCTTAGCAAGCTTTCACTAACACTCATTACTTTAATCTGCGCTAATTATTATATGAGGCGTAAAAGCCATAAGGATGTATTAGCCACTGTGCTAGTCATCAAACTATAGAGATAACACAGTAGGACTTATTGTTGTACTGAGCACGATGGGTTTGTTGCTGTTGTTATTGAGTGTTGTGAAGTCAGTTCAGGCCCATAGCAACCCTTTGTACCACAGGGGGGGAAAAATACTCTCCAGTCCTGAGCCATCCTCATAATTGTTCCTACATTTGAGTCATTGTTTCATGTGGGAGCCAATGTGTCAAGCCACCCCACTAAGATTCTTCCTCTTTTTCATGGACACACTATTGTACCACGCTTAGTGTCTTTCACCAAGGACGGGTCCCTCCTGGTATCATGTTCCAAATCAGTGAGACGGAGAGAAGTCCCGTCATCCTCACGAGGGAGAAGTCTGAGTGTACTTCTCCCAGCACAGGCTTGTTCATTCTTTGGAGTTTTATGGCAAAGATTCTTCATTAGTGCCATAATTCAAAGGCATGAATTTTCCTTTGCTCTTCTTTATTTGTTGCCCAGCTTTCAAATGCACATGAGTTCATTGAAAATGCCACGGTTTGGGTCATGCACACCTTAGCCTTCAAAGTGACGTCTTTGCTTTTAAATGCTTTTAAAGAGGTCTTGGGCATCAGATTAGCCCGATGTGATTTATGATTTGATTTCTGTACTACTGTTGCTATTAGGGTTGGTTGTGCTAGGTATAAAATTATAGTGCTGGCACTATAGCCTGACCCAGAGCTCTACGCTGGGCACTGTGGTAGGTATAAAACTGATGTCTGACCTCAGAAGCTCATAGGTCTTTTATATGGGTGACAAATAAAATAGAGGCATTTTTAATACAGTGTATCACTTGGCAAGGGTGTTGAATGAAAATATGTGCGTCATGCAATAATTTAACAAAAGAAGGAGTGGTAAACCAATTCCTTACAGTCAGGAAAACTCTCCAAAATTTACATAAGAAATAAGTTCTTTCACAGCCTTCCTAACTTGACATATATACTTTTAAAAAAAGATGCATACATATAGAACTCACTGAAATAAGTATCTCCAATGACTGTGGGACTTTGGCTGAGTGTGAGTAGACCAAGCCAAGCCTGAAAGAGAAAGTTTTGACAACCTTAGAGTTAATTCAGGGCCTCGGCCAACTCATCGAGAGACTAAAACCAAAAAAACAAACAAACAAAGACCTCACTACCAATGACCCCGTCTTTTTTGTTTTGTTTTGTTTTCCTTTTCTTTTTTTACATTTTATTAGGGGCTCATAGAACTCTTATCACAATCCATACGTATACCAATGACCCAATCTTAAAGGGTTTTATCATCCAGACTAACTGTCCATAATGATCAAAGCATCCCCAAATTTGCAAATGCTTACATTTGTCTGTAATTTGTAGGGATAGGACAGTCCGAAATGTAAATGTAAATACGTAAGAGTGTTTTTCAAAGCATCTTAACTTACTGAGGCTGCTGTAACAAAATGAGTGGCTCTGAAGAACAGCAATTTATTATCTCACTGTTATGGAATCTAGAAGTCCAGATCAGGATATAGGCCATGCCAATTCCTTTTAAGGGCTCTGAGAAAATAAGTGTTCTATAACTTTCTCCTAGCGTCCAGTAGTTCCGGCAAGTCTTGACATTCCATGTCTCTCATCTGTCATTGTAGTCACGTGACTGCCTTTTTTTCTGTCTAAATCTGTTTCTGTTCCTGTTATAAGGTAGCATTCAGATTCAGATCACATTAGAATCCACCCCACTCTGATATGACCTCATGTTAACTGATAGCATCCTTAAGAAAGTTTTAATTTCAAACATAGTCATGGTAACAGGCACTATTTGTTAGAACTTCAACGTGCCTTTTTGTAGCACACAGTTCAATACAAAACATAAGAGTTATTTACTCAATAAATATTGATCAAAAACCTGCTAGGTGTGAGGCATTTTTCTATCTAACTACTCAATCTCCAGAGATGCCGACTGGATGGTAGGACAAAACAAACCAGAATATTTTTAAACATTTCTTTCTCAATAGTGTTGCTATAAAATTGAAAAAATTATTTTTTAAAACCCTCTATGATCCAGTAGCAAGAAATAGTCATCTAAGATTATTAAGTAAACCTTATTTTTCCATGTTATATTTGTTTTCAACCGCACGTAATTGCTATTTGAATTTGCTTCAATGAGTAAATATTTCACATAAGCATATATTCTAGCAATAGCATGCTTTTAAAATATTCCCACCCATCTATTCAGTTTAGACAATTCCAGAGAAAATAATGCTTTAAATATAGAAATCACAGAGAAGGTAACACAAATTATGATGTCAAGAAATCAAAAACCCACTGATAAAATACGTAAAACACAAATGGATTTTGCATTCACAAAAATATGCCCAACCTCTTTTGTATTAAATATTGTAGATTCCCATTTTAGATACTTTTTCAAATAACACAGTAACAAAAATACTAATGTGAAAAGGGGTACAATTTGGTTATATCTCTCAGAATGTAAAGTGAATCTCTTCTTTGGCCCACAAATTTCTCTTGGAGAAATTAATCATATAGATAAACTCCTATGTGTATATATGCCATGTGCATAGAAATATTGTGAACACAGCACAATCTGTGATAACAGCAACCTTTACCACTTATTTGAGGAGCCCTGGTGGTGTAGTAGTTACATGTTGGGCTGCTAACCATAAGGTTAGAAGTTCCAAGCCACCAGCCACTCTTTGGGAAAAAACTTTCTACACCCCTAAAGAATTAGCAGTCTCGGAAACTCACAGGGGCATTTGCCCCGTCCTACAGATTCACTATGGGTCGGCATTGAGTGTTTTGTTTTGTTTTTGTTTTTAACATGGATCTGAGTACTGTCCTTCTCTCCATCCCCAACGTCACCCCTCTGCTCACACTTCTATCATGTCACATCTATTGGAGGAGATTATTATTGGATTACTTGTATTACTACCACAGCAATAGTAGTCGGGGTGATCTGTTTCAAACACAAATCAGATGACGTCATTCTGCTCCTCAAAACCCTTCCAATGTCTGTCCATCAGGCTCAGAGTATAATCCACACTACCTATTCTGACTTGGGAAGATCCCTAAGAGTCAGTGTCTGACATCATCCTTGCTTTGACATCACCCACTTTGGTCCTTTCCCTCCTTGCTTCACACCCAGAGCCCATCTCTCTGATTCTCAGGTGCTTCCAACCCATTGCTCTTCACAGCTTCTACAAAGACTCTCTCTGCACCCCTTCCCCGCATTTGTCTAATAGCCAGCTCCATGTGGTCCTTCAAATCCACGAGGAAATGTGGCCTGCAGAGAGGCTTGCCCTGGTTACTCTACCTACAGTATTAGCCACGCACTTACTCTCAAGTTCGCCACCCTGTTTTACTTCTCTTCATGTTGTTGATCAGCAAGTGACAGCACTCCCATTCATTCTTTGTAATGTGAGCTCCCTGAGAGCTGAGACTTTGCCTGTTCCATTCACGGCCAAATTCTCAGCACACAGAGAAGTGCCTGATATGCAATGAGGGGTCAATGAATGTTTGTTGGATCAACTACTAACTGTCCATTAGAAGGGAATCAGACAAAATATGGAACACCCCTTAAAAAGGATGTAGTGGAAGATAATGCCAGTGATCTCTTCTGACCACAGGGACAGCGTGGCACTGTCTTCCTCTGAAGGCTCCCCTCAGATCCCACCTTGCCTGGTCTCCTTGCTGTTAGATGCACTCCCTGTGTGTCTTGTGGCCTGTGTGCTTGCTGCATTGATACCTGTGCGCTCCAGCAGTTCTCCACTCCCACCTCACCATCTCCTTGGAAAGGCTTTTCCTGACCCTACTTCACCTGTCTTAATTGTGCTTGCCATTTGAAATGGAAGGATACATTGATCACATTGATGATGTGCCTCTCCTGATGAGAACGCTCCTGGAGGCTGTTCCCCAGAAGCTAGGACGTTCTCAGCAGAGAGTTGCAACTTCACAAATGTTTGATGAGTGTGGGCCAAGCGAAAGAGGCTGAAATGAATGCCGCTGCCTCTGTGTTAAAGAAAAGGATTCCTATAGACACACAACATCCCTCTGGAATGACAATACAAGAGCACAGTCGCCTCTCTAGTAGGGAATTGAAGGGCTTGGGGATAGAAATAAAAGGAGAAACATATTAATTCTGTTCATCTTTTTTTCTTTTTAAGTTCTAGGCTTTACCAAGATCATTAATTACTTTTTCAAAAGAAAAAGGAGTATGTCATATTAGACAGCTTTGCAAATGTGTGTGTGCGTGTGAGGCTAACAGGCAATGAAAACCTTGATAACTGTCCAATCTAAATTATAAGCATTCAGTAACCACTTATTTAGCAATCCTGAATTCTGGGAGAAGCTCTTATGCAATCTCTTGTTAGATGTTCATGAAAATTAATTGGCTGCAAAGAAGACCTATGTTTTTCTGTTGGACGAAGTATTAGTAGTATTATTAGCTGCTACTGAGTGGATTCTGACTCGTATTTCACAGAACACAGCAAAACACTGCCAGATACCACATCATCTATTTTGCAGCTCATCATCACAGACACTGGGTCACTCCATCTCTCTAAGGGTCTCACACACCCTTGCTCGCTCCCTGCTTCATGAACGATCTCCTCCAGGAACTGACCACTCCGTATGACATGTCTAAAGAGCTACAGTAGCACAGTGGGTTAAGCATGAGACTGCTCACTCCAAGGTCAGCAGTTAGAACCCACCAACTGCACTGCGTGAGGAAGATGAAGCTGTCTGCTTCCACGAGGTGCTGTAGCTTCAGAAACCATGTGGATGATTTCTACCATTTCTTGCACTGTCCGTAGGCATCAGAACCAACTCTCTGGCAGTGGAAAGCCACGGCCAAAGCAAACAAGCCAGACAAAGCTTATTTGTCTATACATAAGGTATTTCACTGGCTAGCTTTTAGTAGCCCTTCTTCCTAGTCTCAGAAGCTGCATTGGAACCTTCCATTTTTGACAGTCCTGCTGGTATACCTGCCAGCTACACCCAAACTACCAATGCCACCAGTATTCCAAACTGACAGGTGGGGAAGGGATATATGTTCCTTCATTCTGGAAGACTGGGGAGAATATAGAAGTGGTAGGAATCTCTAGCAGAAGAAGGTCTCCACAAACACAAAGAAGACCATTGGAAGTGTTAAATGTCAAGAAAAGGGTCTTTGCCCCTGAGGTGGTTTTTAAAATTTGTGTGCAGGCTTCAAAGAAGTCCTAGAAATATATGTGAGGGGGCTTCAAAAGTGCAAAGAAAAATGGAATTAAAATATGATGGATTTTTCCCTGAGCTTTCTGAAGCAAATAGATAATTATACACACACAGTTATGTTCCACGTAACCATCATTGAAGCAACATCCAATTGTATGAGTCCATTCTCCTAGCCCCCATTATATTAATCATTTGAGGTGCATGCAATACTTCCTGTGATTCATCATAACAAATGAATAATGCTTTGTGGTACACATCAAAACATTATTATCATTAGTATGACTGTGTTTTGTATTAAAGATGTTTTAGTATATCTGGAAGTGTTTCTCTGTTTTTATGCATAGAAATGTACATTATTACTATATACTAAGAACAACATATGACTACAGTTAGAGAGAAAATATACCTAACTGGTCAGACTTGTGTCTAAATACAACTTAAAGTCAGATTTTGGAACGGATCTGGGAACTGTCTGTATGTAATATGATGTTTACATAACATCCAAATCACATAATGTCCTATTTCACAAAACATATTATAGATGTTAAACAACACGTAACTGTGTGTGCACATGCACATACGTGTGTGTGTATATCTAAGGAAGCCTCAGAGAGTTCATGGGAAAATGTAATTGGAAGAAAATGAAAATTTTCCACCAACTTTTAAAAGACCACATACGTAGAAATAGATAGATAGATAGATAGATAGATAGATAGATAGATAGATAGATAGATAGATAGATAGATAGATATCTTCTCATCTCAGAAACCCTAGTTTCCTCTAGGTTAGAAACAATCGAATGACACCAGGCTTAGACTGTCATAGAGCTGGTTCTGGCTACCAGTAACCTTCCCTCACTAGAGTCTCCAAGGCTAAAATATATATGGGCGTAGAGAGCCTCATCTTTCTTCCGAGGAGTGACTGGAGGATTTAAACTTCAAATCTTGTGGCTAGTTGCCCAACACCTAACCCAAAGCATCACTGAGAAAATGTATCTATTATAAATATATCATATAATATATCCTTAACTGGCTGATTTCTGTGTTTGTCTGGCTTCCACAGGCAAATGTGCTTTACTTTAAGAAATGTGCTTTAGGAAAACTCTGAATATCCAGGGTCAGAATATTTTTTTAAAAGTCTACTTGCTTTATTTAAGCATTCCTTTAAATATCAAGCGAATAAACATATTTAAAATATGATTCTGTATGAAAACTATACACAATTTTCAAGAACACCATCACTGAACACACAGGTACTCAGTAATTACTTGCTGGTTGGATGAGCATGCCTATTGAAAATCAGTAGAGTGAAATGAATAAGAGTGTGGTTTAGGATCCAGATATCCCAGTGTTTGGAGTCTATCTCTGCCACTCACCAGCTGCATATGACCTTCAACAAGTTAGTCCACCTCTCAAGGCCCCCGTAGTATTATAAATATAAAATGGATGAAGCACGCCTTAGTTGAATATCAATGAAATAATAGAGGTAAAATGCCTACACTGTGTCTGTAACACAGTCAGGGTTTGGTAGTTGCTGGTTCTTATTGGCTCTCAGTTTTCTTATTCAGAGACACCGCTTTTTTGTGCATAACATCCCATACCATTTTATTGCACTAGTTCAGGGAAGGTATAAGATTTCGTGTTACAGTTTTTTATGGTCTTCAGCTTGGAAGGAAACTAAGAACAGGTGTGGGACTCAGTTGTGGTCCAGAGTCCACTGATGACAATTGCTAGCATCTGTTCAGTGTGTCAGGATGAATGTCACACAGCAAGGTATGTACTGGCACTGAAATATCCTCTCCAAGTATGTTTTATGGGGTCACCTTTCTGCTAACCTTCTTAAATATAATGATTAAATATAAATGCTCATCTAATTTCCTAGAACAAAACGGGAGTTGGGTGTGATTTGAGTGGGAAAAACAAAATTGGTCCAAATGGCTGTGAATGTAAAAATGAAATGAAAATGCTTCCTCCAATGACCCAGGGCTTCTTCTCTTTTAAATTTCTAACCACACGCACACATGTGCACGCACACATGATTTCCTTCTAGTGCACTAGTTTTAAAAAGTTAAGAATTGTTGCAAAGGGCTTTATAAACACGTGTTATTGGATTTTAAGTCGGATCTGAAAGTGCCTCTCTCCGGCTCCTTCTGAGTAAAGTGACCTTTTTAAATGGAGGGAAGTGGGTTTAGATGACAGTCATGATAAATGCGGTCATGTTCACTCAATAAAATAAGGCCCAGTGCATTTGAGGATAAATCAGTGAAATGTACAGCCCCACCTGTCTGTCTCCATCACTCATTTCCACTGTCACTTTCACAGTGGCTGATGGATCACAGTTGCTGTGAAATTAGACAGCCTTTAATCTCATTTCATCCTGATTAGCTTCTCTTTACCCTTTCCCTCTAACTCACTGACTGACACGCTAAAAACTCACACGGGCTGTATATGAACATAAAGTGCACACTTCTCCTCAAATACCTTCTTGGGAGGGAGAGGCAATTGTTCGTTCACCTCTGAAGAAATCTGGAAAAGACCAAGCGTGTCCGTGTCCGTGTGTGTAAGCGTGGTTCCATTTAAACAAGGTGTTTACTTTTGTTCACGGTCCTGTTTATTTTACTTGCCTTCAAGTTGTATCAGAAGCCAAAGAAATGAAGTCTTTGGTAAAACGTCAACACTGGTGGAATATAGGGTTTTTTCCTAATACAGTAGAGCATTTTACATTCAGAAAATTCTCAAGGACTTATTTGTGTGTACTTACAGCATTGCAGCTTATAGTAATAATTAAGAAAAGACAATAATTCAGAAATGAGGATAATGACACTGCCAAGAAATATATCATGCAGGGTTTGCCTTTTCTTCCGTAAAAACACACGGATAAATGAGAGTACTTTCAACAAGCCTCTGTACAACGACCTAAAATGCTTCCTCTTCTCTTCTTCAGATGGGTTCAAACATTAGCTAATTTAACAGTTTCACTTGTTTGCATAAAGCGTAATAGGGGTGATCAAATGAGAACGAAGCTTAAAAATGAGGCGTGTATTATTTCCTAATTTCTGCTTGCATAAATGGGAGCAAATAGATGGTAGAACAAAACATAAGTTTTGTTATACTTTGAGACGATTGTGCCTGGTTACTAAGCTGGACTGCCAATTAAGGTAGTGCAATTAATAATTCTTTGTAAGATTTAGGTATGTTTCAAATATATACTTGAAGCATGGCAGGCATTAATAAGTAGGTGGGTTATAGTGAATGGTCTCCGTTCCGACACTCATGTTTCCTGGTGAATGGATGTCTTTAGGGTGAATATGACATTGAAAAGCTAGAGCTGCACCAGACTGTTCATAATAGGACATGAATAGTCTAGCTTGGGTTTTGATATTTTTGGAATACCATCATAAACCAAATAACAACGAGTTTAGTTTTTATTTGGGGGGGGGGGTGTTTTTTAATATGATCAAGGTCCTTCCAGAATAAACTCTGACTACTAATCAAAAGGTTGGCTGTTCAAGCCTACCCAAAGGACCCTCAAAAGACAGGGGTAATGATCGGCTTCCAACCAGTCACAATCTCGAAAACTCTAGGAAGCACCTCTTGTCTGTGCACAGTGGGGTCATGAATTGGGAGACCAAGGGGCTGGAGATAGGACTAATGGGGTTGCTTCAGGATGGATCACTGGGGTGGAGCTGTTGAAAACATGCTCAACCTTAGTTGTTTAGTTGCTAACGTAGACTCTTCCCCATTGGATCCTGAGTAGCCATGCGTGCAGGACCCATACAGTTAAAAGCACGTCCACCCACACAAACGGAGGGTGCAGGGAGCGAAAGGTCCTTCCAGAGGAGACTCTCTAAATCAACTGACCTAATTCAAGAGCACACCAATCCCTGGACCTCCACATTCTATATTATACAGTGCCTTCTCCCTGGTGGTTACAGGTTCAAAACCTAAGAGCCCTTGTAGTGACACTTCATAGATAACTGAAATAATTAAAACTCCCAAAACCCTGATCTGGATATCAGTATTATGTCTGTTCCTTAATATTTTCATTCACCTCTCCTAGCCTGTTTAGGTGCATTCTGAGGAAAACAGCACGATGTAAAAACAAAATTCAAAGAGGAATATATATCACTCAGAATGCTGGCGAGCGGTGTTCTCCCCACCCTCTTCTTTCTCGCGCGGCATTGGCAAGAGAGCACAAAGTACGAGCTGGCCCTGACTCATATTGATTTCCCACTGCACTGGTTTCTTAAGTGCTCTGCTGATCCGTGTCAAGCAATAAGTTCCCTGCCTGAACATGCACATCACCTCCCCATTTGTCCTCACCTAGATTTAAGGTGCCCATATGATGAGCTGAACAAGGACATCATTTTTCCTACTGGTGTCACTGGGCCCAGACCACTGCCTGCAGTGCGATAGCTAAAGTTGTGGACATTTACATTTGCCATATGACATTCTAATCGCAGCACCGAACCCAGCACAGCACACAGGGTGACCGGGAAGCCTACTCTGGTAGGGTGTGTCTCCCAAAAGGAAATGGGAAGGGAATCAATAGGAAGTTAACCTGGCTCCAGTGTTTTCGGTGTAAAGCCCCCTCCTCACCACCACCACCTTCGGGCAGGGAGCAGCCAAAGGCGAGGAGGATGGAAATGTGTGATGTGCCTGCCAGTTTTTATCTTTGTTACAGAAGAGCTCCTAAGCAGAGAGATAGAAAGTGTGTGATTGTGCTGCTAATGACATTGTACAGGAAATTAAGCGTCTACATTTAGAGGAGGCATTAAATCAGCAGGACCTTAATTTAAAAACTGAAAACTGTATGGAAATGCAGCTTGCTCATGGCTCCGGAATAGCAAGCGCTCAAGCTTCCTGGTTCTGTTTCTGGAAAGATTGCCAGCACACCGAGTTGGGGCAGAGCAGAGCAAAGGCTCAAAGTGTATTCAGGGGAACTTCTTCCAAGAAGTCACCTCAGTCCTGACCTTCTGGGAGTGTCAGTCACCGTTTCCGAACGCCTTCTGTGTCACCAGGCAGGTGAGGGGAACGTCAGACCGAGAGCAGCCTGACTAATTTGTGGAATAACATTATGTAAAACGAATCCAAAAGGTTGGGACCGGAGCTCCTGGAAATATACCGTGGAGCCACGGTATGGGGTTCTCTGGAATGGTGGGTGCCTCGCACGATTGATTGCCCAAGGCTCCCTTTCCTGGGATCCAGTCTCCCATGGTTAGACACTTGCCCGAAGCAGTTAGCTTGTGAGCCAACCAAGCAAGTGTGAAGGTCAAAGATGTCACACTTCTTCTTCCCCTGCATTTCCTTTCAGTTATGCCGTATAACAGCGCCCACCACTGCGTGGTGGAGGTGGAGAACTTCCTGTTCGTGCTGGGCGGAGAGGACCAGTGGAACCCCAATGGTAACTATTGAACCTCTGCTTTCTAGGGGCTGGGCCGAGGCACGTCGGGAAGAATTGCCCAGGAGTGGGCCATTCCGGCACTGTGGGAAAGATCTGTTCTGGGAAGGCAGCCGGGATGCAGGACACGATGACAGGGAATTTGGCTGACCATTGGAGGGCAGGGCCATCCTAGAGCGAGCGGAGGATAGGCAGCAGAGCATTTGCTCGCGGGCTGCCTGGGGATTTGGCTTGGCAATGATGCGCCAGCCCCTGTCTTCATCCATCCCACGAGGAATGCCAGACACGTGCGCGGGAACGCCCTAGAGGACAGTGTCAGGCCGCTGCCATCGATACCTACCTCTCCCACCACTCGTCTCCCACCCTCCATAGCCAGTGTGGCTACACTCCACGCGAGCTGAGGGAGACTGCGTCTTGGACTTGCTGTTCCTCCCTAATCGCAGGTTAACCCTTGGTGACCCCACGGAGGGGATCACTTCCTTCATGTGTGACAAAGAGAGCTTCCACATTTTAGCACGGTTCCCAAGCCATCCACAGGGATAACACGGTGCCTGGCAAACTAGGCAAAGTTATCAAGATATTTTGGGAAAGCTTTCACGGGAAGGAGGAATGGTGGTTGTAGCCTTCTGTGTAACAGAGATCATTATGACTGAGAAACCATAAAACAGCTTGCAGGTACACATTTTTACTTTCCAACCCCAGAACATCCAGCTGAAATTACATATACTGCATATATTTTATGGGGAATGTTCTCTTTCAGCATCTGCACCAAGGCAAATAATAGAAAATTGCTACATCTGTTCACTCGAGAAACTCTTAAAGGAAAACAACCCAGGCCACCCTCGAAGAGCATTTCTTTGAAAGGGAGGAGGGCGTTCTTTCTCCAAACCTGCAGCTTTGTGGTTTCCTATTTCCATTCACTGTGAGAAAGGAGAGGGTCCCTGGGCTTTGGGAGGGGCCGGATTGGAGCAGTAGTGAGTGTGAACACTAGCCTTGCTTCGGGAACTTATCTTTGCAATGACGGGGGTGATGTGATACCAGCATTCCTGACATAGGTACAATCCCCTCTCAACTCGCTACTTGCTGATTAATTTATCCTTCCTGGGAAGTGCTTTGAACTGACGAGAGCAAGTGAAGACCGGATGGGCAGTCGTGGTGTGTATGCAAACAAAGAATCTGCCGAGCAGCCTTTTTTGAAGGCTAAATTAAAAATACAACCTGACAAGAAAAAGCTGGGAAGTCTTGGTTCTCTTTTAGCCTGTCTTTCTTACAAGGGGGTTTAGGCCGCTGTTAAACCAGCCATCTTGGTTGACAACTCAGATTACCCAAAGCACTATGAACCTCCCAATCCTCTCTAGAGTTGAAGTTTAATGCTAAATACAAAGAAAACCTGTCATCCCCATATAACATATATACATATTTCTCTATAGTGTGTATATATACTTAGATATAATATCAATATAATACAGTGGTACCTTAAGGAATAATTTAAAGGAAATATCTGGTGTCACCTTTTCTTCTTCTAATGAAGATTATCAATAAATAAAATTATGTTTTCATTTCTATAGTCTATATTTTATCTTTGAACTAATTCAGCAACCACCACTGCTGCCCCATGAATCAACTGTGCCCTTAAAGCATACTGATTGGACCTCCCTCCTCCCAATCTCTGGGTGAGGCAGCAATTTTATATAAAGCATTTGACCAATTTGCTCTGAGAAAAAGCTGTGGGAAACACAGCATTTGCATTTTTTGCCTGGTATCATTGAGGACATCTCTCACTATCACCACTGGATATAATTTGAATGAAGAAGAACCACAAGAGAGATTCTTGTCAGACCAAAGTCCTGAAGCATTGTGTGCTTTCTAAAATCAGTACCTGCATTTGCCAAGTGGTCTAATCTATCTCTTCTCTTTGCCAGAACTGTAAGGATGCTCAGAATTGAAGTTCAATAAGACGTTATTGTATTAAACATTTCTTTAGTTTTCCCATAGGCCTAGCAGCTAACCCTCTTCTTCACTAGATCCCTTGCACATGGAATGTTGAATCGTTCCATCCCAGACATATGTCCTAGTTGAAGTCATTTAGAATAGATCTAGAGCAGCAGGGTAGCCAATCCACGGAGCGAGAGAGCTCCATGTATTCATCAAGGAAGCTTCCTAGTGGAGTAGGAGGCCTCTAGTTTCTTGTCAATGGAGTTGGGCTTGTCAATAAACAAAGCAATAGTGTTTGGGGCCCAACCCTTACTGGCAGAGTGGCATGCCTCTGAGCATTTATTGGTGGAGCTGCAGCGATTTATTTACCCTGGCTCAAGCAGGGGAAAAGCCAAAACCAAGAGGGCAAGTAATCAGAAATCTGAAGCTGAAGCTGAAAAGACAGGAACACAAGAATCAGAGCTACCTTGATCTCCAAGGGCAGGGCCACACCTTTTGGAGTCTCAATGGGTGGAACTCAAGGGACTAGGCAATTGCCTCCTAGATTTCAAATGGCAAATAGCCAACAATGCAGTTCTAGAATATGGGCCACTATTCACAAGTGTCTAAGGAATTAAGACTAGAATCGCTATCCATATCTGAGGGTGCGGGGCTTCTAATTCGCCGAAGAATGAGACCTGCTAGCGACAAAGACATGGAGTTGGAACTCAGCTGGACTAGGAAAATTTGGCTGCCTACAGCCAAATGAGCAGATAAGCAATCTCAGTAAGTCTATGAAGTGGAGCCAAAGCCCAGGTCCAACAAACCTCTCCATAATCCAGAGAACCTGGCCAAAACCTGACTCTAGAAAACAAGTCAACACCTAATTGGTCTCAGAGAACAGAGGGTTATTTCCAGTACTTGAGAGTTTATGTAAATTGTTTTACTGTTTTATTTTACTTGCTTAGCACCAGTTACCACTTCCTTCTGTCTAATTGCTCACATTTATACTGGAAATATCTACCTTGTGTCTATTCTGTCAGGGTAATTTTGAAGCAGATAACTTGTAGTCTAGTTTCCCAAATGAAGAGGAATTTTGCCCAACAGCGGAATTTGTACTTGAAGTTGATTTAAGTCTATTGGGATGATATGGTCAATGTGGCAAGCATATTAATTTGGGGGAGATGAAAAGGTGGAATGTATGGAACAGAATTTTATCTTCCAAAAGTATGTGTCAGCTTGGCGAAGTCATTTTTTCCCCAGTGGTTTGACAGTTATGTAATGATATAATTCAATAGCTATATAGTGATTGAATAAGAAAGACTGAAGACCACAGAAGAATCAGTGCATTGGAATCATGATGCTGGTGAAGAATATTGAAAGTCCTATGGACTGCCAAAATAATAAACTACTCTGTATTGGAAGAAGTACAGCCAGTATGCTCCTTGGAGGCAAGAATAACCAGCCTTTGTGTCAAGTGCTTGGGAAAGGTTATTAGAAGAGTCCAGTACCTGAAGGATATCCTGCTTGGTAAAGTAGAAGAGCAGAGAACAAAGGAAGGCCCTGGATAAGGTGGATTGACCCGGGCTGAAACATTCAAAGTATTGTGAGAATGGCACAAGATTTGTAGGGTCTCATTCAGCTGTACAGGGGGTTGCGATGAGTTGGAACCACTTTGATGACACTTGACAACAGCATAGTGATGTCATCCATCCCCGTGATCTGATGTGATGGGGAAAGACTTGACCTGGTGTAACAATATTCACTAGGAAAAAGATATTCACCAAGGAAATACACGCTGGGTATGAGGGAGAGAAGTGAACAGAGAAGGAAAAATCTAACTACCATCAAGAAAGGTCAAGATCAGAGCATGTCCTTTGGACTCAGGGTCCCTGAACTGAGAACCTCTTAGACCAAGGGAAAGATTGATGCCAAGACACCTGGAGCTCTCTAAGGGGCATCAGGCCAGTCAGACGTGGAAAGAAGACAAAGACTTAGAAAGTGAACAGAGAAAGAACCTTCCCTTAAAGCTCTGTTGCCACACATCTGTAATTCTAGCCTTCAAAACGATCAGAGACTAATTTCTGTTTGTTGAAACCATCCACTTGTGACATTTTGGTTATAGTATCATGAGCGTACTAAGACAGGCATGGTCCACTGTGGCTCTAGGTTGCTGGAAGGAGGCTGAGCCTATTGCCTATATACTTAAATTGCCTGCCAGTGCATGTAGCTTGCATGAATCAGCTTGAACTGATTTCAATGGAGATCTGTCCATCTCCAGAGCTTTATGGGTATTCATACATGTATGTATTTGGTTAGATTTTCAACAAGGATCATATTTTCGTCCTTTACTTTGTGAAATGACATCAGAATTGCATCACAAAGAACTCTTCATTTCCCACTTTGAAAACCATAAACAGCAGTCCTCAACCTGTGGGTCACAACCCCCTTGGGGGTCGAATGACCCTTTCACAGGAGTCACCTGATTCATAACAGTAGAAAAATTACAGGTATAAAGTAGCAACAAAAATAATTTTATGGTTGGGGGTCACCACAACATGTGAAACTGTCTTAAAGGGTCACGGCATTAGGTTGATAACCACTGACATAAAGGGACTCAGTCAGCTCTAATATCTGTCACAGTGGAATCTCTCATTTCACATTAGAATATCTCATGTAGTAAAGATAAATAATCAATACCAAAATTAATTAAAATTATAATTCTATAATGGTATATGATATCTTATCTTACAAGCAGGGAGAAAAATTAAAAATAGAAGGACTTAAAAGTCACATATTTATCCCAAGTGCGAAATATTATTTTTTTAAAATTTTAATCAAAATATTGGGGGCTCTTATAGCTCTTATCACAATCAATTGCATGGAGCACATTTATACATATGTTGCCATCATCATTTTCAAAACATTTTCTTTCTACTTACTTAAGCCCTTGGTATCAGCTCCTCTTTATTCCCTCCTTTCCAAACCCTCCTACCTTCATGACCCCTTGATAAATTATAAAGTATTATTATTTTCATATCTTACACTATATGCTGTCTCCCTTTATGTGAGCATTGCCTGACTTTCTGCACTGTGACCAATGTCTGTCCAAAAGTAGTCTCAGGGGGTTGTAGAGCTGAATCAATTGCTACCACAATCGTGCTAATGACACAAGTCATCCAACACATTAAACCCTCTGTTCTTCCACACCTCCTTTACCCAGTTCAGTGCCCTTCCATCCCTACAGTGAGAATCCATGTGGTGCCATTTCCACATGGTTTCCTCATCTCTCAAATCTCAAATTTGATCATTTATATGGATTAAATCTGGCTAGTACCACCTGTATCCACTTCACCTCCATCATTGTTCATGTAATCGGTCCTACTCCCTATGTACTAGATCTTCTCTACTATTATTATTTTTACTCCATTGAGAGCCTAGTCATCATTCTCTTGAGACTGCTAATGGACTTTTCAGTATTTCCCAACTTATAAACAAACAAGCAAACAAATACTATCTTCCTTTGTTGATGGTTTCTTCAACGGTACTCTACTTCTTTTTATAACTAAGTTCCTAGATGGCATTGCCTATTCTCTGACTTTTGCTTTCAGGCATCTGGTTGTGGTGGTTAGATATCATGGAGTCAGTTCTGACCCATAATGACCTCATACACAAGAGAATGAGAGCCTGCCCAGTCCTGTGCCATCATCTCAATGGTTCCTGTACTTGAGGCCACTGCTCAAGTGCAGCCATTGCTGCGGCCACAGTGTCAAGCCATCTCCTTGAGGGCCTTTCTCCCCTGAATAATCAGTCTTACCTAACTCTCCTCTTAGTCTCTCCTGAACAACCAACTTCTCTCAGGTTTTCATCCTACTGGATAACTGAAAAAAAGCACATGTAAGGCTACGAACAACCTTGACTTTGCGAGAGTCCTTAGTGGAATCCTAGTTGCTCACTCCCTTCCTTTTGAAATATTTTTCACTCGGCTTCTCAGATACCACACCCTTCCAGTTTTCTCCCAACTCTGTTGCTCTTTCATGTCTTCTCCTCTTCTTCCCAAGAGTCCACTTGGGATGCAGGACCTTCCACTTCCATACTCCCCTCCTCTATGGTCTCATCAGACCTATTGTTTTAAGTAAAATTCTGGGCTAAAGGCTCCGAAAGTACCAGTTTGGGGATTATTTAACCTATGACCTACCAGACTCTGGCAATGTAAGACCTATTGGACTCGCAAGGTTCCATCCAAAACAGAACCCTCTCCCTTACCCTCTACCTAGTCCTCCCAACTTAGAAACGTCTGTGACCTCCAATTCAGTTACCTGGCCTAAACACTAGAAGCCATCCTTAACTACTCACTTGTTTATCATACAAATATCCAGTCTATCAGGGAATTTCCTTGTCTGTGCCTACAGCACATTGGGTTATGTGTTGGGCTGCACACCACAGAGTCAGCAATTCAAAACCACAGGAGAAAGAGGAGGCTTTACTCCTGTGAAGAGAGTTACCATTTCAGAAACCTACAGAGGTAACTCTAATCTGACAGCAAGTTCTGAAAGGCCTGGTCAATAGATATCAAACCTGACCATATGTTATCACTTCTGCCTGCGTTCAAACCACCATCATTTCTTGCCTTGACTATTGCAATAATTCCTGACCATTCTCCTGCACAGCAGCAAGAGTGATCTCTTAAAGAAATAAATTAGAACTTATTCCTCATTTAACTAGACCCTTCAATAGTTTCCTATTTTTAGAAAAATAACAAAATTCAAGACTGCATCAGTCTTCAACAAACTTTGTGTTCTGTCCTTCAAACCTCTCCAATCTCTGAGGCCCCAGTATTCTTGCTCCTCTGAACACGCCTAACTCATCACCAGCTCTTGGATCTCATACTCCTGCCCCACTTGTTCAATCTCAGGTGTTTGTATGAATTGCAGAAGACCCATCATGGAGAGGGTGACCATCCTCTTTAAATTGGTCTCTCCTCCCACCGTCCCTACCTTGTTTCTCCTTAAAGCTTTTGTCTCTAATTAATATTGCATTATTTATCTGTTTATTCATTTATAAAATGCTTATCTTTCCAGAGCCTAGAACATATCAAACCTATGAGGGCTACCCATGGAAAGAGCCCCGCTGGACAGAGCTTGCCTGGTGCATTGTTCCTGCTAGGTTAGCACCAAGCAACACCCTCTGAGTTAGTGCACCCAGTGGCATTGCCGGGGAAGGTTCTATCTGGTCACAGTGAATTTTTTCATAAAAGCAGATTCATTTGAACTTCATTTTTTGTGATGGTTGATTTAATAAAACAGCATGCAGCTATGAAATTTTGTTTCCTGCTGAGGAGAAATGGCACAGAAATTGTTGTGATGTTGAACACAGTTTACAAGGACAGCGTTATAGGAAAAACTCAAGTGTATGAGTGGTTTTCTCTTTTCAAAGAAGGTGAAATATCAATTGATGACAAACCTCATTCTGGATGTCCATCAACTTCCCAAATGAACAAAAATGTTGACAAAATTCAGGTACATGTGCTCAAAGACTGACTGTGGACCATTGAAGAGATGGGGAAGTTTTCTGGACTATCTTTGACCTCCATTTAGAGAATTTTAATGGAAGATTTGGGAATGAGAAGGACCACTGCAGACTTTGTGCCTTGGGTTCTGACTGACCATGAAAAAGAACCTCAAGTGGAAATATGCCATGCTTTGAAAGAACAGCTCCAAAGCCATCCAGATCCTCCACCACCACCACCCCACCTCCAAGGTCATTGCTGGTGAAGAGACATGGTGCTATTCTTATCACCCTGAAAGCAAACATCAATCAAGCCAGTGGAAGACGCCATCTTATCTTGCTCCAGAAAAGCTCATCAAGTGGAATCAAAGATCAAAACAATACTAATTTCTTTTGCTGATATGAAGGGGATAGTTCATTTGGAGTTGTTCCACCAGGTCAGACTATTCTTCAAGCTTTCTGTTTAGAGGTTCTGAAAAGATTTCATAATGGTGTGGGACAGAAAAAGATCTGATTTGTGACAGACAGGTGGCAGGTTTTCCCACCATGACAATGCACCTGCTCATGCAGCCATCTCAGTGCACCAGTTTTTTGCAAAAAAAACAAAACAAAACTGCATGCCTCTCTTATTCCGCACATCTTACTCACCTGAATTGCTCCCTGCAACTTCTGTGAGACTTACTTTTGTTTCAGCAAATGAAGAAGGACATGAAAGCACAGTGATTGAACAATGTAGAATAGTTGAGGAAGAAAAGGTTTCCAAGAATGGAATCAGAGATTTGATAAATGTATTAAGTAATTGAGAGTACTTTGAAGGTGATAAGCTTGTTTTGTAAGAAAAAAACATTTTTTAATACATACCTTTGAAAAAAATCCGAGTTTTGGGGGGCACCCCCTCATAGAGTTGGTTCTCAATCTATATTTGTGCAATTAATAAGTGTGTTGCCTATACCCACCAGTGTGAGTACATATAGTCACAACTATATAGGCTTATCCCTGTGGTAAATGATTGTGTGTCAATGATTAATTATATGTGTATGAACAAAACCAGATTTTTTTAGAGGGTCTTTAGATAGTTGCCATCTCAGGTACTGCATGCAAAATGTAGTACACTCATTTGCTTCTATTTCTTGTTTGGATGTCAATCTGTATGTAATTAATAAGCCTCCTTCTAATACGTAGGAAGCATTATTGTACTTCTTAGGCTCAAAGAAGGTAAGCTGGTTCACCAGCTTAAAGGGCTCATATTTCCTATTTCAGCAAATGTGCTTGTGATACATCACGGCAACCATGCTTCCTCGACTACCACTACACCCAGGATTTACACGGCGTGCATAAAATCAGACTCATTTCCTAACTCGGCTTCTGATTGGACCAATTGCTGTTGTTTCTATAAGGAGATGATAATGCTGTTAGAGTGCCTGGACCATTAATAAAATATTCTAACTAGAAAATGACACACAGTAGCCCCTGGAATTGATCATTTATAGACAAACACTCATGTTTTGGAAACATAAAAACACTATAACCCAGAAATATTTGCCCTAACACTGTGGTAAAACTACTCTGGTAAATATACTTCCTTTTATTTTATGGCTGATTTATTTTTATCACCACTTATTTTGAAGACAAAAGATGGGGTGAAGAGCAAGAGAAGAAGGAATATTTGACGTAGCCTATGTAGTCTTTTGCTGACTTATGGAAGTACTCCTTTTGTTTGTGAACTAGATTCAAGAACAGAGAATAATATTAAGTATGCCAAACAATAAAACTAAGTTTTAAGTGTGTCAAATATATTTACAGGCAAACACAGCACAAATTTCGTCAGTCGATATGATCCCCGATTTAATAGCTGGATTCAACTTCCCCCGATGCAAGAGAGGTAAGTGTTTAATTATTGTGCCTGAAAAATGTGTGGCTCCTTTATAGGAAGCATGGGTGCTGAATGGTTTTCCCTGGTCTGCGGTGCTAGACAGAATCAATGAAAGACATATGAGTCAAAATATGCAGTTTGCCCTGCTCAATTTATATTAACTCCCTTATTAGCTCCGTAGAGAAAACTAGTCAAATAACTCAATGGTTTGTCCTGCTATTGGAACAAAAGGGAGGGACTTTTCTTTTACAATATTGCTCTGGTTTGTAAGCAGAGCTAAAAGATTAATATCTATCCCTCTTGTCTAGTTGATAGTATAAATACTAACATTTAAATACTAAGCCTATTCTCACAGGGATATACATTTAGATGTAGATATTTCAATAACAAATATCTCGCTCACTCAAATTGTTTAATTTGCCTCACCAAAATATCTTTCTAACAGACATTCAAGAATTGGTCATTTAGTTGTTAGTTTTTTGGGTTTTGAATTCTCTTGAAAATGTCGTTTCATTCACATCACAGTATTTATGTCAAATCAGTCTAGCTACAAAAGGACAAGATGGCTACTGTGAGTGTATCTCTTGTCTCTCCTGGCTGTTACCTAAACATCTGCCAACAGTGTGTGTGTGTGCATGAACATACTAAAATCTGAAACTGATTGTTGTTTAAAAATATCTATTTCTATCCCCGTGAACAAATGTTTAGTATAATGACAATACCCTGCAACCTACATCTTCTTCCCAAGGGAGTCATTTAAGAGGAACATTCAGAATTCTTCTTCATTATTTTCATTATGACCTCTGACCTTAACATCCACGTTTTTTAACTTCAACTAGATTACACGAGCATTAAATTAAATCTTTAATCACAAATTGAAAGGCAAAAGAAAAATCTCAGATGATACTATTCATTCCAAAATATGCATTACTATATAGCACAGATGGTGTGAATGTATGCTATAAAGAAACTTAATGTTTAACTTTGTATTGCAGATAAATATATTAAAATCCTCTTTGAGGAGACTAGGAGCTGTACACTGAACAGAAAAGGCAAGATGTGCTACAAACATCACAAACATTTTGGGAATGTGTAATGCAAACGTACCCCAAGAAAAGATTCTAAACAATTAACATACTGACAAGCTTCTCAATGACCCAGAAGCCCCCTGATGTCTTCCTCCAGTGCACCCCATATCTCTCTTTTTAAGGCAATTTCCAAGAGGCTGTCTTTGTAGCTATATCACGTTGCCCTTTCATTAAAATAACCCGAAAAAAAGTTTTATTTTAAGAATTCTTGAGTAAAAGAAATAGCAACAATATGTTCGGAATGCCAGCATCTCATCACAACGGTCCCCATTGCTGGGGGCTGTACGCCATGATAATTAACCTTCATGCCTTCAGCTTGGGCGGCATAACTCACGTCGCGGTCAATTATCTCACTGTAGAGCCCCTAAGGATGAGAAGTATTGCTGCAAAACCTAATTAGTAATTTTTTAAAAAATGTGTATTGTTTACTTGATAGTCTATAATGACTTCCTCTGAGGCACTATGGCCTATCATGGCAGGGTCCTTCTTAGACACTTGGTAGCAGTTCATTGACCTGATGAAAAGACCTGCCATGGTCTGTGGGCGCCCGGCAGCCACCGTTGACAGGATGGAGTGTTTAGCGTTTCTTTTGAAGTCATTATGGTATATCATGTCAGGTCCCTAGTAAAAGAAGGGTGTTTTTAGATTTAGAACAATCAACTCGATAGACCAAATAAAGAGCTCCTTACAGAGCTAAGTGGGGAAAGGCAGATCTCACAAAGGCCCACTCCATCTTCGCGCTGGGGATCTCCTCTGGGTTGGTTGACCCAGGCAGCGATCCAGAGACTCTGCTGTCATTGCGAGGCCGCCATTCAAAATAGCATGGAAGATCCTTTCTCGGGGTGGATTAATTGGTAGGTTGAAAATAAGAGAGGAAAAAAAAATCCTAAAGTACAAGAAACCCTTCTGAAAAGTTTCTCAGAACATTTAATTGAGCTAATGTTTTCACTGTGTAATGAATGAATCAAACTTGCCAGGAGTTCCGCCCCTGCCCCCTTTGCAGAAACCAAACTACTGAGGAGTTGAAATGAATGCTAAGAACTCACCCAACCTACTGGAAATCGTAGAAACAAGTTTGAGGTACCTCGCAGAGTGCTGTCTGAACCGATTCCGAGAACATTTGCCTAGTGGGCGCTTCCCAAGGGCCAGAAGAAAGGGACAGGAGACCCTCCCAGTTCAGAAAACAATGGCCAAATGACCTCTCTCAAGGTACCAAACCCGGGGTCCACTCAGGAATTGCTTGCTTGCTGACTGCGAATTTTCCTAATTAAACCAAAAAGCAAATGGTGAGTTGTGTTGGTCCCAGATTTAAGATCTGACTCTAAAATAGGGAAAAGGCCAACATGAAAATTGAGACCTATAAAAACGGGCTGGTGCGTTCACCGTTTTCCCTCAGTGGAAGTGGACATTATTCACCAGAGCTGGTCCCATGCAGAGGAGGCAGGGGCAGGCCTGACACCATCGACTGCATGAGAGCCTCTTTCCTCCTCACGGAGTGAGTGAAACCTCAGAAGCAAATGTATTCAAGAGTTTCCCTAATTTAAATATTCTACATCTCTAGCTGTCTTACAAGTAACAATCCGAGGCAAGATTCCATTGGAGAAATCAGTTGGTGTTCTCAGTAGTCATCGTGGCATTGATCAAGTGATGGGAGGTAAAAATGCAAGCCAAGAGGAGGTGATGGCAACTCAACCTTGAACTGAGAAACGGCCGTAAGAACTCACCCTCAGCGCATAAACCAACCACCTAAAGGCTCAGTCAGATGTATGCATTAAGCAGAGTCTTAAGTATGTTTCAGGAGTAATTGTTCACAGTATTTCTAAGGTTTTATATCAGAACATTGCCTCTGACTTGGAGTGGGGTGAGGAAAGCTGGGGTTTCCATACAAATAGTGTAATTCCATGAGTATCTTTAATAATCTTCAACTTTTCCAAAATGACATAAAAGGCTGACAGGAGGTGAGCTCTTCATGGGAGGCTGGGGGGTAAGATGGCCAGGGACCAGTCCCAAGAGAGAACTGGCATGGGAAAATTTTACCCTCAAGCAAATGTTCACAGCTACTGACAGCCCATTAACTATCCAGTGTTCCTCTAATGCATTTCATGAATCCTTTGAACACACAAGGGAATAAGTCAGAGGCTCAAAACATCCTCTACTGGAATCTCTACATAAACGTGTATGATAAGTCAGGGAATGAAGCCTACAGATCTTTTTTTTTCTTCCCCACTTAGATCCTAACAGTGACACTGTGTGGATAAAGCTAGGAGTACACACAGAACATCAAATTAAGAATGCATGGGCTATGAAGAGCAAGTTCTGACAAAACTGACTGACTCAGGGTCACAGTGGGGAAGGAGCCCGATAGGAAAAGTGAGAAAACTGAAATCAGACAATATAAAAGCAGTCCCTTACCAAAGACAGACCCCTCCCTAATTCGTCACAATTTAAGCCTAATTAAGCAGAGGGCGTTTATACTTGGCATGACTAACAGACACTTTCTCTCCTAGATTATTAGTTCAGTGTCTATATGCTACATGAGAGCAGACTGTATTAGATATCTGTCAGTCTTTTCAATGAAACATTTGCATTAAGGACATAAGGATACCGGTAACATAACACTGACCTACTAGAGCCAGCATACCAAAAAGGATTGACCAGTGTTAACCATTTCAGGAGGTCGCATATGATCAAAATTGATGGTCTGGAAGGAGGAAGTCCACGTTGTACTAAAGACATTGGCGAAAGCAAAGCTCCAGAATTTTTAGAATAACAATTGAGACATTCAATAAAAATTCAAGAAATGTGAGCAATAGCTAC
Organism: Tenrec ecaudatus; assembly: GCF_050624435.1. NCBI lineage: Eukaryota > Metazoa > Chordata > Mammalia > Afrosoricida > Tenrecidae > Tenrec > Tenrec ecaudatus. The sequence continues at coordinate 43,517,454 of NC_134544.1, forward strand.
TTGGCTAGCCAACTGAAAGAGATTCATATTTGTGCCCACCCCAAAGAAAGGTGCTCCAACCATACATGGACGTTGTCTGAGTATATCATTAATATCACACTCAAAAAAAATTTTGGTTAGGATAATTCAGAAACTGAAATAGTAGTGCATCGATAGGGAATGCAGTGCACAGGGAGATTTAAGCCAGATTCAGAAGAGGAGGTGGGACAGGAGCTATTACTGCTGATGTCAAGTGGCTCTTACCTGGAAGCAAAAAAACACCAGAAAGAGGTTTGCCTGTGTTTGGTGGCCCATGCAAAAGCAGTCCATTGTATGGATCATAACTAGTTGTGGAAAGCATTGCAACGAATTGTGGAGACCATCTTCAAGCTGGATGCTGAGCAAACCATCTGAGCAGCTGAGCTCTGTGAAGACCATGCCTTCAGAATCGGAGGAAGACAGATGACCAAAATCCAATGGGAAGATGACACAACCTTGCTTCCTAACGGCAAGGAGGACATCCAGGACCTATTGACAAAGACCGAAGACGGCAGCCGGCAGTACGGATAACATCACAATGAAAAGCGGGAAAAAGCTTCACAAGTGGACTTGCAGCTTCACATGAAACTTCCTGATAAAGGAAGAAAAATGGAAGTTTTCAGGCTTCTCGTGTTACTTGGATCCATAAACAAGATCCATGGAAACAGGAATCAAGAAATAAAATGTTGCATTGCCTTGGGCCATGCTGCTGCATAAGATCACTGATAAGCAAATATTTCACATCAAGGACTGGGGTCAACCCGCCCAAGTCATGCCATTTTCAATCACCTCGTGTGCATGTAAAAGCTGGACAGTGAATAAGGAGGACCTCAGAAGAATTGACATCTTTTCATTATGGTGTCGATGAAGACTCTAAGTACACCATGGACTGCCAGAACTAACAAATCTGTGTTGGAAGAAGTACAACCAGAGTGCTCCTTAGAAGAGAATGGGACCAAGCCCCGAAGAAGGACAGTAGAGCAGAGAGTCAGAGAAAAGCAGGAAGACTCTCAGTGAAGTGCACGGACACAGTGGCTATAACATGGGCTCAAACACAGCAAGGACTGTGACCGTGGCATGAGGCCAGAGTGTTTGGTTCTGTTATTCATAAATTTGCTCTGAGATGTAACCTGCTTGAGGGTGCCCAACCCCCACACAACTGTCTTCTGTGAGAAAGCAAATGAGATATGGTTAGAGAAACGGAAGAATCCAACGGTCTGCTAGTATTTACTTAATTTGGCAATGATTTTCAAACCTAGTATTTTTCTTTAAATTAGCTTCTTTTAAAATTTTTTATATAAGAAGTCCCTAAATGTTTCCGTCATAGAGCCCTTTGGCAAGATGATTTAAAACTTTGGAACTCTGTCCACCCTCTACAATGTGCATCTGAGTAAGCACATGATGTTTATCATCTATTTTCATTTTAAAAGATACCTTCCACTACAATTTCATGGGTCCTTCAGAAGCCAGGAGCGAGGTTAAGAGCTAACACTTGATGAAATCTGACTCACTCACTGGCTCTTTATTCTCCTCCCTATTTTATTCCCAGCAGGAAATCTAGAACACAGTAAACATATTGATAAACATGGTTAAATCATGAAAAAAACATATTTATCAATATGGCTGAAATCCCTGGGCTAACAGAAAAAAAATCACCATCTATAACAAAAATTCTGTATCACCACAAATTATCTAAACAGAAAAACCTAAAGGATTTAACCATCACTTAAATGTCATTAGAAAAAGTTTGCATACAAGCATTTTTTATCTTTCTTGAGTATTAATGAAATGCTGGACACTATAAAACACACTCCACATACAGATGCACAAATAACCCTGGGATGAAGCTACCCATACCATTCCCATGTTACAGATGAGCAACCTCAAGCTGAGAGGGGTTAAGTAACATGCCAAAGGCTTCATGCCTAGTAAATAGAGTAGCCAGGCAATCAGACTGCAGAAGTAAAAATGTTCATTGGGATACCCATAAAGGTTAGCTTCTAAAAACATCTGAAATACCTATTTTTGCTATTGACATTACACAAGAGTCTTTGTTCTCAATGTTTTGGAAACCATTAACCAACCAAACCTGAATTGTATTCTCTAAGGAACTTTGCATCTAATTATATTATAGTTATTCCCTGTTAAGCAACATGTTAACTTTGTGAAATGTATTATTTTTGTAACAATTCAAAAGCAATGCAAAAGATCAAGGTATCCTTACAGTTCTGAGGAGACTTCCATAATTTCATTTTAAGTCCTTTTTCCATGAGCATTTTGAATCTCCAATCATTATCCAACTCCAAAAAGATTGAGTGCTTTCTGAATTTTCTTCTCCCTAAGCCCCCATATATTAAAATTACCTACCGTGTTGTACACGTTCCTTTAAAATATAACTTTCACACCACTCCTTTCCATTTCTCCTACTGACACCTTCCTTTAGGTCCAGAATGCGGCATGTCTAGATTTGGGGTCTCCCTTTCTCCCCTCTGTGCACACAGCTCACATCACTACATTTCAAGGGAGACCCAAACCCATAGGCTGCCATGACAGTGGATTCAAAAAGTATCCTATGGCCTTTTAAGAATCCGCACAAAAAGCTGCTTAAGTGGAATCCATGTAATCGGTCATACCAGAGCAAAATTTTAACATGATATGCAATTTACAAAAGTTGTTCTATTTGCAGTAGGACAGGGGCGAAACAAGAAAAAAAAATCATCATTGAAGGGAAATTTTGATGATGTAGTTCTCTTATAAATTGGGAACAATGACCCTTGAAGGACCATAAAGAAAGTGAATGTCAAGATAATTTATTATTGTTACATGATCGACCTCATTTTTCACTTTGTCATACTGAGCTGTGCTATCCCTACAAGGTACCAAATATCCCAAACATTAACGAACACTACCAGTGTCTAAAAAGCAAAGGGGAGAAGAAAAAGAAAGAAACATGGAGTTGGTCTGTTTCTTCTTTCTTATTAACTTTCATTTCTAAAGGGTTAGCCATAAGGGACAATACCTGTACTTGCTACATAGGGTCTCAGATCTGCAAAGTCTAGATTCTAAATATTTTCAACCCTTAGAAAGCAAGCACAGTGCACCTCCTTTTTCTGATTCCCTGAGTAGCCCTTAATTTACTGTGGACTGTTTCCATTGTAGGAGAGCCAGTTTCTATGCATGTCGGTTGGACAAGCATCTATATGTCATTGGTGGAAGGAATGAAAGTGGCTACTTGTCCAGTGTAGAGTGCTATAACCTAGAAACCAATGAATGGCGTTACGTGTCCTCGTTGCCCCAGCCTCTGGCAGCTCATGCGGGAGCAGTGCACAATGGGAAAATATACATTTCAGGCAAGTCATTCTTCCATTTTCTGTTTGAAGTTCAATGCCAAGGCCCTCTCTTGACTTGGATGTATATGTTCACTTCACAGGGGGTGTCCACAATGGGGAATACGTCCCGTGGCTCTACTGCTATGACCCAGTAATGGATGTCTGGGCGCGAAAACAAGACATGAACACAAAACGCGCAATCCACACGTTGGCTGTGATGAATGATCGCTTGTATGCCATCGGGGGGAATCATTTGAAAGGTCTTCTTCTTTTTTAATCTCAATCATGTTTGCATGTCATGCCTCGTGCTAAGGAGGTTTCTCATTAGATAATCATCATTAACTGAGTCAAAAGCATGTTGACCAACTAAAATCGACTCGATGTAAATTATCAGCACCCTTGACCAAGCATTTATTTTGGCTTTTCTGCAGATAGGATTATTTTTAAGTTTCCATACACATTAAAGATGAATAATGGAGCCTAGAGAAAAGGGAAAAACGGGAGCATTAATAACTGAAAAGCACAAACAATTTGTCGTAACAATGAATTCAGAGAAATAAATTACCCCTTATCGCCAAAGTCGCAGTAATGGATTTTTTTTCTCAGAAAAAGTAAATTTTTAGCTGCAATCATAAAGAACTTTAATCATAGCTGCACAAAGATGGGTATACGTGGGTTGTTCCTGAAACAGTTCATAGAGCATTCTGTCTGATTTTAGAATTATTTCTTTGAAGACATAAACATCAAATCATCCATGATTCTCCAATTCTTTCTATTTGGTATGTTTCAAATGAAGCTACCGTAATGCATCATGTGCTCGAGCCGTGTTTCATCTCCTTCACTGACCCGTGCATACAAAGTACGACAACATTTGTAGTGACAGAGTGCACGTCCATGACATGGATTTGACAGGGAGGGAGCGAGATCTGTGACACCAAGGGCACTAATGAACTGCTAGGTCCTTGATTTCCATATTTGAAAATGAAGAAAGTAGTTCTCTTAGAAGGTTCCTCCAGCTCTGCCTGGAGGAAAATATTGAATGTCAAGAACTTCCAGAAGAATGCAGGAGCCCTGGTGGTGTGGGCATAGTGGTTACACGTTGGGCTGCTGTCTGCAAGGTAGCAAAACTGCCAGAAGCTCCTCAAGAGAAAGATGGCGTTTTCTCCTTCCGTAAATCCTTACAATCTCAGAACCTCACAGGGGCAGTTCTACCCTGTCCTAGAAGGTCACTGTGAGTCAGGACGGACTTGATGGCAGTGTATTTGGGGGAGTGGCGGATGGGAGTTGGAGTCTGATCAGAAGAATGCACAAAGCTGCTCAAGCAGTACAGCCAGAATGCTACGGAGAAGGGAGACTGGTAAGACTTCGTCGCGTGGACTTCAGTCATGTTTGCAAGAGGGACTCATCCCTAGAGAACAACCTCAGACTTGATCAATGAGGGTTAGCCAAAAAGAGGAAGACCCTCAATGAGGCAGAGTGACACAGGGCTGAAACAATGGGCTTAAGCATAGCAAGGGCCATGACAGTAGTGCAGGACAAGGCAGTGTTTGAGTTGGGTTGGGTTGGGTTGGGTTGGGTTTTTCCTGTTGTGCATAGGGTCACAATGAATTGGCACCACCTCAACCACAGCTTTAGGAATAATATGTAGCTAGTCATCCTTGCTTTGAATTAATGCAAAGCACTCGTGAGCTTGGGAGGTCGTTCTGGTAGGTGTTCAATATCATTTTTGAGTTTATATATTTATGATTCTTCATGTGCACAATTATGTACCATTGATTCTAAACATTTTTTAAAAAGAAACTCTAGCCTTGACTTGGTACCCTGATATATTTTGTTATGCTACCTAGGTTTCTCCCACCTTGACGTCATGCTTGTTGAGTGCTATGACCCCAAGGGTGACCAGTGGAACATTCTTCAGACCCCGATTTTGGAGGGCCGGAGTGGACCTGGCTGTGCAGTGCTGGACGACAGCATTTACCTCGTTGGTGGCTACAGCTGGAGCATGGTCCGTGCCCACATTTACTCCATCATCCCACTGCTGTTTGGGCTTGCTTCTCCTGTTTCCCTCCAAATGTGTTTGTTGCACACACCTTTCTGTGTTTGATTTTCATTTTGTTGTTGAGAATATGTACACAGCAAAGCATACACCCATTCAATAATCTCTACAGTTTAGTGATATTGATCACATTTCTCTATTACATTTCCACCCTCTTTTTTCTGAGGTGTCCCTGTATCATAAAAAGAAACTCGCTGCTCTCTAAGGTTCCCAACTAGTCTTTTGAGTCGCTGTTGACAGTTTGATCCCATATAGATAGTTCTTTAAAGAGCATAATGTTCCAGGTATTACAAAAAGCATTTTTTGCTAGTTTAGCTAAACTGTGGTTCATTTTGAAGAGGACTTCAGAGGATACTTTTTTGTTTAGAAGATCATGCTAATTTGCAAGCAGTACATTGCTTTAACTCGTGAAATAGAATCCGCTGCTTTGCCCAGAGCTAACTTGCTGGACATTCAACTGTAACACAGCACACCTAGGTCTCTGGTTGGTGCCTATCCTCATTCTTTTTTAATTCTGATTTTCCAACTGGAAGTCAAACTGAAGTGACTTCAGTGAGCATTCTGTTGGATTTGTTTGATTAGGAGAATATAAACAGTTTCTGAGCAGTGAGGGATGAGAAATAGAAATTAATTGTTCAGCATCCATGAATGCTATTTAGAATGTGTAATTTGCCATTGCTTTTTCCATTTGATCAGAAAATTTTAAAGCATATGCAGAAATTGAGACTACAAAGGTTCTCCTGTAGTGCCCCATCCAGCTTTAACATCAATTAATAGCTGGCTTACTTACTTCATTTAGTTCTCCCGTTAATTTTTTTAATAAAGAAACTCAAAGCAAAATCCATACAGCACATTATTTGACTTGAAAGACTTAGTATATTTCAAGAAAACCCTTCCCAGCCCCAATTCAAAATAAAATGGGGAAGGAAAGTTACAATCAGAAATCATTTACTTCAATTAGAATATGTGAAGGTGAATTTTTTTCTCTAACTTGGATGAGGGGAATAATTTTGACTTTTGATCAATTATTTTGAAGGATTTATTGAGCATCTAGGCTTTCCTCGGCACTTAATTTTAGTTATTAGTGAAGCACAGAAAGATTTTTGAAATCTTGCGACTTTCAAATTGTTCCTGGGAGTGAAACAGCTAATCTCCATGGCTTTCATTTAGAATTTTCCAGCAAGAGCCGATAAGGCATCTCCATTCTAGTGTAAAGGTGATACATGATGCTGCCGTTGTATTTCTCCGTGCCTCCTTCTCTAATCACTTCCTGCTTTGCCTTTGCAGGGGGCCTACAAGTCATCAACAATATGCTATTGTCCAGAAAAAGGGACCTGGACAGAACTGGAAGGAGATGTGGCAGAACCGCTCGCAGGCCCAGCCTGTGCAACAGTTATTCTGCCTGCCTGTGTACCATACAACAAATAACACCAGGACCTGCTGCCACGAACTGGGTCATAATTTTGGGAAGCAATGACACATGACATCATCATCGTAATTGGAGCCCTGCAACTGCTGAAACCCGCCCTTGGTTTCTGACAAGTGATTTCTAAAACCACCACCAATGAGAGTGACCTGCACAGATACCGTGTCTGGAACTCCGATCACAGCAAACGTCCGTGGTGACAGACTCTTCCATTGCAGACCGGTTTTAACTTGTCCCAGCTTTACAAAACAAAACAAAAAACACTGCTCATGTGGATTTTAACTTTCAAAAGGAGAAAGATAAAATACTGAAGACTCCCCCAGAGAAACCTGAGATCAGTATTGTGCATTGTAGTCTACCTGCATGTGATCTATGTTGACGTTTTGGGGATATTGTGTTCATGAATGATTCAAAATTTGACCCACTTAAAGATGTACACACCTTTCCCGGAATTGCCACTTGATTCTGTATTCTTAACCTTTGGCTACTACACAGACTCTATAAGCAACACAGTTCTAGGAAATGGTATAGGATTCAAGAGGAGCTTTTTTTCGTTTCCATACAACTCCGTTTTATAGACCTTCTACCCTCCAGCACCTCATGGGACCAAAGAAGACAAAGATGTTGTCTCTTGTAGCAACCACTTTCTGCCCTATGGGTTCTAGGCAAACCAGAGTCATAATTTTTGTGTCTTTGATCTTAACTGAAAGATTAAAACAAATGTCATTATTAAGTTCATAGAGGCTTATGCTTCCTCGTTTTTTTAAATTATTTAAGTTGTAAACTCACTGGTTACTTGACTGATAAATTGAGTTATGCAGTTTTGACAAGGTTCTGGTGGTTAACATACATCTGACCCACACTTAATGAACCATTATAAAAACTGAGAATAATTGCTGTCAAAAAGTTAATGATCAAAGAATGAGTAGTTTCTTTGAAGTACAATCTGAGTTGGCGCCCTGTCTCTAAAAAGCGTAATACAGCGTCACCTAAAATAATCCTCAGGAAAAGAGCAAGACTTGCCCTGGATGCTCCTCCACCTCATCATAGTTCCTTTACTATCACCAGCAATGCTGAATCCAGGGAAGGTAGCAATTGCTTCTTGTCTCTAGGACCATGGGGGATTTCAGAGCAGAAGGGTAGGGGAATGTGAGACAGCCTCTGTTTAGCAAGTCAAATAGACAAATCTGACAGAAACATATATTTCATTTCCAAGCTCCTAAGAACTTAAACAACAGCAGTTAATAGCAAGTAAAAGCATAACAGAGATATAAATTTTTTTGCAGTCATGCAGAGATACTGGCGAATCCCTCAGCAAATGTGACATTCAAAGTAAAATTTGGGGAAGCCACAGATTTTAAAACTTTGGGGTACGCTTTCATTGGGGAGCATGTCCAGACGGAGTGGGGTCCTGGAACCCAATGCCGTTTCTACAGTAAGGTGCAATCTTCCTTGTTTTTGTATTTATTTGTATGTTCAGATCCAACGGATCTGCTGTAAGATATATACATATATAAATATATATCTGCGGTGCAATCAACTTTCATTTCTTTTTCCTTTGAAGCATCTGAATATCTAGAGAGACGAGTTACAGTGCTCTGTGGGGAAACCCTAGTTGTTATCATGAAAAGAACAAAGTCTGTCTGGAATCTTTAATGTCAGCTGTCACCATTTTTTTTCCTGAAAGCCACGGATTAAATAAGAATAGCTTTCCTTTGACTGGGTTTTCTCTTTTTTTTTAAGCAAAAAATAAATAAAAGCATTTATGAAAACTATAAGTAAAGCTTATAGCTTTTCAGAAAGATACAACCTATACGAAAGTGAAAAGTGAGTAAATGAATCACAGAATGTAAGTTTTGTACAGCATTAGAATGTGTAAATTGAGCTTGCTTGGAAAGGGAAAACTTTAAATAAAACTTTATGTACGAATTCAACGGTCTCTCCTATTCCTACCTATACAGCAGATAGATGTATAACTCTTTACATTAAATTCTTTGCAGGTCTGTAGTATGTAAATGCCTAAATATTTGTATTCATCAGAGATGCTTTGCAAGTTTCTTTTGCTTCTAAGCAATATATAAATGTATATAGTATGGACAATGCTGAAATTTATGGAATTCTGGGAGAGTGTTGTAAGTTGAACATCAAAGGAGCCAAATCGGATTTGTTTCAGTAAGAAGCAATTCATCTAAACTCTGATTGCAAGGTCTTTATAGAAATTGCTATAAGCTCCAGATGTACTAAACAATACCTGAAAACTCTCTAAAGAACATGGAAATTAAATCAATTCTCGAAGTACTTAGTACCTATTTTATTCTCTTGAAAAGGATTTGGCCAAATTTGTGCACACCAAGGAGAATGGAAGGATCCAGGCTGACACAATGAATAAACATACATCTGCCAGTGGAAAGGTTGACGGTTCGAACACACCCAATGGCTTCCTAGGAAAAAGGTCTGGCAATCTGCTTCCCTAAATATTAAACCCACTGCCATCCAATCGATTTCAACCCTATATAGCATTTCTACAACTGCACATCTTTAGCAGACATCTTCCTTTTTTCTCCCACCAAACAGCTCGTGGCTTTGACCATTGACCTTATGCCTAACCCATAGCACGTCCAGAGTTCCTGGACTAGAGCCTAGAAACACCAGGGAAACAGTACTCTTCTGCCACCATGGTTAGCTATAGGTTTCTACTCAACGCCATGGGACAGAAGCAGTGGCAGGGAGAGAGTGTAGGAGGCAATCGGAGCAACTGAAGCATGTAGCTGAGGTAGCAGAGGGGCAGCCCCTAGACAAAGAATGATGTAGGCTCCGAAACTAGTCCCAACAGCCTTCAAGTGAAGGAACATTTCCTTTCCTGCCTTTCAGACAAATTGATTTTATTTTATTAATGGTTAAATGCAGAAGCAGAGAATCTTTTTATCCTCTTTAGAAGTCCATGAAAACAAGAGTATCTTTCCACTGGATCTTCTCCCTTGACATCTCACGGCACCCCACTAAAGAGAGCCTGCCATAGGCATCGTCTTCTAAGTCAAAGTCCACTTGCTGCAGAGCTGCTTCCGGATACCCCAACTCCTCAAAGTTCCAGCGCTAACCAATGATCTTGAGTGGTTAAGGAAGGAAGATGCTTGCCTTGTCCTCATCCTTAGGATGCACCTACTTTAAGCTCACGACTTAATTGTATACCTGGTGTCTTGTTGTGGGTTAATACTTGAAGAAATTGGAGGTGGCTCTAAAAGATACTGTTTCTGAGAATCCACCTTGCTTAAAACTGTCTTTATGCCTGGGAAAGTAAGCACAAACTTCAGTTTAATACAGGTGTCGTCTTCTACCCTATATTCTCTCAAACGTTTACTTCCCAGCTCTTTTTTACTTACATCATGAAATCAATAGTCTTTATTAACATTGAAACCATCAAAGAACTATAATGTAGTTTTCACCATCCAATGTCAAATCAGCTAAAATAAACTATGAGTAAACTGGAAATAAGCTATATTGGTTTGGGGTTTGTTTTTTTTATAACCCTCTCTTTATAATACATTTCAAACCCAACTATAAATATCAGTTCTTTCTGAACGTTTTTGCCTCTGTGATTCTGGAATATTTTATGTTGATAGAGTCCATACGTCCCAAGTCAGCTACAAATCAAGATTAGTAGTTCAAATACACCCAGTCACCTTGGAAGAACTCCTTATAGATGCTCATCCCTGTGCACAGTTCTACTATGCTGCGTGGCCGACCAGGAATCAGAATCAACTCAACGACCACTGGGCTGAATTAAATGGCCATCTCCTAGAAAACATGGCAGTGAGACTCGGAGAAGAATAGAAAAAACACTTCTGATTTTGTCAACTTGGGAGTATCACACACATATTAGCTATTAAGATGCAATGCCTTTGAGAACAAGGTCCAACCTGAAGCCTGGTATACAAAAGATCTGACAATCTGGCTTCAACCTGACTTTGAAGTCATGTTTTCCTTCACCTCTCTATTCCTTGAACAAAAGTCGCTCTTGTTGTTTCACAGACATAGCTTATCTTGCCATCTTTTCCCTTTGGCTTCTGCATAGTCTCTACAGAGTATTCCACTTGCGTCAACACTATCCATTAAATTCCTGTTCTTCCAGGTTCTGTTCAAATTCCGCCTTCCACTGCATTGCACCTTCATGATCACAGCAGTCTTGTGTGAAGGTTTCTCATCTTAGTCCCTATTTCTCTCTCTTACTTGATCTATTCCATCCTATTTATAAAGTTTTATGTCTTACACACTTACAAATTCGGGATTCCTTGAAGGTAGAGGCAATACAAAATATGCCACAGAATCCATCATAATAGTACATAAACTTTTGTTGGAAAAATGTACTATTCTTAGGAATCATTCATTTATTGTTACCTAGTCATGAAATTTTGGGGAAACTTACTATGAAAAAAGGAAATTGTCTTTAGTCCATCATCCAACACAATTTTTAAGTTTGAATTAGGCTGATTCCTTCCCAGTTTTTCAGGTTGTCTCCCACAAATATATGCCAAATCTAGATGATTGCTACACATGGTAAACGACTGTACACTTGGAGGTCAACGAAAGCAGGTCAGAGGTTATTCTCCCTGGGTGTTGTCATCCATCTAGAGCAATCAGACTGTATAGTCTGTCCCACCCTAAGTAGGGCCCACTCCCTTCTGATAAAGATAGATTGTTTCCCTGAATGAGAGCCCAGGGAGGACAAGCCCACTTAAGGATGAACAAGGTTAGGCTGCCATATTGAGTGTAGGGTACCCCCTTCTTGTCACATATATACTAGTCCCTCCCCTTCCTATTAAAAGTACACCCCTAGCTCATCCCCTTCCTGTCACACTTGTGCCTCTTGTACAGTCCCTTCCTGTGATGTGTGTGGTTCCCTGTAATGATGCCCCTAAGTATATATGGGCCTTGGCAGAAATAAAGAAAAACACTCTGGCCCCATCTGCCCAAAATGTACGCGGACCTGGCTTTTGAGATCGTGGCCATTTGGGAGGTGAGCATGCTACTATGAAATGTGTCTGACTTCTTTATTTTACTCTCTCTTCTATCTCGCTACTTCTCTATGACTTTACTATGATCTTTATATATCATAACCGTACAATTGCACCTATCAGACCTGTGAAATAGTTGTGAGGGGCTGGTTCCCCCCAAGTCATTTGCTCTTTTGGCATTTTGTATGACTGAATTTACATCTCAGCATCTTAAATGTTTAGTATTTCACAAACATGTTTCCATTTTACTAAATGTCCTTTATAGTTTTTAATAATTGTACCATATGATTAACAAGTGTCCAAACAGCCAAGTCTTGATTTGTGTGTGGGTGTCTAGACACTCGTCCAACAGCTCCCTATGTGGTCTTTCGGATGCTCTGCCATCAGTTTTACCCCTCGGTTCAGGTTCTCCCCAACTACAAATACTGTCTCATCAGAATACTTTGACATGCACAAAAGCTCTAGCTCTCCAGAGATTTGCTTATTGAGTTCATCCTTTTCCTCATTTGATATTTCAGATGAGAAATACTGCAATGCCCTCCACTCCTGGGCTCTTCCAGAATAGTGTAGTAGACAATATTTCCCTCGTGAATGGACTGCCACCACCAAGACTGCACAGCCAGCCACATGGCATTCATACAACTTGGCAGGAGGGTCTTTACTTGCCTTAAATTTTTTTTTCTAAAGTAATTCAGACAGCTAAGCCCAGCTGAGATGTGATGTCATATTAAATGTATTTGCTTCTCCTCTAGCATAATTGGTTGTTAATTCAACTTGGAGAGCAATAAAAGGAGAGAGAGGGAGGAGAGAAAATGAAGGAAGGAAAGAGAGAGAAGGTGGAAAGACTGAAGGAGGGAAAGAGGGAATGAAGAAGGATCATTGCATGTCCCTCCATGTCTGTGAGTGGTCATCATCTTCTCTACATTTGTTGGCTATGGGTTATCTGTACTGTTCAGAGAATGCCAAGCACCTATTTTCTCATATTGACAGTGTTTTATGGCACATTTATGCCTTGTTTCAATGAAGTCCCGTGATGTAGAAGAGATCGTAACTGAAAAGGGTGTGTTTCTCCACAACACTTTGCCCAGTTAATGAATGCTGGTTGCTTTTAGAGGCACTAAAATCCCTGGAGTACCAAAGTCGTTTTGGGCTCAGAAGGTTATTCTCGTAGTCTTCAAACTGTAAGTTGCACCTGGATTTTCTCAAAAACAATTCTGACTACTGCCAACATTAATAAACCCTAAGATCGCCTTTGGGTCTGTCAGTGCACCCTGGGAAAATTCATCTTCCTCTCAAAGACCTTTGTCATTTAACCATGTTTCTCCTAGTTAAAGTTGCAAACACCCAACTTTTAATGTGAAAATTCTTACTCGTCTCATAATGAAAACATTTGCCTGACAATCCAAATGGGACAGTACCGGTACGTGCTGACCTCCAGCTGAGAAAATCATCCCCGGTGTTGCTCCCTAGGTTATTTTTCCATAAACAATGCAGATGAGTATTCATAACTCTCTTGGTATCTTCCTTCATATCATGCCACCAGACTTTTAGTCATTCATTGTTTCCACTGTGAACAAAACTCTATGATGTGACATGAAGAATCCAAGTCTTCATCGGGAACCTGAACACTAGGTACATGGACAGCAGAACTATACTACAAGGTGTCTGTGCAATAAAGTCATACGAATTAGGTGACGTGTGATTCCACCAAGGAAGAGATCACGTGCAGGTGAGGGAATCAGTGCAGATTGAGGCAGAGGACGTGTAATGAATCGTTTTTTCTTCAATTAATGTTTGAAAATACAGTAAATAACAACTAGACCAATGGCATATGAAAGCGTACTGGATAAAAGATGTTATCCTAACCATCACAGATTTGTACACTAATTTGTGGTGTAAATGTTGAAAAGAGTGTGAAGACAAGAATTTTCTGTTTTTCCGGTGGATGGGCACGGACAAAAAGGGCGACCCCTCGCAGGCAGGGTGGCCCTCCTCGGCAATGAGCAGTGGGTAACTCCGCAGGACAAGCACTCGTACGTCCGATAGAATGTCCTAGCCCACAGTGGGCCAGGGCCCTCCCCCTTACAACTAGCAAAAGGCAAGTAAGTTGTTTCCGAACCGTTTTTTAAAACATTGGAAAACTATAAAAGCAATTACCACAAGGCAGACTAAAATTTCCACGAGGGAAAATTATTCCAGGTGAGTTGATATTAGCCAGTTTGGTTGTGTGCTTTCCCCTGCTGGGGACATTTTCCAATTCGGGACACTCAATGATGAGCAAGGTTCACTCAGACAGAGAACCTATATTCTAGGCAAGAGAGGCCAGGCCACAGAAATTTTTTGCCACACTGCTATAGATTGGCCAAATAAAAACTAGAAGAACCCTAACAAACCAACCAGCTTCTCTCCCAGGGAGTTTTATAGTTCTGGTGTTAACATGGGAATATTCAGAGTGAAGTGAAACCTTCCAAAAAAGTGGGCCAAAAATTCCCATAATCTTGTAATTTAAGAAAAAAAATCTGCCCAGTGAAGGAAACCGCCTCAAATGTTTGCCCTGCAGGAAAGAACTGAATCTCCTAAACTCTTCACAGTGATTGTGACAAGAACTAGACTGTCTGGATGGGCCTGCCCAGCAAGAGAGAGAAAGCAAAAGTAGACAGAAGCTTACTGGAATGAGTTCCAGCCAAGCACTTCTCATTCCATCTTCGTACAAGGTAAAGGAGAAACTCACCGGAGGAAAATGAAGCTGCATGAAGTCCCTACAGTTCTGTTACATCTAAAAGCATTGCATTAAGTTGGTAGAAAAAAAATTCAAGATGCTATAAGTTGTAATCAACATAATAAGATAGATGGAAAATAAACCCACCAATGAGCCACATTTCTATCACAAACAAATAAATTATTGTGATATTATGTTAAATAAGATGTAGTTAAGGTGACAAAAATAAATGAAAGGAAGAATTACACCAAAGACATAAAATGCTAAAAGGATGAACTGCTCATTCTAGAAGTGTGTGTGTGTGTGTGTGTGTGTGTGTGTGTGTGTAAAGAAATCAATTCATGGACTTAACAGCAAATTACAATCAAGAAACATAGGATTGATGATCTGGAAAACAGATTAGTAGGAAATATCCAGAATTCAGCAGGGAGAAAGATGAAAACAAAATATTCAAGTTAAAGAGATTCTGGAGATGAAATTGAAGACAGATGGAAAGAGTCAGTCCAAAGGACTAATGGACCGTGAGAACATCAGTCTCTGTGACACTAGTACCAGGAGTGAGATGGTGCCCAGCTGCCCCTACCAATTTCTCTGAAACACATTCGAGGAAAAGGTGTTGGGTAAAGTGGGTTTAAAATGTGGAACACCATTCAAAATGATCATAGAAACCAGTCTTACTGGTCAGACAGAGGTTGGTGGAAGCCCCAAGAATATGATCCTAAGTCCCCCTTTAGGCTGGACCTGAACTCACCCACATGGCTCACTTTCCAACTACACCATAGACGGGTCTCTAAGGGGGACGATGACACTAGCATTCCCACCTTAGAATGACCAGCTTCTTGTGATCAAGGGGCACATGTACTCAAGAGAAAAAAATAACAACAGAAGTGGCAGGAGAACCGGAGGACAGAAACCCCAAGAGGGGTCGTGTTGCCATGAGTATGACATATTCTGAGAACAAAAGAATAATGACTTGTTTGGGGTGAAGAAGAGATAAAAGGAAGTATTTGTCAATCTCAAAATGAAAAAGAGCCCTTGTTTTGAGGTCAAAACAATCAATGAATATATTTGCATATATTATTTCAGGTCTCAATTAGATTCTCAGCTACAGATTGAACTCTTTAAAACGTCAGCAAAGGCACATCAAGTGGCTTGTGAGATAAAGGAGCAGCTGACAGGAGAAGTGGATATTCTTTAAAAATTCCAAAGAGCTTGTTCCATCAGGAAATATTTCACTAATCTGCAGACACCTAACTTGCAGGACCTCATAAAACACATTCTGTCAGTGTCAGTGTTCCACGCCAATTACAGATTTCTGAAGGACAACAGAGCAAAACTATGCCCCTAATATGTAAGCCGACACTGCTGTGACTAAGATTGCAATTGGACTGGGACAAATCTCTACGATCTTGATATATGAAAATCCAAATAGATGGTTTCCATAGAAATGAATAAAAACATTTCCAAATTACTTATTCAAGATTAATCCACTGCAGCTCTATAGCAAATACATTTGATGAGGCTCAGTAATGCAACCAATGAAAAATAAACTAAAATTGTCCAATAAGACGATTCCCTTCACTAACAACAAATCCATTCAAAGTTCAAATATGGGTTTAGACAAAGCATAATTGGAATTCCAAAGGCATAAAATGATCCAATTAAGAGCTCAAAACACCTTAAAGGTGACTGGAGGCAATTTTAATAGGGAAAGGAGCAAAGATTTTGAAGCCATTGACCCTTCTATTCAAATGAAAAAGAATAATAACACTTTTCTGGTGGGTATAATAAAATAATTAATTTTAGATGAAGAAAGCAAAAAGCAGAGACAAAGGGATGTATCCAAGACCATCATTTAAAATTGCTATGGGTTAAATTGGGCCCTCCCAAAAAAATATCTGAGGAAGGACCCCCCACAAAAAATGAATTTTTTTTTCAAATCTATACATTTAATTTTTTCACAAAATAATCTTATCACCTTCAAAGCACTCTCCACTATACTTAGTACATTTGTCAAATCTGTGATTCCATTCTTGGAAGCAGTTTTCAACCTCATCTGTTTGGATGGTTGACAACACCTTCCCTCATTTTTTTCTTCACCTCTTCTCTGTGTCAAATCACTGGCTTTTCATGTCCCTCTGCTTTCCTGGAAACAAAGAGAAGGTGTACAGAGCGAGGTCAGGTGAGTAAACTGTGTGGGACAACAGAGGCATGCTGCTTTTTGCCAAAAACCGGAGCACTCAGACGAGTGCTTGAGCAGGTGCATTATTGTGGTGGCAAAACCAGTCCCCCATCTAGCACAAATCGGGCCTTTTTAGTGGCACAGTGTTATGCAATCTTTTCAGAACTTCTAAATCAGTGGTTCTCAACCTTCCTAATGCCGTGACACATTAATACAGTTCCTCATGTTGTGGTGACCCCCAACCATAAAATTATTTATTTGCTACTTAAAAAGTGTAATTTTATTATGGATTGTAATATGTTTTCTGATGGCAACCCCTGTGAAAGGGTCATTTGACCCCCGGAGGGGTCGTGACTCATAGGTTGAGAACCGCTGCTCTAAATAGAAAGCTTGATTAACATTCAGACCCAGTGGAACGAATTCCAGATGCACTGCGAGTTAACTTTTTTTTTTCCTTTCAGGAAGTTAACAAACATCAAGAGTGAGGTTTGTCATTAATCGACATTTCACCTGTTTTGAAACAAAAAACCACTCGTACACTTGAGTTTTTCCCATAGTACTGTCCTTGTGAGCTGTGCTCAACATCACAACAGTTTCTGCCGCATTTTTCCTGAGCAGGAAACAGAATTTCACAGCTGCACGCTGTTCTCTTAAGTTGGTGATGACAAAAAACGAGCTTCCCGCAAAACTGCTTTTATGAAAAAGTTCACTGTGACCAGAGAAACCGTCCCAGGCAACACGACAGAGTGCACTAACTCAGAGTGAGTTTCTGAATACTCACCTAGCAGGAAAAAAAAATGCATACTGTGACAGGTCTGCTCCACCCAGCGCAATTCGGGTTGGGGAGGGGATCCCCCTAGTATAGTTGAGTGCTATCTCCCATTACCTGTGACTGTGACCTTGTGGAAGAAATAATGTCTTCACAGATCTATTAGTGAAGTTAACATGAAGTCATACTGCAGTAGGGTGAGTTCTAATTCAACATGAATAGTATCGCTCAAAAGTGAGAAGCAGTGCAGACAGACAAACGAAGAAGGAAATCAACCATGGGAAGACAGGTAGAGCCTGCAACCTTGCTGCCACAAACCAGAAACCATTGGGGCTACCAGAAGCTGGAAAGGGTAAGGAAGGATCTTCTCCGAGAGGCTTTGGAAGAATGGTGTAGATGACACATCCATCTTAGCCTTGTAGTCTCCAGAGCTGTGAAAGATAAACGTCTGTTGTTTGAAGCCACTCACTCTGTGCTAATTTATCAGGAAATGAACACTGCGAGGAAGGGCCTTGGGAGTGCCTTTTCGCTGCCAATCCCAGCCTTCTAGGTTATGCTGCTTCTTTTCTACCTGGGATACCACTTACACAAGTAGGTGGGGCTAGGAACCGGGGCAGTTATGCTTAGAATCTCTGATACACTGATTTTTTTTTCTTACAGGATTGGTGATTCAAGTATGTTTTGGTTAAATGACATCAAGTCAGTTTCAACTCACAGCCACTGTATGAACAAGAGAGCCAAACATGGCGTGGTCCGGTACTGTTGCAGCTTCTGTGTCATTCCATCTGGTTGAAGGGCTTCCTCCCGTTTGCTGCCTCTCTACCTTACCAAGCATTCCATCCTTTTCCCTAATTCAGGAATTGATCCCTCCAGATGACATGTCCAAAGGTGTTGAGAGGAGACTCGCCGTCCATGCTCCTAAGGAGCATTATGGCTGAACTTCTTCCAAAACAAGTTTGTTTGTTCTCTGAGAGTCCATGGTATATTTAATATTCTTTGCCAATACCATAACGCCAATCAGACAGGTCATCTTTCACGTGCATATGAAGAGATTAAGATACCATACATGACTTGATCTCTCACAGCAGATTTGACCAATGCCATATGGGAGTTGATCTCTTGACTGTCACGTCCATGGACATTGATTGTGGATCCAATTCAAATGAAATCCTTGGCACCTTTAACATTTTCTCCATTTATCGTGATGTTGCTTTACTGCTCAGGTTGTGAGTGTATTTGTTCTCTTTATGTTGAGGTGTAATTCATCATGGAGGCTGTAATATTGGATCTTTCAGTAATGCTTCAAGTCTTCTCTTTCAGCGCGCAATGTTCTCATGTGTATATCACAAATTATTCATTAATCTTCCTCCAATAATGATCATGCATTCTTCTTCATATAATCTATCTTCTCAAGCTACAGATTGCATAAGCATGGTGAAATGATACAACCCAACCACATATCTCCAAGGGTCCTAGGGTTGCCTTTCTGCAAAACGTTATCCAGCATTTGTAGCCCATGAAACACAAGTAGACATTTTTCTAGATCCTCTTCTTTCAGCCAAGATTGATCTGATATCAGTAATAATACCTCTCATTCTAAGTCATCTTTTGAAGCTGATTCAAATATACTGCACCCAATAAAATCCGTTTCTTTCAGATACTCCAGCCTCAGTCAAGTATCCTAAAATGTGAACCTGGCATCAGTAGTGGGATGGTAAATGGGATTTTTCCTGTTGTCTCAAATGAGAATGTTGGCTAACCCTCAAAACTGAAGACAACAGAAATCAGATATCGATGTGGGTTAGTTTAAGTCCTCTTAGAAGCAACCAGCACGGTGAGTGTAGGAATGCCAGAGGACTATTAGGAAAAGAAAGGGGCATCAAAGAAGGCAGGAAGGACCTTGGAAACAGGACCTTTATGAAGGGGAGAAGGAAGAAAGGAGCTTGGGGTAGGAAGACTCTCAGTCAACAGCAGAGCTTTAGTTGGTGATATTCTTCAATCAACTAGTCCTTTAGAAAAAGTCCTTATCAGATGGGGAAAGGCCTGTTCTCATGTCCCTGTCACACTCAGTTGTTGGCCGGGCACAGCCCACGGGAAACACAGCTGCAGTGTCAGCACAGCTTCAGAGGATTGCAGCGGGCTGTCGATCAGTGTGTTGCCCACAATAAATCTGAGCTGTACACGTTCGTGGCTGCCACACTACATTCTCTATATGTGAGGGCTATTCCCCACACGACACCAAGAAGTGGACAGACAGATGCTCTGTGACCTTCAAGAACTGTAAATGCATTAAAGGACAAATCTTTCAAAGAGAATTTGTCAGCATAGAGAACGAAGTGGCATTTGATTCACACACTGTCCTCCTAACGTTCGATAGAAATTGGAGCCATTTGATGAAGTGGAAGCTGGCATCTCTATACCCTAGCCACAGCTACATGAATTCTAAGCTGCATAGCAGCATGCATATCCAGTTCTATTTCCGGGGGAAAGAAGCAAAAGTAGCATTGGGAGAATCTAATATGTCTTCCCATTCAATTGGGAAGCACAGAGACGGGGTCTCCCCTTAACCTGTAGAAGCCTGAAGGTGGGACTCTGATTGGAGACTCACTGACATAGATATAATGGACACACCCCATTTATCCTTACCTCACCAGGTATCTCTATTACAGTGCACGCATAGGTAGGTTATCTAAAGGTGGTAGGAATGAAGTATGTACATCCAGTGGCACCCACGATGTATGGGTGTTAGTTTATCTGTCATCTAGCTGAACACTGATCACAATGGTGGCAACGTGAAAGTCATTATTGCTATTATTTTATAAGAAGTACATGTTCATTTTTCCTTTGGGAAAAAAAACCCTGGATCCCAGATGGGAAATGCTTACTCTTCCCAAATTACCCATTTCAAATCTTATGAGGAGCCCTGGTGGCCTCATGGGTTAGTGGTGGGGATGCTAAGTGCAAGGTCAGCAGTTTGAAACCACCAGCTACTCAAATAAAGAAAGAAGAGACATTTTGCACCCATGAAGACTTACAGTCCTGGAAACCCACAAGGACAGTTCTAGCCTGTCCTATAGGGTCACTATGGGTCCTGATAGACTCGATGGAAGTAAATCTTCTTATATCGACGAGACCTCATGAGGCTGGCAGCTAAGCATTGGACCACTAACTGCAGGCCTGGGGGCTCAAACCCACCAGCCACTTCACCAGAGAAAGATGAAGCTATTGGCTCCCATAAATATTTACAGCTTTGGAAATCTAATCTAGGGTCACCATGCGTCTGAATTGACTCAAGGACAATGATTTAGTGGTTATTCTTAGATCACCAAGCAGGCAGGCTGCTGCTCAAATGATATGCTGTCTTCACATCACCCCTGCTCCTGCTGATTAGCGCACTACGGGACTGCAAGGAGCTGCCCTGATTTTCGGCTCGGCCTCTGGGCCTCATTGGACCTTGGCTCTAAGATGGGAAGATGGTTCACAAGTGACTGGACTGTAGTCGGACCCTTCTAGGTCTCTGTTGCTGGTTCCTGAAGCACCAACCAGGCAAGCCACATGATCACAGCCTCTGCACTGCAAGTTTTCTATCTCCTTTAACTCTGAAAGCCAGCCCTCCACCTGAAGGCTCTGTGCTATCACTCCGAGGACAATGGAGCCTGCTGCAGTTGTCTGCTGGTCTCATAATTCCTGCCACTTGTTCTGCTGCCACTATTTCCCTGCCACTGGGCACTGCTGTGCTTGCTGCCATTGTTCACTATCGTTCGCCATCTTCAGTGTTACAACTCTGCCTTCTGCGTATGAGGTTGTCAGTGCAGGGAGACTCTTGGACCAAAGGATACTGTGACAGTTAATGTCATGTGACAGCTTTGCTAGGTCATAATTCCCAGTATTGTGCAGTTGCCGAATAACGTAGACGGGGTTCTCTAGAGAAACAAAACCAGGACACTAATAATTTTATATATATTTACATAGGTAGATAGATAACATAAGAAATAAACAATTAATAAATAAAGCAGTATAAATATCTCAGTGCAACTCACCCCCTTAAGACAGCTAATACACTGGCAGTCATTCAAGCCTTGAGGGCTGCCAGGTAGTCCTCTGTTAAGCAACTCAGGCTATCCGAGCAGAGGCAGCAAACAGCAAGGCAGACCACCAACAGTCAGTCAGATGACAGGGTCTGACAGTCCCCAGCTGAGTCCCCTTCCAGTAGTGTAGTGAAGCAGGTCTTGAAAGAACCCTCAAGTTACAGCGACATAGTCCACAGGTTAGGTGTCCCACAGGTAGTGTAGTTTGCAAATTGAAGCACGGAACAAGCAAGGCAGCTGCACATTGGTTTGATGATCAAAGAGCGAGAGACAAGAAATGTGAGGCTCACTGAGCCATTCACTTATCTCTCCATGCCCTTCAATTAATCGCACGTGTGCTCATTGGCCAGGTTGGCACAATAAACCTTAATGATCTCCCCGGGCATTGTGTCATCTGATGTCATGCTCCACCATGTTTTGTGAGATGATGTTCTTATCCTCCTAACCAGGATAAATCATAACCTAATCCAGGTCCTATGCTTACTCAAAGCATGCCCTTACTCAAGCAACCCCCTAAGTCCGATAAAAGGAGAGCTTCCTTGGCAGTGTGAGCTGCATACAATGTCTATGAGGTTCTTCCAAAAGTTGGTCAGAAAATTATATTTCCTTGGATTCCATTTTTTCCATGAACTTTTTGAAGTCCCTTTGTTTATGGGTGCTCTGGAAAGGCTCTCTCTCGTCATAGAAACTACATCCGGCACATCAGTAGCTGCCCTACAATACTGAGGGCTTGAGCCAGTAGTCTGACTCACACATTTCGGGAGCCATCAAGTTCTACAGCCCTGTTGGCCAACAACTGTCATCTGACCTACCATTGTGAATTTACCAGCCCCTGCTACCATGTGAGTCAGGAGAAGCCTACCTCCTAATACCCGACCTTACAGATTTGGGGCTAGCTAAACTCTACAATCACACCAAAAGTTAATGGGGAACAAAAATCCATCATGTTTTCATTCCATTTTCCAACCAAATTTTTGAGCTCCCGCATATCCATCAACCACTCCTTCGTCAGTCTGTTGTATTATAGTGGTTTGTGTGTCCCGTGATGCCGGAAGCAATGGCACTCATCTTTCAAGTACCCATAAACTGAACCCATGGCGGGCAGGTTGCAGCAGAATGTCCAGGCTAAGATAGACTCAGAAGGGGCTGGACTAGTTCTGCAGTGCTAGCAGCTGAGAACCCTACAGCCACCAGCGGATCATCGTCAGATCACGTGCCAGCAGTGGGACTCCTCAGGGGCCCTCAACATGCAAGTGCAGAAGAAGGCCCTCAACATGCAAGTGCAGAAGAGCTGACTCCTACAAAGATAGCTGGCCAGAATCACGTCCATGCAGCCACACCTTTTTCATTTGCTGCTGAAATAAGAAGAGACACTTGCAAATACCTACCAATAATGGGGAAGAGAATGTACAAGGGTTGAATCTGGAAAAATTGGAAGTCATCAAAAGTGCAAGGAAAGACACAAAGAGTGCTGCCAAGCTAGTGGCCAGCTGTAATGGCCATTTTGAATCATATAAGCATAAGATTTCCCCGCCCAGGAATGATAATTCCTGAGGAATTCAAGGGGAATGGCCCTGCAGTCATCATACAAAAACATTTTGAGATCTATCATGAACACAGTGCTGTCAGTGATCAGGTGATCTGCGTACACCTACAAGGAAGACCAATTGGTATGAGGGTTATCCACATGCATGCACTACCCACTAAAGCATGTGATTTAAAAAATTGAAGACTTATACAAACTTCTGTAGTCTAAAGTTGATCAAACTCACAAGCAAGATGCATTGATAATCACTGGTGATTGAAATGGGAAAGTCGGAAACAAAGAGGAAGGATCAGTCGTTGGAAAACATGGTGTTGCTGCTAGAAACAAGGCTAAAGATTTCATGATAAAATTTTGTAAAACCAATGACTTCCTTATGGTAAAGACCTTTTCAACAACAGAGCCAGTGATTACACATATAGATATCATCCGATGGATTACACATACGTCAAATTGACTATATTTGTGGGAAGAGAGGATAAAAATCTTAGTATCATCCATTCAAAACAAGAAAGCTGGAAGACAGTACCTGACCAATGGACCAGAAGAGATCTCCATTTGTGCCCATTCCAAAGAAAGGTGACCCAACTAAATGTGAAAATTGTCTAACAGTATCATTAAGATAACATCAAGTATAATTTTGTTAAAGGGCATTCAAATGTTGCCGCAGTCCCTTAATGGGGAGCTGCCAGAAATTCAGCTGGATTCAGAAGGGGATGTGAAATGAGGAATATCACTGTTGATATCAGATGAATCTTGGCTGAATGTAAAGACTCCAGAAAGATGTTTGCTTGTGTTTCATAGACTTGCATTATTTAATGTAAAGGCAATTCATGTTGTGGATTATAACAGATTATGAATAACGTTGCAAAGAATTGGAATTTCAGAACATTTAATTGTGCTCGTGTAGAACTCCTACCACGAGCAGGTTCATTCAAACGGAACAGGGGGATATGGAAAGGCTTAAAATCAGGAAAGATGTGCATCGATGTTACAGCCCTTTATAATACATATTCTATCCATATACTGAACAAATAACATGGGGGTATATGAACAAGAAGGCAATGTTAGGATTGGAGCATTTATCGACCAAGGTAAAAGACTATAGTCTTCACTATAGATTACACGTCACTATAAAGAAAACGAGAACTAATAAGCAAGTAGCATCAGGATTGGCGCAAGTTTTATGAACAACCTTTGATGTGTAGGTGACACGACCTTACTTGCCCAAAGTGAGCGTTTAAAGCACTTATTAATGAGGGTCAAGATTGCAGCCTTCAGAATGAATTATAGCTCAATGTAAAGAAACAAAAATCCTCAAAACTTGACCAACAGGTAACATAATGTTTTAGTGTACAAAAGAGATCCCATTCTCAAAGATAATTTAAGGAGAATATTTATTAAATCAGAGAAGGAGCAAAGAAAGCACAAAGACACAGACACATCATCCGGATGCAGGTGGCCATTAGCATGAAGTCAAAACGGACTCTAAGGATTGACAATAAGGGCACTAGTTAAGTAAGGCATGGAACAAAGGGAACAGTGACAAATTCGTGAGTGCTGGCAGATCAACACATCCATTACAGGTGGGACTACAGAAGCAGGAATGGAACCACGACTGGGACAAGTACATTGTTAGGTAGAAGAGATTCCAAAATTGGTCCACGGCCTTCTGCCCAAGGTAAATTAGGCACAACTGATAGGGCGTGACTTATGACACCACCCCCACCACCCCCAACCCTGATGGTCCCCTAATACTGTGATTGTCATCAAGGACACATCCAGGCAAGCCTCAGAGAGATTAGCCCTCACTGGGCTGTCTGGAGAGTGATGAAGGTAATCTACTTCCAAATGCGATGTAACTTCAGCCAAGATTTATTGACATCAGTAGCTCAGAAGGATTTCAATGGAGGCTTAATCTATGTGAGGACTCTGCAAATGGATTTGGGGCTGTCACTGTCACCCATAGCCTTTTGCAAACTGGGGCACTCAAAATTTAAGCTCGAACTAATCCTGTTACGTGGAGAAAAGATTGCAGTTGTTAAGGATTTCATCTTGCTTCTTAAAGTAGAAGGTCTGTGAAATGGGGAACTGTTCCTTGTTGTTGTTGTTGTTAGGTGCTGTCAAATCAGGCCTGTTTCGTAGCAACCCCACGGACAGCAGAATGAAACACTGCATCACCTTCACAATTGCTGCTAGTTTCAAGTTCATTGTTTTAGTCACTACATCAGTCCATTTCATCTAGGGCCTTCCTCTTTGCACTTACTCAGCATGATGTCCTTCTCCAGGGACTGGTCTCTCCTGACAATAAGTCCAAAACAGCATACAGACCCTCCACTCATTCCCTTGCCATTGATCTATGACTTGAAGTAGATCAGGTTACTTTGTGCTTTACTTTCTTCATCTATAAATGGAATAGTAGTTCCTGCGCCTACAAAATGCTATCAAAATTAAGTGAGGTAGTATATGTAAAGAATCATCAACAGATAGTAACTATATTCCCCACGAAAGAAGTAAATTTAGTACCCTGTCACCTTGAACAGTTGTGCATCTTAAGGGAGCCCAGATTTTTTTTTGTAACTTAAAAATCACAGCCAAAGAATGTACAGTCTAAAAAATTAGTGAAGAGCTGGGAATACTGCAGTACTGAAGACCAGCAGCCAAAACCAAGCTCACTGTCATCAAGTCCATGCTGACTCAGAGGCATCCTGCAGGGCAGGCAGAACTGCTCCTGTGCCTTCCCAAGACTGTATGTACCTCTTTGCAGGAGCAGAAAACATCCTCGGGCAGCTTTGGTGCATTTGAACTGCTGCCCTTTCAGTTAACCGTCCAAGGCTTAATATACAACCAGAGCAGGTAGTGGTTAATGAACATATTCAATATTCTTATCATCTGTAGGACAATATTTTAATAACTTCCTTATGTACACTTATTGCTTGCAGGTAGTATGTGTGACAGGGTGACCAGTGATCCCAGTTTGCTCAGAAATGTTGAAGTTGACCAATGAAAGTCTTACACTCCAGCCAACCCAGAATACTGAGTTACTCTCCCCAACAGGAAGCTGCTAGAGCATTGCCTAGATTATTTTAGGTATTCAAGAGATGTCAGGTGCCGTTGTTGTTATTATTTTCATTAATCAACAATTGACTCTCCTTTATCAGCAAGGATGAACTGGGCTTTGGAAAACAAAGGTGAATCAAACCCTGGTTCAGCCTTTATGTATCTTAGAAAACAGCAGAGGATAAATAAAAAGCATGCTAATCTCTATTTCTAAAGTTTGTTTTTTATTTAATACAGTCTTTTCTTCTCCAGAAATGAAATATGTATTTGCTAAGGAGAAGAAAATCGGTGGAGGTAAAGCAATAAAAATAGAAGGCAAAAATTGTCCAAAATTGCTCAGTTCTTTTCCTGTAAAATGAGGTCTTGAGGTGGCTCTAGAGAAATTTTCAGAATCTCTGTAGGTCCCTACAAACTGGGGGCATACATAATTACCCTCCCAGTTTCTCCTCGGGATCCTTTCATGGAACTTTTGAATGAATGTGCTTAATTGAAACTGATGATAAATCTTCTGCAGCATTTTAAAAGAAAAACCACCATCGAGATCTGTAATGCTTTCTTTAAACAGTTTAGATATGGCCCAGAGAGTGTTGAGACCCGCTTCTACATTTCTACATTTCATAAAATCAGCTTGCTGCACGAGAGGAGGACTTGAAGCATTTCCTGCTGAAGATCAAAGATTAAGATTGCAGTCTTCCACATGGATTACATCTCAATGTAAAGAAAACCCAAATCCTCATGGTTGGACCATTAGGTAACAACAGGATAAAAGGGGGGGGGGGATGATGTCAAGGAATTTGTCTTGCTTGGATTCACAATCAATGCTCATGGAAGCAGCTGTCAAGACATCAAAGGACGCATTGTATTGGCTAAATCTGCTGCATAAAATATCTTGAAAGGCTGAAAAGCAGGGAGGTTAGTTTGAGCACTAAGTTGATTCTGACCCTCTGCATGATATTTTCCATCACCTCACACACATGTGAGAGTTGAGCATTGCATGAGGAAGACCTAAGAAGAATCAACACATTTGAATCATGGTGCGGGCAAAGGATAGTGGAAGTAGCTTGGACTGCCACAGAACAAACAAATCTGTCTTGGAAGACGTACAGCCAGAATGCTCCTTGGAAGCAAGGGTAGGGAGACTTCATCTTACGGGCTTTGGGCCTCCCTGGAAAAGGATACCATGCTTGAGGGGCAACGTTGAGGGGCAACGCAAAAGAGGAAGGTCCTCCACGGATTGGATTGATACAGTAGCTGCAACAATGGACTCAAATATGAGAACAATTGTGAGGATGGCGCAGGACCTGGCAGTATCTCCATCTGTTACACACAGGTCACGATGCGTCAAGACCTGCCCGTTGGCTCCTAGCAGCAAAACATCAACACAAGACCCCTCCTGAAAGTTGGTATTACAAACCCTTTAACAAAGACCTTTGCAAAAGTTCATCGCTTTTGTTGACTTGATCTGTAGAAAGAATCAAACCACTGTAACTCGATAGAGACTACTAATCCCACATTTCTCCTTGGACTTGGTCAAACATAGCTTTGCTATCATGTCAGACTGTCTCCCACCTCTCTTTCCTCTTGTTGTTCCTCAAACGTAACTTTGTGAGGATCTTCCCCTAGGACAATTCATGCCATGTGCCAGGTCCTGTGATAGACATTAAACTTGAAAGTGCACTTTGTAATTTTCCCTGGGCTTAGAAATTAGATTTGGTCTACTAAATCAAATGTTACATATCAGAATTTGCCCCACTAGTAACCCTGCTTCCCCCTCCCCAATAGTCTGTAGAAAGAAAACATATTAAAATATTATGAGATGAAAGGAAGGAAAAGGTGCCTTTCAAGTTTCTGTGAATCAGTCAGATGAGGACCCAAGGGTAGGCTTTAGAAATAATGGAGCTGGAGGAAAATGAGTAGTTGGTCTTTACAGATAATAGATTATTTCTGAGTGTAACAAAATGACATGCTAGTGTCCTTAGAGAATTTGCCTGTTTAGTAGCAATTAATAAACCACATGAAATACCCCTTAGGTAGGCTGGATACCGCAGCAAGGGGGTG
Organism: Tenrec ecaudatus; assembly: GCF_050624435.1. Lineage (NCBI taxonomy): Eukaryota > Metazoa > Chordata > Mammalia > Afrosoricida > Tenrecidae > Tenrec > Tenrec ecaudatus. The sequence goes on from NC_134544.1 coordinate 43,545,714, forward strand.
AATGATTACTGCACTCATTGAGGCCAGCAGACCGGGGGCTTGGCTCAAATTCCTCCTGTCCAGGAAAGGAAAAAGGAACTGTTAGTTCTAGAAGATAGATAGATAGATAGATAGATAGATAGATAGATAGATAGATAGATAGATAGATAGATAGATATTGAGATATCCCAGAGCCAGACAGGGAAGTGGTATGCATTACATGCATTATTGTATTCAATTCTCCACAATAGTCTGATGAGTTGGATATGATTAGTGACATTAAATAGAGGAGGGAATGGAGGTTCAGAGAAATCAGATAAAATGTCCACTAGTATACATGTGGAAAGAGGCAGAATCATATCGAGAATAAAGTCTCTCTTCCTCCATAAGCTATAATCTCCCACAATGCTGTGCTCTTTCCTCTCCAAATTCAAAAGTGAGACCAGGAGCAATTATCCCCCTACTCCCTGGGAATTGGGCCTGCCATCAACACCTGAAAACTAGAATGTCAGTCTTTTCACTCCCCTGCTGGGGGAGTGAATCCACTCAATCACAGCGAGTTTGGGTTTTGTCTTTTACTATGGAGGATATCTGGCCCCAAGAAAATCAATTGAGAATTACATTCAAATAAGAAGCAATTTATTGTAGCTATTGTAATGGCTCTTTGGTAATCATAAAGTCTTCAGTTTATCTGCTGGCTAAATTGAGATCAGATTTTTTTTACAAAATCTTTGAATAGATGAAAGCAGTGCTCGCCTTAATAAAAAAAATAAACAAACATAAAAGTAGCTTTAAATCTTCTAAGTGTTAGGAGGCTTTGAGCAGGGAAGCACTCAGAAGCAAATGGAAAATTAATTACTTTGTCAATAGATTTTTTTAAAATTCTGGACAAAGTTTCACTTTCTGCTCTAGCTAAGAGATCACTTTATTTTATTTTTACTTCTCTTCCTATTCTGATTCATTATACTTATAGTGAGAAATGGTTTGCAATATAAAATAATTTGTATCCTTTGCATACACACACAAATATATCCAAAACCAAACCAAACTCATTGCTTTTAAGTCAATTCTGACTCACAGTATCCCTAATAAGGTTTTCTGAAGCTATAAAATTTTGAGAACAGAAAGCTTCATTTTCCTCCCACAGAGTACCTGGGTTCATACTGTTGACCTTGCAGTTAGCAACCTAATACGTAACCCACTGTGACCCCGGAATGTACCCTGCGCGCGCACACGCGCGCACACACACACCCACTCGTGCACACGCACATGCACATACACAAACACACATACATGTATACCTTACTGAGTGGTTTTCATCTAACAAAGTGCAGGGTGGGGACCCAAAGCCCATCTGTAGGCAACTGGACATCCCCTTACAGAAGGGTAGCAGGGAGGAGAGGAGCCAGTCAGGGTGTAGCGCCCCCTCACTCCCCAACTATTATGATCCCTATTCTCCCTTACAAATCTGGCTAGATCAGAGGATGTACACTGGTACAACTAAGAGCTGGAAACACAGGGAATCCAGGACAGATAAACCCTTCAGGACCAATAATGAGAATAGCGATACCAGGAGGGTAAGGGAAAGGTGGGAGGAGAAAGAAGGAACCAATCACAATGATCTACATATAAGCCCCTCCCTGGGGGTCGGACAACAGAAAAGTGGGTCAAGGGAGACATCAGTCAGTGTAAGACATGAAAAAATAATAATATTTTATAAATGATCAAGGGTTCGTGATGGAGAGAGGGAGGAAGGGAGGGAGGGAGGGAGGGAGGGAGAAAATGAGGAGCTGTTACCAAGGACTCCAGTAAAAAGCAAATGTTTTGAGAATGATAATGGCAACAAATGTGCAAATGTGCTTGACAGATGGATGTATATATGGATTGCTATAAGAACTGTACAAGTCCCCAATAAAATGATTTTTAAATGAATTTTGTTCTTTCTAAGGACATTGGACTAGCCCGTCTGTCTGTCCATTTGGCGTACTGTCCATTTGGCTTGGGTGCTGGTGTGATGGTTGTCACAGCTCAGAGTTGCCACTCTGGCATCGAGTAGGCCTGCAAAGATGCTTCTAAGCAGTCTGTGCACACCGGGCAGCCTCTTGTAACACACACTTTCCTGGCTCAATTGTGTAATTGTGTGATACACGAAAGTATCGATAATACCATGGTGATGAATCCCTGGTCAAATGTATGCAACAAGCCAGAATGATAACTTCAATTATTTACCCTAATTAATGGTTTTAATAATTCCTTTGAGAGATGATGACAATCAAGAGATAAGATGATAATCAAGGGAGGCTGTGTGGTTCAATTAACACGTGTTTACTATTTCTCGCATGTGATGACCAATTCCACGTGTCTGCTATAAAACCACTTACCGTCGACATCAACACACGGGGAATTATCAGAGGCCTTCATTTCCATATTTCCACTGTTTTATTTTTCTATTTGTTCATTTGTTTGTCTCTTCTTGTTTTTCAAATATTTTATAGTTATCATTCACATAGACCTAATTCAACAGCACACTTAAAAGCAACTCTGTAATTCCCGCCAAAGGAACCATAAAAATGAAATTCCTGGTAATCTCTCCCCAGGGGCAACTGCTCTTAATATTTGGTCCAGATCCTGTAGTAAGATCTAATTCCAGTGTCTTTTTAAACTGAGGTGAATTTTTGCATTCACAAATTTTCCTTTTTCTTATAAAGTGGGTTGTTTGGATAATAAATGAGAAATTGCTGAAACATAAATGGTCAATGTTTCTGTAATAAAAATCAATGAAATATTCTCATGCTATATAGCAAAACAAATTATCAATGCACCATAGTCCTCTTGGTCCCCTTTATTACCACCACGAAAAGAGGGAAATTGCTGTCTAAGGCAAATTTTGTTTGCCCTGGTTTTTCCCTTGTACCTAATACAACTCTGGACTGCCTTTCTCCAACTTCAGCTAATGTTGTGCTCCAAAAGCATAAACTAATTCTCACCATCAGCTAAAATAAACTGAATTAGAAAATACAGCAGACAGCTTTCAATATGTATGTGATCATATCTCTATGATACATCCCAAACCCAAAACACAACTTATTTGAAAGAATGTTTGCCTTTGTTGTTGTAGATTAGTGGTTCTCAACCTTCCTAATGCTGAGACCCTTTAATACAGTTCCTCATGTTGTGGTGACCCCTAACCTAAAATGATTTTCTTTGCTACTTTATAACTGTCATTTTGCTACTGTTGTAAATCAGGCAACCTCTGTGAAAGGATTGTTCAACCCCCAAAGGGGTCATGACAGGTTGAGAACCGCTGTTGTAGATGGAGCTGATGGAGGCAGTTCACTCATGAAACAACAATCTGCAAATATTAAAATAAAAATATAGAAGGCATTCTTGTTTGAAAAGTGAACTCAATATGGCAATTGCTGACCCAGCCGAAAAACCCACTGCCAGAGAGTTGATTTCTACACCATGCAGGGTTTCTGAGGTTATCCATGTTGACAAAAGCAGGGAAATCTCTTGCTCATGCTGTGCAACTGGTGTTCTTGAGCAGGCATTCAAACACTGACTGGGAAGCCCCAGCAAAGCCCCTACACAATGACTCAGTCCAAGGACAACTGGGAGTTGCCCAGATTCTTGAAAGTAGTGCTCATGATCACATGATCCTCTGCCCAGCCTCAATTAATCATAGTCCTATACAGAAAGATCTAGTAACAAAGAAGTAAGTGTGTGTGTGTGTGTGTGTGTGTGTGTGTGTGTGTGTGTGTGTGTGTGTGTGTGTAGCAGGAGAAAGATGAGACTGTCTGCTCCCAGGAAGACTTACAGTTTGAGAAACCTTAGGGGGCAGTTCTAACTGTCCTAAAAGGTTGTTGTAATTCATAATTGGCTCAATGTCAGTGATGATAGATAGATGAGAGAGAGAGATAATAGATAAACAGCGAGATGGATGCCTGAAAGGTTGGCATGTCTACACAGTTAAAGTAAGGAAATATACACATTTATGTATGCAATGCTGCTATGTCTTTGTGTGCAGGTACATGTTCATGCAAAGCCAAGTAGATCTCGCGGGTCACACGATGTATTTTGAAGAATACTGGACACGAGTATGCTCTCTCTTTGACAATCCGATCTCCATTCTTGGCTTTGTCTCCCTGCGTGGAGCCCCAATGCCGCTGCTAGTCAATCCCTGAAGACACGCATTTCTCAGAGCACACTGAAAACAAAGGGGAAACCGACTGCAACACAAACCAGTGCACTCAGGATGAACCCCACAAGGGATAGCCGAAACTGAAGATTTCAAATTTAATTTTTCTCATAATGGCATCATTCTGCTCTCAAGCGAATCACTCTTTAGTCTACTTTATTTTGCACATATTATCTCTAAGCTGGGAGATATGCACTCCATAAAATAGGCTAGTGCTAAATTGTTTTGCCAGGTGCATCTTATTCCCTCAATTTGTTGATACCTATGGTTCTGAGTGCTCCTTGGTGAAGCAATGAGGTACTGCATGATAACAGTTGTGCAATTATTAAAACAAGCACGCGACATGCGTCTCACCGGAAGGACGTAGGTGAGGATGATCAGGAAGCATACTTCTCTCTGACCAGGGAAGTCTAAAGCATTTCATCCCGGCTCCCTGCATGAATTAGCAGGGAGAACGAGCATGATCCTGGATGTCAGGCAGGGCTGTATCAGGAGGGGCAGGCAGGGAGCAAGGAGGAGAACGGGATAGAGAGAAACGAAACCAACACAACGTGCAGAAAAGCCACGCAATCTGGAAGAAGAAAGCGAAACAAATCAGTGAAAAGGTGGCTCTTTGAGTCACTGTCACTACAATAACCAATCATAGCAATATCAGCATTGATATTGTTGGCTGTATCAGCATTCACTGCCCCTGCTTCCTACGAAGCACAGCACAGTGCTGTATCTCATGATCGGTGCCCCAAAAGAGAAGCTGCTCTGTATGGGGTGAGAGTGGGCTGGTCCACAGGGAGGGCTTATAATCCCACAGCTCTCTGGGTCTCCAAATAAAGCATCTCAGAAAGGATTGAGTTCTTTTGGTGCTGGTGGTTGTGGTGGTTTGATTTGCTTGTTTGTTAAATTTAAATGACTTTCTATAAATTTCATCATGAACAGGTTGTCATTAGAAATGTTGCCTTTGTTTTATGTCAGTCTGGCACCTTATTCATCTAAATACTGGTGAGATATTTGATGATGACAAGGGGCACCTGAGCAATTGTCAGCTTCCTTGGGAATCACTCTAGAAGCAAAGCTGACAACAGAGTCTAAGCAACACACTGGTCTTGATTTACAGGGTGGGGACCATCCTCCTCACATGGTCAAAAGTGTCTAACATTAACGCTCCAGCTTCGGTGAAGTGTCTTAGTGTACTTTAATTAGTACACTTGGCGAAGATTAGAAATGTAATAAAATCCAGCCCTTTAAAAGGAAAACTCATTTCAGAGGGATATATGAGCTTACCTCAACCCTATCATTTTAAAGGAATTTATTCCTAATGAATATAGGAATGTCACATTACCTGAAAATTAAGGACATTTTAATCAGTGATGATGTAAAAAAAAACCTGTTAAAATGTACAATGCCAGTAAAATGAAATAACCAAACATCAAACCAATAGAAAAAAAACATGGTATTGATTATACTTTCCAGAACCATTCCCATATAGCATTTTAATAGACTCATTTGTATATGTTTAACTTGAGTTCTCATCTAAAATTCACCTCAGCATAGATATAAATTGTGGTATGTTGCTTTCAAAAGTCATTTCATTCCAGCAAGTGCGTAGATGCCATTAAGTGTGAGTCAAGAAGTGCCACAGCAAGATGAAAATATAAAAATAAGAATGTTCTCAATTAAACTAAAGGCAAGCCTAAATTTGTATTCATATAAAGTTACATACCCTGAAAATGAGGAATGATTTTGTGAGGCCGCCCAGTCCTGGAAGAGTGGAGTACACTTATTTTAATGAAGACATCAGTTTACCTTTTTTACACTTTCCAGAAACGCTGATCTCAGAGATCCATTAACTGAGGTCTATTGAAAAACTGACGTGTTTGTCATTTAGATGTTACTCTCAGGTTGTTCAAAAGAAATACATGCCCTGTCTGTCTCTGTCCTCACATGGTTGTTGAGACATCTATAATATGTTTAAAGGAAATATATTAGGTATGAAATATATTAAATAATTAGAGAATGTGACAAAGGAATTATATGATAAAATATTAGATACTATACTGGAACACTGAGAATGATAAACAGATATAAGTACTGTGTGGTACTGAATCAGTTTTAAAGAGATCATATACTCTGTGTCTCTGGAAATCTATTATAAATAGTACGCATAGGTCAGAACACTATAGACAATAAGATGTAAGCAGCTTAACAGAACAAAAGCTTATTTCTCAGTCAAAATACACTATAGGTCTGGGTGACCTCCTCAGGGAAATCATTCACTGATCCTGGCTGACCAAACCTTCCTCTCTGGCACATATGATCTCATAGCTCAGTGGAACAAAGAGAGGTCTGGAGGATAGCACCCCAACATTGGTGTGCTTCACCCAATTCACTTCTGTTCACATATCACTGGCCAATGCAAACCCCATGGCTATGTCTCTGGGGATTGAGGAAGAATAGTTTTCTGTGTGCCGGGAGAAAAGACCAGAACGATTGGTGTATAAGATCCACATCTTCCACTAATAATAAAGCGATTTGCAATGGGCAAAGCGCTACATTTTGGCTAGGAATTATTTCATCCTTCCATCACTCTGATAATTAAGGCTAAAGTGTGGAATCAATGGAATCTTCTTGCCATTTCGGCATGCTACCCCAAGCATGCCCCTCTCCACTCTGCTCTCCTCCCACACTTCCATGCCCACACCCCTCCTCCTCCACTTTCATTCAAGACATTCACTCTCTCCTAGAAACCTAAAAACAAATCATCCTAGACTAGACTAAATGTTCTGTCTTTTTGATTTCATAGCATCCTCTACTTACTCTTACGTGGAAGTGTCCACATAAAGGTAAGAAGCATTCATGCCAGTAAATAATATAAAATATATTCCTAGCTACTAGGAAGTACTCAAAAAGACATCCTCCTCGTCTTCATAGCATGCAACTCTCTGCATCTATTAACATAACAGTCTACACGTCCCTTGCTCTTAGAGACTGACTGCTTCACTACTGTAACTCCACGTCTAACAGAAAGACCGCTGCCCATTAGTACACAAGAGGTATTTATATTTAATGAATGATGATTGAATAATTCAGTATCTATCCATATACCTACTCTTTTAAAATAAGGAACTAGGCTCCTTCTATCTGAAAGCTGACATTCCAGGGACAAGTCATCTTCAATAAACCACCTCTTCCCCCTCACTGCCTCTGGTCCTCAGGTGGGGTCACATTCTACTCCGCAGTCTTCTCCCAGCCAATTCATTGACTACAGACCCAGCACCCTTGACTATTGACCTGGACTGGAACCCTGCCCACAGCCTCGGGACCCCAGTGGTTCTATGTACGCGCTCCTCCCTGACCCCCTTTATTCACCTTCTTCTATAGTGGTGCTGAGCTTAGTACTATATAAGTATGAAGTCATTCAGGAAAATACACATAAGTAAAAGGCTCTATTTGCCATGAAAAATGATATCAGGACATGACAAGAGTTAAACTAAGGAAGCAAATATTCTCAAACAATCGCTGTCCAGTGTTGTGCACACAAAATACTTCCTCCTCTCTCTTATTACAGATCATCTTTTCTCCTACCTTTCGCTCCAGGTAATCTTTTCTCCAACACCCTATATAATGGTTGTATGGTTCCAGAATGGATGGTTGAACACATTTTATTGGCAACACCTTTGCTCTGTTATTTTACAAGGTTTCCACAAAATACATTAATTTATTCCAATACTTGCCATAATTCCATCATCTATAATCATTTTCACATAAAATCTTTAACATACATTTGTTCACCAAGACATGGATTATATCATTTCATCAGCAATATACCATCTTAAAGGTACTCGAGTCAGTTGCATATTAAAATGTATGATCAACACTTGAATACCAACTATTAGCTTTACCGCAGTCGCTTAAATTAGCACGTTGTTATTAGAAACATTTGTAAATGCCTTATTAGTATTCATTCTGGAAATAAGTTATCTCGGAAAAAATTACATATATCTGAATTTCCTAGGCAGTAGTTCCTGGCTTCTCTGGGTGCCACATGATCTTCACCCTGGAGGGTGAAACCTCTGTGATCCTCCCATCAGTGTCATCCGGGAATAATTTTACAGCCTCTCCAGTAGGTTATATGCTTTGGAACTTTTCATTGGTCTGTGAAACATTTATTATATTCTGAGAACATATTAAGCATGGTATAAAACATGAAAAAGATACAGTCCCTATCCTGTGCCCTCTTCATCTAAATAGCACAAGCAACCAAATAAAAATAGTACATCGCAAAGATTGGTTTCAATTTCCTTCATTTCTTTTTAGGATTATGATGTCATTTTTCAAAGACCACGTCTGGAAACTTCAGTCTAAAGAGAGCCTGTGGTCATATAAGATTAGACGATGGTTCACCAATGAAATGAGTTTTGAGCAAGACCCACTGAAGCAGAATTTCGCCCATACATCAGAAGAAATGTTGAAAAAGAGCTTAGCATAAAGGCACCAAAAACACCAGCTTTGTAGGCAGAAAAATCTGCTGGATAAAACTGAATTCAGAGTAAAGAAATGCTTGACTTTCTGTGCCTTGCACTTAACAATGAAGAAGTCTGCAACCTTAGGCAAATGATTTCACCTCACTCTGCTTTGGTTTCCTCAGGTTTGAAAAGAGATCACATTTGTTTTTTGTGCTGATTCCAAAGATGATGGGTGTACATAGAATAAGACACACAGGGATTTGTTTGAGAGTCATAGCTGAGGGGATCCAAACAGTTTCTAATTGCTGACACTAGTTTCTCTTTATCTATATGACAGAAAGACCCATAATCCTGTAAGGATCCACACCTCTCCCTGCTGCTCACCTATGTCATCTCTTGATCCCGGAGAGACTAACTCTCCTGCAGATTCTTAGCTTCTTCGTGTGCACTAGACAGGGTGAGACGTGTGGGAGCTAGCAGCTACAGGAGAGCAGGCTGAGCCGCTGTCTGTGGCCATAAGTACATATTGATTAGAAGCAAGTCGACTTGCCGTGTGTCTCTGCTACAGATTGCGTTATCTAGTTTGGAGAGGTTTTCTGTTTGGTTTGGTTTTTTCTGATAATGATGTATCAATACAGACACCTGGTTGACTTCATGTGTGTTATAATAAAACTGGGCTCCGTTGAATTTTCAAGACTTGGTTTGTTCGGCTGATGGTTGATTGGCTATTTTTATTTTTTTGGAATCAAGCTTCTCTGGATGAATTTAAACGGTCTGTCTTTCCGTTAACAGCCGTGTGTCACCTGATGCATCGCACAGGAGCTCCTTACTAGCGTTTCCCTGAGCTGCCCCAGCTGCCCACCCTGGACGGTCACAGAAATCTCAAGCACTCGCATTCTGGAGGAGAAGAGAGGCCCTGTCTAGCACTAGCAGGCCAGACTCTGGAGAAAGGTATGCCTGAGTTTAAACTCCATCCTTGCTATGATGAGTCCTACAATCGTAGGACCTTGTGCAAAGGGAGTGCCATGAGAATGAAGTCAGATTTCAAGGAAGGCACTGATTTTCCGGCCTGGTTTATTCTAAACACTTACGAAATGCTAGCTAAATTTTAAACCCACCTGTTGGGCAGAGCCAGAGAAATGTGAGCCCAAATGCATAGAGTTAGTGACAAGTCAGAACTTCACCCCACCAGTTTCCTTCCGGTACACTTCTACTGGCAGCCCCAGAGGAACCCATAACGTCGGCAAACTCATTAAGACATGAAAAGGCGAGCTGTCCATTTCACAGCACAGACAGACCTTGCTGAAGGGATGTTTCTATTCCCCTGGAGAAGATGAGAGGGAACCACTACTGGGTCCACAGGGAGACAGGTGAGCCAGGGCCTGTGAGAGGGCATGGAGGACAGTCTCAGGAAATGCCCTGCTTTCTCCGCTGAGCGGATCTGCTAGGGAGGTGGCACTGCCCCAACTGCGACTCTGCTACAGTGAGTTACTAGGGGAACTTAACATTCGTCCTTTTGTACAGACTCCGCGATGGCGTCGTCGTGCTGATGATCACAGACAGACTTTGCGAAGGAAAGAGCGTACCCATAATGCTCTCTGTGCAGCAAAGCAAACGTCCAAGGATGGAGCAGGGAAATGGCTGCAAGCTGTCCTTTATTGAATAAAAATGACTCCTAAGTCCAAGAGGAGGAAGCGGTGGGATTTAGCTGGGAGTCGATGCCAGTCGCCCAGAAGGCTGACCACTAAAGTGGCCGTGGAGGCAAAGGTCAAAGGAGACTTTACATGGTAACGAGACTTCAAAAGATCGTGCAGGAGGGAAGCAGCGGGAACTCTGAAGGTCAGAATCGAGCTGGAAAGGAAAATGAAATCAGAAATTTCTTGGTATGAGGGAAGATAAAATAAGGAATTTATAAACAGAAAGCCCAACCCCACATTGCTTATTGGGACATAGAGGGCTGTTTGAATGGGCTCCAGAGGGTGAGAAAGACCCAGAGAGAATGGCTTGTCTCAGGTTACACACTTGAATCTTTTTAGATGTGTTTCAGCTACTTAGGGAAAAAATGGAAATGAACGAGTGCTTTGCTGCACGCTTTCAATGATTGTTTGTTGAGCCTCTATTACATGCTGAGCATTATCCAGTGCAGAGGAAGCAGGAACCGTGGTCCCTTCTGTCATCGACTGTACATGCCATAGGAGAAGACAATTAAACACACAAGTAAAATAAGTATGCATTGCAACAAATCCCACGAAGGCATCACTGAGAGAGAAAATGTACATAACAAAAAACACCGGTCCTGTGGGTGGAGGGAGACATCGGTGGTCAGTGTAAGACAGGAAAAAATAATACTAATTTACAGATTATCAAGGGTTCATGAAGGAGGGAGGGAAGTTTGGGGAGGGAGGGAAAAATGAGAAGCTGATTCAGGGCTCTCAGGTGGAAAGGGAATGTTTTGAAAATGATGTGGGCTGCAGATGTGCAAATGTGCTTAACACATGAATGCATGTACGACTTGTGGTAAGAGTTATATGGGCCCCCAATACATTTTTTTAAAAGCTGTTCTGATGTGGTGAAGGACACATACCTCGCCTACAGAAAGACACTCAAGGTAAAGCCTGCGATACTGAAATTAAGATGACATCACAAAGCTCTAGAGCTATGGTGTCCAATGGGGTAACCGTGAGCAGCATGTAACTATTTGAATTTAAATCAACTAAAACTTAATGAAATTTAAAATTCTGTTCCTCGGTTATGCTACTCACATTGAAAGCGCCCAATAACACATCTGGCTTGTGGCTACTGTATGGAACCGGGTGTGTTCACTCAACATTTCCATCATTGTAGAAAGTTCTGTTGAACACTATTGCTCCACATAGCTATGATATAAATTATATGAGGGGACGATGGCAGTTCATGAGGTATTCCCTAAAGGAATAATATCCAAAATCCACATCCATTGCCATCCAGTCAAGTCTGACAAATGGAGCTCAAATAGAACAGAATAAAATTACTTCATTGGCTTTCCAAGATTGTAAATCTTTATAGGAACTGGCAGACAGCCTCCTCTTTGTCCCTTGGAGAGGCTGGAGGGTTGGAAGGTATGACCTTGCAGTTAGCACCCCAACATGAACTCACTAATATGTATAAGAAAAATGAACTAGTCTGCCATATGGACTAGACGTGAGATGATTATGACCTAGACTATATTTCCTTTGCAAGAAATCTTTCGGAAAGAAAAGCTTGAGAGAAAGTGTCTGGTACAGTACAAAGACAAGTGAGTTGGAAGCTGAGGGTGTTGGCATGAGAACCATTTCATGACTCTGTCCCAGAGTTCGAGGCAAGGCAGGAGCTGAATTAAAACCAAAATCCAAGCAAATTGAAGGATGAGTCACTGGGCCCAGGGGACGACAAGGTCCATTGGTATCAGAGAGTCCATAAAGACCACGTCCCATACCCTACTTCGGTGAAGAGCAACTGGGGTCAGCCAAGTTCAGGAGTGGCTATCCAAGGTGCAACTATCAGTCTCTCCTCAACCAGAGTAATGAGTAATGAACATCAAATCAAAGACACATAAAACAATTAGCCTAATGGAACAATGGAACACCTAACTTCGGTCTCCAATGCCCTGGGAACAGCAGAATTACATGGGGCCTGGCTACTCCTACCAAGGGCTCTGAAAAGGGTCTCATTAGAAAATCTGAACACAGTGGGAGAAAGAGGTGGAACAAAACTCAAAACCATGACATACCAGAATTGCTTGTCCGATTAAAGCCACTAGAAGAACTCCGAGAACTATGACCCTCAGTGTCTCTTCAAGACTCACTGTGAACTTACCCTACATCTCAATCTTCAGGCACATAATGGGTAGTCAATAAGGTCTAGATAACTTGCATTGTTAACACTAAAGAGGTGCCTATCCCTTAAGCTAATCAGCTGTTCAAGCGCAAAGGGGCAGCATGTACCCAAGGACAAAGCTCAAATGGATTAGGAAAGGAGGGAAGGAAACAGGAAACACAGGAAGGAAGTGGGATACGTATTGTTACATTGTAGGATTGCCACCAATGAGATAAAATAAAATGTCCGTGGATTACTAATTATAAAACTGATGATCGCCTCAAACATATTCACTCAATAATTCACATATTGAGAAAGAAAAAAGAATACAGGGGAAAGAGCAAATGGATTCTAACAGAGTATGAAGGGATTGGAACTCTTGATACTGGCGAGTAGTCCTTTTAGAGCAAGAGAGAGAGTAAGATAGAAAGGCAGCTCAAATGCAAAGTTGCATGATATTAGTGCTGGGAGGGAAGCCGAAATGGTGATGAAGTTCATATTCAGGAACATAAACTATAGCCCTAATTTAGAAATGGTATTTTTAATTCATTTTATTCTTAGATACATTTTACATATTATGTAAAAATGGCACAGACAATTCCCATGTTCACCCTCTCACTGGTGAGAACAATTTCTCTGATAATTAACATCTTGGATTAGTGTGGTGCTGCTGTTACATTTGAAGAACTAACACTGATATGATTATTAACCAAAGTTTATAGTTTGCATTCAGGTGAATTCTTACGCAATTCTATTCCAACTCGAAGCGACGTCATAGTGGATTACACTCTAGGCTGCTAACGGCAAAGTCAGCGGTTTAAGGGGGAGAAATATATGAGACGTTCTGCTCCCATAAAGATGGACAACCTTGGAAAACCAAAGGGCCACATCAACTCTGGCCCATAGTCCATAGAGAGGGTTGCTATGTGCAATTAATAGAGCTGCCCCTAAAAATTTTTATTATAATAATCCAGTAATTAAAATGTGGGGCAAACAAGTGACACATCAGTGAAGTGTGCCCCTTCCCAAGATTTGATTAAGGAGCCCTGCTGACAGCAGTGGCCTAAGTACGGACTGCCGACCGGAAGGGTGAAAATGGGAACCAACTCACCAGAGCTCAGCTGAAGGAGGCACTAGTACAAGCATCTGGCCTCAGCAAGCCTCTGCAGCTGCCATCAACTCTGTAGCAATGGTTTTGGTGTTGTGATATTGAACAACAAAATACAACTAAAAGATCAGTGTCCATCAAAGTAAACTTTCTCTGGTTCTCCTTTGCCGGGGGCCCAGTGGAGAAGACAAGGTTTACATGTACAATTTGTCCTCAAAAACTCTTTGTGACCCAGTGTACTATTCTTTCAGATTACTGTGACAAACAGACATTTCTGCAACTGTGTTTCTCTACAATGCTTTGAAGGCTTTTGATGTCTTGTTGTTGCGTTGGTCTTTTGGTTGTTTTTTTGGTTGGGGTGTGGGGGTGCATATTGTGTGTGTGTTGCATTAAATTGGTGACTGAGAGAAGTCCACAATCCCATCAAGTGCTGGCTCCCCAGCTAGCCCCTTGGGACTTGTTTCACCCTAACACTCTCAGGGCAGGAAGGACAAGCTTGAGTGTTTGTACACCCACCGATGTCTTTAAGGAAAGATTCTAAATCTGCCTTCCCTTCCTTCGAGGAAGACACCCGAAAGTCTCCTGACACCACAGAAGTTCAATGTTTGGTTTTCTAAAGCATCTTTTTTTCTTCTGTAGTTTTAGTCTGGAGTTTGATCGAGCCAGTAGGGTGGATAACACTAATACATGTGGTTTACATTAATGCTATTCATGATGTTGATCCTCACTCTCTGCAGGGAGCGGTTCCACCATATGGTATTCATGTTGGCGTATTGCTCAAATACATTCAGAATCCCCATCCTAAGGAAGAATTCATCAATAGCAATGTCAATAAAACACATGCTGCTGCATTTTTATTGAAAAAGCCATTTTCAATCAGAGTAGAAATACTGCAACAATACGCTCAGAAATGAATGTTTAAAATTAAATGTTTTCCCAAACCTACATCGTGACTTAGGGATCAGCTGATAACTTCTAAAACAAAACAGATGCTTAGAAAGGAGAATTTCAAAAGAGTTTGGTCGCTTCGAGGAAGAGAGTAAGTGATTCCGTGCAAACAGGGTGAATTTCCTTAGCACCTTCCTAACTGTGAGGCCGTTGTGCACATCTCAGGCTGACACTAAGTGGTGCAGTAAAGCAGCAAATTAGAAGAATGTAAATTCTTTAGTAGGAATTGCATGCAGGGGGAAATGCCTCCTAATGCTCAGATTTGTTTTCATGTAAATAATGTACACTCTTCCTAAAATGAGGCTGGCACAGGGCTGTAAGTAAGATGTCCAAGTCTATACTAGATAATATGCTGGACTCTCCAAGGACAGGGACCTAGTGATCTTCCTTCTTGGGTATAATTCTTCCCAGGGAATGAGAGGTCGATGCAACGTGGAAATCAAGCAGTTTTGGTCTTTTGCTTGCTCTCTTCTTCTTGGTACGGTTATGTGTTCCTCCTATTCTCTCTCTTTCTCCCTCTCTGTGATTTCTTATTACGTTAAATTGTGTGCTAATTGGTTGAGTGGTCCCAAATGATCTCCTTTCTATTTTAATGGGTATAACTGCTATTGGTATTCTTCCCCATCCTTCTGTCGGCCTGTCAGTCTAAGAAAGATCGGGGAGTGGGAGGTGGAGGGCGATGCCAGAGGTCTCACTGAGTTTAATCATCGCATCCCCGACCCACAAGTCTGGTCCAAAAGGAGCCCCGTGAATAAAGAGGCTTGGCCTTTGCTGCCCTCCATAGTCTCTTAATGACTGTGGGATGTAGGATATATGTTCAGGATCACACCTATAATTGCCTCTTTCTCAGCTTCACCCTCGTTTTTGTCTGCCTACAACACACTACATTCAAAATTTAGCACCTAAGGCAATGGGTCTCATATTGCCCCAAGGTCAAGGACACTGTTCTCAATAGGTTAAGCTCACTTGCCCATTCAAAAAAAAGCCTCTCGGGGACACTGGCTTGTGAAGCATGAGGTATTGTTTATAGCCTCCTGCTATGGTTTAGCCAGAGTTGTGTTTGGTGGTACAAAGGTAGCTCTAAGTAGGGACCAACTGGAAGGTCCTGAATGGCAGCAGCAGCCTGCGTGCATTCTCAAAGAACTTATGAGAGTGAGGTTCACCAGGAATTTACAATACCGTGCTCCTAAAGGAATGAGCATCCTCCCTCATGGTCAGCAGTTCAAAACAATCAGCAGCGTTGAGGGTGAAACATTGGGGTTTCTACTCCCATATACAGTCTCAGGTCCCCACAGGTTACCAACTCACAGTGAGGTTTTGAATGTCCTAGGGGAATAGGAGAATGCCAGGAGTGCTGGAGCAGGCTGGGGGGGGGGGTCATGGGGGATAGACAGGTAATTACTCTGTTGCTAACAGAAAGGTTGGCTATTCAAATCCACACAGAGGCACCAGGAAAAATCTGGTGATCCACTTCAAAGAAACCACAGCCATTGAAGCCCCCATGGAGTGGAATTCTACTCTGACACACACGGTATAAATGTGAGTCACAAGCAAGTCTGCAGAAATGGCTTTAGAAGATTTAGAAGCAAGGACCCCAAACTTATTTGGCCTACCACCCCATCTTCAGAAAAAAAATTCCTCAGCACCCATTGGCAATTTAAAAAATAGTGCACTTCCTACAGCCCATCACCCAGGATAAAGAGTGGCTATGTTTCTGCAGACCCCTCGGATCATTCCAGCTACCCCCAGTGGGCAGCATCACCCAATTTGGGAAACACTGTTTTAGAAGAACACTGGTAAAATACAAGGATGAACCCTGATTCCCTGCCATTTCAGGCTTGATTCTCTAGAGAAGCAAAACTAGTGAAGCTTATATAGGCATATCTATGCATCTCTGCATACATAAAAAAAACCCTTTTACTGCCATCAAGTTGATGCTGACTCTAGTGACTCTATAGGACAGGGTAGAACTGCTCCCTTTGAGTTTCCAAGACTATAACTAGTTATGATAGTAGAAAGCCCCATCTTTCCCCTTCAGAGTTGGCTGATGGTTTTGAACTGCTGACCTTGCAGGTTGTAGCCCAATGTATAACCAACCACTATGCCACCAGGGCTCCCTGTGTGTGTGTGTGTGTGTGTGTGTGTGTGTGTTTATATACACATATATACTGAGATGTTTATAACAAGCAGAAACAGCTTAAACAGTTGTGGAAACCGCGAAATCCCAAATCCCTGGTCAGATACCAAGCTGAAAGTTTCTCCTGCCTAACATAACCACAGGGACTGAAAGGCCCAAGATCAGCAAATCAGACACAAGGCTTCTATTTGTGGAGGTTACCCAAGGCAGCAGCTAAGATAGCAGGCTGCTGATGAATCCCAGGACTGGAATGCAAGACAGCATGTCACTAACTCAAGTCCCAAACTGGTCAGAGGATGGGCTAGATGGAGTATCCAAACCCAGCAGAAAGCAAGTGAGCTTTTCTGCAGCATTCACGTAGATTGGAAGCAGGTCACACACCCAAGGAAGCTCCCCTTCATTTGATTACCTGCTCATAGCAAATCTCATCATCAAAGCAAGTATGTTATATTAAATCTCACATGGGAGATTGCTAAGTGTGAACTGCCAAAATGCTGAGATTTCTGGCCCAGGCAAGTTGACATAAAACCCGAATTATCACAGACCTGAATTGGGTGAATGTAAGGTAAAATGGGAAAGATGGGTAGCTGCAGAAAAAGGATTGTTAGGCATCTTGTAGAGCAGAGAGCAAAGATAAATATCTGTAGAAAATGAGGGGGAAGCACTCTAGGAGAGCAACAAAGATGAGGTAGCACAATGTAGTCAGAGACTCAAAGACAATATGTTTAGGTCATGTGTTAGTCTGGATTGACTAGAGAAACAAATTCATAGATACTCATACGTGTATAAGAAAGAACTTTGTATCAAAGGGTAATTGTATATTAAGAGAACATCCCAGCCCAGGCCACATCAAATCAATGTCTGATAAGTAGCCTATATGTTCAATACCAGTCTATAAATTCCTCTTCAGACTCACATAATGCTTGCAATGATGCCAAATGCGGGAAGATCACAGGCCAGTGGGCGGAAAGTCTTGTGGATCCAGTGGCAGCAGAAGCATCTCAGTGTTGGCATGGGTCTCTCCGGGGCTCCTCCAGCTCCACGGCTCTAGCTCCATCAGCATAGCTCCCTATGGTTTGTTAGCAGGAAGACAAAGCAGAAAGAGTGTGTGTCCTGCCTCCAGGGAGGAAGACAGGCATTCCCAGAATCCTCAGGAGAAGGCCATGCCCACCCAGAGGCCTCATTGGCTATGACCTGATTGGCAGACTAGACTCTACCCCTTTGCTCAAGTTGACAGTAGATTACGTAACTGCAACAGGTTAAATCTTACAAAATGTCCATTCAACTCTCCAAAGTTAAAAATGCAGCAGTTGGTATATTATGAAATTCATAAACTGGAATTGACTCAGCAGCAATGAGGAATATCATTTTTATATGTCATAATTGGGCATCCACAGTTCATATGACTAGATTCACTCTTTATTGGGTAGCTTGTCTACCCTGAGAGGGCAGCTGCTTTCCTTGAAAATACACATTGAAAGGGCAGTACACTAGAATTTGAATGTGTTACAATCTTCACCCTCCCCACAAACTCCATCAACACTTCAGCTATCTCTAAAGTCAATCAATCCTAGAGATTTGTTATTAGCATAATGGATGTGAGAAATCATTTTTCACTGGCGAAATGAGGGGTGATGGAGATGTATGTATGTATTGACCCAAATATTGTATAGTCTTTCCCACTTGTGCATGAACAGAATATAAGAATCCAGCAAGCCTGAGAGTCCTTCCAATTAGGAGCGGTGCCGGAGGCTTGCTTTGGAAATGGTCCTGGGTCCGGCTGCTGACTCAGAGGATTCTTTTTGTCGGAATCTGGCTGGGATATTAGCTGAAGCCTGCTGCTAAATTATTGCCTCTTTGCCTCTAGTGAACCATTCATGCAAGCAGTTGTTGGAGCACCAAAGGAGCATAAAGCTGAGACTTGACCAAGCCCGTCGAATAATGCTCTATGACTCATTCTGTGCCCCCCGGACAAAAATGTTTGCTTGTGTGGCAGAATTTGGTCTGAATCTTTCTGTCAGTGCAACTTGGTGACAAAGTTGTCTCTGAAGAGACCTATCACCTTCATCAACTTTAAACTATTGACAACCACCAATATTTGCCCCAAAACAAAGCAGATAATCAAATTGCCTTAGGTCAGTTCACATTTTCTTTCATGTATCATCTAACATCACAATAGACATGCAATATGTAGACAATAAGATTGTTAATGAAATGAGGATTGAGCATAGATTAAAATTATAGAATTATAAATAGATGTAAGTTAATAAAAGGGAACCAGAAATATGTGGGAAAGAAACTAGGTAAACATCAGAGAGAACCTCCAATTTCTTGTGTAAGATGTCCCTGGCGCCATCATCGAAAAGAATTCCAGCCCTGACAAGGTATGGCAGGATGAAATTACAATCTGGCCTTCACATTTAAGTGTGTTCCATTAATGCACCCTTGGGCAATTAAATTGAAAGGGCTCCCCTAGAGAGGAAGACCCTTTAGCAATTATCTATGTCAACCCTTCATTTAATAACTAGAGAAGCGGAGGCCCAGAGACCTTGAGCAAACTTGTCGCTGTCTCCATGATACTTTATGACAGTTGACACTAAATGACAGGTTTTCTGACTCATTTAATGCAAGGGCTTATTTCTTCCATATTATGGCCCTCAAACTTGAGCACATGACTTACTGAAATTCATACTGCTGGGCCTGACCTCCAGAGCTCAGATTCAGTGAGGCTAGGGCCTGAACATATGCATGTCTGTCAAGGTCTAGGTGAGATTGATGTTCCTGGACCACATTTTTGGAATTCCTGAAAATGAGGACCTGATGCCAAGGGCTTAAGTGGTGAGCAAATGTTTTGAGAATGATGAGGGCAATCAATGTACAGATGTGCTTTACATAATTGATGTCTGTATAGATTGTGATAAGAGTTTTATGAGCCCCTAATAAAATGATTTTTTTAAAAAGAAAGAAAGAAATTATGGTGAACTAGGTGAAGGTTTACAGAGCAAGTCATCAGTTTCAAATTCAACCCTTCACACACGTGTTGTGTCAACTCATCGGTGTAATCCCCTCACGGTACTATCACGTATCCTGCTTTTTCCCTGGGATTCCTGTGTCCTTTCCTCCTTTCCCCCTAACCCTCTGAACTTTACCTTTGCGTAACTGCTGCCCCTTTGCTCCTACATTGTTGATTATTCTATCACCAGAGGAAGTTAATTTCTGACCACCAGTCTTTATACAACCAGTAAGTCTGGTCTGCTTTATGATTTTGACCATCCTCCTGCCTTAATAACCCAGCCCTTCATCACCCTCCCCCAATAAATGATTGCTATATGATATGGGTGAATGCCACTTAAGTGACCTCCAGCTAGAAATGGAGCCAAATGCATGCAAACTCGTCCTCCATCTTCTCATGATACCCACCTCAAGACCATTCTATTACCATGATAGATTGTTCAAATGATCCATCATCAGGGGACATCAGCACAGGCTTTGTGGAATTGTCCCTGCTTTGTGTGAGAGTAGACAGTATCCGAGAGCAATAATGCAAGCAAGGTCTGGAAAGGCTAGTTGTGCAAGGTCACAGAGGGCCTTCCATAGTAAATTAAAGAAGAGGGGGTGAGAAACCATCCTAATTTAGCACTGCAATGCCTAAGTATTAGTAGATATTTCAGTATTGGGTACTGGCCACCTCCTAAAAAAAGTTTGATTTGTGATTTTTTTAAAAAACATTTTATTAGGGGCTCATACAACTCTTATCACAATCCATACATATACATACATCAATTGTATAAAGCACATCCGCACATTCCCTGCCCCAATCATTCTCAAAGCATTTGCTCTCCACTTAAGCCCTTTGCATCAGGTCCTCTTTTTTTTCCCCTCTCCCTCCCCACTCCCCCCTCCCTCATGTGCCCTTGGTAATTTATACATTGTTATTTTGTCATATCTTGCCCTATCCGGAGTCTCCCTTCCCCCCCTTCTCTGCCGTCCATCTCCCAGGGAGGAGGTCACATGTGGATCCTTTTAATCAGTTCCCCCTTTCCAACCCACTCACCCTCCACTCTCCCAGCATCGCCCCTCACATCCTTGGTCCTGAAGGTATCATCCACCCTAGATTCCCTGTGCCTCCAGCCTCCATATGCACCAGTGTACAACCTCTGCCCTATCCAGTCCTACAAGGTAGAATTCGGATCATTGTAGTTCGGGGGAGGAAGCATCCAGGATCTGGGGGAAAGCTGTGTGATTTTTGATCATGGAAATCCAGCCGTTCTATCAATGTGCCATGCCACACTTTGCACTGTGCCGTATCAAGAGAGTCAAAGGTCTGCCTGACCTTCATAGTCTATTGAAAGAGAAAGATGGGTAAGCAACAATTTATCTTACTATGTGATCTCTGCTTTAATAAGAAGTATTTCGACACAAGAGTTGTAGGAATGGGATTTGGCTTTGGAAGTGTCAGCCAGCAGAGGGAAGAAGATGGAAAGAAAGCACGTTAGATTCAGAACATTTTTTTTATTATGTTCTTGTCAAACTCATTCACTCACCATCAAGTGGAATCTGACTCATGGTTAGCCTATAGAACAGAGTAGAACAGCCCCTTTGAGTTTCTAAAACTATAACTCTTCATGGAAACAGAAAGCCTCATTTTTCTCTGGCAGGGTGGCCCGGGGGCTTTCAGACTGCTGACATTGTGGTTGTCAGGCAGCCCATGATGCCTGTGCTGTTGTTGTGAGGTGCCACTGAGTCACTTCCAACTCAGGATGACCCCATGAACAAGAATACCATTGCCCAGTTCTGCACCATTCTCACGCTTGTTCAGAGGTTTGAGCCTATTTTTTTTGCAGCCACTGTGTCGCTCCATCTTGTAGAAGGCCTTCCTGTTCTTGTTGTTGTTGTTAGGTGCTATCAAAACAAACAGTCCCACCTCAAAGTGACCGACCCTAGGTACCATAGTGTGATGCCCTGCATCCTGCTAAGGCATTCTGATCATTGTTGTATCTGAGCTCAATGTTTCAGCCACTGAGTCTCGCCAACTGACTGAGAATCTTCCTAGTGTTTGCTGACCCAGCATAATGTCCTTCGGCAGGAACTGGTCCCTTTTGATAATACACCCAAAGTGAAGGAGACAAAGTCTGACCATTGTTTCTAAAGTACATACTGGCTTTACATTTTCCAGGACAGATATATGTGTTCTTCTGTCAGCCTTTGGCATACTTAATGACCATTACCAATGCCGTAAATCCAAAGAATCAATACTTCTTTGCTCTTCTTCATTCACTGTCCAGTTTCACATACATATGAGGCAATTGAAAATACCATGGCTTGGGTCAGGTGCACCTTAGTCCTCAATAGAACATATGATCACAGAAAGAGGGTAGAAAATAAATGCAGAGGAATTGCCTTCAATTAAGGAAAAGAAAATGAAAATTAAGAAAGGTTTTAGATTTGTTTTTGTTTTGTTTTTTAATTTACAAAAGAATGTTTTTGTATTTTTTTTAATTCACAAAAGAAACCTCGCCAGTTGCCAACAAGTAAATTCCAACCCATGGGAAATCCATGTGCTTCCATGTCATGCTGCACTCTGGGTTTTTCAATGACTGTGATTTTTCTGGAAGGAGATAACCAGGCCTTTCTTCCAAGGCCATTTCTGGGTGGATCCAAATTACCAACCTTTCTGTTTGCAGCCAAGCGCTTAGTATTTGTGCTACCCAAGGACCCCTAATGATGCACCACATGCATCCATTTACCCTCCCTATGGAGAGTGAGTTTTCTGAGACTAAAAGTGTCAAAGAGAAGGGACAGAGGACCCTCCGCAAGATGGTAGATTAGGCAGACCTGCAACACAGACTTTACAGCAAAACACAGGAGCCCTAGAGAAACAGATTCTGGGTGATCCTTTAGGAGCCCGTTGCTTCAGAGGAAAGGATCGAGAAGTGGACTGGATATTGACTAGAAGAAGGAACTGGGCAACAGCAGTGAGAGAAGGCATGAATCCCTGCCTGGTGTGAGACAGCACAGCCGTCTTGAACTTTGGAAGACAGCAGTGGATGGAGACAGCAGACAAGAAAGGCAAGACCCTCCCTTATTCCCTACACAAGCCTGATGAGCATAAGCGCCCACTCTCACCCACCTCTTGGCCAGTGACACCCTCCCCTGCACAGCCCGCCTCGTGGATCAGGATCCTTGTGTACCTGGAGGCTTGTGACCTCTACTTCATCGAGCCAGAAGAATGTGCAGTGCCAGGCCCTGGTCACGCTTGCCTTGGGTGCGTAAGTACTACCTGCTGCCCCCCACCTTCCCTCTGGTTCTGCAAGAGTTCTTTCCAAGAACAAGCCCTTTAACCTCAGCTCCCATCTGAGCTGGCTCAAGCTACTTCTAGATCAAGTGCCCTGCTCCCAGATACAATGCAGGCCAGCTGCTGTGTCATCCAGCAATAGGCATCCAACTCCCTCACTTCTTCACCCCCACTGAACCTTTAAGTTCCTTGTCAGGCAGGCGATGCCAACTCATACTGGACGCCTGGCTTCCCACGGCTTCCTTCTCTCTTGATTCTGCTCCTGCTTATTTTCTCATTGTGATGCTGTTCTGGTTTTGCATTGCTTTGCTTTTTGATTGTCTTTATTTTGTTTTCCCTTATTTTTTATTTTTTCTTAGGCTACTTTCCTTTTTTCTTGTTTCTTCTCTTCTGTTTCTTTTTTCTTTATTTCCATCCTTTCTCTCTTTTCCTTTTATTTTTTCTTCACTATTACCTTTTTTTTCTGCTCTCTTCCTACTTTTGCTTATTGTATCTTTTTAAATCTCTTGTTGGATTTTAATATGCAATTCTTTTTTCTTTATATTTACATACTGAATTTATTCTTCTTACTAATTTTTGCTGCTTTATCTCACTTGCTGTGGTTGTTACTTTATTAATTTGATTTGTGAATGATAGGGTTTTCCAATTCTTTTCCTTTTTTGTCTCACCAAATGGAAGACTGCAACCATGCCCACAAGGTTTCACCACTCGCATTCCACTTGTGGCTCAACTACAGGGGGAGGGCTACTTCCTATTTAATACCATCTGATCATCAGCAGACAGCAGCCAACACCAGTCAAATCTACCATCAACTGTACTGCACGAACAACACATAGAGAATTGTGCGCAGGTTCTGATTCTCTATCACAACCAAGAGGAGGCAAGTAATGAGTACCTACTAACACACCAATATGCAGCCGTCAATTAAATACAAATAAAACAACAACAAAATCCCTTAGCACTAACAGACAGTCTTGGTTCTCACAGAGAAACAAGATAGAACCACTTTATGAGTCAGTCAGGGTACGACATAGCACCGGTGAAGAATACAGCTTTCCTCTAGTTCCTAAATGCTTCCTCCCCCTCCCCCACCCCCCACTATCGTGATCCGAATTCTACCTTGCAAGTCTGGCTAGACCAGAGGATGTACACTGGTGCAGATAGGAGCTGGGGGCACAGGGAATCCAGGGCAGATGATCACTTCAGGACCAGGGGTGAGTGGCGATACTGGGAGGGATGAGGGAGAGGGTGTTGGAAAGAGGGAACCGATTACAAGGATCTACATGTGACCTCCTCCCTGGAGGACGGACAACAGAAAAGGGGGAGAAGGGCTATTTCAGACAGGGCAAGATATGACAAAATAATAATTTATAAATTATAAAGTGCTCATGAGGGAGGGGTCGCAGTGAGGGAGGGGGAAAAGAGGACCTGATGTCAAGGGCTTACGTGGAGAGCAAATGCTTTGAAAATGATGAGGGCAATGAATGTACAGATGTGCTTTACACAATTTATGTATGTATGGATTGTGATAAGAGTTGTATGAGCCCCTAATAAAATGTTTTAAAAAACAAAACAAACAAGTAGTTCAAACACAGAGCCAGAAACCTTTACTAAGGAAGAAATGAAATTGAAACTACTGAAGAAAGAATTTAAGGAAATATTATGTAGGTACTTTCAAAAGATGTGGAGAAACATCAAGACAGATGCACAAAAAATCGAGAGAAACACTAAAAAAAATTTTATAAGAATTCAGGAAAGCAATACAAGAACAAACAACAAAATAAATTTAAAATTGTGAAAAGTACAAAGCTAGCAAATTCAGAAGAGTAATACTAAAAATTAAGGGAGACATAATAGATTCCAAAGTCAAAGCATTGACTCAATGGAAGGTCAATTTAATGAGATTTAAGACCAATATCACAATACTAATTAATCTTCTACAAGAACTATCAGGGGAAAATAATAAAAGCACCCAAAGAAAACCTAAAAATTGGGGGGAACACCGTCCAGAAGAGCAATATGTGAGATCAAAACTGCAGAACAGAAAGAAGAAGAAAATAAGAAAAGGAGAAATGGTTGAAGAGTCCTTGGAAAAGCCTCTCAGCCACGCAAGAAGCTGAGGATGCACGCCCCAAGCAGCATAGATCCCACCACCACCCTGCCTCCCAGAAGGAAAAAAATCCCCATGGAATGTTACACTCAAACTTTCCAAAGCCAAAGACAAGGGAAAAAATCTCGAGACCAATTCAGGAAAAATGGAAAGTTACCTATGAAGGAGAACAAACAAGAAAGAGAAGGGATAGCACATATGAAACTCTGAAAGAAAAATGCCATCGAAGAATCATCTGCCCAAGCAAAAGTATCAAATATGACAGTGAAATAGGACATTTCCAGATAAACAAAAATTAAAAGAATTTGTAAAAACCAGATCAGCCGAGAGGAGATGGGTTAATTAGGGGGTGAGGTAGTATCGATGAAGAACACAGCTTTCCCCCAGATCCTGGATGCTTCCTCCCCCCAACTACCATGATCTGAATTCTACCTTGCAGGCCTGGATAGGGCAGAGGCTGTACACTGGTGCATATGAGGGTTGGAGGCACAGGGAATCCAGGGTGGATGATACCTTCAGGACCAAGGGTGTGAGGGACGATGCTGGGAGAGTGGATGGTGAGTGGGTTGGAAAGGGGGAACTGACTACAAGGATCCACATGTGACCTCTTCCCTGGGAGAGGGACAGCAGAGAAGGGGGGAAGGGAGACTCCGGATAGGGCAAGATATGACAAAATAACGATGTATAAATTACCAAGGGCATATGAGGGAGGGGGATATGGGGAGGGAGGGGGAAAAAAAAAAGAGGACCTGATGCAAGGTGGCTTAAGTGGAGAGCAAATGCCTTGAGAATGATTGGGGCAGGGAATGTATGGATGTGCTTTATACAATTGATGTATGTATATGTATGGAATGTGGTAAGAGTTGTATGAGTCCCTAATAAAATGTAAAAGAAGAAAAGAGAAAAAAATGGTTAGGGCAAAGACTGTACAGATGTGCTTTATACAATTGATGTATGTATGTGTATGAACTGTGAAAAGAATTGTATCAGCCCCAATAAATTGTTAAAATAAATAAATAAATAAATTTAAAGAAAAAAAACAAACCAGATCAGCCTTACAAGAAATACTAAAGAGATTTTTTGTGGGATCAAAAACCCCAAACACCAGACAGCAACCTATGATTAATGTACCTGAGACCACCACCCAGAAGTGAACTTGGATATAGAAGAATCCAAAGTAAGTCAAACCCTCAAGACTGAAAATCAGGAACCAGAAATATGAATTTGAAATACAAACAAATGGAGAAGAAGGCAGCTAGATCTAACTTGGATGAAGAAGAAAATATACAATGAGAGGTTGGTGGGGACAGTGGGGATGAGATCCAGGCAGAAGAAGACACCAGGGAAAGTGTTCGAGTTCAAGGGAACAGAGGTAAATATCTTTTTAAAGATCACGAACTCTGATATATATATATATATATATATATATATATATATATATATATATATATATATATCACATATACCCACCCCTAACTAGGGGGACATCAAAAAGTTTATGGAAAAATTCAATTCTCTTTGATACTCATTTTCCTATAAACTTTTTGAAGTTCTCTCTCTCTCTCTCTCTCTCTCTCTCTCTCTCTCTCTCTCTCTCTCTCACACATGTGTGTGTGTCTATGTGTATGCACCAATGGCCAAGAAGAACAACTCCGACTCCTAGTGACCCTGCAGAACAAAGGAGAATTGCCCTAGAGGGAGCCTTAGCTGAAGGAAGCTACTGTAACTTTCTCATTAGTTTTGGGGTTTGTACCACCACCCTGCCTGTTAATACCTTAGTGCTTAACCATTACATCATCAGAATACATGTGTGTGTATACATATGCATATACGAAGTTTAATTCACTTGTTACATTAACAACTTCATTGATACTTTTTATCTTTCAAGAATTGTATGCTTGACACCTTGATGTCCTGGTCAGCATCTCTAAATGGGCACTTCTTTTGTGAGAAGGTGACTGCAGGACTCAGTCCGTTAATCTGACTCATTAACATTCTGTCACCCATTAACAGCATTAAAAACAACAACGGTGCCTCTACATTTTTCTTGGTTTCCAAACAGACCTTTCCAGCGTCAAGGACATTGGCTGCACCCTGACCTCAGAGAACTTTGGGCCTAATTAATACTCTAGAAAAGCCCTCCAACTCCCTTAATGGAGAAAGTATCATTTTAAACATCCTTCTGGATTGCCAGGTTAATCTTTCTGTACCACCTCATCAGGAATACAATCCAAATTAAAATTCTATGTCAGGAGAGAAACAGGAACCAAACTGCAACCATTCTGATGGGCCTCATTTAACTGGGGGCATGAAGTTGAGAAGTTAAATTTCCATAAAGCTTGTTTTGAATCTGGATGTTATTTTGGCAGGGTGTGGGGGTGTCTACAGACTGACAACTGTGAAAATACTGTAGTTAAAATGTAAGTGTGAGATCGCAGAATTGAAATTCAGCACTTGCCCTAGAGTACTGAGGAAAAAGAGAGAGAGAGAAAGCTAACTGATGCGACGAAAACCTAACTGTGGGATTGTGTGCCACGAGCACTCATTGACCAGTTTTTCCTTTAACCCGTGGGTGAAAGCAAGCAGTGCTTTCATTGACAAGATCAAATTCAAAACATCTCGTAATCAAAGCAATGCTTTTAGTGATCCTTGTTCTCCATTTTATATATACTTTAATTATAAAATTTGAGAAAAAATTACCCACTGCACCAGGAAAACTAACAATTCATTCAACCATCCATCCATTCATTGATTCACTTTACAAATATGTTTGTGTAGTTTGCTCTACTTTGGATGCTAACGATACAGAGTAAAAAGACATAATCTCTCATTTGAAGAACTTGATACTGAGAGGGGAGATGTCAATAGAGAGGGGTGATGACATGGAGAGCAAAGAGGAGAAACAGCTGGGGGTAAGGGAATGTGGTCCAAAGGAAACAGGTTGGGAAGTGAATCTTGGATTTTCTTCTCTACTATGAAATGTTGGGAATCATGAATGTGCTGACCTGCTAACCCCAAGCATAAAGGTGCTTGTGGCTTATAAGAAAGCCGTGGTGATCTACTTCCAGAAGAGCAGTCATTGAAAATCCCATAGACCATGGTTCTCTCATAATACATGGGGTGGCCAGGAGTTGGGAAAGACTCCACAGTAACTAATCTAAAAGCAAAATCCTGTTAGTGATCAAGCATTACCTTTCTGGATTGGTGGGGTTTCTTCTCAGGTTATTTGTTATGTAAATATTAAGTCCCCGGTACTGTGTATGGAAGATAATGACTCACAGAAACAACCCCATCCCCCCAAATCTTCTTGTGCAAATTGTGCAAGCACCTGCCTAAAGAAACACCTCATCCATTCAGCTCCCACCTGCCTACAGATGACCCGGATTCCTGGAATTCGCCAAAAGCACAATCCCCCACCCACAAATGTACCTGGAGATGAGCCTCTTCACCAGCCCTATAACACCCTGCTAGTCTGTACAGAAAGGGCCTTTGACTCAGGTCAGATGCCCCCCCTCAGGTTTTCTACAACAAACCTGTCTCCTGCCCCTGAGTTTCTCTGTCTGTCTTTCCTACTACATATATTCTAACAATATGGAATGCATTTTTTCTCCATTATTCTTCCTAAAATCCTATGGAATGAGTTTTATAATTTTCCCTTTTTCGTGGATAAGGAAACAGAGCCCAAAATGGTTGCTCAAAGTTACACAAGCACATGAGATCTAAGATTTGAGATAACATCTTTCTGACCCCAGAGCTTCCCATAAAATCCACGACAAACTGTCCAGGGAACCTCTGCCTACTCAGATGTAGTCTGAAATCCACCAAGAATAATCCTATTGTTGTTGTTGTTCAGTGTCATCGAGTCGATTTTGACGCACCATGGCTCTGAGCACAACAGATTGACTGCCTGACTCTGTGTCATTTTCACAGCTATAGACCAATGACTGCATCCTAACTGATTACTTATCCTGGCTTCCGCTAGCCTGTTCACTTCCCTTAACAACAAACCCCCAAAACCCACCTAAATTGTGAGTTATTCTCTGAGTTCTGTGTGCCCAATACAATGGATTGTCAAACCCAAGAATGTAGAGGTCTGCAGGTGAAATCTTTGGTGTCTGAAGAGGTAAAGACAAAGAGTGGAGGCATGTCTGACCTCTGCCTTGTGGCAATAGGAAAGCCAGAGGAAATCAGATAAGGCTCTCCACATGGTCTCCACACACATAACTGGCCATCACATCATGGTTTCTGTTTAACTGCTGCGTATAATGGCATGTTTTCAAATTAGAAGTTCAGTCATGCCTAAAGGTACTATGGGAACATTTTGACAAATATAAGTGTGTGATATGTGTGATATGAAAATGTTACAGCCTAGTAGCCTTTCATATCTCCTGACTAAAGAGTAAGGTTAGTGTGTCTGTGTTATGCAAATGGATAATGCACTCTAGTACTCACCAAAAGGTTGAAGCTCTGTGTCCACCCTGAGGTGACACAGGTGAGAGCCCTCAAGAACTACTTCTGGAAAAATTAGCCATTGAAAACTCTGTGGGACACATTTCTACTTTGACACCCATGGGGTCAACATAAGTCGAAATCAACTCAACAGAAAGAGTGAAGCACGATGCATTGTAAAGTATGTAACATAAATTCTGAATTTAGCCTTAACTCTGTTTTTAGCTTTAAAATAATACTAAGAAAGTCTCTGGCATTGAGTTTATGTTGCGCTATAAAAACTAACAAGGTACAACACCTGCCCTCGGGGAGTTCATAGTCTATTTACACAAGAGATAAAAGACAATTCTTTCCCCAGTCATTAAGTGGTAAATCCCACTGATCAGCTCCACCTGCTCTACAGTCCACCCCATTCTATCTGTATAAATAGCTTTACTTGGTAGCTTCAAGCCTCAGGTACCAGGCTATTCTAAATGTAAAACTCATGAGTAAGAAATTAGAACATCCCTCACCTTTCAGAAATATTCAAGGCAAACATTTCTGGTGCACTTCTTTTCCTGGGACAGCTTTTAAGACAAAATGCCCTCATAGAAGCAGAGCTAGGCATCTGTTTTCAATTCAGGCATAAGAGGGAAAAAAAGAAAACAATGGTGCCAGCACCCCAACTATCTGATGGTATCTTCTTATTCCCTCCTCTGTTGTGAATCCTGTCTTAGGCTTTTTTAATCCTGAGCCTTTTTCCACTTATTTTATTACCTCTTTTTTTCCTCAAGCCTAGGCACCCCCTCACTATTCTAGGCCATTGTTTAGTACCAAAAGTCAGAGTCAGAATGATCGATTTTATAAATCTGGGGCGGGGGGTGGGGGGGCGGGAGGGCAACAGTACAGGAGGGGAAAGAAGACAAGTTCTATTTGTGATAAAATGGTAATAAATGGAAGCTAGCTTTAAATTTTTCTTTACATTTTTAGGTGGCAATTTTAGAGATTGTCAATAATCATTTCATAGTCATGATAATAGTGACTAGCAATAATGTTGTTCTTTTAAGGGACTTTATTTTACAGAGAGATGACCCCTGCTATGATGTGGCATCATTTTATTTTTGGAGCCTTCAAGATTTGATCTTTTTTTATTTCTCCCTATATTTGTTGCCTTTCCTTATTGAATGTCTTTTCAAAAAAATCAATATTTTTCAAAGTAAAACTGCATGAACTCCACCCTTATTGAGCATCAGCGACAAGCACCCATGCGTGTAAACTTAATTGTGAAAGAAAAAATCAGAATTCTATGAAAATTAATTTAATTCTGCTTTCAACATTTCTCTATCGAGAGAATGTGCACATAACTCCTTTGGGGCAATAACATGGGTTAGAACATGTAATTCACATAAACAAAGGGCTTTCTGTTGTTGTTTAAATCATTTAGTCTTTTAGTCCTCTGAGGAATCAGCAATCCAAGTGAGCAGTGTCCTTGCCATTTGAAAAAAGAAACTGAAGCATGTATGTTATGAATCCAGGAGATTCCTATCAAACATGGCGACATGTATCCTTTGCCTTCTACAAATCAAAATATCAGTAGGATGCTGTATTCTCCAAGGCAATGCAGAATCCCAGCCCTGCAGAGTCCCTGACATTTTAGCTGAGCAAATACCCAGAGGACCCTCCCAGGTGGATGTAACTTGGCTTTGGGCAATTAGTGTCCAAAGCCACATTAATGTTGTCTTCCTGAATCTGTGAGTTGACAGTCTGATAAACAATAGCACTGAAAGAGGTGTGAACTTCCACTATTTATCTCAATGGGCTGTTAACTTTGAAACCTAATTATGATCACTTAAATGCCAACACTGTTAATCATTTCACTGCTGATCACTGTAGCAGAAACATCCAGCCACAGTAATATGCTTCTTCCTGGGCTTCCAGACTCCGCTGTCATGCCGTCGTCTGCTTTTTGGGGATGACCCAGTGTCAGCTTTGGACTGACCAAATGGGTATATTCAGTACTCGAGCCCTTAAATAAATAAAGTTATTACTGTCCTGAAAACAAATAAAGGAACAGATATCTGTTAACTTTGTGTTTTGCCTGTTTCTTTAAACACACGAAGCTTGATGAGTTTTCCAGATAGGAATGCCTTAAAGGCCTAACTATGTACAGAGCCCTAAGTCCTGCTGCGTGATCTGAGTCATCACTGAGGTTAAACTTAAACAGGAATGGAGACATTGACTTTCCATAAATCACAGGACAAGTGATTGGGGAAATGTTCAATATAATGGATTCCAACCTTCCATGTAATGTAGGACTCCTTTGAGAAAATCTGACCCAAACCATGCCATCGCCCTGAATATTTTCTAAGTCCCACTGTT
Source organism: Tenrec ecaudatus (assembly GCF_050624435.1). Lineage (NCBI taxonomy): Eukaryota > Metazoa > Chordata > Mammalia > Afrosoricida > Tenrecidae > Tenrec > Tenrec ecaudatus. Next base: position 43,577,590 of record NC_134544.1, read on the forward strand.
TGCCTAGGTTTGCACCTTAGAAGGTTCTTCCCTGCATTCCGCTGTTACTCATCCTTGTACAAGTTTCACGTTTTGGCGCAAGTTCACTTCTCAGTCAGAAACGATCTACCCTTCACGATTAAATATTGTTAAACAGCAGGCATTCCATGTCTCCTGCCCTATAAGAGAACACCAGCAATACAGCAGTAGGCTCCTTACTTGGGTGGTGCAAAGAGTTTGCCCTAGACTGCTAACTTAAGGGTTGGCAGTTCAAACCCACCCAAGGGTCCTGTGACAGAAAGGGCCTGCTGGTGTGTATTTGTTATGATTACAGCAATTCTGCTCTTTAGCTCTCGAGCTAGGAGGAAGTCATGGCAACAAACAACGACATGTGTTCCTTACACAGATGACCTCACGTGATTATCAACATTTTAAGACATAGATACACTAGTATAATTTTACCAATTTGAACATCTAAGAATTCAACAAGAGTTAACAAACAGGGTCAGTAAAAGGCAGGGGAGATATGGAGATGAACTCTTCGCTGCCTCTCTTGCCTCCTCACCACACCCGGCCTCCTGGCCACAGCTCCTTAGGAAGTTATCAGAGATGGAAATCCTGTGGCCCCATGCAGGGAAGCAGGAGCAGACACTGCTATGGGTTATGAGGATGTGCTCCACGGGGCTAGGGGATGGGCGGCTGCAGGGACAGAAGAGCAACCCCACCCAACTGCAGTCCATCTAGTTCCTCCTGTAGACAGTGTCACAACTGCAGGACCTCCCCTTCAGGGGCTGCTTCCTAGTCAAGTTTCTAGTTTGGTAATGTCGCCCTATCCAACCGGCATTCTTGTTTTCTATTTAAGGAAACTGAAAATTGGCGGGGGGTTTGGGGGCGCGGGCAGCTCTTTTAGGTCCTCTATATTGTTATAATTTCAGAGTCCTGTTTCCATGTGAAAGTGAAAGGACAGTACAGAGTCGGCTTGGGACGCACACACAGTCCCCGTCCCCTAGCCGGCCCAGCAGTGAACAGAACTAGTTGATGGTGACGCTCTGCCCACCAAGTGCAACTGCCATCTTGGAAATTCTTCTCAACCTAGGACGTCAAGAGGTCACGCTTACTGTTTGGTCAAAAGAAGATATCGGGACTGTCACCATGCTCGCTAATCTGTTTATATTAATAACGAACTACAACGGTGCCTGCATGGAACATATTCCAAATGGGACAAGTGTAGTTATATTGAGATGAATGAACTGGCAAGCGGTTTAAGAGTATGTGATGGGGGTGGGGGTGGGGCAGTGAAGAGCAGCCAGGTAAAAGAACATGATAACAGAAAGAAGATTTACCTGAAAGGCGAACCAAATAAGGACTGGACCTTAAGGGATATTCAATGCTTTAGTTTATAACAGAGAAGATTCAACTGGCAAAGAATCAGAACAAAAAGGTCCTGCCCGTACTAGAAGGAATTCAAAGGACCACTTTTGTTTTCCAGTTTAGCTTCGGTCATAAGCAGTTATCATATTCAGACAACCCACCTAAGGTAGAGGGGGGGTTGCTGTAGATGTGAAGGCATAAAGAACGATGGAGGACAGACAGAAACCGAGGGGTCAAATCCCCCTGGACTCCCATAGATGGTACGATGAGATGGTACTTCGATTTATTTAAAATATGAATGAAATGAAAAACAAACATCTGCCTACGCGGAAAGAGGAGTCCCTGAGGGAACCAAGTTCACACTGTCTGTAAAGTAAATATAGAAATATATTAAATATAGAAATATAACTCAAGTATTTAGTCTGGCTGCATCCTAATGATAGCCGCATTCCGAGCCGAATCCAACCGAAACGGTCAGGTTGATGGTTCTCCACGTGTGTTCTCTAGACCAGCAGGAGCCTCAGAACTTGGGACTTTGTCACTGATTGCCATGGAATCTGGAAGGATGCATGCAATCTTGTGTGTCAGAGCAAAACTATGTTCCACAGGATAGCCAATTGCTAATTTTTCTGAAGTAGACAGCCAGGCCTTTCTTCCCAAACCCCTTGAAGTGGATTCACACCTCCAACCTTGCAGTTAGTAGCTGGGTGCACGACCTCTTTGCACCACCTAGAGACTACAGGAATGAGAAATGCAAATTCTCAGGCTCTCTCTAGACCAATAGAATCAGACACCCCGTGATGGGTTACAGGATACGCTTTAGCAAGCCCGCCAGGAAATGCTGATGCTCACGAAAGTTAGAAACCCCTGTTCTAGGGGGAAACCTGCAGTGAAGGAGCAGAAACTCCGCCTAACTGCAGCCAATGTTGTCATTATTCAAAACCAGCCACCAACGAGTTCTCTGCATCCATTACCATTAATTCAATTGCAGAATTAAAAAAGGAGGAAATCCGCGTGCCCACACTGGAAATCTGCACTCGAATGACCAAACCCTGCCTGGGAGCCTGCATATTTGGGCTATTTCTTTCATAGTGTCCTGAGTAAGCTCTGCGCTCGAGCTGCTAAGCAGAAAATTTAGGAAGAGATTAGATATGTGCATGAAATTTCAACTAGTTTGAATAAAACCTTTAGGCTCAACCTCGCAAGTGTCTATCTCTTGCACAAAACTTAGAAAACTGTTGCTAGAACCTTCTGAAATCTGGTTTAAAAAGAACACTCTTCCACCATAACTGAAAATACACAGGACTCAAAATTGTCGAGTTAAAATAAACTTGTCCATTCTAGTGATCACTTTTTTAATGAACAAATGCTGAGCGCGGGTTCTCCGCTCAGCTTCTAAGATTTTCCCAAGCAACACTGACTTCTTTTTCTTTTTCTTTTTTGAAACTCCAAATACGCTGACACTAGATTGGTTCTGCTTTTGACAGGTTCTTGTCAAATAGTTGGTCGGGCACAGAAGACGGGACTGATTTTTCTCTATTTATTTTAACTTTCACAGTAAGGCCACACCCCTTAAGAGCATCGACTAAGACAACCCAGCATCATGTTGATTTCGCAAATCTCGTATAGAAGCTCTGCCTCAAGATATTCATAACCACACCTCAACTTCCACTCTCCTGCCCCACAGCCACCTCTGGCTTGTGCATTTCTCCTAATCCAAGGGAAGAGGAGAGACCCGAGGATGTATAGTCTCAGGAGTATATGATTTGGTAATCCTGTATCAAAGATAGGGAGAGGGCTTCACAATTCACAAGAAATGGAATGAAAACAGAATGAAACTTTCCCACAAACATTTTGAAGCATATGAATCCCTGAAAGACAACTGATTCTGTTCGAGGATGTCATCTTAATCTTTGGATTAACATTTTTGGACTGGTAGATAACTCCTACATCCTCTGTACAAAGACAGTGAAGAACTTGGAAGGATTTGAGATTTCATTTTACTGGCAAGTTAAGGCGGCAACTTGGAATGGTTCGTGGAAGTCATGAAAAGCTTGGATCAGAAACAAAGGATTTTACTACCAACATCAAGAGCAGTAACCAGACTATCAGAGCCTGTACCCTTATATCCAAGTGGCACAAGATGGTGAGAGGGCTATCTCCCACTCTTTCATTCACAGGAATTGGTTTGTTGTTGTTGTTGTTTGGTGGGTTTTGTTTTTCAGTTTTTGTTTGTTTTTTTTTAAGACTTAAATGCTTTGTTCTGAATCCTGTCCTCTCAATCAATAACTTGGATGAAGATGGTTATGTGTAATTATTGAATTTTCAAATGGCACTAACTTAGGAGAAACAGGCAATGCACCAGATGGTTAAATTAGTATTTCAAAATCTCTGAACAGCTTGGAAATTTGACCTCATTCAAAATAATAAGAGAACATTTCCTTGGGATGAATATAACATCTTCTATTTGGCCCAGAAATAAAAATGCTGAACTCCATAAATGGCATAATAGAAAAACTCAGCCTTGTTTGTTCTGAAAAACAGTAACAATGCTTAACCAAAATGGAATCCAGTTCAATATTTTCACAAAACAGTAAATTGGGGAGGTCTTTTAAAATCAGGCTAGGGGATTTTGATAGTCCAATCTGTTTTTCAGATTCCAACTTTACTTAAATCCTAGAATTCTGAGGGCAGGGGAACCGTATCCAATACCATTGGATGGCTGCCTATTTTAATACAGTTTACATTTCCTGAATGGCATTTGGCATACCGTCCCCTGCATTCAGCTGGGGGAACTTAAACAGAAACCCTTTCAGAGGGACTCAGCGGACATCAGTCACAGTCACCCTGGAGAGATGGAAGACAGGTCCTTCTCCTCTGAGGCAAACTGCTCCCCAGGCTCACCAACCCACCCCTCCTGCTGCTCAAAGCGATGCTTGTATTTTCAAAGTATTAAGTTACTTTTAAATTATTCACAATTAAAAATGCTTCATGTTAATAATATCAATAGGAGAAAGAGAAAGGACATACTTAAAAACCAATTATTGTGGCTGAATTTAATCTGACAATTCGCCTGTGATTCATAAAGTGTTTCCAGCTGTGTTTCTTTTGGTTCCCGATGTTAGGAGTACTTTAGTGAATAGTTCCCAAACCTAAACTATGTCTTCCTTGATTCCCCTTAGGAATCCTTATAGCAAAGTCTCCGGTTTTTCCTCTCTAAAACTTCTGGATGATCACATGATACATTCAAAAGACCGTGGTACTATTGTTGGAAATGCAAAGGGCAATGGGCCTGAATCTCCCCTCTGAGTCTGGAAAATGCTGCCTTGAAATTCCAGGGCAAGGAGGCGAGAGGAACTGCCTGGCATCCCTTCCCAACCATCAATTCTTCCTGCGGGTTTTGGGCTTCCTGGTCCCCCGCTGAATCGCTGAGCTCTCCTGCCCTGAAAGTGCAGACTCTGGGGACAACATTATCTTTACCCGGGGAATTGGGGGCGTTTCTGGCAACTTCAGAATGGTACAGCATCAACAGTACCTAATTTCTAGTCGTTCCACCTCCTGGCTTTCAAGTAACTGCGCTTTTGATTCGTAACTTCCCTAGTTCCCAAGCTCTACTTACCATATATGCTACATACCACAGGTACTCCTGTATAAGCCGAGTGTTTCAACACAATCTTTATGCAGGTTTTGTGATCACATTAGGTGCCTCGGCTGATATTATACTTGAGTATATATGGTAATTTCCGTTTAGTTTCCCTGTACTTGAATCCCTGTCTTCACATTCTATGCACCCTCCCAGTTCTTCCTAAACGGTTCTACCTTTCTGTTGAATAATTCATCCCTCGCCTATTCCCCAAAAGAAGTCAGTTCTGCTCTGGAATTCCAGCTCAGGAAGGTGGTGAGGGGTGAAGGGAAAACTCTATATCACTCTATATTCTGCTTCCTGCATCTATATTCATTGCGCTGTGTGAGTGGAATATATTCCATTGAATGCATGCAATGCACTGAATTATTGAATATGGCTCTTCTTGCCATAGCCTTTGCTGCTTCCACCAAAGGCTTTTGTTTGGGTCGTGAGGCTGAGATAGAAGGTGGGGGTAGATGCTGATGACATGAGTGGCTGTTAACAGGGCTGAATGTGAGTGCCACCGTGCTGGGTGTCACCTAAGGAGCAAGAAAGGGAAGCTCAGGAGCCGCAAGGAAGAAAACCCAGGACTACGTTCTTTGGATGCCAAGATCCTTGTGCACTGAGCCACCTTGATCCCGGAGGCATCCTTGACACCTGAGGGTTGGCAGAGTGCCAGCGGCAGCAGAGGCAGGGGCCTTGAGATAATGCAGTGGAATTCCCAACACACAGAGCAAGTAAAGCTCTGGAGGCTGAGGGCCAGAGAGATGCTTGCCTGTTGGCACCACAGACAAGACATGGTCCTGGTTGAACAGCCCTGTCCTGAGCCTTTCTCATCTCAGCTGTAACCTCCCTAACAAACCCCACCATCATAAGCATTGCCAGGGACCTCTGTGTGGACATTGCACTGAATTACCGAGTCCAATTGAGAAGTCAATGTCCCTTCAGAGGGATGAAAGAGGAGTGGGGCGGGGCAGACTTCAACTTCCTCGAAATTGGCCACGGGCACTGCTGATGTGAAGTTTGATTTTTTTTCCTTCCCACTTGGGGAAGTGGAGGAGGCCAGATGCCACCCCCCTCAAGTCCTTGCACTCTTTTCTATCTTGCCTTTGGTTTTATGAGTTCCTAATTACTAAATTCTGAGAAAAGTCTCAATTGTCACTTTCTTCTTTTTCTGTATTTGGCAGAACGTAGCACCCCTCTTTCAAATGCCTTGCCAAGGTCAATGTGGTGTCTTTCCAGCCCCCAAATATATCTTCTACTTCACAGCTGTGGTAAAGCCATCCACCTTGGCATTACAAATCAGAGGCTTCCAAGAGTCTTTCCAGTCACTCGACCCTCATCTTCCTTTCTCACAAATCCTGCTGATTCTCTTCTAACAAGCAGGACTCCTGCTGGTCATTTCTGACTTGGCCTTAATCATTGTCATCCTCTCTCAGACCTTTGCAAGAGCCTCTTATCAGTTTCATCCCCTCTTCCAAACCCATCTTCCATCTTGTTTCCTGGGACAGAGTTCTAATTAGAGATCAAGTTAAAGGTAATTGTGGGTTTTGTAGAGTCCTAAGACTGTCTCATTTGGAGGATCCTCTGAAATGATTTTTTTTTCTGCAAGGTTTTCGAAAATATTTAACCACGGGAACACTTGGTCCAGGACCTACCCAGGGTCTTGGAAGGGCCTGTCTAAGTGAAAGGAACTGAAGATTAAGTATCAATCACTTCGTGATAAATACACACTCAGCAAATGCCAATCTCAGTTTTAAAATAGCCGATCACTCCCCATCAGCTAAAGGGTGGGTTCAAATCTTTGATAAATGCTCGTATGATTATCACTGTAGTTGATAATCATATAATATTATCGCATACGTTGGAAAACAGTCTATCTTTTCACTTCCCCCAGCACATTCTACTCTCCAATCCCTTGAGTTAATGACCCTTGTTCAAATGCAAGGTATTTTTTATTCCTCTATACTTTTAACAAGCTGTTCTTGTATCTGTAAGACTCTGTTCTCTTTGGAAACTGGACAAATCCTATGAACCTTTCCAGTAACAGGCAAGTTTTATCTTATTTACCTTACCTTGGACTACTGGTGCAATTTCCATTTCTCCTCATAAGACTTTGCATTTACTTTGATGCATTTGTTTAGATTTTACTTCCATCATTAGATTGTGAGGAAGAAGTCAAATCTTACTTATTTATATGTATGGCAATAAATATAAAAGCTATATAATAGAAAGTAAATAATGTTCCTTGAATAAGCAAGTGCATGGTTCTGACTGCTGCTTCCCACTTCAAAACTTGTGGATATTATGTCTGTCCTGGCTCCTCGCCTTTCTGAGAGGCCTGGATGAAACCATCTTCCAGAATGACTACCTGATTGTCTTCAGCAAGTAATGTTACAACAAAAGGGGAAATCGCAGAGGCGACTTCTAAACGTACCGCAATAGCTTGTGCTCTCAGGACAAATGCAATAGGAGAAAATGTGACAGTCATGTGGTCCCTAATCACCACAATGGGTTCTACAAAATAAGACATGTGACTTGGACATTGCATAATCATTATGTGCTGTCTCTAGATGATGAACAATTTTTATTTCTATAACAAAATCTAACCAAATTTATTTAAATCAACCAAATTTGCACATAAATTGGAAAACAGTTAAATATGGTTTGTATCTAAGGCCAGTTAGTCAACTGTTAGTCCATAGCATCCAGCGTACCTGTCTATGGATTGAAATTTTTAAAGAAGCATTTCCATGTATACTAAACATCTTTGACATAATAACATAGAACTCATTTATAATGCTAGCACCTATTTATTATTATAAATCACCTTATACACCGCACATGTTTAACATAACAGGATTTCGGAGGGTTGGCACCATAGACATACATGCAGTAAGATACCTGAATGGATGTTATGGGACACATGACCATTGATATTCGAGTTTAGAAATGTTTTCCAATAAAAAGAGATGGAGGGAAATCTGTGTTCCTTGACTTTTCTATAGTCCAGGGCATTTTTAGGCTCTTGTCCTAGGTTAGACCATGGAAATTGAGTTCTATGATTGAGGTTGGGTCTCCCACCTCAGTTTATTGCATGGAACTAGTTAGATTGCTGTACTAACATTTGTGATAAGCAATTACTCTTTGAACTGTATAATAGCAACAGGCATGCATACAAGAGAAAACAGCCCTGGTAGACAATATGTCACTGGGTGCAGGCCTTTTACGGTCATCCATACAGTCTTCTGCAAACTGCGTGTTCCAAAACACCCTTCGATGCCTTTTGATACCTATCATCGGGTTTCCACTTGTGAGCCCCGGGGACAGCCATGGTTAAGACACTGCCCACACCAGTGTGCATGCACCTGCAGGAGGCTTGCGTGCCTCACTATTTTGTATGCTCGCTGTTAAATACACTCCCTTCTCACTCTAAATCTCTGATCGGAAATGATTCCCTGTGCCTCGCTTTTCTGTCTTCTTCATGTTCCACCCGTTCGACTGGGGGCTGGATCCCACAAACGTCCACAGAAATGGGAGAGGGCGTCACAAGTTCATGGAAGAAGTGAATGAAAAGATCATGGGGATTTTCCCACAAGCTTTTAAAGTTCTTTAAAGTTGCCTCATAAACTCCTTTGTCCTGACTCGAATTCAAAAAATCTGCACAATTTAAAGCAGGTTAAATATTTTAGTTTCAAAATTTATCTGGAGCCAAGCTAAACTACTGTAAAAAATGATCAAGGAATAGAATCCTAGAGAAAAACACGAAATGAATGTAAATAATATGAAGTAGCAACTAGCAAATGTGCGTCTGATTACAATTGGTAAGCTATTGCATATGCTGCCTACAAACATCTCAGCGCCGACCGACTCAGGGCTGGTGGCCTCCATGCAAGCCCAACGCAGTCCTCAACCTACATCCATAGCAAGGTCTTATGACTGGGGAAGCAATATTCATGATACAGTAATATCCTGATTTGCATTCTTTTTAATTTTTTTAAATTCCTAACTGTAGACATAATTGCAGATATCTTGATAAATTTTCTTGCTCTACACCAGTGGGTTTTTTTAAACAAAAACTGTGATAAGTTGGTATAGTGCTGTTAATTGACATAAATTTTGCATCCAACTGATCTCATTGTATAGCTTTGAACTTTAAAGCATAGCAAGTGCTTCCGAATGTGATTTGATAAGTTTGCCACTACTTCCCTCCCCACACAGACTGTGAGAGGGACCACGTTTTCCCAGAAGGTCTGCTTGTGAGGTAATTTTGCCTACAGAGTTCCTGGGACAGACAAGCCAGCCCTGAAGAGTTTGGACATCAGCCTGGAGTGCACAAGAAAAGAAAGTATTTCATTATGCAAGAACAGAGATATCTAAAGGTGCCAGTTGAAACTTTTTGTTAAGCATTCCAAAGTAGACCCTTTTTTTAAAAAAAGGAAATTGTTCCTGGACATTTTGGTAACATTAAAACTAGAATCTTTCAAACTAATGCAAACCACATCACATAGAAATGATTTTCTGTAAAATTTAAGCTTTTGCCAGGATAAGATCATTGTACTTACTACTGTACTAATAAGAGATAATAGCGATGTGATACACAGAAATTCTGTATGCACTTTACCCAGTTTCCCCATAAAGGCAGCATCTTGCCAAACTATAGCATAATACCACAAGCAGGATATTCGGGCTGTTCCAAGATATTTCCATTACACCAGAATCCCTCATGGCCATAGCCACGTCCCTCCTGTGCCCTCGCCCAGTGCCCGCTGTGCCATCCCGGGGGCAGACTACCGCTCCAGCCAGTGACCAAAAGCAGATCATCAGACCTGTCATCCACGGTACTTCTGGGTGACTTTGAACCCCAGATTTCAGCCAGCTGTCAAGCACTGAACACTAGCACCACCCAACAGGTTCCATTCCAGCCCCTCTCCCCTCCTGAACCGCAGGCAAGGCTTCGTCTGCACCCCGTTTTACTAACCTTATCACTTCAATAATGTTACATAATAGAATTACACACGAGGTAACTGTTTGAGATGAGTGTTTTCACTCAGCATAATTCTCTGAAGATTCATTCAATGTGGCCTGTACCAAGAGTTTTTTTTAATTTTTATTGCTAAGTAATATTCCATGGAATATGCCAGTTTACTTTGGGAATATTATGAATGAACAATCAGATAGAGTATATATTTTGTGTGGATGTAAATTTTCTCTTTGGGATACATGCGTCGGCGCTTATTCACTGGGTCATATGGTAGTTGTATGTTGTTTTCGGAAGAAACTGCTAAACATGTTCTCCACAGTCATGATGCCATCTCACAGTCTCACCAGGAATGTCTGAGTAACATATGAGTTATCGCTAAATGTATAAAATATATTCATGGCTAATAAGAGACAGAGGAAGAATGAGAGAAACTCTTGTTTATAGAAAAAAGGCCAACTAATAAATGTAAATAGAATGATCAAATTACAACCACCACTGTAATTATTGATACAGGTAAAAGTCAACAAATGCCAAAACCTATGAGTGAATTGTTCTGAGAAACATACAAACAGAGACATGGCCTCAAAATAATGCTCCATGGGCTCCTTCCTAATTACAGAGACAAGGGCACTTCTACAATGGAGACACATGTCACCACTTAACCAATAGATGAAACTTGTATCATCAAAATGAAAAACCCAAACTTGTGACTTCTCTATAACTTCCCGTGCGTGTAAGAAGGACCCCCATTGATAATGTTGTCGAAGCGATGAGTTGTTAACCACGAGGTGCCCAAACCTACAACCTGCAAGCCTACAGGAGAGAGACCAGGCTGCGGAACCCCTGTATAGAATTTCTATGAGTCAGAATCGACCCACTGGCAGGGAGTTTAGTTTAACATATAGAGGCACCCTGGTTTCAGTGTTGGCCTAACAGGAGCGTCCGTGGTTGAAAGCCACCAGCCAGCCACTCTGGAGGGACTATGAGAACATCTGCTTCGCTAAAGATGTACAGCCTTGGAAACTGTGGAGTAGCTCAGCGCTATCTTACAGGAGCACTATGAATTGGAATTGATAAGACAGCAGTTGTTTGGGTGAATGTGAATGTAATGAAGCCAGTACACAATGTCATGTGGGTACTACTTTAAGTCCAACCACGAAAATGTCTTTCAAAAATACTAACCATTTCATTGCAAGACATGTCCCTTACGCAAGCTCACAGTACAGGCAAACAAACCAGCGAGGGCCTGTCAACAACCACATGACAGGATCCTGGTAGCATTCCGTGTATCCTCAGTCCTTTATTGCTTCCTCAGATGCTACTGGTTGGTATTTGCTATGGATTTTTAAAAGGTCAGGACATTTTTGAAGATTTTAAAAGGCATGGGTTCAGATGAACCAGAATTAACTTTGTATGACTCAAATGTTCTCAAACTATCCACTTAATAGTTTCAAAGGACCTTTTTACAAATGCATTTCATCCTGATTGTCACAGGGATTGTCAGAAGCAGACTGAGAAGCGTCTGTTTGCATGGTCCAAACAACAAATGCCTTTCCTCTGATTTATCCCATTTGGGGGAATGATTTTAAGTTAATGGGCCTGGCTTTTCACTACCAGAAAAAGCCAAGGTAACTTCTAAGAGATTGGCCACCATACAGCCTTTCTTTTTTTTTTAAGATCATTTTATTGGGGGCTCTTACAACAATCTATACATCGATTGTATCAAGCATATTGGTACATATATTGCCATCGTTATTTTGTAAACATTTACTTTCTATTTGAGCCCTTGGTATCAGTCCCTCTTTTTTTCGTTTCCTCCTTTGCTTCCACCCTCATGACCCCTTGATAAATGATAAATTATCATTATTTTCATAACCTACAGCCATTCTTAGTTTCAGAAATGATGTCAGAAATTCCTTTTCCATAACGTTATGAAATCATGAACAATTACAAAACATTGTACCTCAAATCATTGTAAAGGTTACTGCTTTTCCAAAAGCCAACTTGCAAGCCGAGCTGTGAGGAGCTCAATCCATTTAACTTGCTAAACTTAAGCAACATCAGGTACTTGTTGCCTTCAGAAGCTTAGTGAGATGGGAATAGCACAGCGGTTCTCAATCTGTGGGTCGTGACCCCTTTGGGGGTCAAACGACCCTTTCACAGGGGTCACCCGATTCATAACGGAAGCAAAATTACAATTATGAAGTAGCAACGAACATAACTTTATGGTTGCAGGTCACCAGCACATGAGGAACTGTCTGAATGGGCCGCATCATTAGGAAGGTTGAGAACCACTGGGCTAGCCTATCCACCTCATCGCAAGAACTAGCAGGGGCTAGTTTTCCATACCAACCAGCAAGGAACATAATTAACTCAGAATCGGGGAGGTGCATTTCTTGCAGGTCTTGTCTTAGAGTAAGTAATTTGTCTAAAATACAGGCAATACGGAAAACTTGTTTCAAAATCATCAGGATAGACCACAGGGTAGCTGGATTCAAAGAATTAATGGCATGGACTTTCAGATATAGATAAAAGGAGAACTTAATAGGAGGTTACCCTGACGGTTGACAAATGTTGCGTTAGAGAAGAATTTAAGATTGCAGTCACAGCATAGGGAACATATATAGTTAAATTTTTCCCCAAGTGCAATATCCCCAGTAGTTTATACCAGTCAGGGGATAGAGGCTCTAAGGCCTAGGGGACAGCCCTTGGCTACTGGATCTCTGTGTAATCTAGAGAATCTGGGAGACTGCTGTACACACACACACACACACACACACACCACCCCCACCCCCGGCATCAGCATGAGGATCCCTCCCCCCTCCCAGTACTCTCAGCTATATCCAGGACATACAAAGAAAAACCTAAATTATAATTGGGCAATCCTCAATCTGTTGTGATGAGATGGGACTAATTAATTATAAACAGTTCAGCTGCGCTTCCCAAAAAGCTGAAATCAGTCAGGGTCTGATCCTTTTAAAGACGGATAGAGTGGCTAGGCTACTCAGGAGGAATTAGGAATACATGCATGACAATCATCCTTTCAGCTACTTCTTAGTGATAAAATATGGAATGTCTGAATTGTATCTTTTCTTTTTGTGTTTATGAAAACTTCTTATGTTGAGATAAATTGCAATATTGCCTTGGACATTTTACACCCCCTAGTGGCCAGGGCTGCAATGGCAGAACATTGCCCTTTAAACTTGTCTAATAAAAGGGATCAAACTAGCAAATCATCCACGTTTTGAAATAGAGAAGAGCAATTGGCAAATTGTAAGGGCTGTAAATCAGTATGAAAAACATGAAAAAATTTGGTAGAACTTTCCGTATAATTTGAGGCATAGCTACCCAGTCAAATTATTGATCCCACATGAAAATGAACAGATATTGACTGTTTATATGAACTAGAATACTGAAAAAGATACTGCACAAATCTACTAAAGTAAATTTAGTAGCTTCAGAAAGAATAATGGATAAAACAAGTGGAGGTCATACACTGGAAAAATTAGGAACGGTACATAAAATATGGTGAATGGTACATAAAACTTGCACGAACCGCCATCTTTCATTCCCAAATTTCTATGCAGGGAAAATAGTCCGAGGGAAAATATCCCTTTAATTTTTAGGAAATCTTTGCTTCTTAACTAGTCCTTTCCTTGATTCCTTATAGGCTACTGTGCTAATTTTGCAAAGGCTTAGAATTACCTGTTTGAATTCTGATGGCACCATGAGCAAAGTTCAACTTGTATCTGTGGAAGATGTAGCCTAAATATTTCCAGAACTATAGAAAAACAACCTAGACCAGGGTCCTACATTGTCCCAATCAGGGTTGTCCATGTGCTCTGCAGAGGGCGGAAGCGCTTCGGCCTGCCTGATGCTGGAAATTGGATCAGTATTGGGTGGGTGGGTTGTTTTCTTGTAAAGGCACAGTGAGTCCCTGGAAATAGCACTGAGTTTCTTCAGTATCCATAATTTCTTCCATCCCAGGATAAAAAGCATCAGATTTCTCTAAAACTATTTTCCATGTTTAGTAAATTGTAAACTATGATTCCATTTAGATAAAGGGTCTCTACCAAGTAAGTTAATGGAAGTACCTGAACTCAACAGAAAGGGATGCATCTCTTCTATACGGCTTAGAGCAACACTGACTGGTTGGTAGGTGTTAGAATTTGCTCCTGATTCATAATGCCCACAATTTTTGAAAGTTTTATTACCCCCAGGATAAGGGATTGTTTTTGCTCTGTTTCGTTTTTAAAACATATGGAATTCAAACTTCTAAAGTGGCTCAGCTATCAATTAAAAACTTAACATTTTCCTCATTGACTCATAGAATAGATTATCCCAGATCATATAAAGCCACTACTGGGGGCAGGGGGGATCCCCATTCAAGCCCCAGAGTTTTGGCAATCTGAACCTAATGGAGATGAAGTGGTAAGGAAGTAGATCTAACTTATATTTTAAATTTACTACACTACTATTTTAAATTTCCTAGTTTCTTACAAACAATGCACACACTGGGAGTCCTGACTGACTCATTCCCTTTCAGACTCCAGTGCTAGATACCTGCACTCCAGGAGCTTAGGGCTGTTGAAACTACAAAGCTATCCATGTAACTTGCTTGGCTTTGGGTTTATGTTTTTGTTTGTGGGCCTCATTTTGCAACTCAAGTGCCTGAGCCGATTTGTAGCACATGTCCAAAAGATGTCTATCAGGAGTCATTTCTTTTTATTTTTCCTTTTAAAAAATCATTTTATTGGGGGTTCATACAACTTTTATCACAATCCATACATACATCAATTGTGTAAAGCACTTTTGTATATTTGTTGCCCTCATCATTCTCAAAACATTTGCTCTCCACTTAAACCCCTGGTATCAGCAACTCATTTCCCCCCCTCCCTCTCCGCTCCCCCCTCCCTCATGAACCCTTGATAATTTATAAATTATTATTATTTTGTCGTGTATTACACTGTCTGACTTCTCCCTTCACCCATTTTTCTGTTGTCCATCCCCCAGGTAGGAGGTTATATGTAGATCCTTGTAATCGGTTCCCCCTTTCTATCCCACCTTCCCTCCACTCTCTTGGTATCACCACTTTCACCAATGGCCCTGAAGGGATCATCTGTTCTGGATTCCCTGTGTTTCCAGTTCCTATCTGTTCCAGTGTACATTCTTTGGTCTAGCCAGATTTGTAAGGTAGAATTTGAATCATCATAGTGGAGGGTGGGGTGGGGAGGAAGTATTTAAGAACTAACGGAAAAATTGTATTTTCCATCGTTGCTACACTGTACTCTGACTGACTCATCTCTTCCCTGGGACACTTCTGTAAGGGGATGTCCAGTTGCCTACAGATGGGCTTTTACTTTCCTCTTGTCCCACTATCATGCTGAGACTTCGTTTGGGTTTCAGTAATTCCTCTCAGTTACATTGCCCTTGATCATGCTCTACCAGGCCTCTTACAACCTCCTCACCATTGATTTTGGATCACTTGTTGTTCCCTTGTCACTGGGTTTGTTAACACTACTTCCTTTCTCCCATCTCCCCCTGAACCATAGATCCAGTTGTTTTCTCCTCCAAATTGTTTATCCAGTCTGTCTTATCTAGATAGACCTGCAGAGATAACAATATGCACAAAAAATCAAGAAGAGCAAAACAAAGCAACAAAAGAAAACAAAACAACAACAACAACAAAAAAAACCCAATGACAGAAAAAGAGAAAAGCCTGTATATAGTTCAAGGTCTGCTTGTTGACCTTTAGGAATGTTTTCCAGTTGAGTTTAAGGGGGTGCCACGCCCTTGCCCCAAAGTCTATTTTTGGTATTCCCTCGGGACTTCCTTGTTCTGCTCCCCTTGCTCTTCTGTTGCACGCCCTTAGTGTTTTGCCTCGGTGTGGTGGGGTCAGATTGGGTGCAATTCCCAAACTGTGTCTCCAGTATTATCCTCTGTTGGGCTATGGATCACTCAGGGATGTTGTGTCTCATAGTGGGGCCAGTCATGTTAGACCAATAATTTTTAAGTTGTCTGAGAAAATTTAGATGACCCTGGCCCAGGACCCTTTATCTTAAATAAATATAAAATGAAATAATGTCTTTGGCTAGTTTACACAAAACAACAGCTGTGTCAGGATTCCCTTCTTGATCATGCATTTCTATCCCATATGACCTTGACCACAAAGAAAAGTCACTCCCCCATTTCCCAGGACCCTAGCAATTAAAGAGTCAATGGCAGGTGCCTATGAGCAGTCTGAGTTAACTCTGTTGAATTCAGCTACGCACATATAGAGTCCCAGGCAGTCACTTAAAAGTTAATTCATCAAAGACTGAGTAAAGATAAAGCCAATGTAGCAACATGTTGGTAGTTGATGAATCTTGGTCAAGGGTACCTAGATTGTCGTTAAATCTTCTCTGTAAGTTTGAGATATTTTCAAAATTCACAGCTTGGGGAGGGAACATCTAGTGTGTTGAGTTCTCTGTACTATATCTAAATGAAAGGGAGCAGAGAGTCCTCCCAGGTCCTTCTCTGAACACAAGGGTAAGGCAAAAAGGACTGCTACTGGGGTTCTGGTTCATACATTCTAAGCCAGCGGATCTCAATCTGTGGATCGCACCCCTTTGGAGGTCGAACGACCCTTTCACAGGGGTCGCGCAATTCATAACAGTTGCAAAATTGCAGTTACGAAGTAGCAACAAAAATAATTTCCACAACATATAGAACTGTATTAGAGGGTCACGGCATTACGAAGGCTGAGAACCACTGTTCTAAGCAAAACATTCTTAAATATTTGTGTGAAATCAGACACAATAGCCCAGTGATGCACTGGTCTCAGTGTAGAGATTGGTGGTACTCTCAGGTAAGTGATGGACTGCTAACCTGAAGGTGAGAATTTTACATCCACCAACTCCTTCGCAGGCTATCTGCTCCCATAATGATTTACAGCCTCAGCCATCCTATAAGAATTGCTGTGCTTGTTAGATTTTGTGTCCACTTGGCCAGGCTAGTATCCTCAGGAGTGTGGCATTAAGAACTCCCTTCGAAAGCGCAGGACACAGTCACATAATATCTCCTTGGGGATGTGGCCTGCTTCATTACTACAAATAGACTGTGACGAACTAGATCTCTCTCTTCTTCTTCCTGTTGACCTGGATCATGGATCTGGTTCCGTGGGATTTAGGCTGGCAGCCTGTGGCCCTGAGAGCTGTAGGTGGTCTGCCATATTCCCTGCTGATACTGGATCCACTCCACTCAGCCTCCACTGCTCTGTGACCTTCCCACTTCCTGCTTCATCCTCCTGCCTCCTGGTTCATTTTTCAGCTGCCCGGTAGCCCAGGGTCAGCAGTTACATGAGTCATGATGAGTCCTGCAGGTGTCACCAAGAGTCTTAAGTTCTGCTTTTGACCCAGAGTCAAGCTGGACTGGGTCTGCCACTCTATGGCAAGGTGGGCTGTTCTCTTGATATAAATATCTCTATTATGTGTGTGTATCACTGGTTTTGTTTCTCTAGAAGACTCAACCTAACAGTATTGCTCTAAGTCAGGATTAACTTGATGGTAGTGGGTTGTCTTCTTGAGGACCTTCACTCCCCCAAAAGATCAATCAAAACAATGATTTCTGAGGGGATCTGTTCGGCCAGTTAGATTCAAGGCCAGGAGGCTAACTCAAAAGGTTCTAACAAGTGTTGTAGGGATTGCCAAGGGGTCGTCTTGCTAGATGTTCTCAAAGGCCACAGATACTGGATGGTCCTGGTGGCTCGTTACGGGAAGTGTTAGGAAAACTGAGAACTGCTTTGTTGAGAACAAAGCCAGGAGCGTTGCACTGCCAACTTTGTTTTCGTCACAAAAATGCACCTGCTCGCTCTGCAAGTATCACAAGGGCTGTCCTTGGAAGAACTTCTTTCTTTTTGAAACCTTAGCCCCCCACCCCATCTCGCAATCCCTCATCTTGCTTCTTCGGACTTCCTTCTGTTCCTAAAACTCGGGAACATTGAAAAGGAAGATGAGGGAACCCTTTGAGGATGCAAAATTGCCACTTAGACAAGGTATAAATGAAAAGTGCAGAGTTCTTCGAGGAAAGGTTAGGGAGCTGGAAACGCAGCCTCTGGAGAGGGACAGACCTAAATCAAGGATAGGTTGAGGCACGACAGCATCATGTTTTGACACTTTTGTTGAATAAAGGAGTTTAGATGATTTTGTAGCAACACTTTTGAAATTACCCTTGCATGTGAAAATGCTAGTTAAAATACAATATTTTCCTTAATATGTGGTCAGATTTGAAGGCAAGAAAGAGCCCAGCTTGTAGAAATACTAAGCAGAACTTAAAGGAAAACTACTGACTGCAAACATCCAAGCCAGGAAATAGCCTTAGAGCCTGGAGAGGATGTGTCCCAGGCTCCTAAAAATTGGGGGAGTCGGGGTGGGGGAGGCTGGATAATCCTGAGAATTTTAATAAGAATATATGTGAAAAAAGGACTCTCCCATTTGTGGCATGTTTAAAACAAACCTCTCAACTACCCAGAAGCTGCACAGCTGTAGAGGCAAGAATGGAAAAAGAGAGATTTTAGAGAAATTAAAGACCCAGACCCAAGACTGGGGGGCGGGGGGCATGGTGTCCAACTCCTCCTGGTTCAGAATCTATAAAATCCCAATAAAGGTAAATAGGAATCAGTCTCACAGGTGAACCTCCACAAACCAAGACAGAAACAGAGGTCAGACTGGAAAAGGAACTAGGGCAATTTGTTGCTACTTATTTGTCCCTGATTTTCTTTCTTTCTTTGACTCACAGTGACCCTGTAGGGCAAGGCAGAGCTGCCCCTTTGGCTTCCTGAGACTGAAACTCTTTACAGGAGTAGAAAGCCCTGTCTTTGTCTCACAGAGAGGCTGGCGGTTTCAAACTTCAGACCTTACGGATCACAGCCCAGCATATGACCACTACATCACCAACGCGCTCATGGCCCGACTTCAGTGGCTGAAGATTAAATAAATTTTTTTTGATGAGAAGCAAAGGAGGTCAGTCAGTTCTTGCGAAGGCAGCTCTCCGGATAACTGAAACCTCCACAATGCGCCCTCTCCTTCTGCTGGGCTTCTGCATTTCTGAGAGTGACTTGCGTCCAGTGATTTTTCTGCCTTTTATGTTCTGATGATTTACTGAAAATTTTACTCTTCCAGTTCAGTGCCCCTTTCTTATCTCTTAGCATTTTCCTCATCATCGTTCTATAATCTACTAAGCGGTCCTTGCTTGCGGCGTCTAGCATCTGACAGCCTGGGAGAGAACAAGGATACTTGATCCACCCATTCCCATCTCAAAGAGCCCTCTCTCACTGTGTGTGTGTGTGTGTGTGTGTGTGTGTGTGTGTGTGGTGAAGTACAAGATATTGGCTTTATTGAATTTCAAGCTGGAGTGAGAGAGAACAAAGATTGATTTTAAAGAATGATCAATAGTGCTGCTAATTGTATTTGTTTTTAGTGTTTGTTTCCGATTCTTTCTTCAATCACTGCTCATCTCTTAGCTGGTGCTCTCTGGTCTCAGGACCTCGGTCTTATCCCTAGCCTGGTGGCAGGGTGTGTGCAGCGAAAGGGCTCACTGGCAAGCCTATTCTCTTGTAAGACAATTATTGTTATAGGTAAACACATTTTTTTCATAGTGCTTGGAAATCTGCTCTCCTGTCATTTCCACTCACAAGTCCTGGTTTTCCCATCTAGAGATACATAGTGTGACAGAATAGTCCTTCTTCATACTCACCTGTTATCAGAGAAAACAAAAGCTGGTGGAGTTTCCACCTTTTCCATAATGGAATCAAACCCCCCGCATAGATCAGTTCCACTCGTGTGCCCCCAGACGACACAGAGCATCTCCAGGAGGTTTCCGAGACTGTACTCAGACTGCCGCATCTCCCTCCCACAAAGCGGCTGCTGGGTTTGAACGGATGCGCCTCGCTTTTGCTACTACACACGGCTTTCCAGGAAAGCTGGAGCTTCGCTGCCTCTTTTTCTTCCCTCCCTGTAGTACAAGTGATGACTCTTGACCCTGACTTTCGCCATGCATTAAATAGAAAAGTATTCGCAAAAACATGGAAACAACCCAAAAAATCCTCTCAAAGAGGACTGAATAAATGAACTATGGTGTATTCATACCGTGGAATATTATCCATCAAGAAAAAAAAACAATGACAACTCTTTTAAACACCGCAGGACATGGACAAAACGAGAGACCATGATGCTTAGCAAATGTAGTCAATCTTACAAAGATAAATGTTTTATTGTTATAGGGGGAAACAAAGAAAATGACACATCGTTGGTTTATACACAAAAAGACAAAATTTTAATAATTACAGGAGGCCAAGGGCAAGAACAGGGAGAGAGGAGGGCAGTCTATTGAAGAAGGAGGGAAGCTAGCTAGGGGAGTGGGGAGAAAGGGATCCACATACATGGAGGGTTTAAAGGGTATGGTTGTTGATTTCATTTCTTGAGATGCGCTTTATAAACATGTGAAGAGTGCTTCTTTAAAAGACAAAACAAACAAAAATACCCCTCCAGGTGCCTTGCCCCTCAAACGGAAATATTGGTCTGGGTGGCAAGGAAGAAGAAGAAGAAGAAGAAGAAGAAGAAGAAGAAGAAGAAGAAGAAGAAGAAGAAGAAGAAGAAGAAGAAGAAGAAGAAGAAGAAGAAGAAGAAGAAGAAAAGTGGATTTAGAGTCTTTAGTGATAAACTAGTTCATTTCAAACTAATGAAAAAGAGCAATAAAATAAAACAGGAGAGAGAGGGGGAAGATGGCCGACAGGGACACCCGCATACTCTGAGAGCTCCTCCAAACAAAGCGGGATTGGCGACCAGGTAGCTGAATAGTAAGAGTCTGGTGAGTGAAATATCCCCCTGGGACAGCACCCCAGTCCTACCCCACGTATTTGTCCGGAGCAGGGGTCTAGGTCAAAGAGGACCGGACTAGTGGGACATCTCTGGCCACTAAGCTGCCGTGAGCTCACTGGCGACCGGCTTAGGCTCCATCCCCAAACGGACGCCAGCCCAGAGCCACTTGCCTGCCCTGCCTACTCCAGCGGCCCACTCCCCACTCCCCATACGCGGATCTCCACTGGGAGAGAAGCTTTCCTCTCCCGCAGTTCCCCTCTCCCCGCAGGGCAGCGATCTGCCCTCGGGCCCACGTCCCTCCCTCCATTCATCCAAGCTCAGGGGAGCGGACCCGCGGGTTGTCTGGCGACCCCCACGGGGGACCATCCACCCGCACCGCTGCCACGGACCTCTCCACCTGCCCTCCGTGCGCTGGCCTCCCACCTCCGCCCGCCCCCGCCAGCCCCTGGCAGCCTAGCGCCAGCCCCACTCCTGGCGGGGACCCTGCGCTGAGCACTTCCCGCCAACAGGAGCCATAGCCCAACCCGCGCCTGTCCCGGACCCTGAGCTTCCGCGGAGCGCCGCGCCCCGCACTGCTGAGTCTGCCCACCAAGGGCCCCCCCCCTGCGCAAGGCACAAGAGTAGGTGCCCTCCCCAGGGTGCTGAGGGGACCCCGGCAGCCGCGACTCTGAGCCTGAGCAGAAGAAGGGCGCCATTGCCCCCTGCGGTTTCGCGCCAAGCCTCCTTTGCCGGCGCCATTACCCCCCGCGGTTTCGCGCCAAAAGGGCGGAGAGCGAACACCATTGTTCCCTGCAGTGTCCCGCAGCTGCCTGTGCAGCTATCCAAGGGGCCTCCCCGCGCCCACTCACAGCCCGGGCAGATCAAACACTCCACCTGCAGTGGAGCCTGGGTCTCGACTTTGCAGTCCCTGAGGAGCCATCAGTGAGCTCCAGCCAGCTCTCACCACCTGGGGCCCTGTTGGGTCCCCAGTGCCAGCCCTAAGCTTGCCGCAGCCCGCCCCAGCCACCCCAGGAGACGGCACAGTGGCCTGAGCCTCCACACAATAAGGTTACCCCTGTCTCCCAGAAGCATGGGGCCTATTAAAGGATCAAGGAAAAATCAACAGACCACATCACTCCCAACAAAAAAATCAGAAAAACGAGGCACTTTAACAGACCTAACGTCACTCATAGAAGAAACAGATATAGATCAGCCACAAAAGGAAATCTTCAGAACTCTGCTTGCAGTAATACAGGAGCTAAGAGAAGCAAACCAAAATAAGGATGCAACGATAGAAGGGATGAAATGCACAATAGAGGGGATGAAGTCCACAATAGAGGGGATGAATACTATCCACCAAAAGGAACTGCAGAAACTAACAGAGGAGGTAGCAGATGCCACACAAAAGGTCACAGAAGCTATATCTAGGCTTGAGGAGGCTGAGAACCATATCAGTGAACTCGAGGACGCTCAAACCAAACGAAGCAAGCGAGAAAAACAATCAGATAGGAAAATTAAAGAAACAGAAGACAGCCTGAGATCAATGACAGATGCTATGAAGAGGAATAATATTTGAATAATCGGTCTACCGGAACACAACATAACACACAAATCGACCGCCAAGATAGCAAAGGAATTCCTGGAAGAAAATTTCCCCAACCTAACAAAGGAGAATCCGACTCTCATACAGGAAGCAGAGAGGACGCCGGCTAAGCTAAACACCAAGAAGAACACGCCAAGGCATATAATTGTAAAATTATCCAACTTAGAGGAAAAAGAGAAAATTCTTCGAGCATCAAGAGAAAGGAAGACAGTCACATACAAAGGAGCGCAGGTAAGGGTATGCTCAGACTTATCAGCTGAAACCATGAAGAGGAGGAGAGAATGGAGCAGCATCTTCCAAATTCTGAAAGATAAAAATGCCTCCCCCAGAATCCTATACCCTGCCAAGTTATCCATTAAGATAGAGGGTAAGATAAGGGTCTTCCAGGACAAGGAAGAACTCAAAAAATATACTGCAAGTCACCCGACCCTGCAGAACATACTGGCTGACTCACTATGGCCAGAAGATCAAGCTCCAACTAGAACCTCCAGGAGACCACCATATATCCCATCTCCATCTAGAAGCCAACATGCCAGCAACACGTACCAGGACAACACGGTCTCAGATGGAAAAGAGGACAGGATAGAAACCCTCCACTCAAACGCAGTACACTGATATGAAGGAAGATAGGCAAAGACCCAAAACACAAAACAGAATATGGCAACCATGAAGCCAGAGATTGTAATAATCACTTTGAATACAAATGGGCTCAATTCATATGTTAAAAGAAAGAGGCTGGAGGATTGGATTAGAAAACATAACCCATCAATCTGCTGCCTGCAAGAGACACACCTTAAGCAAGCAGACAAGCATATGCTGAGAATAAAGGGCTGGCAGAAAGTTTACCAAGCAAATGGTAACTCCAAGAAGGCAGGAGTGGCTATCTTAATCTCCGACAAAATGGATCTCAAGATCCAAAACATAAAAAGAGACAAAGAGGGACATTACATAATGCTCAAAGGCTCAGTAAACCAGGAAGCAATAAGCATACTGAATATTTACGCACCTAATAATGGTGCGGCAAATTTCGTCAAACAAACTATTAAAAAAATGACAGAAGAAATCACGGAAACAACAATAATAGTGGGGGACTTCAACACTCCACTATCAGAGAAAGACAGGTCACAGGGAAAGAAGCTCAGCAAAGAGGCCAGAGAGCTAAACAATGTAATTAGGCAACAGGGCCTGATAGACATCTATAGAGCCTTTCATCCAAAAGCAAAAGGTTTCACATTCTTCTCCAATCCACACGGATCTTTCTCAAGAATAGATCACATGCTGGGGCACAAGGCCAGCCTGAGTAAATTCAAACACATAGATATTATCCAGACGTCTTTCTCAGACCACCATGCCATAAAGCTGGAGATTAATAGGAGGGCACCCAGAAAAGCAAGGGTCACCAATTGGAGAATAAACAACGATCTCCTGCGACATGAATGGGTTAAGGTCCAGATCAGAGAGGATATCAGGAAATTTCTAGAAACTAATGAGAACGAGCATACAACATATCAAAACTTATGGGACACTGCAAAGGCAGTTATCAGAGGTAGCTTGATATCACTGAATGCATACATGAAAAAAGAAGAAAGGCGTATGACAGATATGTTAACACAAAACCTCCAACAACTAGAACAGAGTCAACAGAACTACCCCTCCAATAGCAAGAGAAAAGAAATAATAAAAATCAGGGCGGAGTTAAACCAGTGGGAAGACAAAAGAACAATGCAAAGGATTAACGCAACTAGAAGCTGGTTTTATGAACGAATTAATAAAATTGACACTCCCCTGGCAAAGCTTACCAAAGATAGAAAGGAACAATCATCAATAGCCAGGATAAGAGATGAATCAGGGGCAATAACAACAGACCCCAATGAGATAAAAAGGATAATCACAAAGTACTATGAAGGTTTGTATTCTAATGAATTCAGAAACCTGGAAGACATGGATAAATATTTAGAAAAACAATCTATCCCTAGATTATCTGAGACAGAGATCAAGAACCTCAACAAACCCATAGCGAAGGAAGAAATAGAGAGTGTCATCAAAAACCTACCAAGGAAAAAGGCCCCAGGGCCAGATGGCTACACAGCAGAATTTTACCAAACATTCAGGGAAGAGCTGACACCGATCCTCCACAAAGTATTCCAGAACATAGAAAAGAACGGCAAGCTCCCAAACTCATTTTACGAAGCCAGCATTACTTTGATACCCAAACAGGGAAAAGACCCCACAAGTGTAGAGAATTATAGACCAATATCTCTAATGAACATAGATGCAAAAATCCTTAACAAAATATTGGCCAATAGAATACAAAGGAACATCAAACATATCATTCACCACGACCAAGTAGGATTCATCCCAGCGATGCAGGGATGGTTTAACACCCGAAAATCCATCAATATCATACACCACATCGAGAAGAAAAAGGATAAAAACCATATGATAATATCCATAGATGCAGAAAAAGCATTTGACAACATCCAGCATCCATTCCTAATCAAAACACTCATGAAGATAGGATTGGAAGGTAAGTTCCTCAAGCTCATACAAGCTATCTATGAAAGACCAACAGCCAACATCATAGTCAATGGAGAAAAGACAAGAACAATACCACTGAAAAAGGGTACAAGACAAGGATGCCCCCTGTCCCCTCTTCTATTCAATATCGTTTTGGAGGTTCTGGCTAACAACATAAGACAGCGGAAGGACATCAAAGGGATCCAGTTGGGAGAGGAGGAGGTGAAACTATCGTTATTTGCAGATGACATGATCCTATACATTGAAGACCCCCAAAACTCCACAGTTGGAATACTTACAGCAATAGAGGAATACGGAAGGGTAGCAGGATACAAGATCAATAAACAGAAGTCGGTAGGGTTTCTATACACATCGGACAGGGCCATGGAAGAGGCGATTAAGAGGGAAGTACCCTTCACAGTAGCCAAGAACAAACTGAAATACCTAGGAATATACTTAACAAAAAATACTAAAGACCTATATAAGCATAATTATAAAACCCTATTACAGGAAACCAAAAGTGACCTTCACAAATGGATGAAGCTCCCCTGCTCATGGTTAGGTAGGCTGAACATAGTAAAGATGACAGTTCTTCCTAAAGCACTCTACAAGTTCAATGCTATACCAATCCAATTACCATCAACCTTCTTCAAAGAATTGGAAAAACTGACCACCAACTTCATATGGAGAGGGAAGAAACCCAGAATTAGCAGAGAACTCCTCAAGAAGAAGGACACAATTGGAGGACTCGCCCTGCCGGATTTTAATGCCTACTACACAGCTACAGTGGTCAAAACAGCATGGTACTGGCACAATGATAGACACTCAGACCAGTGGAAAAGAATAGAAAGCCCAGGAGTAAAATCATCAGCATATAGACAACTGATCTTCGACAAGGGTCCCAAAAACGTCAAGTGGGAAGCAGATGCCCTCTTTAATAAGTGGTGCTGGAAACAATGGATATCCACATGTAGAAAGTTGAAACAAGACGTCTACCTCACCCCATGCACAAGAATACACTCAAGGTGGATCACAGATCTAGAAGTCAAACCCCAAACCATCAGGACCATTAAGGAAGGAATCGGGACTAATCTCAGAGCACTGGCCCAGGGAGCACATAGGCTCACTGCAACAGGGAAGGGGACACACACAGGTGATCTGGAAATCGACAAATGGGATCTAATAAGAATAAAACACCTGTGCACCTCGAAAGACTTTGCCAAGAGGGTGACAAGGCAACCCACAGACTGGGAGAAGATTTTTAGTAATGACACGTCAGACAAAGGGCTCATTACTAAAATCTACAACACCATCATGACCTGCAAAAAGAGGAAAACAGTTAACCCCCTAAGGAAGTGGGCAAAAGAAATGAGAAGAACTTTCACTAGAGAGGAGATCAATATGGCCAATAAATATATGAGAAAGTGCTCGAAGTCCCTTGCCATAAGAGAAATGCAAATCAAAACAACCATGAGATACCACCTAACACCCCTGAGGCTAGCCCAGATCAGTAAATCAGAGAGCAACAAGTGTTGGAGGGGCTGTGGTGAAATAGGAACCCTCCTCCACTGCTGGTGGTCGTGCAGATTTGTACAGACACTGTGGAAAGCAATCTGGCGATACCTAAAGAAAATGGAAATCGATCTACCTTACGACCCAGCCATCCCTCTACTGGGCATATACCCGGTTGAAGCAGCAAATAAAACACGACCAGTCATATGCGCTCCAATGTTTATTGCGGCACAATTCACAATAGCAAAGACTTGGAAACAGCCTAAGTTTCCATCGATAGACGAGTGGATTAGCAAACTTTGGCACATACACACAATGGAGTATTATGCAGCATTGAAAAGCACCGATGAGCACATGAAACACGTTATTTCATGGGAAGAGCTGGAAGGAATTATGCTAAACGAGGTAAGCCAGTCCCAAAGGGACAGGTACAACATGAGTCCCCTGAGGTAAGTACAATCAGCATGACAGAAATGGGGCATTAATCCACCCAAGGGGAGGGTATTGTTTATATCTCCACAGGGAAAGTGGGACCAGACTTCAACCCAGTGTCGCAAGGTGTGAATGCATTATCCCGGCGTGGAGGACGGAACCGGTGGAGAGGTCTGGGAGGCAGGCCCCAGCACCATAAATTAAGTGGATTCCTGCCCCTCCCCCGAAAAGAACTTGTTCCAAAGGACGACATTGACCCTGCAGCTATGGGAGATGGTCATATTTGACCAGAGCACACGGGAGCAGATGAAGGGGCAGGAGGAGAGAGTGGAGCACAGCCTGGCCCACCAGGCCGTGATGATGATGTTCCTGAGTAGAGCAGCCAGTCCACAGAGAGAACAACATGGCTGGCCCTACTATGAGACATGATGCCCCTCAGTGACTAAGGGCGATACAGGGGACAGCACCGGAGACACAGTGTGGGAATTGCACCTGACCTGATCCCACCACACCGAGGCAATGCACCGGGGGAGTGCAGCGGAACAGCAAGGGAATGGAGTGGCAAGGTCCCCAGGGAATGCTGAAAGTGGACTTTGGGGCCAGGGCGTGGTGCCCCAACAGACTGGACTGGAAAACGCTCCTAAGGGCCAGCAAACGATCCCTGAACTAACTACAAGCTTTTCTCTTGTGAACTGTTTTGTTCTGTTCTTTTTCAGTGGTTTGTTTTGGTTGTTTTGTTGTCCGGTTATATACTGTTGCTTTGTGTTCCTCTGTCTAGTTTTCGTGCATGTTAGTGACTCCACAGGTCTGTCTGAATAGGACAGGCTGGATGAACTATCTGGAGGAAAAACAACGGGACCGACAGTTCCGGGGGGACTTGGGGTGGGGGGGTAGGGGAGGTAAGGAAGTGGTGTTAACAAACCCAGGGACAAGGGAAAAACATGGGTAGAGAAGGGGGAGTGGCAGGCCTGGTGGGAAATGATCAAGGGTAAGGTTGCTTAGAGAAGAGGTATACTCTAGCCCAGGTGGCAATGAAGCATGGTAGTAGGGCAGGAGGAAGGTCAAGGGAGATGGAGGAAAGAGCTAGGAGTCAAAGGGCATTCATGGAGGTCTAGACAAAGACATGTACATGCAAATATATATAGGAGGTTGGGGAAATAGATCTTTGTGTCTATATTTATAGGTCAAGTATTAAGGTGGCGGAAGGACCTTGGGCCTCTACTCAAACACTCCCTCTATGCATGAATACCTTCTTTTATTAAATTGGAACTCTATGATGCTCACTCTCCCGACACAACAGCTGGAGCCAACATGGGTGAACAAGTAAATGTGGTGAAGAAAGCTGATGGTGCCCGGCTATCAAAAGAGATAGTGACTGGGGTCTTAAAGGCTTGAAGATAAACAAGCGGCCATCTAGCTCAGAAGCAACAAAGTCCACATGGAAGAACACACCAGCCTGTGTGATCGAGTGGTCCCAAAGGGATCAGTTACCAGGTATCAAAGAACAAAAAATCATATCATTGACTGCACACCTCCATGATAGGATCGCTGAAGACAAATGGGTGCATAAGCAAATGTGGTGAAGAAAGCTGATGGTGCCCGGCTATCAAAAGAGATAGTGTCTGGGGTCTTAAAGGCTTGAAGGTGAACAAGCGGCCATCTCGCTCAGAAACAAATAAGCCCACATGGAAGAAGCACACCGGCCAGTGCGATCACGAGGTGCCCAAGGGACCAGGTATAAGGCATCATGCAAAAAAAAAAAAAAAGATATAAGTGTGTGTATGTATGTGTATTTATGTGTATATGTATATATGTATGTGTATATATATATTATATTAAATGAAGGGGGAAGTGCAGAGTGGAGACCCAAGGCCCAAGTGTCAGCCAATGGAGATCCCCTCATAGAGGGGCTTAGGAGAGGAGATGGGTTAATTAGGGTGTGAGGTAGTATCGATGAAGAACACAGCTTTCCCCCAGATCCTGGATGCTTCCTCCCCCCAACTACCATGATCCGAATTCTACCTTGCAGGGCTGGATAGGACAGAGGCTGTACACTGGTACATAGGAGGGTTGGAGATACAGGGAATCCAGGGTGGATGATACCTCCAGGACCAAGGGAGTGAGGGACGATGCTGGGAGAGTGGAGGGTGAGTGGGTTGGAAAGGGGGAACTGATTACAAGGAGCCACATGTGACCTCTTCCCTGGGAGAGGGACAGCAGAGAAGGGGGGAAGGGAGACCCCGAATAGGGCAAGATATGACAAAATAACGAGGTATAAATTACCAAGGGCATATGAGGGAGGGGGGAAAAGGGAGGGAGGGGGGGAAAAAAAGGAGGACCTGATGCAAGGGGCTTAGGTGAAGAGCAAATGCCTTGAGAGTGATTGGGACAGGGAGTGTATGGGTGTGCTTTGTACAATTGATGTATGTATATGTATGGATTGTGGTAAGAGTTGTTGGAGTCCCTAATAAAATGTAAAAGAAGAAAAAAAATTAAAAAAAAATAAAATAAAATAAAATAAAACAGAAATTTATGAAAACTCAAACTCTCAAAGGAAAATGTGGACCTTGGTCACAGACACAGCAACTTAGAAACATGTCAGTGGTCAAAAAGCCTCTACCAAAGACAAGCTGTATGCCCAATTCTGCACAGTCTTAAGGAGCAAGAAAGGGGGAGGAAGTTTCCTTTATATGGAGAAACAAAACAGACTTACATAAAACTGAATGACTACTGTTTTTTAGGGTATAAAAGAGACCCCCCCATCTTAAATATAATTTCAGGAGAACATGTATTAAGTCTTAAAAAGAGACAAAGACACACATCATTTGGATGAAGGAGGTCATTAACAGAAGGTCAAAATGGCATCTGAGGGTTCGGTCAGGACGCTAGTTAAATAAGGAATCAATGTATCACAATTATAGATGAGATCACAGAAGCAGAAACCAGACCACGACTGACATGTTGTTACCTTGTTAGATAGAAGAGTTTACAAGATTGGTCCAGGGCCTTCCAACCAAGGCAGCTGATTGATCTTGACTCATGACCACTCATCTCCCTCTCAGATCCCCAGTACTGTGACCTCTATCAAGGACAGACCCAGGCAAGCCCTTGAGTTGGCTGGAGAGAGGTGGAGGTAATCTACTTTGCAAATATATTTTGTCTGAGGCCAAGATTATCTACATCCTTGATCAATGATGAGAAGGAATTCAATGGAGGCTTAATCTACATGGGGACTCTGCAAATGGAATTTGGAATTTCACTGTTACCCATAGCCTTTTGCAAACTGGAATGTTCAGAATTGAAACTCTACTATAACTGCCATGCAATCAACCACCAGGAAACCAATTGCTACCTAGGAAGTCATTTTCAACTCATGCTACACCCCCCCCCCGCCCCCCGCCATGTATGTTGAGAGTGGACTTCGGGTTTTTACTGCCTACTTTTTTTTAAAGAAAATCACTAGTCTTTCCTTTCGAGGTGTCTGTTTCCCCCAAAGTGCAGCTGAGTTTTTCAACCAATCATATCACCCAGGTATTTAGTAGCTACCACGTAAATCACTTCAGAGGTGTGGCATACCAGTAATGCCATCTGGAGATAGTATGATTGTGTTTGTTGGCAAAGGAAAATTTCGCCTTTTGGTTCCCAGTGCGTCTCCACGGACAATATGTAATCCACTCCATTCAGTGCTGGAGATGAATCCAAGAAAGTGCAAAGGGTCAAGAGACGCACAAGGAACCTTGGGGAAGAACATTTCCCAAATCATGCTTACGATCTGCAGCCACAGCCTCTACTCACCACTCAACTCTTGGCTGATATTTAGAGATCTCTGGAAGTTGTGGAATAGTTGCAAAAACATCCATCAAGGTGCTAGGCACACTGGCCGAACCAGTAACTGGCGGTGGCGGTGCCGCCAGGTACCATTGAGTCCATTCCGCCTCCCAGCGGCCCAATGTTCAACAGAAGGAAATGCAGCCCGGGCCTGCACCAGCCTTCCAATTGTTTCCATCTACCTCACACAGCACCTTCCTCTGTTTGGCTGTCCCTCCATGTCACCAAGTCTGACTGCCTTCCTACTCTGTAAAGAGTTACAGTCTCGGAAACTCCCAGGGGCAGTTTAACCTGTTCTATAGGGCCGCTATAAGTCAGCATAGACTTGATGGCAGTGGATTTGGGGAACTATCACCTTTACAAGAGAGCCATGTTTATTTACCCATTGCAAAACAATCAACATAATCTGCTACTATTTGAGATTATGATAGGAAAATAAGATGTTAATCCTCCAAAGATGCGCCCCCCCCCAACTGATGGAATAAACAAAAGAGATTGACAACTGCTTGTCAAACTGAGGAGGGCACACAGTAGGACAACTTGTCTTTTCAGTCCCTAAAGGAGAGAGCTCTGAGGAGCGAAGACAAGCATGGACAGAGGTATGTTAAAAGCCCGGAGTTCAGCTTGCTCTTCGACCTGATGCTCGGAAGAGCCCTGTCCACCCTCGACACCCTTTCAGAGAGAGCCTTGCAGATTCTAAGGAAATCACTGGGCACTTTGGAAAATCAACCCTGAGGGCTGCTTACCTGGCTGGCCAAAGAACACGTGTTTTTCTTCTTTCTACTAGGAAGAGTGAGTGCAGAGAAAATTGGGCAGAGGAGTAGATCCCGGCCCCGTGAGTCAGAACCTTGATGGCGGCGAGATTGAGCAATGGTCTAGCCCTCAGAGTCCCTTGGTGGTGCGAGCCCAGAGGTTCTTGGGAAGAAGGGTCTGATGATCCACTTCCAAAAGAACCAGCCATCGAAACCCCGTGGAGGCCAGTCCCGCTCTGACCCAAGCGGGCTCTCTGAGGTTGGCGTCGCTATGACAGGAACTGGTTAATGTTTTCTTCACCTCTGGTGACAGGGCTCCAGAACCCAGCGGGCCACCCAAGCCCCATATCTATTACACATTTCCTGGCCCGAAAGCCCTGACCTGATGCCCTGAGCTTTAAAGGCCCCAGAAGGACACACTGACATTTTTAAAGCAAATATGGTTGGCTGCCAAGGTTAAGGAAAAGAAGGCTCGGGCATCCGACATGTCGGCTATGGTAATAATTAAGAAGCAGTAAAAGATTTGTTTTTCCTGCATCAACAAAGCGAGCTCTACTCAGATCAGAATGCTGCTTTCAAAGCAAGCAAACTAGAAAGGTCTGCCCTTCCCCTGCTCCTCTTACCTCCCCAGCAGAAGAGGGTGGGGGGGCCCAATACTGAACAAATGATATTTGGCTACTATAATTATGGTTATTATGAGCAATTGACCTCCATCAAATGGGAAAAATGTACTGACTTATCAAAGCTGTTTTGGATATCTACAAGTCACTAGAAAATTGACCAGAAGAAAAAATATATATATATATCATGTTGTATTCTGGGGGCTTTTCTCAGTAGAACTGCCAGCTTAGGTTTATACTCTACGCAGCAGTGACACTAGGATTCCAGGTCTGTCCCTCCAGAGGGGAACTAGAGGATGGGGGAAAGGGGAGTGGCGGGTCACTCGTTTTTGCCTCTCTGACAGAATGTGACATTTATCCTTACCACTCTGTCAGAGGCCTGAAATTCTCCTGTCTTTACAAAATATTTTTCTCTTTAGTTGAATCAGGCAGCACAACTACAATACGTCTTCTCTCTGTGACTGCCTTTCACAGCCTTTGCCTTCACGAGACTTAGATGAGGTCTGGGTGATTCATGGCACTTAAACTTCTCCAGAGCACTTTTTCAATTGGAAAATTCTCCCAAACTGAATGCATCATCAGCACGGTTGTCCATGCATAAAAGAACTACAAGCAAAACAATGAGCACCATTTTTTAAAACCTACGCTTAAGCCAAGAAAAACAGTTATATCACAAAATGTTAAAAGACCTTATTTTTCAGTTGCCAGGAACCTTTCAGGGAGAACATGGCCAGTCTTTGTCTTAAAGCCCCTTAGTCTGGGCTTTCTGAATTACGCAGAGAAGAAATCGTTGATGCCGGGTGTAGGTTGTTGTGGAGCTATTAGCATGATGCACAACAACACAAGGAATGCCACCTGCTCTAGGGGAGGCGTCCAAAAGTTCGTGGGAAAGTGGAATGGAAAGAAAATGAGGTTTTCCCATGAACTTGTTGAAGCCCCTTTGTACTGATGTAGAGCTGATCCCAGTTAATCCACGTGAATTCTTTCCCTCGTTCTTCGAGAAAATGCTTAGGATTCATTTGGGTGATTTCCTTTGTTTTTGTTTTGTTTTTTAATTCATTAAATAAGAAGACCTTGCATTTAAGATGTTCTAAGCTCTATAACCGTATTTTGTGAAAGTAAATTGTACTGGTGAATCCAAAATCTGACTTGGAAATTCACGTTAAAACACTTGCTTATATTTTTGATGCAGAGCCCAGAGCGGGGGTTGGGTATGAGCTCTCAGTAGAAGTAGCCATGGTGGTGTAGTGCTTACCTGTTGGGCTACTAACCACAAGGTGAGCGATTGGGAAACCACCAGCCTCTCCAGGGGAAAAAGATTGGGCTTTCTTTACTCAGGTAAAAAGTTACAGTCTGGGAAACTCACAGGAGCCATTCTATCCTATCCTAAATGGTCACTATGAGTCAGAATCAACTCCATGGCAGTTAATTTGGGGTTTGGGACTTTTTGGGGGGTTGGGTGGAGCTGGTTTGTAGGCTTAGTGGGTCAAGTGCTGGTCTGCTCACTGCAAGGTTAGCTACTTCAACCCACCTGTTGCTCTGTGAAGAAAGATGGTGCTCTCGGTTCTCATAAAGATTTAGTGTTGGAAACCCAAAGGCACAGTTCTACTCCGTTTTACAGGGCCACTATGAATTTTAATGAACTTGATGGTCAGAGATTTGGGTTTGGAATATATTAAGTACAGCTGAAAATAAGGAATATTAGCAGAAAGCACTGGCTAAGAGAAAATTGGTATGGGCTCCAATTTCAGCTCTACCACTTGCTATATATGACTATGAAGCCCTGTCTCCTACCAAATGGCATACACCTCCTAGTGGGTGATAATTAAATGAGTAGAACATATCAATATATGCCTGATACTCCTAGTAAGTACTCAATAAATATAGGCATTATGAATATGATTTTTTGGTGGTAGCAGAGATACTGTCAAATCAATGACAACTAAAATAATATATATCAAGAAATACAAAGATGAAAAGACAGACTCTGTGCTAAAGAAAAGTTACAACCTGATGGGAGATGAATATATGACCAGAAGAAATCAATCACATTACTCCTACAGGAGGTTAGGTAACAGTGATTGGAGGATAGGCAAGCTCTTCATTTGCTGGGATCAGTTGAGGAAGCTGGAGTTACTTGCCTCTTCTAACTGTGCATTTGAATCCACAAGGCTAAAGATATGGTGTTTCACTGTGCCTTCTCCTTGAAAATATAAACACTTTTCACAACAATAAATATATTAGATGTTTTTAGAATAGGATTTGAGGTCAGAGGACACAATGGGTAAATTATTACATGAAAAAGATATCCAAATCAAATCATGTATACCTTTATGTTACTGAGAATTGAAGAGCCCACCTGGTTTGATGAGATCAATTTCTGTTTTTTTCTGGTCCTTGCCCTCTTCATAAAGCCAACAAAACAAACCAGTTGTGTTCAAGTTCATTCAGATTCAGAGCACGCGTATGAGCAACCAAGTAAAACTTCTTTCTGTAGCGTGTTCACTACTGTGACCTTTAAGAGCAGATCTCCACACCATCCTTCTAGTGCACTGCTTGCTCCATGGCTTCCAATGGTCAACGTTCAGCTGGTAGTTGATTTACTAAGCCATAGAGACCACCCGTGGGCTCCCTCCTTCTCTGCGCTCCTCTTTATGCCATATGTGCTTCATTCTCTGGCATATTCTCCAGCCTGAGTTCACACCGGCAACCTCCATTGTTCTTCTACAAAATAGTACACACCCCACTGAATGTCCCCAGAATAAACAGGCTTGCTCTTCTCCACTGACTCCAATGAAATAAACTGTATGACCCTTATTGGCCCCACTGCATGTATATTCCTAAAGCGATATGAGAATGAGTTATTCTGATTGACTAGACTTTGATCATATTGGAATCAAGGCATGAGGCTATTCTCACCAAAACTGCTGGAATTGAAAATGAGGAATAGGTGAGTCCTACTGGGAAAAGGATGACGAGTTCTATAATTAGCAGGTAGGTTCAAGATACAGCTATAATCTGAATATCTGTATACACAGATACCTGATCTGGGAAGTATAGAGATGTAAATAAACTACCTCTCCTGCCATTCGACCCTTAGCATTCCCTACTTCTACTTTTCTGGGGAAATGGCTAATATGAAACATGTTGAGGGACATTTCATTCTTGGAAATAAATTGTTCTTTCAGAACCAGTTTTCATTAATTTCCTAAAGTACAACTTCACCATGGAAGAATAAAGATAAAATGGAGTCCTATTTCAGTCTCTGGGCCTAACTTCCTCTTGGGAATGTCTTGGCACTGCTGAAATCTGACTCAATTCACTGTGTATTATTCTCTGGCCTTAAGTATCCACCCCCAAACAACATTACCATACCACTTCTTTGATTCATTTGCCTAGATTTCCCCTGGGCACTCCAGTCAGGTACATTGTCTTTATTTGCAATCCATTTCAAAAACCTCAAAAGATAAGATAGATATCTCGAGCCATTTGTCGGTTCCATTTCACAAAAATTAAACCAACAGAATTTAAGTTGTAGACTATAGTGATAAACAAATTAAACATAAGTTATAGCACACACAAAATCAGATTATCAAGCAGACTCACAAGTGAGATCTCTAACCCACGATATCAAACTTTACAAATAATCTCAAGGATACGTGTAAGAGCAGGGCATTGGGAAAGCAGAGAGTGGTTCAGTATGATCATTTCAATTCTCCAAGTTATATTTTTGCCATATAGGATGGCCTTTGGGCTCAGCTTAATAAGTAGTTATACACTAAGTAATGTGTCTGATCATGGCACTTGGACAGAGGAGCTATTTTGATTATGAAGCATTATCCTCAGTTAGTTTTATTACTTACACGATGTTTTCCCCGGAGCGTGTTCATAAATCCATAAACCCTAGATTTGTATACAATAAGGAGTACCAGAAAAACAGGTGCCTTCTGCTAAAAGCATTCATAGATAAGGACCATTCTCCTAGCAAACCATCAGTTAGTTTGCTACAAGGTCGGTCAATAGAACAAGTCAATTCCTATCATTCCCAAGTGCACCTTTTCTAGAATCTGTGAGAATGCATTAGTGACTTGCTACTTAACCCCTTACTTGCCATCTGGCAAATCCTAGATCACAGGGACTTAATAGAACCAAGATTAAAACCCTCACCGGTGTCATACTAGTGCCCGAGGCTTATTGTAATTAATGTCCATTTAAATTATTGTATTTGAGTTCATTTAAACCAAGATCCCCTGAGTCACACAGTCATCAATCCTGGGCATTATTGTCACTAGGTGCCATCAGTGACTTTCAACTCATAGTGACCACGTGTGCAACAGACCGAAACATTGCCAGGTCCTGAATGGTCTGCACATTTGTTGGTGTATTTGAGCCCATTGTTGCAACCACTGTGTCGATCCTTCTCATGGAGGAGCTGCCCCTTTTTCACTGACCCTCTACTTCCCCAAATGCTTACTTTTCTAGGAAACAGTCTTTCTCCTAATAGCAGGGTCAATGTACATGAGGCAGAGGTTTAACATTCTTGCTTCTAAGAAGCATTCGGCTGTACTTCTTCCACGACAGATGTGTCTGCTCTTCTGGCAATCCATTGTTCTTCCAATATTCTTTGCCACGGTTTCGGTCTGTTGCACACGTCATCACTATGAGTTGAAACTCACTGATGGCACCTAATAACACTAATGTCCAGGGTTCACATCGATGACAGTGTGACTCAGGAGATCTTGGTTTAAATGAACTCAAATACAATAATTTAGATGGTCATTAAATACAATAAGCTTCAAACACTAGTATGACGCTAGTTAAGATTTTAATTTTGGTTCTATTAAGTCCCTGTGATCTAGGATTTGCCAGATAGCAAGTAAGTGGGTTAAGTAGCAAGTCACTAATGCATTCTCACAGATTCTAGAAAAGGTGCACTTGGGAATGGTAGGAATTGACTTGGTCTATTGACCGACCTCGTAGCAAACAAATGGATGGTTTGCTAGGAGAATTGTCCTTACCTATGAATGTTTTTAGCAGTAAGGCAATATTCTTTTCCAATATTCTTTGCAATATTCAGTGCATCAATTCTTCTGTAGTCTTCCCTACTCACTTTCCAGCCTCTCCATGTGCTTGGGAACTGTTGAAAATACCTTGGCTTGGGTCAGGTGCACCTTTGTTTTCAAAGTGATATGTTTTCTCCCAAACCCTTTTAAAAAGTCTTGTGCAGCAGACCTGTCCAAAGCAACACAGCATTTGATTTCCAGACTGCTACTTACGTAACAGCTGATTGTTGCTCTAAGCAAAAATAGTTGTGACCATCTTCATCTTTCCTCGGCTTAGTATGATGTTGCTTGTTAGTCCAGTTGAAAGGGTTTTTGCTTTCTCTACATTGATTTGCTGGAGCAGCCTCATGAAGACCCCTGCCAGAGATGAGATGCTTACACGTTCATTGATTTGGCTTTCCTCCTGCAGTTGGCGCCATAGTGTGTATTTTGTGAGGTGGAGGAGGACTTTGTGGATTTGTGTCAGACATATGGGTTAATGTTGGACTTGTGGGCTTGGGCAGTACTCGGTTGGGATGTTTTCTTGATGTATACTTACCCTTTATGAAAAACTCTCTCTTATACACATCTGAGTTTCTGTGGATTTGTCTCTCCAGTCTGCCCAGATGAACGGACATATGATGCAGGTGCAGTGAGAGGGAGGCTCAGGACAGGGCAGTGCTCCCTTCTGAACACAAGTAAACTGCCCACTGGCATTCTCACCTAAACAGTCAGGATCCATCCGACATCAGCATCCCTCGTATCTTCCTCTGAAACCTACTTGAGTCTCTAAGAGTGCCCTGTTGGAGCAACTGGACAGCCATTCTTAAACCATCCTCAGCCAAAAATTCGCCCGCATGGGATATCACGGACACTGCTCCACAATTCCACATTCTGTTGGTCATCCCTCCCTGGAATGGGAACACATGTGAATCTCCTCCAAGGGGCTGGCCAGGCAGCTGTCTTCTAAATTTCTTAGCATGGACCAGTGAGCGTTCCTAGTGCTGTATTCGCTTGTATTCTATCTTTAAAGATGGTCTATAGCAGTGGTTCTCAACCTGTGGGTCGTGACCCCTTTGGAGGAGTCATCAGATTCATAGCAGTAGCAAAATTACAGTGATGAAGTAGCAATGAAAGTAATTCTATGGTTGAGGGGCCACCACAACTTGAGGAACTGTATTAAAGGGTTGCAGCATGAGGAAGGTTGAGACCCAGCGGTAGAGTGTGTGAGCCACCTTAGGTGGACCCTAGGTTTGGGAAGCTTAAATAATCTCTAGAAAACTATTGCCTATTAGCTATTCGGATTGAACCACGACTTAACTGGTACAATGTATTGGACAACAGGAAGTCTTCTTACATCGCAAACATCACACTAACACAAAGTACTCGAAATGTGCTTTTCTATTTCTACGTGCTTTTTCCCTTTGGGTTAAAGCATTGGCCTTTTATGCAATCGTTTGAAAGATAGTTGAAAAGGCGAGATCAATTAACTTCCCCATAGGATAAATAAACTAATCATAATATTATCCTCAATATGAGAGATGCCCCAGAGCTACCTTCCAGTATCCAGTGCCCACAGTATTTAGGAAGAAGAGTGTGGAAGTTGTGAAGACAGGCAAAGGGAGCATCAAGGGAAAATGGCAAATTCTGAAAGAAAATCTTAAATCAGTCTTCATGTAAATTGACATGATCTACAGCCTTATACACCAAATCCGTTTAGCTGCGGCATAGCTATATTGGTTTCTGATTTCATTAGTTATATGAAGGATCTCTATGTCAAGTAGAGGGGCAGCATAAAAAAGAACGGCTCTCGAGAAGATGGCTTGATCAGTCGCAATGCGCTGGAGCTGAGGCACCAAGTGGGGTGAGGGCGGGGGTTCCCCGGATGTCGACTCCGCTAAGAGTTGGAGCTGACTGGACAGACAGCACCTAAGCACGGCAACATCCTTATTTACATTAAGTAGGCAGACAGGGCATCATCATTCAATATTACTGATAGACCTGTGGAGTACAAGTTAGTGATATTCAAATTCTGGCAAAGTCTAATCATCATTTTACTTTGCCCATCCTGAACCTATTTGGGAAAGGTCTGTGTTCTTTTTCGAGAGTTGACTCCTCCTTTCACATGAGATCGTGAGCAAAATCTCAGAAAATTTCACAAGACAGGAAACCCAGATCGGGTTGGCACTGTTTAAATAATTAGGAGAAGAACAAGTACTCGGTGTGTAAGACGCTACAATCAAGACCCACAGCAGTCTCTGAGTAGCCACTTCCTCCCATGAGAACCTGCAGTGACACTACAGACGTGGTCCAAAAACCGAACTCACTCCACCGAGGCCTTTGCAAACCACGGCAATTCCGGAGGACCAAGGGGCACCGCTCTGGTGGGTCAAGTCCCTACAGAGCTGACAGCTGCACCTCTGACCAGGTTTATTACTGTTCCAGAAACACGTGGGATGGCATCTGTCTCATAAGAAGTACTTGATACTCTTTGATTTAATAATCAAAGAAGCACCTTCGTGAACAGATTGCTATGGAAAGCGGAATCCATGGATTTCTACAAGGCAGTTTTCAGCTGCAGAGTAAGTGCCGGCTCTGCGTCAGTTGTGATGCTATGGTTACACTTTCTATATAAAGAGCAATGGCGGCCATCTTTCTTAACCAAAAAGGCAATGGTGCTGGAAAATTGATGTGTCCATAATTCCAAAGGGCTAGTTTTTTGTTTGTTTTTTTTAATTGCTGTATCTTTCCTTTAGCTTTTTGCCCCATTGTTTTAAACTTTTTATTATGAATTAGGTGAAAGGGTACAAAGTAGACAATGAGTCCTAGATTCAGCCATTCACACACTGTTCGTCTGGGTAGACTAGAGAAACAAATCCACAGAAACCCAGGTGTGTATAAGAGAGAGTTTTATATCCAGGGTAAGTATACATTCAGAAAGCATCCCAACCCAATCCACTCCAAGCCCATAAATTCAACTTAGCCCATATGTTCGACACCGATCTACAAAGTCTGCCTCAAACTCACAAACACACACAATGACGCCAAATGCAGGAGGATCACAGGCCAGTGGGTAGAAAGTTTTTTAGTCCAATGGCAGTGTAAGCATCTCAGCGCTGGCAGGGGGCTCCACACAACTGCGCCAGCACCCAGGGCTACATGAGGATAAGTCCATGCGGCTTCTCCTCAGGAAGGTCTCACAGGAAGTGAGCCTTGCCAACTAAGCTGCCGCACACTGGTCCGACCATCAGAGAACAAGAGACCAGAGACCCAGAAAGGTAAGGCTTAAAGAGCTATTTATCTCTCTGCCCTTCAATTAATTCCATGTGTTTACTAGCCAGGTTGGCACAATAAACCTTAACTATCTCACGCACATTTTGTTCCCCTCAAGGCAGCCTCATCTCTCCATTCCTCCCTGCACTTCCTGATTTCCCTCCTCCTTCTTTCCTGACCCCATTTCCCGGGCCCTTGAGTAAATTCTGCCCTTTTGATCTTACATGGTCAATGATCTAACATGCGGATGAGTTCCATTCCAGGCCTGTAGGTTTTCTAAGAGCCATCGTCCTGTGGGGTAGACTAGAAAAAAGGAATTCAGTGACACTCATCTATGTCTAAGAAAGAGATTTATATCATGAAGTAATTCTTGATCAAGAAGTAATTCTAGATCGCAGCCCAGTCCAACTCAAGTTAGCCCAAAACTCCCTCTTCAGACTCACAGAGGTCTGTGATGCAGTGACGCAGATGCTGACCAGGAGGCAGGCAGGTGACAGGCAGGCTGGTAGATGCAGAGTTGCAGGGATCCAAAGCTGTGAAACAGGGCAGGGCGCCAACAGCTCTCACAGCTGTTTGCAGGGTCCCTGCCAGCAGGAAGGTGAAGGGGCAGAGAGATGAGTGCCTGGGATCACTCACTCTTAGAGCAAAAGGCTTAGGACCCCAATCACCCAAATACCACAGGGGGAGGGGGGAGATTATTATTAGCTTCAGTTTCACATGATGACCATCTTTGGTACACAGAAGGCCACGTACGCAAAGAGAGCTTAGAATTTATATGTATTAACTAGAACAAGAACATCTACCAAGTCAAAAAAAAAAAAGGTCAGTGGGGATCAGATACTGCAAAAAGAAGTGGAAGATTAAAAAAAACAACAAAGTTTAGTGAAGGGAAGGCTCCCCAGCCACCCGACAGAGCAGAGGTCCAGAGGTCCAGGTGAGTTCTACTCCTACAGCTTTTATCACCATGAAGTCTTTGGGTTATTTGTTTAGCATTATTTCTGCCTCCTGCCCTTAGCACGGGCCTCGTGTGTTATGTTGGTTACAAAGATCACTCACCCCACTCACCCACCCCTCCATCCAAGTCTTGTGTAATTTGAAGGAAAATGTATCCAAGGATGAGTGCCTGAAGGAAGGCAGGGGTGTGAGCCTGGAGAAAGGGGGAAATGGAGCAAATGCGTGTTTACTGACTTCTACCGCAGCATCCAAGCAGAGGCTAGTCAGAATAAGGCAAGATGTTGAGGATACAGTTGATATTTTAAATTGCTTGACACTGGCGCATATGCGGAGCTGCAAGGTAGGTGTTAGTGAAGAAGGAGGGAGTGGAAACAGAAGGTGGCACATGGTCCAGGTGGCCCATGGTCCCGAGACTGGGAGGACAGAAAGGCGCTTTGAAAGTCAGCCACCCTAGAAGAGTAGATGGAAGCAGAAAAGAATATCTGGCATGATCTCTTGGCAGGTTTAAAGAAGATTCTTCCACGGTAGTTGTCTAAGGGTTCATAGATGGCTGGAGAGGCTAAGGTGTTCTTACAAGGGGTCCAGGAATAGAATGAAACAGAGGTGAGTCAAGCATGATCAATGGTTGGGTTACCTACCTTCTCCGACCTTTGCCTTTTCTACAGCACATAGAAGCTGTTGTGAAAAATAAAATACAAATTCACTTACCGTGAATGGAGTCTAGAAGGGCGATGTCTCAGCTTCTTTACTTTTTGTTTGTTTTATGGGAAAGGAGTCCCTGCTGGAGTATTGCTTAGCTATTCAGAGAAGTAAAATCCTGAAACACGCTGTAAGAAGAACTTTGGAAATAGTGTGCTGAGTGAAATAAGTCAGGAACAAAAGGGCACGTGTTGTGTGATCCCTCTTAGACAAAATGTCTGTAACAGCTAAGTGTGTAGAGACCAAAGTTCAGTTGTGGTGGCTGGTGGGGTGGGGGTGGGGGGGGTGAAGGGGAAAGGTGGAGATGGATGAAGGTGAAGGTTGAACAACAAGATGATCGTAATTAAGGTCACTGCCCTGCGCATGTGAAGACTGATGAACATCTATTTTCGCAACATCAAAGGGCGGTGGCGTGGAAAGGTTCCTTATTAGTTCAAAAGATGGGAAGTCTGGGTCTAGCATCTAGATAATGCAGACTTCTCGGTGATTCCAGAGAAAAGCAATGCCATGAGGCAGCTGAATCAGTCCCTAGTGAATCACATAAAGGGAGCCCTAGTGGCATCGTGGATTATACACTTGCGGACTGCAAGGTCAACAGTTTGAAACCACCAGCTGCTCCAAGGCAAGAAGATGAGACTTGCTTCACTTGTCAAGGTCCACTGGCCCAAAAGCCCATGTGGGAAGTTGTCCCTGCCCTATAGGCTCACTATGGGTCAGAAGTGGTTTGATGGCAGTGCATATGAGTTTCTGAGTGGAACACATGAATTGAACAGGGAATAGGGGCAGGGAAGATTCATACAAGTCAATACTAAAAGTTTTGAACAAGATTTCCCACACACACCCTATACATAGGCAATTTCCCCCAAAATATCTCTCTGCTCCTGAGAGAAAACAAATCCCCCAAATATACAAAAA
Organism: Tenrec ecaudatus; assembly: GCF_050624435.1. Classification (NCBI taxonomy): domain Eukaryota; kingdom Metazoa; phylum Chordata; class Mammalia; order Afrosoricida; family Tenrecidae; genus Tenrec; species Tenrec ecaudatus. The sequence goes on from NC_134544.1 coordinate 43,620,531, forward strand.
TAATACAAACTCACTGCCATTGAGTCAATGTCAGCCCATAGCAACCCTATAGAGTAGGGTTAAACTGCCTCTGTGAGTTTCTGAGACTGTAACTCTCCTCAGGAGTAGAAAGCCCCGTCATTCTCCTTCAGAGCAACTGGGGGTTTCAAACTCCTGGCCTTATACTTAGCAGTCCAACACATAGTCTAAACTAGCAAGCCTGCACTTTTCAATGTCCTGTCTTTCTGAAGAAAAAAAGAATCAGCCCGAGCATCAGAGCAAAGGGATTTTCTGTTACCCCAAAATGGTCACTGCTCTGCTTTGTGTTTTCAAAATGGTTTGTCCATCAGTCTCAACTTCCAGAATTCTGCTGGGAGAGCTGCCCAATCACTCTCCTTCTCCTGCAGCACTCCTGGCCCTAGTGGGAGGAGAGCAGCTCCAAGCTGGAACAGGATTGGCTGAGAACCATAATATTACAATTACAATATTGTAAGTGCAATAATAAACCATCGTGGTGGCTAGAAGAATGCCCTGAGGTATGATGAATTACTTTTTATAAAAACTCCATCATGGGAAAAACAGAAACTCAGACGATGAGGCTGAATCCAAGAGAAACTAAACCTGAAAACAGGAGTATTGATACTGAGGTAGTTAGCTTATTGTGGCAACCTGGGCGATAAACACATGTGGGGTTAATTGAAAGGCAGAAGGAGAAATGCTCGGTGAACCTCGCCTTTCGAGTTCTTGGGTCTCTTCCTTTCTTGCACCAGGGTGCAGCCGCCTTAGCCAGTTCTCTGCTTCAGCTGGCAAGGCTCACTTCCTGCAAGACACCCCCAAGGAGAAGCCCCATGGACCTACCCCGATGCCGCCCTGGGTGCTGGAGCAGCCCTGTGGAGACCTCTGCCAGCACTGAGATGCTTACAAGCTCACTGACTTGGCTTTCCTCCTGCAGTTGGCGTCACACTGTGTGTTTTGTGAGATGGAGGAGGACTTTGTGGATTGGTGTGAGACGTATGGGTTAATGTCGGGCTTGTGGGCTTAGGCAGCACTGGGTTGGGATGGTTTTGTTTTTTTTCTTTTCACTTTCTTTTTTTATTAAACATTTTATTAGGGACTCATACAACTCTTATCACAATCCATACATACATCAATTGTGTAAAGCACATCTGCACATTCTTTACCCTCATCATTTTCAAAGCATTTGCTCCCCACTTAAGCCCTTTGCATCAGGTCCTCTTTTTTCCCCTCCCTCCCCGCTTCCCTCTCCCTCATGAGCCCTTGATAATTTATAAATTATTATTTTGTCATATCTTGCCCTGTCTGACGTCTCCCTTTACCCCCTTTTCTGTTGTTTGTCCCCCAGGGAGGAGGTCACATATAGATCCTTGTAATCGGTTCCCTCTTTCCAACCCACTCTCCCTCTACCCTCCCAGTATCGCCCCTCACACCCCTGGTCCTGAAGGTATCATCCACCCTGGATTCCCTGTGCCCCCAGCTCCTATCTGCACCAGTGTACATCCTCTACTCTATCCAGACTTGAAAGGTAGAATTTGGATCATGATAGTTGGGGGCGGGTTGGGGGAGGAAGCCTTTAGTAACTGGAGGAAAGCTGTATTCTTCATTGGTGCTACATCGCACCCTGACTGACTCATCTCCTCCCCTAGACCTCTCTGCAAGGGGATCTCCAGTGGCCAACAAATGGGCTTTGGGTCTCCACTCTGCACTTCCCCCTTCGTTCACTATGGTAAGAATTTTTTTTTCTGATGATGCCTTATACCTGATCCCTTCGACACCTCATGATCACACAGGCTGATGTGCTTCTTCCATGTGGGCTTATTTGCTTCTGAGCTAGATGGCCACTTCTTTACCCCAGACACTATCTCTTTTGATAGCCAGGAACCATCAGCTTTCTTCACCACATTTGTTTATCCACCTGTTTGTCCTCAGCGATCATATCATGGAGGTGTGCACCCAATGATATGATTTTTTGTTCTTTGATGCCTGATAACTTATCCCTTCGGAACCACGTGATCACACAGGCTGGTGTGTTCTTCCATGTAGGCTTTGTTGCTTCTGAGCTAGATGGCCGCTTATTTATCTTCAAGTCTTTAAGACCCCAGACGCTATATCTTTTGATAGCCGGGCAAATCAGCTTTCTTCACCACATTTGCTTGTTCACCCACTTTGTCTTCAGTGGTAGTGTCGGGAGGGTGAGCATCATAGAATGCCAATTTAATAGAAGAAAGTAGTCATGCATTGAGGGAGTGCTTGAGTAGAGGCCCAAGGTCCTTCTGCCACCTTAATACTAAACCTATAAATATAGGCACATAGATCTATTTCCCCATCTTCATATATATTTGCATATGTACATGTCTTTGTCTAGACCTCTAGAAATGCCCTTTGCCTCCTAGCTCTTTGCTCTATTTTCCTTGAGTTTCCTCCTGTCCCACTATCATCCTCTGTCCCCACCTGGGTTTCAGCTACACCTCTTCATTACTTACTCTTGATCATTCCCTACCAGGCCTGCCACACCCACCTCATCACCAATTTGGATCCCTTGTTGTTCCCTTGTCTCTGGGTTTGTTAACACCACTTCCTTACCACCCACGTCCCCCTAGGGTTGGGATGTTTTGTTGATGTGCATTTAACCTTTATATAAAACTCTCTCTTATACCTGAGTTTCTGTTGATTTGTTTCTCTAAAGTACCCAGACTGACACAACACCGAATAAAGTATCCAAGGGCGACACCAGCTTGCAAGGTGGCTGGATGATCTAATGAAGTGGTGAATCAGGGTTGGGACAACCTGTGCTGCGGAAGGCCTCCACTTTGCTGGGTCCTCGCTGTCAGCCTGCTGATTTACTTGGGAACTTGGTTGGCCTATGGTGCCCAGTTTTTGGTCTACCACTAGCCAAGCTGCTATTAGGAAATAGTTGTGATGATATCAGTTGCCTGGAGTAGAGCAGATTGCTCTCCAGATTGTGGATAGGCCTGATCCAACCTGTTAAAGTCCTCAGGGGTCGGCATGGAGGTGTTTTCTGACTCCAGCCTGAAAACAGACATTTCCTCCTAACACCTTCACATGCCTCTAATTTCCTCACCTGACTTCTGAGCTTGGAGACACAGAATGTAGGCACTGCTGACCTAGGGCCTGACCTACCAATTTTGGCCTTTCATAAATTTACCTGTGTTTATATATAGATTATGCATAATTTATGTATAATCTGTATTGTGCACAATGATCTCTGGTATTTTGTGTATGGAGCCCTGGTGGCGTCATGGTCACTCACTGGGCTATGATCTGCATGTTGGAAGCAGTTAGAAACTGTAAGATCTCTCTGGGGATAGTTACACCTCGGTCCTTGGCTCCTCACGAGAAAGAATTCATGCCAAAGTCTGGCTCGTGATCCAAGTGAATTTAATGAGACTTAAAAGAAGCTTCAGGTTTTACGCGGCACCCATAGTATTCCTCCCGACCATTCAGCCTGGCAGAGACTGCTCAGCATCACGCAAAGATCTCTTTCCCAAGTTCTCCAAAATTTCTCTCTCTCTCTCTGGGCACCTGCCTTATCAAGAATTCCAGGGGCAGGTGTGGTGAACGATGCCAGATTGACCCCATTGGCTGAATTGCAATCACCTGGCCCAGGTGGGCCAATCGAGGTTTAACGCCCACCCATGCCCACCACGGGAAAACCTAGGCCTCTGAGCATGTGCAGTGTACCGCCCTTTGTTCTCATGCTTGGCTCTTTGGGGCATGCGTCAATGGACATCCCATCCCTGCCTATCTGCCTAACAAAACCAGCAGCTGCTCTTCGTGAAAAAGATGGGCTTTCTATGCTGGGAAACAGTGACGGTCTCAGAAAGACGCAGGGGGATCTCTGTGGGTCAGCATTCACTTGACGACAATCAGTTGGGGTTTTTTTGGTATTGTATAGAATACGCATATTCTATGTATATTACATAGATGTTCTTTTTAGTTGCCAGCATCACGTCAATTCTAACTGATAGAGATGCCATATGTGTGACGTTTTCAATCATTTATTTTCTTCAGGAGAAATTCAGGTCTTTTGGAAAGGTGGACTCAAACTCCAAACCTTTTGGTGAACAGCTACGTGTATTATTAGCCATTTGTACCACCTGAGGACAGATGGACGCACGGTGTTTCTGGTCAGAACCCTCAGCAATTAACCAGAAGATTGTCCATTGAAACCCATCCAGAATCAACTCAAAGACAACAGTAATAAGAACCAATATATTTACATAAAGGTTTCTGTTTCTCTCAAAAACCCAGAATGAGCCAGGGAGAGCGTTCTTGTTTCAGTTGCCCCAAGATTTATTCTGTTCTCAGAGAACTTCTGTCCTCTGAGGATTTACACTCGTCTCAATCACAATGGTAAAAATTAACTAAAATTCTGACATGTAGATCTCTCCTTTTCTCGGTGTTAATGAAGATCTACCTAAACAGTCCTATCAGGTCAAAATGCAAAGCACAAAAACAGTTGGAGGTAATTCAGGATCATCGGCAAATTTACTGCAGGGGCCACAAGCTGCGCAAACCAGGGCAGCCAGGTGGCACGCACACGCCGCACGTAGGGAAGGATGTTTATCTTCTCATTGCTCTCTCCATTCCAGCTTCGCTGTACTCATTGCTCACTGGAAACTTGGTCTTCATGTTCAAGATCCTCCTTTATCCAGAGAGATAAAGATCTACCCTGCTAGAATGTCCTCTTCCTCCTTGCTAATTCACACCACTAGATAATTTTCACTGCCAGGTAAGTTTTCCTTATCTCTAACCTACATCTCAGTGCATTGGCTGTAATTCTCTTTTCTGGGAAAATTAAAGCCGGCCACTGCCCTTTTTATGTCAGATCACTCTCTGTGGAAGTAAAAGTAAAATTCCTCTTGTTTCTAGAGAAGTGATTCAATTTTGCAGCTAGAAGAGCTAGTAGAAATTGCCTCCAGCAACTTCCCTCTTGTTTTCACCCCCACTCTCCTTAAGAGCTACACCTGAATGGATGAAGGAACTCAAACCAGAGAAGTTAGGAGACTTGCCCAAAGACAAAAGTCAACTCACTATGTTTTTGCATTTGGTCGCCTTATTTGTGAAAATATCACCCCATTTTTTTCCTCCCTGGTCCCTTCATTTCATCATGTAATTGTCAGCCATGAACAGACTGCTAGCCGCTCTGCAGCAAAGTTTACCCAGGAGATCACAAACTCTCCTGCACCTAGAGGGAGAGGAGATCACAAACTCTCCTGCACCTAGAGGGAGAGGAGATCACAAACTCTCCTGCACCTAGAGGGAGAGGAGATCATAAACTCTCCTGCACCTAGAGGGAGAGGAGATCACAAACTCTCCTGCACCTAGAGGGAGAGGAGATCACAAACTCTCCTGCACCTAGAGGGAGAGGAGATCACAAACTCTCCTGCACCTAGAGGGAGAGGAGATCACAAACTCTCCTGCACCTAGAGGGAGAGGAGATCACAAACTCTCCTGCACCTAGAGGGAGAGGAGATCACAAACTCTCCTGCACCTAGAGGGAAAAGGAGATCACAAACTCTCCTGCACCTAGAGGGAGAGGAGATCACAAACTCTCCTGCACCTAGAGGGAGAGGAGATCACAAACTCTCCTGCACCTAGAGGGAGAGGAGATCACAAACTCTCTCCTGCACCTAGAGGGAGAGGAGATCACAAACTCTCTCCTGCACCTAGAGGGAGAGGAGATCACAAACTCTCTCCTGCACCTAGAGGGAGAGGAGATCACAAACTCTCCTGCACCTAGAGGGAGAGGAGATCACAAACTCTCCTGCACCTAGAGGGAGAGGAGATCACAAACTCTCCTGCACCTAGAGGGAGAGGAGATCACAAACTCTCTCCTGCACCTAGAGGGAGAGGAGATCACAAACTCTCTCCTGCACCTAGAGGGAGAGGAGATCACAAACTCTCCTGCACCTAGAGGGAGAGGAGATCACAAACTCTCTCCTGCACCTAGAGGGAGAGATCACAAACTCTCTCTCCTGCACCTAGAGGGAAGTGAGTTAAGGAACCATAGAAAGAGTGGGGATGACTGTGTCACATTCAAGCTCATACGCCCCGTCTGAAGTCGACAGCCTTATGTCATGGTTATTATGATTCTCATTTCACACCAAAAACCTGTGAGTAATGTGGTTCAGTGGTAAGCCCCAGGATCCACAGCAGAGTAGCCAGACTCTGAACCAAGCTTTTCTCCAAAATCCACCTTTGTCTCTGTCAAAAACAAAGGAAATATTGAATATGCTTTTTAAAAGCAATTTTTAAAAATTTCCTCAGCTTTATTTGTACCTGGTCTTATGTATCAAATGCTCCCAAACTATTTATGTGGAGCTAATCTAAATTTATCTCTTCGAATTTTCTGGAGAATAGAAATCATATGCTTTTAGGAGACAGGCACTAATCAACACTACATCCTGTTGGCATGAATCAAGTAATGCTAAGTATTCAAGCATTCTCTCAAGTGTCAATATGGTCTAATTGTGTAATCATTGACTTACTCTTACTTTTTAAATGACCTCACTCCCCTGCTGGCCCAGATCCAGTTTCAATTCCACCCAGTACAGCCTTTTCTGCCATATTTCACATAGACCAACTTTTGCCTGCTGGTTGTTTTTTGAAAGGTTGTTTTTATTTCCCTGCACAATCACATTACCCTTCATTATCTACGTTTCTAATCTCTTCTCCAAATTAATAGGGTCACTGTGGATTCTGATCCTACTCCCCAAGGATTTAGAAACCTGATGAGTCTGTTCCTCTGAGCTCTGGAAAATGTCTCTCATCAGTTGACAGATTCCAGCCAAGGCTCTTTTCGTTACATGGAACATAAATTCTCTCCTGCTGGATCAAGAAGCTAAAGGGGATTTTCTCAGAATATGAAGGAACCTCACAATTCCTAAGAGCAGCATGGAAAACATTGTATTATTCTATTATTATGCTGTATCGACTTATCCTTCTGCATTTAAGGCCTCAACCATCTTTATATTATAGTTCATCTGAGCCCTGTTTCTTTCACATTATAAGCTTCTATAAAGCAAAGATGAGATTTGCTATTTCAGGTGGGCATCAGAAACAAACATGCCCCATGGGTAGTAGATGGGGGATGAGATATGAGGAACAAAGGTGAATCGCAATCTCTCGGTGTCTCTGAGAAGTGTCTCAATTCCGTTTCTGTCTCTTTCTCCAATGGAGTTTCTGCACTGTCTTCATTTGTTAGCACCTCTTCAGTATTTCTTAAAATCTTCTTTATTTTCTCTCTCCCAGAGATTTCCTCTCTTAACAATATCTTAATATTCCCTTACAGTTCCAAAGTCTACAACATGACCTTAAAGAACCAATCATTAGTAATCTTTCCCTTAGTTCCAGTTCTCCAGAGAGCCTCGGGTTAAGGTGGAGGTGGCTGACGGTCCATCCCAGGTTCCGAAAGCCAGGGTAGGGAACTGAGGTGAGGAGTGAGGTGCTGTTTATATACGACTGCTCCAACTACCAACTGGAGCAGAGTCTGTCCTCTAAAAACAATTGTCATTGTGTTGATTCTATTTCACAGTGTCCCATGGATCTCAGAGGAAAACGATGTTCCAGAAGGTTCCAAATGGCCTCTGAGCAGATGCAAACCTCCTACGTTTGGTTCGCAGCCAAGAGCGTTCCTGTTTGAACTCCTCAGAGCTCCACTCTAGGTTGTCTGGGAAGGTTGGAAGAAGAGTGGCAAATGACATGGATCTGGGGCACCCCTCCAACAGACACAATTCTAGAGGTGGGCAGCCATCGCTCTCATGTTTGAAGTCTTCACATTAACCCAGGATCACCGTGACCTTCACACCATAGGAGACAATATAAAGTCACACTCGCTGACTTTCTCTCAAGATATTACGGGTTTGGGGTGTTCTGGGCCCACCCTCCAAGTGAAGTCTATTTCTCCTCCAGCTGCGCCCCATAATTCCACAACTTATGGACAAATCAGAAAGCTGAATCACCTCTTCCAAATATGTTAACAGAGGAAAAACAGGGCACTTAAAAAATGAGATAGAAGGGAGTAAAGAAAAGGTCTATAAGCACACTCAGTAAAATGTACTCGAAATTCTGCTCCCAGCACAACACACACACCTCCTAGCAATGGGGCTGCTTACTGCCATTGGAGGTGAAATGTTCACATTATTCTAAGGTATAGGATAGGATTGCTCCTTCCCTAAAGGCAGAGTGAGTTATGGGTTGTGCTGCTAACCTCAAGGTCAGCAGTTTGAAACCACCAGCTGCTCAATGGAAGAAACATTCGGCTTTCTACTGCCGTAAAGATTTACAGCCTCCAGAACCCATAGGAACATGTCTACTCTGTGCTATAGGGTCCCTAGGAGTTGGAATCAACTTGATGGAAGTGAGTTTTTTGGAGGAAAAGTTCATCAAACCCATGTCTGCTTACTTGTACTCCGCAGCAGGCAAATGAGCTGCTTTAAAATCGGATACAGAAATGCAACTCTGCGCTTCTTTATTTCTCTGTAAAGAGGTTCCCTTCTCTATTATCCATAAGTGAGAGGAACATGTGCAAGGATCCCCACCCCTTTTGCACAGTCTCACAAATAAATCAGTATTCATGCACAGTGACCCTGTAGGATGGAGAAGAAATGCCCCTGTGAGTTTCCAAGACTGTAACTACTTACAGGAGTAGAAACCCCCCATCTTGTCCCCCAGAGTGGCTGGGGGGTTCCCACTACCACCCAGGCAGTTCACAACTCAGTGTGCAACCCCTAAACCACCAGGGCAGTTGATTTTTATAAGTATAAAAATATTCTAGGGTTTTCATGTAGACTTAGAAATTACTTGACACATGAATCTCCTAGAAATCTTGGGTCCTTGACATTGAGAATTCTTGTAATTGGGACTTAATGCAGACATGCTCTCAAAAGGGTTGGGGGCTAGGCTTGGGAGACGTTGTGTAGCTTTCCAGAAGAGATGTCCTTCGTTTGCTGGAGGTTGACTCTTCAATAAGATATCACAGCATCCACTCGGGCTTAGTGGACACTCACGCTGAAGAGAAGCTGAATCAGTGCTGACGAGGTGAACAGCAACATGGCATTGAGCACTGGCCCTCCGAGATGCAAGCCACATGATCTGAAAATGCATAACATAAATAAATTAATAAAGACTCATTTTACATGTTTCTGTGCATAAAACCTGGTGGAAACAAAGAAAGTTAGTATGGATTCTCTCCCTTGGAGGGAGGGGCTATATACCTCCACCTAGAAAATAATGAACGTGAAAATAAATTGTGAGAGTCAGATGAGTGTATTAGAAAGTAAATACTACAGGAATGTATAAACCTGTTGATTCAGTGTCATAAAAACTGATTGGTGCGGAGCTAACGAAGTGCAGTGGCAGGCAAACTTAAGGGCCTGGAAGCAAATAACTTGGCTTTGCAGGTCATGTGGTTTCTGCAAAAGAGCTGAGCAAATATTCAGCTCTGCCACGGTAGCACAAAGTAGCCCTGGATGATATTTAAACGAATGAGAAAGACTGTGTTCCAATAAAACTTTATTTACAAAAATGTATTGAGCCAGATATGACCTGCCCACAATAGTTTACCAATTCCTAGATAAATGTGATCTTGATACAGAAGTAGTACAGTAGAATCCCAGGACTCAACCACATCAGGACTCAACATAATCAGATTTCAACACGAAATGTCAAGACAATTTTGCATCGGAGCTCAAACAAAACATCAGAATCCAACCCGACACTTGTGATTTTTATAAACAAAAGCAGTTCATGTTTCAATCACTTGGCGTTAGTTGGCATTGTTAGTATGCATTGTTTAAACCTTTTGCAGCTGTGTTCAAAGTGTTTCCTATAATTTTCTTAGTTTGCGTGGCTTTTTGTACTGTTTTTAGATTAACAATAATGGGTCCTAAGAAAGAGATATTTGAAAAGAATCATGATAAGGAACTGGTTAACCGTGCTATCAATATTGTTCATGATAATTTTATAAACCCTTTTAGAAAACATTAAGGAAATGTCACCAGCAGACCAAAGTAAATAGTTTTGTTTTTGTTGTTGTTGTTGTTGTTGTTGTTTTTTTAGAGAAAGCCAGCCAGGTCCTAGTGAAAAAAGTCAAAGAAAGGGGGGGGGAAGTCCTGAAGAGCAGCTACCAGTTTATTTTTATGGAAGCAGATTCCCCTTCCAAATAATGACTCTCTCTCCATACCTCCTCTCCACATCCGTGCCCACAGATCCAGATCCTCATCAATCTCCAGGTATGGGCCATACTGTAGTTGTTAAAAACTTTTTTAATGTTGTGTTTCTTATCTAAATTATGTTATTTAACTCCGTACTTGTTAACTTTGAAATTTCTGTGTAATATTTTGTATGAAACAGCAAAGTTAACTTGGTGTTTGAGAATTATTAATGTGTTTTCAGTTCTTTGTTATGGAAAAAAATGTTTTCTTTTTAAAATCATTTTATTGGGGCTCATACAATTCTTATCAGAATCCATACATACATCCTTTGTATCAAGCACATTTATACATTTGTTGTCATCATCATTCTCAGAACATTTGCTTTCTACTTCAGCCCTTGGTATCAGCTCCTCATTTTTCCCCTCCCTCCCCACTCTACCCTCCCTCATGGACCCTTGATAATTTATAAATTATTATTATTTTGTCGTGTATTATACTGTCCAACATCTCCCTCCACCCATTTTTCTGTTGTCCATCCACCAGGGAGGAGGGTATATGTAAGCAGTTCCCCCTTTCTACCCCACCTTCCCCAGACCCTCCTGGTATCGCTACTCTCATTATTGGTCCTGAAGGGTTTATCTCTCCTGGATTCCCTGTGTTTCCAGTTCCTATCTGTACCACTGTACAGATCTAGCCAGATTTGTAAGGTAGACTTGGGATCATGACAGTGGGGGGGGGGAGGGGGGAAGCATTAAAGAACTAGAGGAAAGTTGTATGTTTCATCGTTGCTATACTGCACCATGACTGGCTCATCTCCTCCCCACAATCCTTCTGTAAGAGGAGGTCAAATTGCCTACAGATGGCTTTTGGGTCCCCACTCTGCACTCCCCCTCCTTCACAGTGATATGATTTTTTTGTTCTTTGATGCCTGATACCTGATCCTATTAACACCTTGTGATCACACAGGCTGGTGTGCTTCTTCCATGTGGGCTTTGTTGCTTCTCAGTTTACCTTCAAGCCTTTAAGACCCCAGACACTACACTATATCTTTTGATAGCTGAACACCATCAGCTTTTTGCTTATGCACCCATTGTGTCTTCAGCGATTATGTTGGGAAGGTGAGCATCATGAAATTCCAGTTTAATAGAACAAAGTATTCTTGCATTGAGGGAGTACTTGAGGCCATCTGCTACCTTAATACTAAACCTATGCACATAGATCTATTTCCCCATCATCATGTATAAATATATTTATATCTGTACATGCCTTTATTTAGACCCCTATAAATGCCCTTTACCTCATATTTCTTTTCTCTATTTACTTTTACTTTCCTCTTGTCCCTCTATCATATTCAGCTTTCAGTTGGGTTTCTGTAATTCCTCTTGGTCACATTGCCCTTGATCAAGTCCTACCAGGCCTCCTACACCCTCCTTGCCTTTGATTTTGGATCACTTATTGTTCCCTTGGCCCTGGGTTTGTTAACACCCACTTCCTTTCACCCGAATCCCCTTTTCCCATGTCACCCTGGAACCATAGGTCCCATTGTATTCTCCTCCAGATTGTTTATCCAGCCTATCTTATCTAGATAGACCTGTAGTGATGATAATATGCACAAAAAACAAGGCAGAGTAAAACTAAACAACAAACAAAAACAAAACAACAATAAAATATCAATGACAAAAAAAATATATCAATGACCAAAAAAAAGCCTGTAAACAGTTCAAGGTCTGTTTGTTGACATTTACAAATGTGTTCCGGTTGAGTCAGAGAGGGTGCCATGCCCAAGCCCCAAAGTCTATTTTTGGTCTTCTGTCGGGACTTCCTTGCTCTGTTCCCCTTGCTGTTCTGTTGCATGCCCTTAGTGTTTACCTGGGTGTGGTGGGGTCAGATCAGGCGCAATTCCAACTGTGCCTCCAGGGTTGTTCAGAACTCCTCTACATTGCATCCCAACCCTCCTAGAATGCATTAGCATCGAGGTCCAGGGTTCTACTGTAGTCGAGCAAAGTGTCTTCTTCAAAAGCATTCTCTTGCTGAGGTTCCCATGACCAGTTGACTGCCAAAGGCAGTGATCAATGTCCCATCTTTTTCTCTACTCTGTCCTCACCAGCATTTCAAGCAATTGACTCATCTTCCTTTCTTAATAATCTTTCTCTATTAGGTTTTTAGAATACCACAACCTCTTAGCATTCCTCTTCCCTGAGTGTCTCCTTTATCATCCATCTCTCCAGCTGGTTTCCCCATCTTCCTCCAGATTTTGATGTTGCAGAGACCCCGGGCTCAGTCCGTGGTGCTCTTCTCTTTTGGTCTATCTACACCCATGTTCTTGGTGATTTCATCCTCAAAGTTCTAATGACAAGGTGGTGATTCCTAGACAGTCTTTCCAGTCAAGATCGCAATGCCGTAATATAACTCCAACCCACTGCCATTGAATCCATTCTGACTGTAGCAGCCCTAAAAGACAGAGTACAATGGCACCTGTGGATGCTGTTTCTGAGGCTGTTGCTCTTTATCAAAATAGAAAGCCTCATCTTCTTCCAGCAGAGTGCCTGGTATGTTCGAACTGCTGACCTTGTGGTTAGCTGCCACCCACTATGCCACCAGGATTCATTATACTGTACTATATAGACTTGTGTAAGGAACTACAAACTTGACAGCTCGATCTAGATGTTTAAGAAATATTTCAAAATTCACACAGCCAAAACTGAACTCATTTGTCCTCTAACCTTCTTAGATCCAATTTTCCTCAGCCTAGTTCTTCATCTAATTAAATTGGGAAATATCGATAAACATTTAGCAAGTTCAAAAATTCATTAACTTACAAAGAAAATATAAATTCTTCCAAATAGAAATTAGTCATATGAGCCACAATTTGCTGATCACAATGCAGTTAAAATAAAAGTTAAAAAACTTAATCACTTTTCAAACACAAATCCTATCTGAATGATTTTCAGGTAATAATAATCAAGATTGAATTGCAATTTCTTTAGAAAATAATGGGAGGAAAACACTATAGATCAAAGCAGGTAGGATGCAGACAAGTAGGAAAAATGTATAGATTTAAGTGGTCTCATAGAAAACAAATTGAAAATAAATAAACATTCAACACAAGAAAATAGAAAGGAAACCACAAAACAACTTAAGAATGGTAAAATAAAGAAAACAATAAGGATTACAATAAAAACGGGTGGTATAAAAACAAAACTTAATAACACAGTGGTTTTAAAAAAGACTCAATCAAAATGTTTTTAATTGGCTCTTTGGAAAGATTATTTACATATGCTTTTTACCAACCTGGAGGTCTCAGGTAGCCCACATCACTAACACACTCAAAGATATTAGAATTTCAAATCCACCTAGCAGTATCTCAGGAGGCCTGGTGATCTACTCCCTCCCCACCCAAAATCATACATTTAGAACCTTATGGGCAGGATTCTATAATGAAATGGTGGAGTCAACTAATTTGCAACTGATTTATATAACAAATGAAATTACATGAATAAGGAGAAATGAAAGAAAATGGCAACAGGAATAAGAAATCTTAGGTACAAATAAAAAGAAGTAACTGAAATAGCAAAAAGAAATAAACAGATATATCCAAAAACTTTTCAAATGTATGTGAGAGAGGCCATTTCTTACGGAAAACACAGATTACTAATCATCCAAAAGAACCAGAGCACTCGATAGAGAACAATAAGGGAAGAATTTAAAAGTTAGCTCCCTTTCTCTTGTCACAAAATGCGTAACACTTGGATGCCTTTTCAGGTTATGTCGAACAACTTTAAAAGACTCCAAATGCCAAACTCTTTGCCAGCACGTCAATTCCGATTCACAGTAACTCTGAGGGACAGGGCAGAACTGCCCATGTGTGTTTCTGAGATTATAATTCTTTATGGGATTAGAAAGCTTCACTTTTCTCCCTTTAAAATACTACAATTAATATTTATATTGTTCCAAAATACAGAAAACCTTGGGGGAAATTTTCAACCTCATAAGGACAACCTAATTACGTCGCCACGTTGAGGTGAGGGGAACACACAAACAAAGGGAAGTTACTGACCAAAACCACCTGCAGACAGTGAATTATTGAATACGGCTGGTTTAGCCATGGTCTCCGTAATAACTCCCACCCAACAACGTCTTCCTGATGGGTCTGGCTAAGAGGCAGTGAGGAAAGATACTGATGGGATTTAGCTGCAAGCACTCGATTCATGGTGATTGCCATCCTGCTGGTATAAAATGAACCAGCTCAGAAGCAGGAGATGGCGATTTCCCTACCAGCAAGAGGCAGGAGTGGAGTGCATTCCCTGGACCACAAGACCCAGGTGTAGTGAACATCCACAATCCAGACACAGTTTTGACCTCAGAGGAGCAACAGCAGCCGAACCAGGAGTCTGAGCATGAGGCAGGGCGGTGGGAATTCCCAAGCCAAAAAGCAAGTACAGCTGAGTATTCTGGGAGTAGAGCAGGACGATGGCTTGTGGTGCAGGGTGTTGCTCGCACTTCATTCTGGAAGCTGAGTTCACTGACGCACAGAGCTGAGCTGCCTTCTTTGGATTGAGCCTGACAGTGGAGTGTCCTGCACTTTGGACTTTCAGTAGCGACCCTAAAGCAACTGTATCCTGAGCATTTCTCATATGAAGTGTAACTTATTAACTCCTACAATAAAACCCACAGTCATGAGTGTCATCTGTGAGCTCAGAGTGGCTATCTCAATAAATTAAAGAACCCAGCACAAAAACAGAGTACCATGGGAGACAGAGATGGAAGACTAGAGAGTAATGTGAGACTGAACACAATTCTAAATAAAGCTTTTAGTGAATTCAGTTTCATTAGTGTCGAAGAGTATAAGGGATTCAACTTCTTTTTAACCCAGGAATAGGAAAGCAACATAACATTAGGAAATAGGCAAGATATGACAAAATAATAATTTATAAATTATCAAGGGTTCATGAAGGATGGGGGAGCGAGGAAGGAGGGGAAAAATGAGGAGCTGATGCCAGGGGCTTAGGCGGAGAGCAAGTGTTTTGAGAATGATGAGGGCAATCAATGTACAAATGTGCTTTACACAATTGATGTATTATGGATTGTGATAAGAATTGTATGAGCCCCTAATAAAGCGATTAAAAATAATAAAATAAAATCTTTCTCGACTTCAATAAATAAAGACAAAAAAGGAAATAGATTCATGTAATCCACTACAATAACCTGTTGCTAACAAAATAACACAAAATGGTGTTGCTAAAGTAAAAAAAAAGCACTTTGTAAATTAAACTTTCCTTCCTGATTAAAAGTTGAAGTATGTGAAAAATAGAGACAACCTACTAAAAATGATAAAGGGTATAATATAAAAATATATCATAAACATCTTACTTAAAAATGATATATTAGAAGCATTGACATTGAAATTACAAACTGAACAATGGTGCCTTCTAGCAATACTCCTTTTTCACTTTATATGCTGCATTCCTGCATTCTAATATTTATTCATAAGGAGGCAATAGCATCATTATGCAAATGATATAATTATCGATCTAAAAATATCCAAAATAATTAACTAAAGTTCTTAGAACTAATAAATGTAACTTAATAAAGCATTAGATTAGAGACAACTGTTTTTGACATTTATATGAAGGCAAAGGAGACCTGGAGGCACTGTTGGGTAAGAGTTGGACGGCAAACCATAAATCCAATGGTTCAAAACCACCAGCCACTCTAAGGGATGAAAAAACATCTGTCTGCTCCCAAAAAGTCTTACCGGCTTGAAAACCTTACATAAGGTCATTCTGAGTGGGGTTTGGGGCTTATTTACATTTTGTTTTATTTTTTATGAAAATAATTAGTTAGAAAAGGTAACTGGGGAAAAATCAATTCACAATTATATATAAATAACTACTTAGAAAATCTCAAGAACCACAGAACAAATTATATTTTACTGAAGAACATGTTAAAAATGAACTGAGTAGATGGAGTAGCATATCACCCCCAAGTAAAAAAATTCAACATTAATAAGTAAAAGTAAATTCTATCAATTACTTTAAGTAACTCATAAAGTCAATATAATCCCAAGTTTTAAAAATTCATATTTATTCAGGGAGAATCTAAAAAAGTTTCAGTTCATCAGGAAAGGGAAATATACAAGAAGGGTCAAAATATTTGGGGAACAGAATCATAAAGTAGAGTTTGATCTATCAATTATGAAAACATACTATCTGTTCTCATCATTCAAAAGTATAATATAGGTATGGATAGTGAAAAAAGATAGATGAACCAAAATGAAGAGCCAGGGATTATATGTCAAGATATACAAAATACATATATATTACACACATATATGCTTAATAGATGATAAAGATGGCATTCCAAAATCATGGGAAAGCCATCTAACCCATTAGCAGGTTTAAGAGTGGGAGAAAAGTATGGACTATTGCAAAAATCATAAAGGAGACTGGGCTTACTGGTCAGAGACCAGACTGGTCCTTGGAACACCCGAGATAATGGCCCTTAGGCACGTGGTGGGTCTAGAACTGAACTCACTCCTGTGGTGTCCTGCTTAGCCTACTCATGTTGCCGGGGCTGTTGAGCCAGCTCTGGTTCACAGTGACTCCATGGACGACAGAACGAAACGTTGCCTGGTCCCATGCCATCCCACAATTATATTTGAGCCCATAGATGCAGCCACTTGGTCAATCCTGTTGAAGGTCTTCTTTTTCTTTCTTCTTCTTTTTTAATAAATCATTTTATTGGGGGCTTTTACATTTCCCATCACAAGCCATGCATTCATCCATTGTGTCAGGCACATTTGTACATATGTTGCCAACATCATTTTCAAAACATTTTCTTTCTACTTGAGCCCTTGGCATCAGCTCCCCTTTTTCCACTCACATCCCCACCACACCCCACACCCCAACCCCCACCTGAAGTCTTCCTCTTTTTCGCTGCCCTGCTACTTGACAAAGCACGATGCCCTTCTCCAGGGATTGCTCTCTCCTTGCAACATGTCCAGGATTCATGAGACCAATTCTCATTATCCTTTCTGCTCAGGAGCGTTCTGGCTCTATGTCTTCCAAGACAGAGTTGCTTGTTCTTTTGGCAGTGCATGGTCCTTTCAAAATTCTTCGCTAGAACCATAATTCAAATGCATCATTTCTGTAGTCTTCCTTGTTCTATGTCCCAAAATGGTGTTGGTAGTTGCCATCCAGTTGGTTCCAACCCATAGAGAACCTATGCACAACAGAACGAAACACCGCCTGGTACTGCAGTCTTCACAATTGTTCCTAAGCTTGAGCCCACTGTTGCAGCCCCTGGGTGAATCCATCTCCCTGAGGGCCTTCCTCTGTGCACTGCCCCTCTGCTTACCAAACCTGTGGGTCCAACAATAGACAGGGGTGAAAGAGGAATGATAACACTGGCTAGGTGTGCGCACCTTAGAATAATCAACATGTGAAATCAAAGGGCAGCATTTACCCAAAGACAACATTCAGAAAGATTAGGAAGAAGAAGGAAAGAAAGCAGCAAATGGGGAAGAAGCAGGATTAATTAATGGTGCATTGAGGTAATTCCAATAAATGAGTTAAAACAAAATGTGTATGAATTGTTCAAAATAAAACTGAAGATCTGCTCTATAATACTTTACCCCATTCACAATTAAAGTTATTTAAAATAATAATGGGAAAGGATATTGTTTGGATATGTAGTGTTAAGACAATTAGCTATTCATACAGGAAAAAATCAACTTGAATCTCTACATCACAGCAGCTACATAACTCTAAAAATATTAAAATAAAAATTATTAAAATGCATAATATCTAATAAGAAATAGATTAAATATTTTCATATTCTTGAGGTACACAAAGCTTTTTCAATAGGAAAACTACATAATATATTAAGGAAAAGTTGGCTATATTTGACAATAGTGAACTGTAAACATTTCATGCAAAACAGATACCATAAAACAAAGTTACACAATGAGTGACAGATTATGAGGAAATATTTGAAAGCAACAACAAAGAAATAATATTTATAATGTGAAAGAGCTTCCTTAAATAATAGAAAAGTGACAACACAATTTTTAAACAGGCAAAGCCTGGGAACAGTCAATTCCTAGAATGAAAAATATTTTTTAAAAAGAACATAAAAAGAGGCACATTCCCTCTAATTCAAAACCTGAAAGTAAACAATGTAGTGTTACGTGTTTACTCTGAAGAGAAAATACACACCCAACCCCAGCAAGGTCTGAGTTTAGAAAAACCTCATCAAATGTACAAATGTGCTTGATACAATGAATGCATATATGGATTGTGATAAGAGTTGTATGAGCCCCCAATAAAATGATTTAAATAATAATAATTAAAAAAATAACAGAAAAGCCTCCTGGACTCTTAAGGTAGGATTCATTGGTTCATTGATTCAATCCTGCTCTCTGAATTTGAGAATTTCTAAAACAAGTATCTCCAGTCCTTTCTCCGTCTGGACCCTCTGCTGAAACCATTCACCTTGGTGCTTCTGCTGGTATTTGAAATACTGGTGACATAGCTTCCAGCATCAGCATCACACCAAAACACAAACCACTACAGAACAAAAAACTGATAGGGAAGTGGGAGAAGATATAGATAATTGATCATTGTTGGCAATTAGAATGTGAGAGATGGGAACAAAGAGGAAGGAAGAGTAGTTGGAAAACATGGCCTGGGAAATAGAAATGATGCTGGAGATCATATGATAGAATGTTGCAAGACCAACAACTTTTTCACAGAAAATACCTTTTTTCAGCTGCATATGCATGGTCTTCACCAGATGGAATACACAGGAATCAAGCTGACATCTGTGGGAAGAGACCTGGCAAGCTGTGTGATAACATCAGAAACACCAGGCATGAAGAAAACCAAAGGTCATTAAAAAGATAGGAAAGGGGGGAAAGGGGTCAAAGTGGATGTTCAACGAGACTCTGAAACTTACTCTTAATCATAGAGTAGCTGAAGAAATGGTGAAGCAAAAGGAAGAAACAGGAACTTTTCAAAGAACAGTTCAAGAAGACAAAGTATTGTAATGAAATGTGCAAAGACCGAGAGATTGAAAACCAAAAAGGAAGAACATTCTCAGAATATAACACATTAAAAGAATTGAAAAAAAAGAATTCAAGCCTAAAGTTGCAAAGATTCTATGGGCAAAATATTGACTGACTCAAAAAACATCAAAAGAAGATGGAAGGAATACACAGAGTCACTGCACCAAAGGAACATTCAACCAATTCAAGAGGTAGCATCTCATCAGGAGCCAGTGGTGTGAAGGAAGAAATCCAAGCTGCAATGAAGACATTAGTGAAAAGCAAGGCTCCAGAAATTGATGGAATACCAATTGAAATGTTTCAGCAAACTAATGAAGCACTGGAAGCACTCACTGGTTTATGCCAAGAAATTCGAAAGACCACTCTGGCCAACCGACTGGAAAAGATCCATATTTGTACCCTTTCAATGAAAGTTGACCCAACAGAATGGTATTCCATTGACTCAAGTCCCAAGAAACAAAGGGTAGATAGGCCAGCTGTGAGATTCAAGCCAAGAAAAGAAGCGGCTCTCCATAATTTCTACATAGGTAGGAATAAACCATACCCCTGGGGAAATTTACACTCAGTTACACTCCACACTAATCTTCTTACAATGGCTTGACTGCTCACAGCAAATACCATCACTGAGCTGATTCTAGTGTGTTAAGTCACATTATGGAGAATTGCTAGGCCAGGACTGCCAAACCACTGGCAAACCTGATTGAGCCAAGTTGACACAGAACCTAGCCATCACAATAATATGCATATAAATGCCTCACATACCATGATACTACACCGTGGTCTTTTCAATCCACTTCAACCTCTTTTCAGTTGGAGAAGGAGTTAAAAACAAAGAGCCATCTGGATATGAATGAATCTCTGCCTTTTTGAAGCACTTGTGTAAGTCAAAAGAGACCGTAAAATCATAGAAATGTTTAATAATAAAAAATAGTCAAAATGTGAAGCTGTTGTTTCTCACCAGATCCTCCAAGTAGGTCTGTGCTTTCTGGGACTAGTGTTTCCATGTTTCTAGCCTTGTCACGAGGACTTCAGCACTCCTCCATGTACACCCCTTCAGAACAGCACGTGTGTCTTCCCTAAGGGACTAAAATCATGGTCCTATAACATATGTTTTGAGTTTGGGGAACAAAAGAAATCTGAAGAGCATGATTGGGGCTCTAGGGTGGATGGAATAAAGTTTTCCGATATAATTCCCCTAGGACAGCCCTGGCTACCATTGAAGAATGAGCAGATGCATGGTCATAATGGGAAAAAATACATTTGCATGGCTTTCCTGGCTTATTTCTGACAAATTCAATATTCTATTTTCTGAAAAATCTGCCAAGAGTGTTTTTTTGGCCCTCAAGAAAATCTATAAAAATCATGCCATTTTAAATGAGCCCCTACAAATCCACTCTAACCTTCTGAGCTGCCCTCTCTCTGCCTTGAAAAATGAGCCCAATAGTTCCCCTCAGAAGGCACTATTTTGATTGGATCTTGCTTTCTGAATTGTATTGGTAAATCTAGACTTGTACCCAGTTATAATTCATTACATAAAAGCATCTTTAGTAGGTTTTATTTTGCTTGAAAGATGGATGGAGAGAACCTCTTTTTGAATGAACTGACCTTTGAGCAATGTTTTTGGCAGGCATCAAACTGACAGCTTGCCAAAACCATGGAAGATGCAAACCATGTGTGAGCCAAACCTCAGTGGCTACCACATCAATGGGGATTCTATGGCCTTCTTTCACCCATTGCTCAACATTACGCACAGTTTCTTTGTGCATCAGGATAGGTGGTATCCTCTCTCTTTGGTCATTTTTGAGGACTTCATGACCTTTAAGCAACAACAACAAAAAGCTTGTCTGTGATGTTCACCCTCCTGATACTATCACTGAAAACAAAGCGGGTGCATAAACAGATGTGGTGAAGAAAGCTGATGGTGCCTGGATTTCTTCACCACAAAAGATATAGCATCTGGGGTCTTAAAGGCTTGAAGATAAACAAGTGGCCATCTAGCTCAGAAGCATAAATCCCACATGGAAGAAGCACACTAGCCTGTGTGATCATGAGATGTTGATGGAATCAGGTAACAGGCACCAAAAGACCCAAAATAAAATTCAAAAATTTTTTAACATAATTGAGAATGAGGGAGATTGGAGCAGAGACCCCCCCAAACCCATCTGTAGACAATAAGATATACCCTCACAGAAGGGTCACAAGGAAGGGATGAGTCAAGCAGGGCATAGTACAGCAATGATGAAACACACAATACTGTATTCTTCTGGTTCTTAAAGGCTTCCTCACACACACGCCCAGTCCACCCCAACTCTACTTCCATGACCCCAGTCCTGCCTTTCAGTTCTGGCTAGATTGGGGCACATGTACACTAGTACTGATAAGAGTTCATGACATATGGAATCCATGTCAGATAAACCCCTCAGGAACAAAAATGGGAGTAGCAATACCAGGAGAATAGGGAGAAGTGGGTGGGAGAGTGGAGGAAGAGGGAACTGATTGCAATGATCGACACATAATCTACCCACCAGGGGAATGAACAACAGAAGCGTGGGTGAAGGGAGACAGCGGTCAACCAGTGTAAGATAGGAAAACAATAATAATGTACAATTTATCAAGGGATTACAAGGGAGGCGGCAGGGGAGGAGAGCTGATACCAAGGGCTCAAATAGAAAGTGAATGTTTAGAAAATTATGGTGGTGACATATGTACAAACATGCTTGATACAACGAATGTATGGAATGTTGTAAGAGCTGTCAGAGCCCGCCAATAAAATGATTTAAAAATAAATGAAATCATTTTTAAAACACCTGATCTCTCTGAAAACTGCTTTTATGTGAGGCTTCATTCCTAGGAACTTTTTGCAAAACCTCGATAATTTGGGAAGAGGTCCACTTGAGTTTTGTTTTTTAAAAAAATGTGTGTGATAAGAGTTGTATGAGCCCCTAATAAAATGTTTTTAACAAAAATGTATTAGCCCTGACTTAAATTATTTTTCCCTCCGTGCCATAAAATGTATCCTTAAGAAAAGAATAAAGGCGCCCTAAGGAGTCTAAGATAAATGTATTACTGAGAGAACTGGTCTCCGTCCATTTGCAGAGAAATGTTTAAGCAAGAAGAAGCCATTGCAGCATCACCTGGGACCCTACTAGCAATACTCTTTTACTTACCTCCATCAAAGGGGTCTACCAGCTACCTGTTTGGTTTGTCACACTGCGGTGGCTTGTATGTTGTTGTGCTGCTAGAAACTAGGCCTATGGTGTTTCAAATGCCAGCACGGTCATGGTAGGTGGGTTCCAGATGGGTTCCCAAAGAAGGAAGGACAGCCTGGTGATCTACTTCTGAAAGCGTCCAGGGAAACACTGTGGATCACAACGGCCTGCTGCCTGTGTCTTGCTGGAAGATGAGTTTCTGGGGCAGGAAGGGATGGTGGCCTAAACCTGGACCTGAGTATGAAAAATGGCACAGGATCAATCACATTGAGTTCTGTTGTGCGTGGGATGGCCAGGAATCTGAGCTCACTCAATAGCAACAGATGCTAGAAGAGCTGAGAAATCAAAGTGATGCCGAGACCGTTTCCCAGTCCATCTTTAGCTGTTTCTTTGTTCAAGCAAGGTTGTAGAAACAGTTTGTCTGCAGAAAAATATCAGCGTCGTGAGTGTTGACATATGCCTGTGACAGTCTGTTCAGTAGAATTCTTGGTTCTGGCTTTTGAAATCATAGATCACAGCTATTGGGTCTATGGGTCACACCTAATGGTGTCTACTTTCCAACTTCCTGCGTGTCTAGGAGGCCATGTAGTTGTGATCATGGTGGCAGCAGCAACAATTGGATTTGGGTGACATCTACAGGGTTAACTAAGCATCGATCTCCAGAGGCTGTTGGATCTACATGATCCTGGAGCCCCAGTCCATTCCTATAGCCCTTTCAATTATTTTATAAGCATGAATGTCTCTGAATTAAGTCTCTTCATATTACCGTAAAATGCCTCAAAACCAAACTCACTGCCATCGAGTCGATGCAAAGTGTCGAACTGCCTCTATAGGTTTTCAAGACTAACTACTTACGGAAACAGAAAACCCCCTCTTTTGCCCATGTATCACAGTCCAATGTGTAACCAGTGTGCCACCAGGGATCCCCATTAATTCCCTAGATCAGTTATATTCCCTGCACTGCATCATTCGTAGATGAGAGTTATTGTATTGGTACAGGGACCCAAGCACCATCACACCAAGAGTTTATTAATGTTTCAGTCAAATTCCATCTTGAGAAGCAATCTCCCAAGTGACCAAATAGTATTTACCATTCCATTGAGTCAACTGTTCCTAAAGGCCTCTAGGCAATGGGTGTTGTCTAAAGGTTTGGCCACAAAGACATCCCTGTTGAATACCTCAGCCTTTAGTTAGCTAGATTAATTTTAATTAGCTTCAATTGAGCTAGATTAGCTCTAGTTGTCTCATTGAGTTTATGGGGGTGAGGAAGAGAATTGCTTGAGCAACTTTGTTGAAAGAATTACAATGGCTACTACATAAAGGAATAATTTTTACATTCTTAAATGAACCTACAGATTTCATGTTGATGATCGTCAAAGACCAAATTGATAGTCAAGCTTCTTAAATTTACATGGCACTTCATTGATCACAAAACATTACTAAACTTCTAGCAATGTGACAAACTAGACAGACATGCTCTATTGGCCTTCGACCAAAAAGAGACACATGAGGTCAAATGAAGCACCTGTGGGTGATCATCCTGGAACCCTGAGCTCCAGTGAGCACACAGCACACTGGGATGTGGACTGACTTGGAGAAGTGGCTAAACAAAAGTAGCAGAGCTCAGAGAGGAGATAGTTGGGTGGGTTGCTAATAACCTGATCTGCATGGCCATCTTGAACATTTGCAAGCAATATGTGCTTGGAACAGTGGCTGGCACACCAGTGCCTGGCAATGATTAAAATGGGGTTCCCCTAGGTTCCCCACACCTTTCTGGTGATCAGATGCAAACTCAACCACCACTTTTATTCAACAAGTGGCCAGTGATATCCCCTTCCACCTCCCTCATCCTTCTTCATCCCTCTCCCCTTCCTCACCCCGCAGGCCAGAGTTATACCTTCTTGAATCAAGTCTGGGCCCATCACCCCTGTATTTGAGGTGTGTGAGCTTCCCCACATCAGACCAGTAGAACATGCAGTACGTCATGCCTGGCCATCGCTGAACTAACAGGAATTCCCTCCTTAACCAGCATCCTTGTCTTCAACTGCCCTCCATGCCCAAAAGAATTTCTTCTGATCTCAGCCCCCATCTGAGCCAGCACAAATTGGGTTTTCTGAGACAACATGTAAGCTCAACAGGAGTTCTATTCAGGATGGCTGTCCCAGGCCCTCCCACCTCCCCCTGGGAGCACCTCAGCTAGCAGAGGATGCCTGTCCATACTGACCAACCTCTCTCACAATGGTCCCCTTTTCGTGGGTGTTTTTTCTTTCCTTTTCCTTTTCATATTTTATCCTTTTCCCTGGTTTTCCTTGATCCTTTTCTTTGATTTCTTTTATTCTTCCCATATTTCTTTTTCCTTCGTTTTTTTACTATTCATTTTCTTCCCTTCCCCCAGAGTCACTTATATATTATTTTCTTTTCTACCCTTGTCCTCACTTCCCTTTCCTTTATTTTGGTTTTAGATATTAAATTCTTTTTTCTTGATATTCTTTATCTGCTTTCCCCTGCATGTGGTTTTAGTTCCTATTTTTAATTATTTCTTTTTTGGCTTTCTCTCTCTCTCTCTTTTTCTCTCATGTTTGGTTTGCTTTGTTTTTCTTTTGTTCCTCCCAATGATAGACAACACCTGTGCCCACACAGCCAAGCCACTATCTTACTCCAGGAGCCATAGCTACTACTAGGCAATGGCCGGTACTCACTGCTGTGTCAGATTATCACTAATAGATAGACAAAGATGAACTCAAGTTGGATCAAATACTTAAGTATACAAACTAACACTATAAAGATCATTCATTAAAAAAACATAAGAACAAATGTAAGGACTCTAATACATGGTATAAATACGTTCTCAAATATAATGAAAAGCATGCAAGGAGCAGAATATAAGCCCCGTGGATGAGGCCTCCTAAACCCCACATACATCCAAACATTCCACCAAAAGAATAAAAAGACAGCCCACAAGCAATGTTTTGAGTGATGACATATCAGACAAGGGACTAGTCTCTAAAATTCATAGAAAACGTCAAATACTCAACAAGACAAAGTTAAATAATCCAGTAAAAAATGGGCAGGACTTGATCATGCTTACAGGTGAGAGACCATTGGGACCACCAAGGCCTTTGTTACCCTTCAGGTCTATAAATTAGGTCATCCCCACATTAAAATAATCAACCATTAATATAAAATGGATACTATTTACTCAAGGACAAAGTTCCAAGGGTTAGGAGAGAAGGGGAAGGGAAGCGGAGGAAACAGGAATGAGCAGATGCATTGAGGGAATTGCAATTGAGGAGGTAAAATGCGATGAACTGCTGAATGGAAACCTGATGATCTGCTCTGTACGTTTCCACCTACCATATATACTCATGTATAAGCCGAGTTTTTCAGCACAAAAAAAAATGTGTTGAAAAACTGAGGTTCGGCTTATACACGGGTCAGTGGTACCCCAGCAAGGTCAGCGTCTCTGATGACCTCACACCAGCTGAAGCTCTGCATTGGGATACGGATGATGGTGAGGAATCCAGTTTTGAAGGATTTCAACTCTACATTTTAGCTTGGTTGCTGATTGAGCACAGGGAATAGTACTCTTAAGGTATCATTGTTGATACCTTATTGTTTTTGTGCTGAAAAAAGGTAGATGGGTATCTGCTAACAATTTTTTAGTATGGCAGGTTAGTGAAATGAGATTTCCATTCTAGAAGCACTGTATTGAGTCCTTGATGTATTTTTAGAGAGCACTGGTTTGACTAGATTGCCATTTTAGCAAGCTTATCCTACAGGTTCCTTTCATCATAGTTATTCAGTCTGTAAAGTGCACAAGTAATATGAGAGGCTGGCATCAGAATGGGAGGAAGATTCATTAACAATTTGCCATATGCAGAAGCGACAGCTTTGCTTACTGAAAGTGAAGACCAAGCATTTACTGATGAAAATCGAAGACTACAGCCTTCAGTATGAATTACACCTCAATGCAAACAAAGCACAAATCCTCACAACTGCACCAGTGGACATCATGAGAAACAGAGAAAAGATTGAAGTTGGAGAAAAGATTGGTGAGATGGATTGAGAGCAATGGGTTCAAATGTAGCAATTGTGAAGATAGGGCCAGCCCTCTCCTCGGATAGACAGAGTCCCGTTGTGTGGTACATAGAGCTGCTTGAGTTGCAATTGAATCCACAGCACCTAAGAACAACCACAAAAAGCCTGGCTGTACAATGGAGGGCAGATTGGAATTTGAGAACATTCCAAAGAGAACATGAGAGCAGCGGGCATGTGGCCACTGGAGTTAGGAATCTATGTCTATGGTAATTTTCCACCAGAAAAACAATCGATGCTTCATGGAAGACACAAAGGGACTTGATTTGAGATCTATTTAACGAGACACGGATAGGCTCAATGGCTAGTGGATGCAAAAGAGCATGAAGTAAAGGCTTCTAGCTTAGGAAACTGGGGGCCAGAAAGCAGTGGGTTTAGACCAGAAACTAATGAATGTGGTACATGATGAATTGTAGGCATTAGCCATATAACAAGGCTGAAGGCAAAGATTAGTAGCAAAAATGCTTAAGTTAATACAATCATAGATGCCAGAATTAATTGCTACCATACAAAACTTGGTTAAGGATCTTAATTCTACCACATTTTAACTGTGTCGATCTGTGTGAGTAAATTTTCCTTGTGGATAAAGTAGAAATAATAATAAAAATGATGATGGTTGAAAGAACACCAGGATGGTGCTCAATAAATGCTTTCTTTCCTTCCTGCTACTCATTCTTTTCTTTTTACATACATCCATGTGTCGAGCACATTTGTACATTTGTTGCCCTCATCATTCTCAAAACATTTGCTTTCTGCTTGAGCCCTTGGTAGCAGCTCTTCGTTTTCCCCCTCCCTCCCCACCTCCCTTCCTCACAAACCCTTGATAATTTATAAATTATTATTTTGCCATGTCTTACACTGTCCGACGTCTCCCTTCACCCACTTTGTTGTTGTCCGTCCCCCAGGGAGGGATTTATATGTAGAGCCTTGTGATCAGTTCTCCCTGTCTACCCCACCTTCCCTCCACCCTCCTGGTATCACCACTCTCACCACTGGTTCTGAAGGAGTCATCTGTCCTGGATTCCCTGTGTTTCCAGTTCTTATCTGTACCAGTGTACATCCTCTGGTCTAACCAGATTTGTGGGGTAGAATTGGGATCATGATAGTGGGGGGAGAAAGCATTAAAGAACTAGAGGCACGTTGTATGTTTCATCCTTGCTATACTGCACCCTGACTGGCTCGTTTCCTCCCTGCAACCCTTCTGTAAGGGGATGTCCAGTTGCCTACAAATGGGCTTTGAGTCTCCACTTCACACTCCCCCTCATTTACAGTGATATGGTTCTTTGTTCTTTGATGCCTGATACCTGATCCCATGGACATCTCATGATATCACAGGTTGGTGTGCTTCATCCATGTGGGCTTTGTAGCTTCTCTGCTAGATGGCCACTTTTTTATCTTCAAACTTTTAAGACCCCAGATGCTATACCTTTTGATAGCCAGGCACCATCAGCTTTTTTCATCACATTTGCTTATGCACCCACTTTGTTCAGCAATCGTGTCGGAATAATGATCATGGAATGCCAGTTTGATAGAACAAAGTGTTCTCCACTAATCATTCTTACTGCCTGAGATTTACAGTCAGCCTCTGTGGCCATAAGAGGGAGAAAATTATCAAGGATTTCCTAGACATGTCTACTCTGCTTTATTTGAAGCAAAAAAATATATATATAGTGTGGTGGTTTAAGAATAAGACCCACAGATCCAGACATTGAATTGCAAAAACTAGGGCTTTCCATATAAGGTCTCTACATTCTCATAAATATATCATCTCTTGAACACAACTGTATAAATTCAATTTATTTTGAAGAAAAAAAAAGGTAGGTTACTGTCATACATTTCCATATGTGCGTGGAGAGGAATGCTAACTTACCAGTAATTGCCTCTCTCTCTGGTGGTATATCAACTGGAATTTCTGGATTCCTGTAAATGAACTCTTAACTCCTGGAATTGGCTAATTTAATAAGGGTTTCATTGAATATCTACTGGGAGTTGGCTCTTTAGGGAAGGAATATTAACAATTGACTGATCTTTTGAATTTTCATTATATGGCTTCACATTAAGAAACAAGTTCCAAATGTGTTTAGTTTGGTTTGGTTTTCAGAATAGTAATCAATGTCAGTTTATGATGTTTATGGATATTTGGGGGGAGAACATAGACATTTTTATCTGAAATCAGTGAGCGGTCTGGGTGTTTCTTACGTTTTACTTTTTCAGGAGTAGTTTCTAAATTGCTTGAAATGTCATTTAAAGACAAATAATTCAGGCATGCAATGGATATTGACTAGTGCATTTTCCACTAACATTTACTGACCTTTTAGGTCAATACGTTTTGATGTTTACTTAACAAGTCGATATAATTATTTCAGTTTAGTTTTAAATTATTTTACATTGCCAGAATCGTTCCTTTTTATGAGTTTAAGATTATTGCCCCAGTATGTTGACATGTATGTCAAAAACGTATTTCCTTGGGAATTAGAAGTGTCCTATTTGATCAGAGGGTCGGCTCTTTTCTTTCCCCAAGTAGAAGCAGGTTTGAAAATGACCATTTGTCTTTCTCCCTTGCATCTCATGCGCCCTTACTCCCTTTTAAGAGCTGTAATGTCTAGAAAGCTGCACCAACAATTAAGCCAAATCATTTTGTAAGCGGTTCTATGAAATGCAAGAGTGATTTTTTTCTTAAAGTCTAAATGTGTAACGCAGCTTACATGAGCATATAAGCATATTTTGCTTAAATTACATTTCCATCTGACAATATTAATTTCATCAAGGAAGCTTAGTATAAAATTAATTATTGCTATCATTTATATGATTTCATCTTCCCCTTCCATTGAAGCTTCAATGAGAATTCATCTACTGAAGGACATGGTTCACATTTTAACAACAATAATAAAGAAAATAACTAAAAATATTTCCCTCCTACTAGAATTCCGTGAATAAAGCCTTCTCTCTTAATGTCATCCACAATGTAACAATGTATTTGAAGTTCAGAGGAAATGTTTCCAGTTGGTCTAATTAGCACACATCTGGTCATATTCTCCTGCTGACATAGAACATTTCAGTTTCATTGACTTTGGTGAATAACCTTTTTTGACAGTGTCAGAAACAAGTTCCAAGAAAAATCTGAACAAGCATTCAAATGGCATACTATTGAACATGAAGATGAAGACAACTGATTTCATTCCCTTACCAATTCCAGGACACTAAGATTTATAGAGAAAATAGCTTCCACCCCTCAGAAATATTCCTCCTGACTCAAGTCCCCAATTCAGGCTACAGGACACACCCTCAAAACACGTAAGAATACCACACAGGTCACACATCCAACTGAGGCAACAGAATCCTTGGAGAAGACAGGAATCATTTCAGAGCTATACAAAGATAAGTTGAAGGTCCGTTTTCATATCTTAAACTTCCATTTATACTTTTTCCTAAAACTGAACAAAGAATCTGATTTTCCTTTCTTGTTTCTCCACTCAGTTATTCTGAACTGTGGGGTTCCCAATTCAGGAAGAACAGGTTTTCCTCTCATCCATTCTGAAATGAACTATGATGGAAAAACTTCCAGGGTCCCAAACAGTAATCCAAGAAAATGTAAAAGTTTTGTATTTGGGCATCGGGTGATTGGGGCAGCCTGATGATTAGGATTTGGTCATTGCTAACATGGCTAGTGTG
Organism: Tenrec ecaudatus; assembly: GCF_050624435.1. NCBI lineage: Eukaryota > Metazoa > Chordata > Mammalia > Afrosoricida > Tenrecidae > Tenrec > Tenrec ecaudatus. The sequence continues at coordinate 43,650,746 of NC_134544.1, forward strand.
TCTGTAATACATAAGCTCTCCAAGAGTCAGCAGTGTGTGGTTAGGTCTAGAAAGAAGACCTAACAATAAGAAAGGCGGACAGTAGGACAGACAGGGAGTTAAGGCAAGGGCTGGGTAAGCTCCACATCACCTGGTTTCTGGCCACTCTTTCTTCAAACCCTTAAGCAATATTGAGCCAAACTTGCTGGGGGCTCCGTCAGTCCACAATGGTCATCACTGTATTGGGGCTATGAATGGCCTTTGACTTCATTCTACCGTGAAAGGTCATTATGATTTTTTTTCCTTGCCATTTGAAACCACACTGGTTGACTGAAAGCTTACCTGTCAAATGTGCCCAGTTTTCTCAGGAATCCTGCAGTTTCACTTTTCTAAAGCAAAGGTGCCAATTTTGCTAAATCGCTGTGGCTATATTGAGCAAAGCCCTTCCCTCAGAATTAAAATGCTAAACCAAAAGTACTCCCAGTTTTCAGAAATGATTCACTCTTCCACTCCAGACCCAAGGGGGTTGATGCTTTTAGCAAAATTTAATGACTTTCAGGATGCATTCTTTTATAGTCATGCTTATTTCTCTATGCAATTATATTATAACCACATAACTAGAAATTTGAATGGCAAATTCCTCCAAAAAATCAATTTTGTTATCCTTAGATCCTATTGTTGCCTCGAATGCTTTGCCTGTTAACACCATGCGGTTAGTTGGATTCTTTTTGTCTCCATACAGATTTCCTCTAACATCTAGTGGAAGTCCTTTCTTCCCTCAATATATACACCACATATATTTTCACGTATCTCCCTCAAGGAAAGAGAAAAGAGGTGGCGGCTGAGGAAAGGAAACGATCATGGACAATTCTGCTTCCTCTCCATCCTTGAGCTACTCAAAGGCCCGACAGGTTGTATGTCCTTCCAGTCAATTGTGCCCTGTTTAGCCGAAGGCACTTAGTAATAACACCCATCCATACACACATATCTCTCTTCCTCAACACAGGGGCAAATAATGCCCGCTTCCTGGGCATTCGGCTAGAACTCATAGAAGACTCAAATTTAAAATTATTATTTTATGGTAACTAAGTCAATCTTTCATGGGGTCCAGAGTAAGCTAAAGCCCTGCATTATAAAAAATGAAGCCTTGCATAGTTTTGCCAATAAACACAACAAAAATGGCTTCTTGAATTTTCAACATTATTTTAGAACTGTGGAGACAGTCTAGCAGCAGTATCAGTAACCCCATTATTTGCATACACAATGGATTTAAGGGTTGTTATTAAGAGTTTCCCACTTCCATGGAGATTACTGAAAGCAATCACCTGCGTTCATCTGGTAACAAAGCAAAACAAATTTGGCCTTCTCATTTACATTACATTTGTTGCATCTTCAAAATTAATTTTAATTATGGAATTTTACATTTTAACATCATTCTTTCCAAAAGTGCAATATATAGTTTTAGAACATTAACTCTATTCTCTCTTTTATGATCATTTTTAGTCACCAATGAGTGAGAGGTCACCAACCCAAGAGAAGAGCTATCTGTAGCTCAAGTGTGTTGCCACTATGTGAAGTGTGATCAGGGTTAGAGTCCCTTTTCAGAATTAACGGAAAATTCCCAAGAGGTATGCTAACTGTTTAATAATAAAAATACCATCTAAAACACTCTTGATACCTCCTTCCATTTGATTTATTTCAGTGATAATAATTGATTTGACCTTTATAAGGTATAAATAGAGGCAAGTACATATGTAAATATATTTATGTACAACAATAGGGACATATATCTATGTAGATATATTTAAACGCTAAGTATGAAGGTGGCAGATGGACATTGGGCCTCTACTCAAGAACTGCCTCAATGCAGGTTATTATTGTTCTATAACCTGGCATTCTGTGATGCTCATCTTCCTTACATGATTGCTGAAGATAAAATGGGTGAAATAAACAAATGTGGTGAAAAAACTGATGACGAACAAGTGACCATCTGGCTTGGAAGCAACAAAGCCCACATGGAAGAAGCACACCAGCCTGTGTGATCATGAAGTAGTGACAGGATCAGCTATCAGGCATCAGAAGACCCAAAACAAACAAACATATCAATGTGAATGAGGTGGGATGGGGGCAGAGTGGAGACCCAAAGCCCACCTGTAGACAATTGGACATCCCCTCATAGATGGGTCACAAGGAAGAGTTGATCCATTCTTCTAGTTCTTTAATGCTTCCTCATACCTACTATCATGACCCCAGTTCTACCTTACAAATCCAGTTAGATCATAGCATGTACACTGGTACAAATAAGAGTTCTTGATACATGGAATCCAGGCCAGATAAACTGCCCAGGAACAGTCATGGAAGTAGCTAGCAATTCCTTGTGGGTAGAGGAAAGTGGAGGGGCAAAGGGGAATCAATCTCAATGATCAATGTATCACCCCACCCCACCCTGGGAGATGAACAACAGAAACATGGGTAAAGGGAGACAGTGGATATTATAAGATATGAAAATAATATTATTTATAATTTATCAAGAGTTCATGAAGATGAGAGGGTGGGAGAGGGAAGGTATAAAAAGGAGCTGATATTTAAGGCTCAAGTAGCAAGAAAATGTTTTGAAAAGGATGATGACAACATATGTAAAAATGTGCATGACACAATGGATGTGTGGATTGTTATAAGAAAAAGAGTCCCCCAGCACCGGAGACACAGTGTGGGAATTGCACCTGACCTGATCCCACCACACCGAGGCAAATCACTGGGGGAGTGCAGCGGAACAGCAAGGGAATGGAGTGGCAAGGTCCCCAGGGAATTCTGAAAGTGGACTTTGGGGTCAGGGCGTGGTGCCCCAACAGACTGGACTGGAAAACGCTCCTAAGGGCCAGCAAACGATCCCTGAACTAACTACAAGCTTTTCTCTTGTGAACTGTTTTGTTCTGTTCTTTGTCAGTGGTTTGTTTTTGTTGTTTTGTTGTCTGGTTGTATACTGTTGCTTTGTTTTCCTCTGTCTAGTTTTCATGCATGTTAGTGACTCCACAGGTCTGTCTGAATAGGACAGGCTGGATGAACTATCTGGATGAAAAACAACGGGACCGACAGTTCCGGGGGGACTTGGGGTGGGGGGGTAGGGGAGGGAAGGAAGTGGTGTTAACAAACCCAGGGACAAGGAAAAAACATGGGACCCCAAATGGTAGAGAAGGGGGAGTGGCAGGCCTGGTGGGAAATGATCAAGGGTAAGGTTGCTTAGAGAAGAGGTATACTCTAGCCCAGGTGGCGATGAAGCATGGTAGTAGGACAGGAGGAAGGTCAAGGGAGATGGAGGAAAGAGCTAGGAGTCAAAGGGCATTCATGGAGGTCTAGACAAAGACATGTACATGCAAATATATATAGGAGGATGGGGAAATAGATCTATGTGTCTATATTTATAGGTCAAGTATTAAGGTGGCGGAAGGACCTTGGGCCTCTACTCAAACACTCCCTCAATGCATGAATACCTTCTTTTATTAAATTGGAACTCTATGATGCTCACTCTCCCGACACAACAGCTGAAGCCAAAGTGGGTGAACAAGTAAATGTGGTGAAGAAAGCTGATGGTGCCCGGCTATCAAAAGAGATAGTGACTGGGGTCTTAAAGGCTTGAAGATAAACAAGCGGCCATCTAGCTCATAAGCAACAAAGTCCACATGGAAGAACACACCAGCCTGTGTGATCGAGTGGTCCCAAAGGGATCAGTTACCAGGCATCAAAGAACAAAAAATCATATCATTGACTGCACACCTCCATGATAGGATCGCTGAAGACAAATGGGTGCATAAGCAAATGTGGTGAAGAAAGCTGATGGTGCCCGGCTATCAAAAGAGATAGTGTCTGGGGTCTTAAGGGCTTGAAGGTGAACAAGCGGCCATCTAGCTCAGAAGCAAATAAGCCCACATGGAAGAAGCACACCGGCCAGTGCGATCACGAGGTGCCCAAGGGACCAGGTATAAGGCATCATGCAAAAAAAAAAGATATAAGTGTGTGTATGTATGTGTATATATGTGTTTATATATATGTATATATATATCATATTAAATGAAGGGGGAAGTGCAGAGTGGAGACCCAAGGCCCAAGTGTCGGCCAATGGAGATCCCCTCATAGAGGGGTTTAGGAGAGGAGATGGGTTAATTAGGGTGTGAGGTAGTATCGATGAAGAACACAGCTTTCCCCCAGATCCTGGATGCTTCCTCCCCCCAACTACCATGATCCGAATTCTACCTTGCAGGGCTGGATAGGACAGAGGCTGTACACTGGTACATATGAGGGTTGGAGGTACAGGGAATCCAGGGTGGATGATACCTTCAGGACCAAGGGTGTGAGGGACGATGCTGGGAGAGTGGAGGGTGAGTGGGTTGGAAAGGGGGAACTGATTACAAGGAGCCACATGTGACCTCTTCCCTGGGAGAGGGACAGCAGAGAAGGGGGGAAGGGAGACTCCGGATAGGGCAAGATATGACAAAATAACGATGTATAAATTACCAAGGGCATATGAGGGAGGGGGAATGGGGAGGGAGGGGGGAAAAAAAAGAGGACCTGATGCAAAGGGCTTAAGTGGAGAGCAAATGCCTTGAGAATGATTGGGGCAGGGAATGTATGGATGTGCTTTATACAATTGATGTATGTATATGTATGGATTGTGGTAAGAGTTGTTTGAGTCCCTAATAAAATGTAAAAGAAGAAAAGAGAAAAAAATGATTAGGGCAAAGACTGTACAGATGTGCTTTATACAATTGATGAATGTATACGTATGAACTGTGAAAAGAATTGTATCAGCCCCAATAAATTGTTAAAATAAATAAATTAATTAATTTTTTTAAAAAAGAAATAAAAAAAGAAAAAGAGTCCCCAGTAAAATGATTTAAAAGAAGAATAATGGATTTTTCCAAGAGCCAAGCATATTCATTAGAACTACTAGGATTTCTGTGATGCCCACACAAAGACCAATCCACACAAGCAATTATTAAATACTCCCTTTATCTCTATTGTATTGGGATAACCTAGCTTTGGGTGTTTCTCCTAACATAAAAGTGATGCTTCTTTCTCTCACCAATTGCCTAAAAATTTCATGTTCACCAGCTATTATAATTTTGGGGAAGAATACTCGAGACTAGCTAAAATTAGAATGTAATTGATCACAGTCAAGGAAGAGGTCTGGGTGGCAGGAGCTGTTCCAGTTGAATTGAAAGTAAATATTTAAGCTAAAAGACCAACTCTCCTCTATAATCAGAATTTCAAATGTGCAATGGAAAATAGATGTTTCATATATTTAAAATCAGCCAATATTTTTATCAACGGGGCAGCCAAGTGTACCCTATGTGAGCTATTGCCACTTCTCTGAAATAAGACTCAGCACACATGCCTTGTTCCTATGATAAAGCAGCTGGTAGCTGCCTTCACTCAAGGTTTGGAATCACAAAGGAACTATTCATCGGGCTTTATTTTCTTCTCCTTGCTTAATTCACTTACTAACTTCCTGGAAGAGGTGACAACTCCACTGTACCTTAAAAAATAAGTAGGGATTATTCAGATCAAAAGGAGGAAGGAGAATGTCCTGAGTAGAGTGGGTGGGTGAGTGAAGGTCTAAGATGAAAATGATTGTGTTTCCCAAATATACAGTGTGAAAGGGAGGGAAGAGGGAGGATGAGATGGAATTCAAGGTCCTAGTCTCTTGGGAGGTTTTGTAAGCCAGATGGAAGACTTGAAACCTAACGCCGAGGCAAAGGGAAGCACTTGTAGAATTTATAATGAAAGAATGGCATGGTCCCACCAGCTCTCCTTTTGGTATCCATAAGATACAGTCATTGGACAGACGGGGTAGTGGTTAGAAAGAGTAAAGGCAACCATATCAAAGGCATGCGTGATGTGCGGTGCCTGGAAACATGGACACAGGAAAATCATTCTTTCAGAGGGGCAATAATGAGTCGGGTTGCCTCGTGCTTTGTTTGAGATTTGAAAGGAAGTTCACTGCATACTAGTGAAGGGCCTGTGCTTTCCCACTTCAGAGGTGCCAGTCAATTACCCTACAGTGCACATGACTGTTTAGAGGTATACAGTAGCCCTGCCTGGAGCTAAGAGAAAGCACCTCTATAGAGATGGCACTTGAATATCATCAGCATGTATGAGGAGATGGTCGTTGAAGCTCACGGATAGATTAATCGCTCCACGTCAAATAGTGCCAAAGAAGAAGTCCGAAACTGTAGTATTTGCTAAACAGGCAGGAGAAACCCAAACAAGATGCCGAGAAAATGGGACAAGTAAGTCACCAACACAAGGGAAGAGGAGCCTACACTTTAGGTATATTGCCCACCATGTGAAGTGTGGTCTGAGTTTCTTTGCACACTTAGCTGAAAATCCCCCTAAACTTTCCAAGACATAGATTAGCGCACAACTAGGTCGTTGCAGGGGTCTTGGTGGCACAATGGTGTATTGGCTCGGGTGCTAAGCAAAAGGTTAGCTGTTCAAACTCACCAACTGATTCATGGGAGAAAGATTGGCAGTTGTTTTCCATGAAGATTACAGCCTTGGAAACCTGTAGGATGTCTGCTCTGACCTCTAAAGTTGCTATGAATTGGAGCATAGGTTTGTTTATTTGTTTGTTTGTTTGTGGCTTGGGGTTATTTGGTTCATAACTCTTTGCAGCCCCATAGGCAATGAGGAAACAGGAGTGTTATGGTATAAAGGAGCAAAGAGAGCATCCGATGAAAGGAAACTAGGTTCTACAGCCCACCATTGTTTTAGCTAGAAGACCTTAGGGAATCGCTTTCTCTACCGTAGGGACATGCAAGCCTAAGACTAGTAGCTTAGACATTCTTTCAAGCTAATAATCACAGCGACACGGTATGTTGTAATGAATGAGCACATCACTGCTTTTATGTCCTCATGGAGAAGGTGATCCCTGGGTTAACTTTCCTACATGAGAAAGAGTTTTCAGAATATCTTAAAGGAAATGAAATTTTTTATGCAGGAAAAAATGGCATAAACAGGGCTTGGAGATGTGTGAAAGCTGCATTGTCAGTTCAATATATCTAAAATAAAGTATGCAGAGGCCAAAAATATTGCCATTAGAAAAGTGAACATGGACCTGAGTGGTTACGGCAGATCTGTTGTCCTACAGGCAATCTCCAGGCTATGAAAGTGGTCTGTCCTAACCATATCTTTAAGAATTTGTAGGCCACTCAAAATCTATGCACATGGTTCTTATTCAGCCTTACATGCATGCAAGAAAAGGCTCAAATTCTTTTCAATTATTTAAAAGCTGTACATGTAGCAAGTCAAGGTGATTTCGATGAAGAACTTGTTACAAGGAGGGATTGTTTCAATCACTTCAAAATAGTTCTCAGTTCAGTCAGGGCCCAGGAAGCTCACAATAGGTGGTACCAATAATCTGAGGAGCTAGATTATGTAAAGAAGAATTCGGCAGCAAGACTGAAGCAAGGCTCATTAACAACCTGCAAGATGCTGATGATACAACCTTCTGGCTGAAAGTCAAGAAGGCTTGAAGCACTTACTTCTGAATATTAAAGACTGCATACAGCCTTTAGTATGGACTATAGTTCAATGAAAGGGAAAAACTCACAACCGGACCAATAAACATCATGATAAATTGAGAAAAGATGGAGTTGTCTAGGATTTCGTGTTACTTGGGCCCATATCAAATCCTAACTGTCAGGAGATCAAATGGTATATTGCACTTGGGCAATACAAAACAAAAATTCCCTTAAAGTGTTGTCTTTTTTTTTTTAATGGAAAGATGTCATTTTGATGACTCAGGTGTTACTGCCCTGAGCCATGGTATTTTCAATCACCTCACCTGCATTCAAAAACTGGACAGTGAATGAGGAATATTGAAAGAGAATTGATGGCTTTGAATTATGGGATTAGCAAAGAAAATTGAACATACCATGGACTATCAGAAGGGCAAAAGTCTATCTTGGAAGAAGCTCATCTAGAATATTCTTTACAATCAAAGATAACAGAGCTTGGTCTCTCATCTTTTGGACAGTGATTCATCCCCAAGAGGGTCAGGGAACAAGAGGAAGGTCCTCAGGGAGATGGACTGGCACAGCGGCTACAACCATGCCCTCAGACATAGCAAGGATTATGGGAATGGCTCCGGGCTGGGCAGTGTCTGTCTGGTTGTACTGCTACAAAGGGTCACTATGATTGGAACTCACTGGACAGCAGGTAGCAAGTTAGCAGCGTGCTTGTTGGACCGGGCAGATTTTCCCAAATTCAAGAAGCTGCTTGATTCGCTGACAGAAATTGATATGGATTCAAGCACATGTAAAAGAGCAACAGAAATAACATTTTTACATGTTGAAAATTTTCCAGGTTAGAATGATAGAGAGGGTTTGGAGAATGATAGAGATTTTCACTAAAATTGAGAACAGGGGGGAAAAAACAAACAGAAGTTGGCATGGGTTGGGTATTCACTTCCGCTCCATTGGGTGGGACTCAAGTTGCCCCCAGAGGACTGGGAGGATAGCCATGGGGATTCCCATGCTGCCATCTCCATGGGAAAGAGCGCTGTTTGTGCAGTGGATAAGCACTCCGGGTTGTGAGCCTGTCAGTCACTGCATAAGGGAACCATGTGGCAGTCCACGTCCATAAAGAGTTACAGACTGGGAAAGCCTAGAGAGCAGCTCTGCTTTGTCCCTAAATTGGACTCGACTCGGTGGCAATGGGTTTGACTTCTGAGGTTCAATTCCCTATGGCACACAGACTGTCCCATCTCTCGCACGCGGAGCACCTGATAGGTTGACACCGCTGACCGTAGTTAGCCACCAGGGCTCCTTAAAGATTGTGACCATTTCGTGTTGAACGTACTGAGCTAGGGCTATATTTAGCAACTTGGAGTCTGGAACTCAGAAGAAAAGTGTGGATGTAGATTTGAGGGTTATTTGGGTGGATGATGATGGAAGCCAGGGAAATAAGTAGATACATCAGGGTATAGGTAACAAAGAATAGAGAGTTCTGATCTGAACCTTAAGCATTCAACGAGAAGAAACAGGGACATGGGTCTGAGGTAAGAGGAAAACCAGGAAAGAATGGTATCAGCGTCGCTCCTTCATTGTTTCATATTTCTCTTTGTTTCCTAAAGAGTCTTAACGTTAGAAAAGAGGTATGAATGACCTGTGGCATTACAAGTCTGAATCTAAAATCTGATTCTCACTTTGCAGTGAGTAAGAATCACACCTGCCTTATTTGGGTACCATCCTACCAGTAACAGTCTCAGAAACGCACAGGGATGGGTCAGCCCTGCCCTTGCCCGATAGGGTTGCTGAGTCCGCATCCACTTGCTGGCAGCGAGTGCAGTGTTATTGTTGTTTTTCAAACATAGAATGAAATCATCTCTCAGTAAATATTGGGCACATACATTCATTTTAAAAGAGTGTATTTGATCAAGTTTTCTGAAAAAGATCAATAATAGTGCCTTACTAAACTTCACATTGTGTTCTCCACAAATGAACACTCAGACTCAGAGTTAAGATTCTGGACCCCATCTTCTCAAAGTTCCTAAAGTATCTCACTACCCTTTGTTGTGCAAAAGCCAGACGCTAAGCTTTGGGAATAGCAGGGACCCTGGAGTCCGGCAAGTCTGATTTCCAACCACAGGTCCGGCAGGCCTATCTCTTTGACCTTGAGCAGCCATAGGCTTGTGCTACAGCTGAGCTTCCTCACCTGCAGCATGATAATCAAGCACGTGTAACATTGGGAGTGTGAGCTACGCGAAGTACCCGAGCCGTCACGGCCATAAAGCAGATGCTCAGTGAACGGTAGAGCCCTTCTCCTGGGTGGCAGCGTTGCCTCTGTGGGAAGTTTCCCCAAAAGAACAGCCAGGAACAAAACGTGCTCCCTGGAAGTTCAATGTTTCCTCTGTGGTTGTGGACCTGCAACGTCATCACGGGCCACCAGGTGGTAGTGGTGCCTGTGAGGGGACCTGAGGTGGGCGGTTCTTCACATCAGGGTAAATAATTAACTTCTTGGTGCTAAACTGAGTTCTGTTACCAGTGGACTTTTTTCGAGAGCCCTGTGAAACTAATCTCTACAAATTGAAATCAAACCACGCCCACAAACACATTCTAGATAGATAGAGATACATAGATACATAAAGAGAGTGATCACACTGCTACATACAGCATAGAGGATGAGATACAGAGTATCTCATATATTTGATATGAGACTTGATGGAAATGAACTATTTAGATGCACATTACTACCTTTAAACGTTTTAAAATTATTTCTTAACTTAACCAAACCTTAGTTTTAATTCGCTCACATTAATCACAATTCATTCTTACATTGGCAAAACGCTAAGCGCCTCTGGACTGTGTTTCACTTTAAGATTTGGCAAAGAATTGCCTGGAAAGGGCCCTCCACCCTCCTTCCCACCTGCCAGGGGATTAAATCCCCCATTTAGAGGCTCAGACCAAGCCACTTCAGCCACTACTTACAAGAACATCTTGGCCCCTAGCTGCCATTTCAGAGCTTAGACCTCTTCCTAAGTCTTTATCCCCAGTAATTGGGGTGGGAGGATCCCCAAATTTGATTATTCTTGATGTCTGATCAAAACCGGTTACCAGACTTAACCCTGTTCTGGGCGCCTGAGCCTCTGTGTGTGCTTTGGGACGCCACTTCACCAGCTTGCCCTGAGCGCTGCGTTCTGCTGATGTAGGACATGCTTGTGCGGTGTGACCATGTAAGCATATCAACATGAAGCATGCTCTTCTCTTCTCTAACTGTTCAACAACTTGGAATGCTTTCAAGTAAGTTGTTTGTTTGTTTTTTTCTAAATTTAAATATTTTTTAAAGGGCATCCTGGTTCTGACGGTTTCTTCCCTGTGGTGCAGGTCCTGGAAGCACCCTGAAGAAGGAAACCGGAGGCTCCTTTTTTAATTTTAATACTTTTATTGAGGGTTCCTACATCTCTTATCACAATCCATACAATCATCCAGTGTGTCAAGCACATTTGCACATATGCTGCCATCATCATTTTCAAAGCATTCTTTTCCCACTTGAGCCCCTGATGTCAGTTTCCCATTTCTTCTACCTCACTCCCCCGCCCACCCTCCCTCATGAACCTTTGATAAGCTATAGATTATTTTTTCCATATCTTGCATCATTCTCCATTGCCCCTCATCCACTTTTCTGTTATTCATCCCCCTGGGAAGGGATTTAGGGTGATCCTTGTGATCGATTCCCCCTTTCTCCCCCGACCCTCCCCTAATCCTCCTGGTACCTCCACTCTCATTGTTAGCCCTGAGGGGTTTATCTATCCTGGATTCCCTGTGTTGGGCGTTCTTATCTGTAGCAGTGTGTATTCTCTGGTCTCATCTGATTTGTAAGGTAGAATTGAGGTCATGATAGTGGGGTGAAGGAAGCACCAAATATCTAGAGGAAAGTTCTGTGTTTCATTGGTGCCTATACTCCACCCTGACTGGCTCATCTCTTCCCTGTGACCCCTCTGTGAGGGGATGTCCAATTGTCTACAGATGGGCATAGGGTCTCTGCTCCACACCCCGCCCCCCCCCCCCCCGCCACTATTCACCTTGGGTATGGTTTTGTTCTGGGTCTTAGATGCCTGATAAGTGATCCCATCAACACATCATGATTACATAGGCTGGTGTGCTTCTTCCATGTGGGCTTTGTTGCTTCTCAGCTAGATGGCTGTTTGTTTATCTTCAAGCCTTTAAGACTCCAGATGCTGTATCTTTTTTTTTTTTCTCAACATTTTACTAGAGGCTCATACAACTCTTATCACAATCCATAGATACATCAATTGTGTAAGGCACATTTGTACATTCATTGCCCTCATCATTCTCAAAACATTTGCTCTCCACTTAAGCCCCTGACATCAGCTCCTAATTTTCCCCTCCCTCCCTGCTCCCCCTCCCTTATGAACCCTAGATAATTTATAAATTATTATTTTGTCATTCTTGCACTATTCAACGTCTCCCTTCACCCATTTTTCTGTTGTCCATCCCCCAGGGAGGGGGTTATATGTAGATCCTTGAAATCAGTTCCCCCTTTCCACCCTATCCTCTCTCCACCCTCCCAGTATCACCACTGGTCCTGAAGGAATCATCCACCATGGATTCCCTGTGATGCTCTATCTTTTGATAGCTGGGCACCATCCACTTTCTTCACTACATTTGGTTATGCACCCATTTTGTCTTCAGCAATCGTGTCCAGTGTATGAGCATCACAGAGTGCTGGATTGTTAGAACAAAGTGTTCTTGTGTTAAGGGAGTACTTGAGTTGAGGCCCAATGTCCATCTGCAACCTTAATTCTTAACATATAGATATGAGTACATAGTTCTACTCCCCTCTCATTATATATATATATGTGTGTGTGTGTGTGTGTGTGTGTGTGTGTGTGTGTGCATGCCTATAATTAGGGCTCTATAAATGTCCTTTGAGGGGGCTCCTTTTTATGCATATGTTTATGCACATGTTTGTCAGGCTTTTCAATACCTCTCTATGCCCTTGGAAATTCTGCAGTGAGATGAAAAGGAGCTAACTTAAGGACATCCATCCAAGTACTTTATTTCGCCGTGGTAGATGCAACAAATAGAAACAAAGGTTAAGTACTTGACTGCTAACCCAAAGGTTGGTGCTGATGCCTGCCCAGCCGCTCTGTGAGAAAAAGGCCTGGCATCAGCTCCCATAACAACATCCCCTATGTGAAAGTTTTACTCTGTAAGCTGGGGGTGCTATGGGTCGAAGTGGGCTCAAGGACATCTAACGAGATGCAATGAAGGGACTCTGAAAGCTGTTTCCAGGGAAGCAGCTGCACAGGGCTTGCATTCACTTTCAGCAGAGTGGTCCTTAGACTTTAGGTCAGCTTGCACTTGTGGAGGGGTGGAGTCCAACCTGTCAATCAAGTCACAGCCTGTTGATGCCTCCCGGTTTGGGTGGGGAGGAAGTTTTTATAAGAGAGAACCTAGGAAATTCTTCCTCTCTTTCTGATCCTTCACTTTCCTTCTTACCGGGACTTCATTGGGACTCTGTCTCCCTCCCACCCTGAGAACTGTGGGTGCCCTGCCATGTGTCTCATGACCTTGGATCCATGCAACCCTGCACCCATCGGCCTGTGATCTTCCTGCCCAACCCTTCTACACCTTGGTCTGCAACTGTTTGCATAGGAAGAGGGTTCCAGCTAGCCTAGCATCAGATGCCTCGGCCTAAGTTAGACTGGAGTGGGTGGGGATACTTTCTTGATATTAAATTCCTTCTCGATGTACCTTCTTCTTATGCATAGATGAATCCCACTGGGTTTGTTTCTCTAGACAACCCAGCCTAACACAAGCATCGACATGTTGAGTGAACGTGGTGGTCATTCTTGGTTCCTCACCTGCTCCCACTCAGCAATAACCAGGTGTATAGACAAACCAGGCGGTTCAGGTAGCTGAGTCACCCTACTGTGTGCATGTCTGAGTTGACACCTTGGGCCACTCCAAAGAAGTGATGCTGAGTTCACACAGCTTCTGAAGGGAAAACATTCCAGCTCCCCTCCATGCCCCACAAGCCCCTGATGGCAAACTTTGAAAACAACACGCCAGACCTTCAGCTTCTCTGTCTTTGATTTGTCCTCTGTCATTCCTTCTCCTCTTCTTTTCCCTGAATTGTCCCTTCACTTGATGTATAACAGAGAAAGAGGTGACATGTGGCTATAGATAAAATATTGAGATATGGTGCCTGAGAGGATTCGGATTAGACTCAAAAGTCCCCATATTTTAAGAAGGTACAAGTAGGGGAAAATAGACACTCTTGTTCATTGTTAGTAGGATAGAATGATCTAACACTTTTCAAACAAAGCAAAATTATCCATAACTTTTGACCAAGCCATCCTACAGCTAGACTATTTTCAGATCCATAAGGATATCAATTGCAGCACAAGTTCATATAGCAAAAAGAAATAGACAACCCAAGTGTCCATCAATTGGAGAATGGTTTGTTAAAATATGATTCATCCATGCAGGAGGATCCTATATACTTGTCAAAATAGCATCAAGTGGAATAATGGAAACAATGTAAAAAAGTCTAGCTCTCAGTAGTAAAAGCATGAAGTTGTGAAACAATATGTTTAGAGTAATCTCATGTTCATTTAAAGCAAAGCCTTCATGTTTGTAAATGCATTTTTTAAGTCTAGAAGGCTATTCAAGTGACAAAAGTGGCTACTTGTTGTTGTTGTTGTTGTTGTTGTTAGGTGCCATCTAGTCAATTCTGCCTCATAACGACCCTATGTGCAACAAAAAGAAACACCACCCATCTAACCTAGCTTCTCTAATGATTTGATCATTCTACAGATTGAGTAAGTATTGTGAGAGAATACAACCCTGAGGTACACCTTTCCTGATTTTAATCCATGTGGTATTCCCTAGTTCTATTTACACAACTGCCTCTTAATTCATTTACAGGTCCTGCATGAACACAATGAAGGCTTCTGGAATTCCCATTCTTCTCAAAGTTATCCATAGTTTATTATGGCCCACACAGTCGAATGCCTCGGCATAGTCAATAATACACAAGTAAGAATCTTTCTGGTAAACTCTGTTTTGAGCCAAGATCCATCTAACATCAGAAATTATATCCCTTGTGACATGTCCTCTTCTGAGTCAGCCCTGAACTACTGGCAGCTCTCTGTCAATATGCTGCTGCAAATGTTGCTAAATGATCTTCGGCAGAATTTTACTTGCATGTGAAATCGATGATTTTGTTCTATAATTTGTTAATTCTGTCAGGGCTTCTGTCTTTGGAATAGGTACAAATATGGATCTCTTCCAGTCACTTGGCCAATTCTTGCTTTCTATTTTTGTAGCGCAGATGAGTGAGTGCTTCCAGTGCTTCACTACCTTGTGGAAACATTTCAGTTGGTATTTCATCAATTCCTGGACTTTGCTTCTCACTAATGCCATCAATGCAGCTTGGTTTTCTTTCTGCCGGACCACTGGTTCTGATCATATGCGATCTCTGGAAATAGATGGATGACAACTCGTTCTTATGGGTATGGTGATCCTCGGTATTCTTTCATGTTCTTCGGATGCTTCTTGCATCATGCAATGATTTGCCCATAGAATATTTCCGTGTTTCAACTCATGGCTTTGAGGTTTTCTTGAGTTCTTCCCATTTGAGATATGCTGAGCATGTTCTTCCTCTTGGTGGGGATGAAACTATCAAGAGGAAAGGTGTATTCATCATCAAAAAGGACATTTCAAGATCTATTTGGAAGTAAATTCTATCTGTGAGAGTCTAATATCTATCCAAATACAAGGCAATCTAGTCAATACGACTATTACTTAAGTTTATACACCAACCGCGAAAGCTACTGATAAAGCAGTAGAAGAATCCTACCAACATATTCAGTATGAAATGTAGCAAATATGCAATTGAGATGCATTGATAAATAGTGTTGATTGGAATGCAAGAAAGGAAGAAAAGATCACAATGTGGATCAGAAGAGACTCTGAAACTTGCTCTTAATCACAGAGCAGCTAAAGCAAATGGAAGAAAGAGCTGAACAGAAATTGTCAAAGGGAAGCCCAAGAAGACAAAGTGAAATATAAAGAGATGTACAAAGACCTAGATTTAGAAAACTGAAGAGGAAGTTCCACTGAAATCTGTTCCCCTTGGGCAACCCTGCTGGGAATCGAAATGCTGGTGGTGTGGCTTCAACTACAGAAGGGGCGCGCCTACAGGGAGTGGAGAATGATCATAACTGGGGAACTGAACTTAATGGTCTCCTCTAGCTTCAATCCCATGTCAACACAGGAAGAAAGGGGAAAACAAAAGCCACCAAGAAATGAAATGCAATGAAAAATATTGGCATTGAGAAGTTTAAAAAGTAATAACAATAAATGATAATCACCACAGTCTCCAAACCAAACGTAATCGAGTTGATTCTGACTCAGTGACCTGAGGGGGCAGGGCAGAACTCCCTCAGGAGGCTTCTTTCTCCTGTGGAATAACTGGTGGTTTCAACTGCTGACCTCGAGACTCACAGCCCAATTCATAACCACTACGCAACCAGGGAACCTCAACCATAACCGAGATGGTGACATTTTACATTTTACCATGTAATTTTTAAGTGAGCTGAGTATAAAAGAACCACATTTTTGTTTCATATGTGCCTATCATTACCCAACATTTTACTCACCCCAAAACCCACAAGAGCAGATCGTAGCACAAGGCAGAGATGTGTGTAGTCCTAAATTCATTTCTGAATCTTGATTTGAAGAAGCCCGCTCAGCTTTCACCCTTTCCTTCCCTCTGCGGCAGATTTATAAGTTCTTTATCATCATAAGGAATAAAATGTAGGGAAATAAATGTGAAAGGGCTGTTTGGTCTGTGACCCTGGGAAAAATGATATAATATTCTTTCAAAGTATTTGGAATCACAATGTAAGAACTCAGGACACATTGTAAAGGAACTTTATTGCCTAGAGTTGATTTGATGACAATGAAGTGAAAAAACATGGGAATTTCACCAAATTAATCTCAGTCCCTCAAATATCTTGTCCTAGATTTTCTGGATTTCTTTTTCCCACTGGACATTCACACCCTCTGTTTTCTGGTGTGAATTTATGTTGCCTGAGTTTTCTGAGTTGGGTTTGTTTGCTAATAGTCCCCAGCTGTGCAAGCATTCATTACAATTCTTGTACCATTTTAAAAAGAAAGGGGACTGAAATGCAGAGTTTAATGATAAGGTCTCAAGCTCCTTGTTCAATGGAAAATTTTCAATACCAAGGGTTACCAAGGAGCTGTGCTGCTCAGGAGGCTCCCTGTGACCTCCTCAACCTCACACGCTGTCTTTCTGTCCCTGTTAATCAGGTTGCTCTGAAACTGTCACAGACTCAGGAGGAGCGATGCTATCTGGCTTGTGCCTCTGTGACATTCCTCCAGGAAAGCAGGAGCTGCCCCAGACATTTCTTCTGGAAAGTATATCAGCACGAGACATTTCTTCTGGAAAGTATATCAGTCATAACCTTTAAGGCTGCCCCACTGCCTTTAATAAATCACCCCCCCCACCCCACAATCCATCTCAAGATCTCTGGATGTGGCTTCTTCAGCGTCTGAGTACTTAAGTCTTGAGTACTTTGAGTACTTGAGTTAGGCCTATATTTTGTTATTGCTCCCCCCCTATTTTGCTTTTGTTTTACAAAAATATATTCTAGCTATTCTTATGGATCAAATTGTGTCCCGGAAAAGATGTGTGCTGTAAATCCTAGTCTCTTTCTATGGAGTCACTCTGAGTCTGTGGGGACTCCATGACAGTGAGTTGACGGGGTTTAGGGGGGAAATCTGTGGTTACAGGCCATTAGGAAATGAAATGGGTTATCTTTTTTTGTTATGAGACAGAATTAGTACAGGGCGTGTTTTAAATCAGTTGAGATGTAAAATAAGCTAAACAGAGAAGAGAAAGAATCAGAGCTAGGAAGGATTGATCCGAGCATCATGGAGGTCGGTCTCCAAGGAACTGGGAGGCTGATGCTGAAGAGAGAAGGTTCATCATTGCCCAGAGCTGGTGCTCAGAATTCAAACGTCTAACCTCCTCATCCTCCATTTTAAGAAAATTAATTTCTGTTTGCTCAAGCCCTCTATTTGTGGTCTTGCTGCTGTTCCTGTGAGAGAAGACTGAGACTAGATGAAAGGAAATGGAAAATATCATTGAATAGCTTGTGTGGACATTGCATTCCCCCTTCTTGGAAAAGACAATAAAATATTATTTGAAACCAAACAAAACAGACACTGTGCTGTAACAAAACCATGGGTGAAATGTCCTCGGGTACACAGGATGCAAAAAAACCACTTTTGATAGCGAGTAAAGAGGAGGAACCCATCTGCTAAATGAAGACTTGTTGCTGGCATTTCTGACTTCTTCGAATTCACAAATCTTTCGTCCAAAGTCATTGTTGGTGTTCCCAGAAGTTTCCCTTGGCAAGTGGCCTCATTCCTCTTGGCTGTTGCATGAATAAAACCTCGCAGCTTCGGAGGAAAAGGAGGGAGCTTCTGGAGCTGGATAAATAAATAAGGAAATGATGCAATGAACTGTGTGGGTGGGGGAAGACATTTAGTATCTTATCTTCTGTGTCATGGCGTAAGCATGTTCATCCTTGGGGTTCTGGGTCAGACGGGAACTCTGCCGAATGAAGGACTGGGCCATCCAGCCTTCACCCCAGAGGCCAGGGCCATTGACCTATCAACAGGAGGGCCCGGAACTGGGCTTGCCTGTGCCGCCATGGTGAAGGATTTCCATAGATCTCAGTGCACACTCAGGGGATGAGCGATGGAAATGCCTCCAAGGGCACGGGGAGACAAGGGGCCAGGCTGTCCTGAGAGATGAGAAGAGCTACCTCAGAGCCTAAGTCCCAAAAGGAAAGGGGGAAAAAAAGAAAAAGTCTCTTTCAGACTCTGTAAACATGTGTCCCAACTTCTCTCTGGCTTTTCTGTGCAATTAAGGGGAGAGATAAGAAACTACCAAAATCTGTGCTTTTCACGTTTCCGGAAATAGGATTTATAAGGGAGTCGGCAGAGTGCTCGCAGCCTAGTGTGGGACAAGTTCTTTTTATGGGTACAGATGAGATTTACAAATGCCTCCAGCCCGTGTGCTTTATCACAAGGCCATTCAGCTTGAATGGTGAGGTAGATGCAATATTTCCTTCTGGTGGGAGGCTAGGAGACAGGAGGAGGGAGACATGCGGCCTTATTATGCAAAGGAACTAACACAGAGGCTGCTTTTTGCCCCATGTGCGGCCCTTGGAGGAAGTCAGTACAGGCCCGCTGCCTGTGGGTCTACCAGAAACCGATGACAAGCAACAGGTACACCCGCACATAAACTACCTTAACGTCCTGAGGGAATTCTCAAGAAAGATGCTTCAAACTGCAAATGATATGACTTTCATCTAATGATAGATATTAATTATACAGAGGAGATTGCAATAGGCCCATAAAATGGGTGTCGGCGTCCTCATTATTCAGCATGGCATGCCATGATGATAAAGCAATCGTGACAGAGTAATAAATAAGCTTTTCATTTATTTGTGTGCCTCATGAAAAAAAAAAAACTAAACTTTGAAAGTCAAATCCCAAAGTTTTCAAGGCAGTGAGGAAGAGGCTTCTAAAAGCCCCTGCTGATGGTGAGCAGAAATTTCAGGTAGGAGAAGAGGAAGAAGGATGAAAATTGGCCTGTGTTTCTCAGTGGTACACATCCTCCTAAAACGGTACAGGAGTCCTTGGGCGGATGGCACTCTCACTTGTTCCCTGAAAGGTCGGTGGTTCATGTCAATCCAGAAGCACCTTAGACAAAGGCCTGAAAAGTCACTCCCCCCCCCAAAAAAATCAACAAAACCCCTATGTAGAACAGAGTTGTACTACAAGGGGCCTTCCATGGGTTGGGATCGATTTAATGGCAATATTTAAAATTTTAATTAAAATTCAGGTGGCAGTGTTCCCTGACAGGTAATACTAGTGCATTGTGTTGTTGTAGTCAAATAAATTTCCAGAACATTCCTTTAGAAGCTAAACCTTCTCAACCTTCCTAATGCCGCGACCATTTAATACAATTCCTCCTGTTGTGGTGACCCCGAACCATCAAATTATTTTCATTGCTACTTCATCACTATCATTTTGCTACTGTTATGAATTGTAATGTAAATATCTGATTGCAGGGTATATTAGGCGACCTCTGTGAAAGGGTCATTTGACCCCCAAAGGCGTTGCACCCCGAAGTTGAAAAGCACAGCTTTAGATGAAGTTAGGGTTAGGGCTAGGGAGATAAGAGGGCATAGGAGTACAAGGAGCCTGAGACGTACACAGTATCACCTGTCACATCTCTGATTGCCGAAAGCTCTGCTTGATCACGGGGCCCAGGAGGAGAGCTGAGCAAGTCAGAGTGTGGGCGAAGCTGGGTGAGTGGGAAGGAGAGAGAGTTGGGAGCCCGGGGATTGTCAGCAAGAATGAAGCTAGGGCAGGAAGTTGTGGGTGGAGAGGTGGGAGGGAGTGGTCCAGGAGAGAATGCAGGAAGCAAACAAACCCACAACCACACGTGTGCCAAGAGGCAGCTGAGATTCTTATCGTGGCAACTTATGAAATAAGACTTCATTAAAATTCAGGACAAACTAGGTAGAGGGCGGTGCAATGGACCAGGGACAGAGATGTAACAAAGGTTGCCCTTACCTGAATTCCTAAAACAACAACAAAAAAAGAATCCTTGTTATGCATTAAAGGAGCTGTGGCAGCTGACTGGGTTTCAAGTTGGGCTGCTAAGTGAAAGGTCAGCAGTTCAAAACCATCAGCCACTCTGCTGGAGAAAGAAGAGGCTTCCTTCTGCCATACATATGTGGTCTTGGAAACCCACAGGGGCAGTTCGACTTGGACCCATAGGGTTGACTCTCCGGCCGTCGGTTTGACTTGACGTGGTTGGTTACTGATTGAAGCAGTCTTGGTGGTGATGTCCGGTAAGGGCTAGACTGCTAACTGCAAAGATTCAAAAACCACCAGCCACTCGTTTCTCCTGTCCAGGTAAGGTCACTAAGAGCTGAGATCGACTCCAAGGGAGTCCGTCTGGTTGGGGGAGATTCTGACTTGAATCCTGTCCCCTGAAAGAGTGTGTTGCAAACTCTAACCTCTATACCTGTTATTGTACTCCCATTAGGGAAGGGGTTGTCTTTCTTATGTTAATGAGACAGGAAGAGTGTAGGGTGTGTTTTAAACCAGTCACTTTTAAAATATGAGATTAAACAAGCAAACCAGCGAGCAGAAGAGGGGGCAAGATAGATGTCAAACTACCTGGAAATCTCTAAGGAATCAGGAAGCAGAATCAGAAAAGAGGACGATGGTCTTCCAGAGGTCAAAGACAAAGAGCGTGCCTGGTTGATTTGGCTCTCTGAAGTCAAACTTTCAGCCTCTTAACACTGTGAGAATTCACTAGCTTGTTAAATCTATCCATTTGTGATATTCTAATATAATGGCACTGAGTACCTAAGACAGAATGTGTTGCACAGACGGGGAATGCTGCTCTAACAGATACCTATGATGTAGAAGTGGTTTGGGATGTGAGTTATTTGCAGAGGTTGGAAGATTATTAAGGTGTCTCATGTGACACCCCTGGAGCCATGGTTGTGTTGTGGGAAAACGTTGGGTTGCTAATCACAAGGTTAGCTGTTCAAACCTATTAGCTGTGCTGTAGGAGAAAGGTGAGGCTGCCTGCTCCAGATTCAGAAACCTTAAACCCCAGATCTCTCTGGCTTTTATAGGCTTGTTATGAGACTGACGAGGAGCTCTGGTGTCATAGTCATTATTCATTGGACTGCTCACCACAAAGACAATAGTTCAAAGCCACCAATCCCACCAAGGGAGAAGGAGGAGGCTTTCTACTCTGTAAAGAGTTAGAGACTCAGAAACCCACTGGGGCAGTTCTATGCTAATGAGTTGGAATCTACTTGATGACAGTGAGTTTTTGTTTTGTTTTGTTTATGAGACTGAATTGTCTCCATGGCAGTGGATTTGTTTTTGTTTTTCAATAGTAAAAGCCTAGTCTGCTTTGAAGAGGTTGTTGGTAGAATTGTGGGTGTCAAGGGCGATTTTGGTGAAAGCTAAGAAGTGAGGAGACGGACCGAGAAAGACTCTATTGCCATAGAAATTACCGTTGGCATCAGAAGCAGAATGCTGCTAGAAAATGTGCGTGATGAATGTACTTTTAGTGAGACTTTCAAAGAAAATTAAGAACATATGATTGGACAATTAGGAAGGGTCATGGTATTTTTGTTTTTGTTTCTTTTTCAGGGGCACAGAACTTGTCTGATGATGCTCACATGTTTGATGGAAGGTAGCATTTGTAAGTGATGAACTTGGATGTCTGGCTAAAGAGATTTCTAAATGAG
This sequence comes from Tenrec ecaudatus, assembly GCF_050624435.1. NCBI lineage: Eukaryota > Metazoa > Chordata > Mammalia > Afrosoricida > Tenrecidae > Tenrec > Tenrec ecaudatus. The sequence continues at coordinate 43,672,638 of NC_134544.1, forward strand.
ATTTTAAAGGGGCTGCATGATTCTCATTACTGCTGATAAAATAATAATCATAATAAACTCGTGGCTGTAGAGCAGATTCAGACCGCAGACACCCTTAAGGTGGAGTAGAACTGCCCTTGTGGGTTTCTGAGACTTTAAACCTTTATAGTAATAGACACCCTCCTATTTCTTCCATAGAAATACTGGTGGGTTCAAATCGCTGACCTGGTGGCTAGCCGCAATGCACAGGCCACTCCAAAACCAAACCAATTGCACTGCCATTGAGTCAATTCCAACTCATAGTGCATAGGAGAAACTCTAGGACAGGAGAAACCTGCCCCTGGGGACTTTCATGGCTATAACTCCTTTTATTATTTTGAAAAATCATTTTATTGGGAGCTAGTGCAGATATCTTATCATTCCATAGTTCAATCACATCAAATAGTATTGTAGAATTGCTACCTCAGTCAGGCTCAATGCATTGTCTTGCTTCTTGGGCTCCTTGATATCCACTGGACTTTACCCTCCCCCTGACCCCCGCATTGTATCCCCAAGAACCCTTCTTCTACCTGTTGTCTCTATAGGTGCCTCCATCCTGCATTTCATGTACCGAAATCACTGAAACTCTTGACAGGAGTAGAAAGCCTCACTTTTCTTCCTCAAGGTCACTGGTGGTTCCGACGGCTGGCATTGCAGTCAGCAGCCCAATACATAACCACTCCACCACAGGCCTAGAGGCATAGCCCAGTACACGAATGCAAAAAGGCGGAAGTGAAGTTAGAAATGACCTGTGAAAAAGGAAAACAAAGCTGACATTTTTGGAAATTCTGATTGTACAAACTAAGATTTGTACCAGCGGTATAGCAAGAACATTTTGGTTAACTAGATTAAGCCTGTTACTGAGGTTCTCTAACCAACTACCACTGTCCAAAACCCATCATCTCAGTATGAAGGAGACAGAGAAAGAAAAGAGGGAAAGAATGCTGTCTGTCTTGGGAATTCTAGAAGCAGAAAACAGACTAAAGAAGCTCCACCATTTGTCTTCCAACAAATGAAAAGGACTATCGCTACAATGATCCCAGGAAGCAGGACTTTCTCCGGCTGTAAAGGTGGGACCAGGGCCCCCTGGATCTCAGAGTGTACAGGAGCAGCCTCCGATTTGGAAGAGTCAGATCTTCACCAGCTTCCTTTTAGAGGGTGCGGCTGCAGGGAGGGGTGCCACGGGCACGGGAAGGGGCTGCAGGGAAGGGGTGCCACGGGCATGGGAAGGGGCTGCAGGGAAGGGGTGCCACGGGCATGGGAAGGGGCTGCAGGGAAGGGTGCCACGGGCATGGGAAGGGGCTGCAGGGAAGGGTGCCACGGGCACGTGAAGGGGCTGCAGGGAAGGGTGCCACGGGCACGTGAAGGGGCTGCAGGGAAGGGGTGCCACGGGCATGGGGCCACTTTCCAAAGTTGAGGGGACAGGACTGCCATGTGCAAGGAGCAGAATGAAGACCCCTGGGATGAGGACCTAAGGTCAAAACTTCAATGGACTAGGAGAATAGAGGCACATTTGCCATCCCAGGGAGCCTAGAAGGTGGAGCTGAAGCTTCCGGTTGAGAAGTCTAGAGGCTGTGGCCAACATCCAGAGTCGGCAGAGGCCATTGTCTAAATGGACTAAGAGGAAAGGACTATATTCAATCTTTGAGAGTGAATTAAATTACTCTGCTCGGGTTCAGATTTGGTTTGTTGCCTGCTGCCCTGCCTTTTCCTCCAATTTCTCCCATTTGTAATAGAAATGCATACCATGCGCCTACTCCCCGTCTGGGCTTTGGCATCAGATAACTTACAATGGATGCCACGGTGCACAGATGAAGAGAAAGTTTGCCCCAGGATGGAATCTGCCTTAACTCGCATCCATAATTGATTTAGAAAATTCCAAAGATGAGATTCTGGACTTGAAATCAATTCATAATTTGGGAACTGGAGTGAATAGGTTTTGCATGTGACAAAGATGTGGATTCTGAGGAGACAAAGGGTATAACATGATGCATTGAGTTGTATTTCCCACCCACCCCCCAAAAAAGTGTGTGTGCAAATCCTAACGTTTATGTCTGTGGTTATAATCCCATTTGGAAATAGGTTGTCTTTATAATGTTCACGATTAGTGTAGAGCGTATCTTGACTCTCCTTCTTTGAAATATAAAAATGATTAGCAAACAAGTGAGCACAGATGGAGTAAGATGGATGCCAAATTGCAAGCAGGTCTCCAAGGATCAAAGGAGCTCAAAATAAGATACAAAGACCTTCCTTCGGAACCAACAGAGAGAGGAAGCCTGCACCTTAGAGCCAGTGCTTAGAATTGAAACTGCCAGCCTCCTCACTGTGGAAAAAAAAATAAACATCTGCTGGGAAAGCAATCCAGTTGTGGTATTTCTCTTATTGCCCTACTGGATGGCTAGACTCATTACAAAGTTCACTGCCATTGAGTCTGACTCGTTGCGAGCCCTTCTGTGTTTCTGAAACTGTAACCGTTTACAAGTGTAGAGAACCCAGTCTTTCACCAGCAGAGCTGCTTCTGGTTTCAAAATGGGGACCATGCAGATCACAGTCCAACCCATAGCCATTAGCCCCCACTCCCGAGCTCTGCAAATAACTAAAACAACCTAAAAAGACACTCTCCCCAATGCACACTGCTTCCTTTATTGCTGCGTAAACCTCTCTCCTCTTGTCAGCCAGCCTGCCTGCCTACCTGCCTACCTTCTTGGTATTTTGCAATGCTTTGAACCCTCCTCACTTTAATGTTTTGATAGATTGATATGTAAAAACATTGGCAAGTATTGATTTCTTATGACTCCACTATTTGTTTATTTTTTCCCCCTTATGGAGAAGGTGGAATTTTTCCCACTCTATTTCAAAGAAAAACAAAATGTGTTTCATTCCCTCTCAGTTTTCCATTGACTACTGGCTCAGGAAGTAAAAGCAAAAAAATAATGTTACATATTTTAAAATTATATTATTTGCATAAAAGTCCAAACTGATTCATCTGGCTTGTGAAATTAGGATAGAAAACTTGAAAATAGAAAATGATGGGATGACTATGGAAACAACACTAAGTTATATTCCACTATATCAGAATTTGTGAGAACTCCTGACATTAGAAAATGTGACTTCCACTTCTTTTTTTTTAAGGGCAGGCAAATTAATGTTATGTAAAGGAAACAAACTCACTGCCATTGGTGCTGAATCGTGGCAACCCTTTAAGACAGGGTAGAATTGCCCTCGTGGGTTTCTGAGTGTGTAACTTTTTACAATATTAGAAAGTCTCCTCTTTCTCCTGAAGAGGAGCTAGTGGTTTCAAACTGCTGACCTTGTGGTTCCAGCCCAACACATAACCCACTGTACCAGCAGTATTCCTTAATACCATAGAGAGAGTAGGGAGGTGGTAGAGATGGACCTACTGGATCAAATAATCTCCACCCTGCTCAGATAACAATAGAAAGAACTACTGTCGATGTCTATGTTTCAAATAGACAGATTGTATTCTTAATTTTCATAAACACAGGTAATAAATCAGTGACAGACAATTTTCCATTTTTATTTGGATTGTCAATCTTTTATTTATAAAGTAAAACAAAACTCTAGTTGGACAGAATTTTTTAGTTTATAAACATATCCCTAATTTATTTAATATGAAGGGTCTTCAAAAGTGTCATGGGAAAAGTCGATTATCTTAAAAATTCCATCCTTCCACAAATTTTTAAAAGTCTTCCGGTATTTATTTTGAGATTAAGTTTATATGTAGTTTGCAGCTACCTCTGAAACCTGTGATCTTATATCCCAGAGGGAGAAAGTATTTTGCCTAGGAGACTCCCAAATTTCCTGACCTTCAGATAAATGACTGTAACTTAAAAGATAATCATTCTCTGCAGTTCTGCTTCTCATAGTCACATGGAGTGTCTCCACAAAACCAGAGGTTAAAATTATTTGGAGTTATTATAGCTCCTGAATAGGAAGAGCAACTTAAAAGAAATCCATAAATACAACCATGGCATACCTTGCTTCATCTTCATATCTTAAGGGAACCCTTTCACCAAAAACACAATGAAACATGTAGAAAACAAAGCAAAATAACACAAGAAAAACTTCCATATCATCGATAAAACCTTGCCATTGCCTTTTCTCTGTCTAAATTTCCCAGTAACCAATTATCTAGATTCTGGAAGATATGCAAGATAACTAAACTGTCCCAAGTTACCCCAAATATGATAACTCAAAAAAGGAAAATGATGTCCTACCTCTAGTTCACAAAGTGTTGCCATGGTTTACACACCTTCATTTATTCATTCAATTCTTTTCCATTCAGTGAATACTTACTAATATTTATTTACTGTAAGTGCTTATAGTGTTTGTTCTACAAGTACTGACTGTAAGCTTTATAAGCATAATAAGTAGAGAATAGAAAACTTAGACTCCCTTCCCCTTAAGGGTAACTTTATCGACTCTAGAGGAAAGCCCTCTTCTTCTCTGAGCTTCTATTCCTGAACAATCTCTATGTGGGTGGTATCTCCCTTTCCCCCAACTTGACTCCTTTCAGTTGCTTATTTAGTCTCTCTTATACTTAAAAGAATCATTGACCAGACTTCAACCCAGTGTTTCAAATGTGAATGTAGCATGCCGACATAGAGTAAGGAACCAGAACCAGTGGAGAGGTCTGAGGGGCCTGCCTCAATCTCAACTACATGGACACCTGCCCCTCCCCCCAGAAGAATTTATTTCAGAGGACAGCACTGAATCTGCAGCTCAGGGAGAGGGACATGTCTGATCAGAGCACACGGAAGCAAATGAAGGGAGAGGAAGAGAGAGAGTAGCACATCCTGGCCCACCAAGCCTTGAGGACGATATTCCTGCTCAGAGCAGCCAATACACAGAGAAGACCATATGGCCGGTCCCTCTATGAGACACGACATCCCTCACTGACCTATAGCCCTACAGGGGACAACACTGGGGACACAGTGTGGGAATTCAGCCTGATCTGATCCCACCACACTGAGGCAAAACACTAAGGGTGTGGAACAGAACAGCAAGGGGAACAGAGCAACAAAGTCCCCAGGGAATACAAAAAATAGACTTCGGGGCCAGGACTTGGCACCCCATCAGATTCAACGAGAAAACACTCCTAAAGGCCAACAAACAGTCCTTGAACTAACTACAAGCTGTTCATTCTTCTTGTTGTGTTTTGTTTTGTTTTTGTCATTGGCTTGTTGATGCTGTTGGTGTTTTGTTTTCTTTTGTTGCTTGGTTTTGCTCTGTATTGTTTTTGTGCATGTTATTATCTCTGCAGATCTGTCTAAATAAAATAGGCTGGATGAACAATCTGGAGGAGAAAACAACAGGACCGACAGTTCCAGGGGGACATGGGAGAGGGTGGGGAGTGGGGGAAAAGGAAGTGGTGTTAACAAACCCAGGGACAAGGGAACAACAAGTGATCAAAATTGGTGGTGAGGAGGGTGTAGGAGGCCTGGTAGGGCATGTCCAAGGCTAATGTAACTGAGAGGAATTACTGAAACCCAAATGAAGGCTAAACATGATAGTGGGACAAGAGGAATGTAAAAGGAAATAGAGGGGAAAGCTAGGAGGCAAAGGGCATTTATAGAGGTCTAAATAAAGGCATGTACACATGTAAATATATATGAGGATGGGGAAATAGATCTATGTGCACATATGTATAGGTTTAGTATTAAACAGATGGTATTAGTATTTAGCAGATGGGCATTGGGCCTCCACTCAAGTACTCCCTCAATGCAAGAACACTTTGTTCTATTAAACTGGCATTCCATGATGCTCACCTTCCTTACACAAGCACTGAAGACTAAATTGGTATGTAAGCAAATTTGGTGAAGAAAGCTGATGGATCCCAGCTAGCAAAAGATATAGCATCTAGGGCCTTAAAGAATTGAAGCTAAACAAGCGGCCATCTAACTCAGAAGCAACAAAGCCCACATGGAAGAAGCACACCAGCCTGTGCAATCACAAGGTGTCAAAGGGATAAGGTATCAGGCATCATCAGACCAAAAAATCATATCATTGTGAATAAGGGGGAGTGCAGAGTGGAGACCCAAAGCCCATCTGTAGGCAATTGGACATCCCCTTACAGAAGGATTTTGGGGAGGAGATGAGTCAGTCAGGGTGCAGTGCAGCAACGATGAAGCATACAACTTTCCTCTAGTTCTTAAATGCTTCCTCCCCACCCCACCCCCACCTCCCCACTGTCATGATTCCAAGTTTACCTTACAAATCTGGCTAGACAAGAGGATGTACACTGGTACAGACAGGAACTGGAAACACAGGGAATCCAGGGCAGATGATCCCTTCAGAACCAGTAGTGAGAGTGGCGATACCAGGAGGGTGGAGGGAAGGTTGGGTAGAAAGGGGGAACCAATTACAAGGATCTACATATAATCTCCTCCCTGGGGGGTGGACAACAGAAAAATGGGTGAAGTGAGACATCAGACAGTGTAAGACATGACAAAATAATAATTTATAAATTATCAAGGGTTCATGAGAGGGTTGTGGCAAGGAGGGAGGGGAAAATGAGGAGCTGATGCCAAGAACTCAAGTGAAAAGCAAATGTTTTAAGAATGATGAGGGCAACAAATGTACAAATATGCTTGACACAATGGATGTATGTATGGATTGTGATAAGTGTTGTATGAGCCCCCAATAAAATGATTTTTTAAAATCCTAAATAGGGTTACTATGAGTCAGAATCAACTCTATGGTAATGGGTTTGGTTTAACACATCCTGAGTACTTACTACACAGTGATATTATTTAGGATAAAAATATCTTTTAGTGAGGGTGGAAGGGGAAGGGGGGGAAAGAGGATCTGATACAAAGGGCTCAAGTAGAAAGAAAATGTTTTTAAAATGATGATGACAACATATGTACAAATGTGCTTGATACAATTGATGTATGGATTGTTATATGAGTGGTAAAAGCCCACAAAAATATGATTTTTTTAAAGGAAGATTCCTTTTTCATAACTGCCGCCGCATACCAGGCACTGTGAAATGAGTTCATTTATTTAATCTTTGGCCATCATTTTGCGGGGACAAGCTAACATCTCTCGGCCACACTTGTTAAAGTCACTCCCACATGGCTTTCCTGGGTAGTGCTACCTAGCTCGACACCCGTCTTCTCGATTAATGTCACAGCCTGTGCAGTCTTTTCGAAACATAACTCTGATTTTACCATCCAAACTCTTAAAATTCTTCAGGAGGATTGCCTTGCTTCACCCCTGAACAGGGCTTCAGAAGCGCTAGTGATGTGGCTGCTGCGTCTCTGGCTTTCCTGCCCTCAGCCCCTTAGGCATCCTCCAGTTCTTTCTACTCCACCCAGCAGGCTCCTAGTTAATCTCTCACACTGTTAGCTGGGGAAACTAGAGAAATAAATTCAGCGACACTGATGTATATGTAAGAAAGAGCTTTATTTACATCACAGAGTAACTATTTATTAAGGAAGCATCCCAGCCCAGATTAATTCCATAAGTCTGATATTAGCATATATAAATCTGATACTAATCCATAAATCTCTCTTCAGCCTCACCCAACTACATGCAATGATGCGGAATGCAGGAAGATCTCAGGTCAGTTGGTGAAAAGTCTGTGGATCCAGTGGCAGTGGAAGCATCACAGAGCAGGCTCAGGTCTCCGTCACATGGCTCACTCAGGTCTTAGCGTGGCTCCACATGACTTGTCATCAGGAAGGTGAAGCAGAGAGAGTGTGTGGCCCACCCCTCCAAGGAGAAAGAGTGGAAATTTCCGGAATCCTAATGAGAAGGCCACACCCACAAAGAGGCATCATCGGGCTGCGACCTGATTGACAGACTAGACTCCACCCCGACAGTTATATATCAAGATGACAAGAAATGCTGTAACAACCACACACACCCTTCACACTTCTTATGACCACAAACACTTTGAATAAGTATTCCATTTGCTCAAACCATCTCCCCCCCCCCAATCCCCCACATCCCTGTTAATTTTGATCTCAGCTTACGTGATCCCTAGGTGCAGTCTTGCCCTAGCTGCCTGATGTGTCACATCTCCCCATTAGAGGCTTTCCTTGTATTACTTGACACAGGTATGGTGCCATATTTGTCACCTGGGTGATGAAATGAATACCACTATTTTTATTCCCTCTCCTCTCCCACCCAGTTAAACTTTAGCCTCCACAAGAGCCGAAGATCTCATCTCTTCTTGCTCACCAATTCATTTCCTTTAGCATGATGCTTAGCCTTATTCACCAGTCGATAAAAATGTGTTTATTTTAAGGGTTTCAAGATACAAATGCTGAAGGTCATGATTTGGCAAAACGTCAGCAGGGCCCATTGTTTCAGAGAGGGTTAGTGCACTGGAGACTAAGAATGTGTGATTTATTTGGTTACAAGGACATAATGAATGGTGGGTGGTTAAATTGTAAGAGTTAAGTACTCTGTTAGCAGCTCCCATAAAGATCCCCCAAAGCAAACTCACTGCCATGGAGACAAAGCTGACTCATAGCGACCTCCTTTGGGTGTCTGAGAGTAACTATTTTCTGGTGCAGAAAGCCCAGTCTTTCTCCTGCTGGTGGCTTCAAACTGCTGAACATGCTGATTGTAGCGCAACGAGTGGCCACCAAGAGCCCACCACCAGGGCTCCTTGTCTTATATAGATTATAGCCCAGGAAAGACGAGTAGCAGTTTTACCCTGTCCTACCATGTTACTGAGTCGGAATTGAGTCAAGGGCATACAATTACCGCCAGGAAATTCAGCACAGTGATGCCACCAGATGGAACCAGTCAGAAGCGCTGAGGAAATGAGACCCGGAATGCAGATCACCTATTTAGCAACAGAAGTGTAATAAGAATTAGAAGAGAAGCATAAAACACGTTATCAAACTCCAAGGAAAGTCTGTTTTTGGTCTAAGGAAGAGCTGAGTGTATGTGTTGGAAGGAGAAAGGACTAGAGTACAGCATAACCTTGAGATGTCAGGAAGGTGTGCTGTCGATGGAACAAAAGGAGAGGAAAGAACAAGATGAAGAGCTTGTTTGGAGAAATCAGCCTCGGAAAGAAGTAGCACATCTTCCTTGGAAAGAAGAGGGAAGAAAATCAAGATGGGCAGGCACACAAAAGGTTTGAGTGTGAGAACAAATGGATTATCTTAAAACACCTCTCATGATCTCTCAATTTTACTTTCTTCCCGAGTATATTCTTTGATAACTCTACAAAAATCTTTATATTCTTTGGATTATGCTCTGAATAGCTTATTCTAGCTTCTTCAAATTCACAGAGACACGTCTTCACTTTTATTTAAACCCTTGTATTTAAGCAAAACTACTTACTCTTCCTTTTATTTCTGAACTCTAAGGAAAGGATGATAGCTCAATAAACTCCTCATTTTTGCCTTCCTGTATTTTATTCTGTCTCTCTTCTTTAAAAGGCAAGATACTTCTACTGATCAGCCTTGACACCACCACCTAGCAGCATGCCGGTAACTCTGCGACCTCCTGAGACTTGACACTGGCTCCCGGTCATCATGACGCTAGCGCTATGGAATGGGTTATCCATTAGAACAAGCCTTTCAGCACCAAGGTACAAAAGTTTCCCAGCTGAGAACTTCACTGAACCTGTTCATGAGTCATTTTGCTCAAGTAGGCAAACTGTTTGCTGGCTATCTACTTCCCACCAGGCTTCATGCGAAGGTTTGGAAATATAAAAAGGAATATTATGTAATACTTGTCCTCGATGATGTATGAGTCTGGCATGTAAAGAGAGAGTTACTTTCAAGGTGGTGAGAGGGAAGAGATGAGATACATAAGTGGGTGGACTGAAACAATATTAGTTGAGCAGGAGAGCCTATCCTGAGGTCTGAGGAAAGACTTCACAGAGAAGGCGATATCAGCGGTGATGTGGAGCCCCACAGACTTGAAGACTTCTGTTGGGATTGGCCAGGTTGCATGTTAGCCAGAAGGAAGCTATGGCCTGGGAAAAGATTTGAAGAGTGTCCAGGGAGGGAGAGAATCCATCCCTGTAGGTATTTATTTCCCACACAATGCGGCCTGGGACAAGATAATGTAGGATGACAACACTCAGGCTAGTGGGTATTTTAATTTGACTAACCCTTAGCAAAATTGTAGCACAAATCCAAGGGTGTGATTGTTTTCAACTACCGCTTTTCTGACTTCCTTATTTGCCCTGCCTATTTGCAAAGTCCTGGTGGTGTGCTGGTGAAGCGCTGGGCTGCAGTCTGCAGAGTTGGCAGTTCAAAATTGTCAGCAGCTCGGTGGGAGAAAGACGGGGCTTTCTCCTCCTGGAAACAGTGACAGTCTCAGAAACCCACAGGGACCAACCACTCTGAGTTTTTTAGTTTACTTGTGAAGATCTCCCTCATGACCTCAGTAATCGCTGAAATGTTGAAGTAGGTTCAAGGGAGGAAATATAGTTGTCCCAAACCAAACCCGGTGCTGTCACATCTATCCCAACTCACAGCAACCCCTATGAGACTGGTGTAGTGTTTGGGGTCTTAAGGTTGGAATTAAACAAGCAGTCATCTATCAGGGAAGCAACAAAGCCCACATAGAAGAAGTACACCAGCCTATGTGATCGGGAAGTGTCAACAGGATCAGATATAAGGCATCAGAAGATCCAAAACAATCATATCAATGCAAATGAGGGGGGCTCACTCAGAGTGCAGACCCAAAACCCATCTGTAGACAATTGAATATCCCCTCACAGAAGGGTCACAGGAAGGAACCAGAATTCCAGGGTGAGTATAGCACCCAGAAAACATACAACATTCCTATAGTTCTTTAATGCTTCTCCCCCACCCCACCCCCAACACTATCACGGCACCAGTTCTACCTTACTTACAAATCTGGCTAGACCAGAGCATGGTCACTTGCTCTGGACATACAGAGTCCAGGACAGATAACCCCCTCGGGAAAAATAATGGGAGTAGTGATGAGGGTATGTGGAAGGTGGGGGAACAAGGGGGAGAAAGGGGGAACCAATCACAATGATCGATGTACAACCACCCTCTCTCCACCAAGGGGTCAAACAACAAGAATGTGGGTGAAGGGAGACCGTTGATGGTGTAAGATATGCAAATAATTTATCATTTATCAAGGCTTCATGAGGATGGGAGGGTGGGGGAGGGAGGGGAAAATGAAGAGTTAATATACCAAGGACTCAAGTAGAAAGAAATTTTTTTGAAAATGTTGATGGCAACATATGTACAGATGTGCTTGATACAATTGGTTTATGGACTGTAAAAGTTTTAAAAAAACTACTGGTGAGTCTAAACCACTGACCTTTAGATACTCAGCACTGAACCACAGTGCCAGTGGGGTTTCTGTAACTGCAGACAGTGCTACTACTAAACAAACATATTAGCATTTAAAATCCATCACCACCAACAAAGCCAAGGAATGCAGTAGTATACACCCCGTCACAAAGCAATTTCCCTCAAGCAAACTCTAACTCTGGGGGACCTGGGAGTCTCAGAATAGGCTGGTTTGGGGGAGCTGGGTCCTTAGGCCTTCGGTCTGAGGCATCTGTGGGAGGGCATGCCTCTTATTGCTGATTCAGCAGGCAGGCCCCCATGAAAGTATGCACTGCCCCAGAGCCCTCTCCCAAAGTATCTGACTTCTAATAAGGGACAGTAATGAAGATAACATGCTAATAGCTACAATGAATACTATGATCATACCTTTTGATGTGCACAGCATACTTCAGATGTGATGATCATTAAGTGCATTTTACAGAAAAGGACACTGAGCCTCAGTCTTCTAGTAAATGTGGATGTTCTTCTTCCAGGCGATCAGGGAAGTCCACTGTCATTGAAGTTCACATCAGAATCATGCTGACACAAAGACCAGGTATGGCTTTACTAAGAATGACTCGCTAAAGTTGCTCCACTTCCAAAACAAGCTTGTTGCGAAGCAGTGAACAATTCAAAGGGGCTCTTCTAGCCATAGTCTTTGTTGCTCTTACACGCAACTCTCCCCTGGTGGGGCTGGGGAAGAAGGTGGGGAAGACACTGAGATAGTGAAGGTGTATTGTGTCAGCCTGGCCGATAAGCACATGTGGGATTAATTGAAGGGCGGAGATGTATGGCTCAGTGAGCCTCACCTTTCTAGTTCTCAGGTCTCTTACTTTCTCATGGTCAGAACAGGGTGCTTTAGCTGGCAAGGCTCCCTGCTTCAGCTGGCAAGGCTCACTTCCTGCAAGACATCCCCAAGGAGAAGCCACATGGGCCTAGCCTGATGCAGCCTTGAGTGCTGGAGCAGCCATGTGGAGACCCCTGCCAGCACTGAGATGCTTACACGTTCACTGATTCGGCTTTCCTCCTGCAGTTGGCATCATTGCGTGTGCTTTGTGAGATAGAGGAGGACTAATGTTGGACTTATGGGCTTGGACAACACTGGGTTGGGATGCTTTCTTAATGTACACTTACCTTTCATATAAAACTCTCATATATATATGTATATGTATATATATATGAATTTCTGTAGATTTGTTTCTCTAGTCTACCCAGACTAACACAAACACTGAGTGTATTATGATTCAGCTGTGGATGAATAATTCATCTTGCTTGGTATAACATGAACCATCTTATAAGCATAAAAATTAAGGAGGTATCCACTATGAGCAAGAGCCAAGAGTGAAGCTTGTCCTGTGGACTTTGAGATCCCTAAGGAGTGAACCCCCTTGGTCCACTAGAGAGCTTTGACACCAGACAAATGACATGAGGGAAGTGAGAGTAGCAGAACCAGGAGCTGATGAGGAGACAGAGCAGTGGACTTCCCAGGACACAGAGCAAGGAAAGCTGAGTGCCTTCAGACAGGAGGCTGACTTGTGGATGGGATGCCTCCAGGTATTTCATTCAAGGAATGGATTTCCTCGCCCATAGAGCTGAGTGCCTTCATGTAGAGGCTCAAGTGGAGCGGCATGTGCTTTGCGCATGCATTAGTAGCTTTAGAAGGACTTTGCAGCAGCTTGTCCTTACTGAACGTTGTACCCACTGCTATGATTCAGAATTAACTCAATGGCAGTGAATTTGGCTTGGCTTGATTCTGTAGATGTAAGGCTCCCTTAGGCGTCTGGAAGAAACATAGCCCTACTGACACCTTGACACCTTTTAGCCCAGTGAAATTTATTTACAGACTCTTGACTTATAGGACTATAAAATAATAATAAGTTTGGCTGTTTTAATCAGCTTTTTATTTTAATAAATCATGTCAGTTGGGGCTTCTTACAACAACCCATACATCAATTGTATCAAACACATCTGAACATATGTTGCAATCATCATTTCCAAAACAGTTTCTTTCTACTTGAGTTCTTGGTATCAGCTCCTCTTTTTTTCCCCCTCCCTCCACCACCCTTCTACTACGTGACTCTTGACAATTTATCAGTTATATTAATTTTCATATTTTACACCATCAACTGTCTACCATAACCCATGTTTCTGTTGTTTATCCATGTTTCTGTTGTTTATCCCACCTGATGGTGGTGGTGTGTGTGTGTACATATGTCTATTATTGTGATCAGTCCCCCCTTTCTCCCTCTTCCCCCCCCACCCCGAAGCCTCCCCCTAGTCTCATGGTATCACTATTGTCATTATTTTTCCTGAGGTGTGTATTTGTCCTGGACTGTGTGTGTTTCCAGCTGTACCAGTGTACATGCTCTGGTCTAGCCAGATTTGTAAGGTAGAACTGGAGTCATGATGGGGGGGTGAGGGGGGAGGAAGCATTAAAGAACTATAGCAATGCTGTGTGTTTCGTCAGTGCTCTGCTGCATCCTGGCTGGCTCATCCCTTGTAAGGAACATTCTGGGGGTATTTGTTCTTCTGGCAGTCAATGGTATGTTCAATATTTTTGCCAACAACTTAATTCAAATGTACCAATTCTTCATTAGGTGTATCCATTCAACATTCTATATATTAGACATTATTAATGATAAGATGTACAGCAAAGAAAACCAAATATATATTAATGCTGTTCATCATAATTTCCAGGTGTTGCATAGAAGGAGTGGCTGGATATAAGTAGCTCTCAATTTCTGATATTATGGGACAATATTATTGATATATATGCAAGTAAAATTTTGCTGATGATCACCCAACAGTGGCTGCAATAGGACTTTGCCAGGGAGCTGCCAGAAGTTCAGGCCAGATTCAGAAGAGGATGTCAAACCCAAGATATCATTGCTGATGTCAGACGGATCTTTGCTGTAAGCAGAGAATACCAGAAATATGGTTACTTGTGTTTTATTGGCATTCAGCTAAGGCATTCAACTGTGTAAATTATTGCAGACTGGATAATCTTGAGAAGAATGAGAGTCCCCCAACACTTCAGGGTTCTCATACGGAACTTGCACATGAATGAAGAGGCAGTTGTGGACACAGAACAAGGTAATATTGCATGGTTTCAAATCAGGAAAGGTGTGTGACAGGGTGATAGCCTCTCACCATACTTATTCAATCTGAGTGTTTAGCAAATCATCAGGGAAGCTGGATTGTATGAAGGATGTGGCATCAGGATCAGAGGAAGGCTTATTAACAACTTGTAATATGCAGATGACACAACCTTGCTTGCTGAAAGTGAGGAGAATGTAAAGCCCCTGAGGATAAAGATCATGATTCCAACCTTCAGTATGGATAAATACTCAATAAAAAGAAGACCAAAATCCTCACAACTGGACCAATGGGCACCATCATGATAAATGGAGGAAGGGTTGAGTAAAAGATTTTGTCTTCCTTGGATCCACAATCCACGCTCATGGAAACAGCAGTCAAGAGACCAAATGACACATTACATGGGATAAATCCGCTGCACAAGATCACTTTAGAATATGTAGAAGCAAGTCTGTTACTTTGAGGACTAAGGTGCACATGATCCAAGCCATGATGTTTTAGATTGCTTTATATGCATCTGAAAGTTGGACATGGAAAAAAGAAAGTCCATAAAAGAATCGGTGCATTTGAATTGTGGTGCTGGCAAAGAATATTGACTGTACCATGGACTGCAAAGAGGACAACGAAATCTGTCTTGGAAGAAGTACAACCGGAGTGCTCCTTGGAGGCAAGGATGGCAAGACTTTGTCTTACATACTTTGGACATGCTATCAGGAGAGACCAGTTCTTGGAGGAGGACCTCATGCTGGGGAAAGGGGAGGGAGCAGCTAAAAAGGGGAAGACCCTTAAGTAGGTGGATTGACATCGTGGCTGCACCAATGGGCTGGAGCATCTGTGAGGATGGCGCAGGACCAGGCAGTGTTCCCTTCTGTTGAGCACCGTGTTGCCATGGGTCAGAAGCAATTCGAAGACATCTAACAACAACGACAATATTTCTGTCCAAAGAAATTCGAAGCTCTATTCCAGTGGATCAGAATTGCCTGGAGAACTTTAGAAACCCTGATTATTGGGCCCAGAGTTTCTGATTTAGCTATTATGGGATAAACCCAGAGAATTTGTAGATCTAACAGCTTCCCAGATTAGATATGGATGCTTCTAGGAATCATCCTCTACTGAGGCTCCAGAGAGAACCTTGGCTGTAATGGACACCCCAACGGTACAGGTCCATAAACAGCAATGTGGCTGCGAATGGGCAGGGGCAACACCCAACTGTAAACTCAGGGAGGCAAGGGAGAACATCTGTCATTTAACACTGTCCTCATCGCACTGGAGACAGGGCTGGGAACAGAATGCTGCTCCGTGAGTGGTTCGGGAACGAATACATGAATGTTGCAACAACAATGCATTCATTCTTTCAGTTACTGATTATAGACTCCCTTCTTTGTTCCAGCAGCCCTTGTGGTGTTGTGGTGATACCTGGGGAAATTGCAATTATGAGATCAGCAGTTCAAAACCACCATTGACTCGGAGGGAGCAAGACGGGGATTCTATTCTGGTAAACAGTTATCCTCTCGGAAACTCTTAGGAGCCGTTCCTGCGTGTCTGATAGACCTCTGTGAGTCAGTATTGACTCCGTGGCAGGGGGTTTGGTTTGGTTTAGGCTTTGTTCCAGGAACTGTTTGAGGTGGTTTTGAAGGAAGATGCAACATGGAACCAGCCAATCAAAATATCTGTCCCGATTGGAGGACTGAGGAAAACGAAAGTAAGCTAAGTCAGCAAATGACAGGCATCTCAGCAAGTACAAAGTGCTATGGAAAGAGAGACTTCACAGGGAGGGCAATCTGCACTGGGGAGCAGGGTGTGCGATTCATAGGGTACCGATAGTAGGCCTTTGCTGGCTCTCTCTCAAGCTCAACTAAGCGTATTCACAGAAAACACATTTGTTGCTTCCCTGACTGGGCATCAAGATGTAGCGCATGGAGGAAATCTGCGGCCCTTGGACTCCAGGCTTTCCCACCTGGCAGGTCCCTTGTGTGACCACTAACCCACAGCGACACCAGATGTCGCTGAGTCCAACTGTGTCCTCCTAGGTCTCAAAGGCTGGTTTGTGAGAAGTAGTTCACCAGGCTATTTAGATGAAGCTCTGAATATCGGGGGGGGGGGGGGAACAGATTCTTTTAAACTTACTGGGACCTATTAAATATAAACCCTTTATGCACATCCAAAGACTTCATCATAATGAGAACCCACAGATTAAGGGAGGGGGGAGATCTTTAGTAATGACATGAGATTATTTACTAAAATCTGCAGAATTTGGCAACACCTCAGTAAATTAAAAAAACAAACAAATAATCCACTTAGAAGATGACCAAAGAACCTGGATAAACAATTCACAAAGGTCAAGACTCAAATGGCTAACAAACACGAGGGAATGTTCACTAACCACCGGAGACATGCAAATCGAAACAACAATGAGGTCTCATCTTACACCCACAGCCATCGCCCACGTGAGAAAAAATGGAGAATAACAAAGGCTAAAGAGAGCTTGGAACTCTGATACACTGCTGATGGATCTGTCAACATGTACAACCATTGCGGAAAGGTATGGCACTACCGAAAACAACTGGAGGTAGAAATACAATATGTCTCAGCAATACCTTTGCCGGGCAGACACCCAAAAGAAATAAGAGACAGAACACGAACAGACATAGGCTCTCCCGTGTTCATTGCGGCGCAGTGCAAAATAACAACAAGCTGGAAACAGCCCAAATTCCCTTCAGTAGAAGAGTGGATTTTTCTAAAATCATTTTATTGAGGGCTCATACAACTCTTATCACAATCCATACATACATCTATTCCATGTCAGGCACATTTGTACATTTGTTGCCCTCATCATTCTCAAAACATTTGTTTTCTACTTAAGCCCTTGATATCGGCGCCTCATTTTCCCTCTCTCTCCCTGCTTCCCCTCCCTCATGAACCCTTGATAATCTGTACATTATTATTATTTTGTCATTTCTTACACTGTCTGATGTCTCCCTTCATCCACTTCCCTGTTGTCTGTCCCCCAGGGAGGAGGATATATGTAGATCCTTGTAATCCATTCTCCCTTTCTACCTAACCTTCCCTCCACCCTCCCGGTATCGCCACTCTCACCACTGGTCCTGAAGGGATCATCTGTCCTGGATGCCCTGTGTTTCCAGTTTCTATCTGTACCAGTGTACATGCTCTGGTCTAGCCAGATTTGTAAGGTAGAATTGGGATCATAATAGTGGGGGAAGTATTTAAGAACTAGAGGAAAGTTGTATGTTTCATCGTTGCTACACTGCCCCCTGACTGGCTTGTCTCCTCCCTGTGACCCTCTGTAAGGAGATGTCCAGTTACCTACAGATGGGCTTTGGGTCCCCAATCTGCACTCTCCTCATTTACAATGATATGATTTTTTTTTTGTTCTTTGATGCCTGTTACCAGATCCCTTCAATACCTCGTGGTCACACAGGCTGGTGTGTTTCTTCCATGTGGGCTTTGTTGCTTCTGAGCTAGATGGCCACTTGTTTACCTTCAAGCCTTTAAGACCCCAGACGCTATATCTTTTGATAGCCGGGTACCCTCATCTTTCTTCGACACATTTGCTTATGCACCCGTTTGTCTTCAGTAATCATGTCGGGAAGGTGGGCACCCACTGATATGATTATTTGTTTTTTGATGCTTGATACCTGGTCCCTTCTACACTTTATGGTCGCACAAGCTGTGTGCTTCTTCCATGTGGGCTTTGTTGCTTCGGAAGAGTGGATTTTTAAAACTCTGATATAGCCACACCATGGAATACTATCCATCCCTTAAGAAAAATCCATGAAACACCTGGTGGCATGGAGGGACCTGGAAACCATTATGCTGAGTGAATTAGTCAATCATAAAAGGACAAATATTGTATAAATTCACTACTACAAGGATTAACACCAAGAGGAAGGCAGGTTTCTGCTCCCGGTTAACACAATCTGCTAACCTAGTCTGCCAAGCAATTCGGGAGAGAGCCTGCCTAGTTCCCATGAAGCATACATCACCCTCTCTGACAAAAGAGATCTCCCTTCAACTGGTGTCAGCTTGTCAAGATCTGGGAAGGAGGAGATGATCATTTAGTTTCTCCCATTAAAAAAAAGTGAAAAGGTCACCCCAAATCAACAGACCCTCTACCAGAATGATAAATGAAGCTACTGGAAATCAAGTCTAGATGGGAGAAAGATGCATGTCTCAGAGAAGGTAAGTATATTCCTATTGGGAGGAAAATGGGGAAGGTCAACCTCCCATTGGAGGAAAAAATACTCAACAATACTTACCCAGAACCAAGAGGAGAACTATGTTCTTAATTAGATACTTCTGTTCTAGTTTCTATCCAGCCCAGGGAAACCCAGGGCATGAGTTATAGACTACTGGGGCTTGATACCCTGTTTGTCTGAGGCACACACCGTCCTTCATAGGCCACACCTGAAGAACTCAATGTGGAAACCCCACTAGGTGAATGGGGCTAAACTTCAAACTCACCTGTAGTCCTTGGACTTAAGGCCACCACTTCTGAGTGTGAGAAAAAGCAAATGGCTGCTTTTCCAAGGGTATAAAACTGATGGTAGTCAAACATTGATTCAGATCTCTCGCCTTGAGGGTGCCCAATGAACACTGCCACCGGAGATTACCATACACTTGCTATTTTAATGTCCTCCTTGCTTTATGGAGATACATATTAATCTTTCGGGCCTGGTTCTGCCATTGTCAAGGAATATTATTGTAAATATTACCTATGGCTAACCCCCAATTGTTTATGTAAATAGTGTGCAGTTCAATCAGTACAAATCAATAATTCATGTGTTGCAGTTCATAGCCAGTTTACACTTGCACAATCTCCTTTTCTCAGCTGTCCTTGAAATTCTATACAATTAGTTAAATTTATGGCATTATCTATAGACATACCTTATGCCCCAGGGAGATGATTGATAATGTTGTCTAACATAAAAGGACAATTATGTCTGTAAGGTGAGCCAGAGACTTATATAAACCATGGACACATGATCGGATCTTAAACTTCCACTTAATTCTAGCCCTACTCTAAGAATAAATAGTTCTTATGAAATGGTCTTGTTGAAGTTCTCTCTCTCTCACAGAGATAACTAAAGATACAGGTGCTAGAGTAAAATGTAGTGAAGACACTAGATGGTGTCCACCTATCAGGAAGAATAGCATCTGGGATCTTAAACACTTGTTTCCAAACAGGTAGCCATCTGACTGAGGTGTCAACAAAGTCCACATGTAACAAGCTCACCAGCCTGTGTGATCCAAGATTTGTACATATATAATCCAAAGCAATTTAAAGATAGTTGGTTTGAGTCTGCAAATCCAGTCAGAATGCCAGTGATGCTTCCAAGACAAGTGCATAAGAATTTTAATATATAATAAAATTTAATATATTTTGGTATCAGAGCATAAACTGTGAACTCCTGGTTTATAGAAGGCTATGGGTGAAAGTGGAAACCCAAACTCCATGAGCAGAGTCCACACATAGATTCAGCCTCCAGTGAATTCTCTCTGACTGTAGCTAAGGGATGTGGACAGCCTTGCTATCATGCAGAGTGCATTATAAGGCGTATTATGGCAGAGGTAACCACGTTAAACTTTAACACCTTATCATAGGATCCCCCTCTGACACATTTTAAAGTTGTTTTAGTTTTTTATATTTTCCGCTTTTTTTATTAGGTATTTTCTCTATTTTATCTTGTGATTGTCAGCTTGGTTTGTTTGTTTGTTTGTGTATGCTTTTCAATATATGAAATCCATGATGGGTGAATCTACAGAGGCAGTACTGGATTAATGGCTTCTTAGGATAGGGGAGGTTGTGTGTACATGGGGAGCTAATAGAAAAGGAGTACAGGAAGAAGAAAATGTTCTAAAATTGTGATAATGATTATACAAGTCTTCTTCATATGGTTGAACTATTGAATTGTATGATATTTGGATTATGTCTTAGTTAAACGGTTTGGGTTTTCTTTAGTGTGTGAAGGGAGAAGCCAGTGGAGAGAAAGTCGTTGCTTTTGGATCTCTATAACTAGTTACTTCCTGTGCTTAAAAAAAAAAAAAAAAGCTAAAAAGTTAGTAATGTTTCTTGCATTTTTATTTTACATGTGAACAGCAATTCCCTTCTAATTTTAAAAGTTCTTATATACATGATCTTACAGGATCAAGAAAAATGGAGCAATTTAAAGATAGTTGATTCAATTCTGCAAATTCAGTCAAAATGCCAGTGATGCTTCCAAGACACGTGCATAAAAATGTTAATAGATAGATAGATAGATAGATAGATAGATAGATAGATAGATAGCTACACATAAACAAAGAGGTACCCATATAAAATATGGAAAAAATGCCTCAGGAACTGTTGTGATGTTGAACACAGCTTACAATAACAGCAATTTGGGGGAAAAAGCTCAAGTATGTTAGTCTGGGTAGACTAGAGAAACAAATTCATAGATACTCATACATATATAAGAAAGAGGTTTATATACAAGAGCAATTGAAAACTGAGAAAACATCCCAGCTCAGTGCAGATCAAGTTCATAAGTCCAATATTAGTCCATGTGTCCGGTACCAATCTATATAGTCTTCTTCAGACTCACAAAATACATGAAATGATGTTGAATGCAGGAGGATCACAGGCTAGTGGGTTGGAAGTCTTATGGATCCAGTGGCATTGTAACCATCTCAGCACTGTCAGGGGTCTCTATGTAGCTTCTCCGGCTCCCGAGGTCTGGTTGCATCAGGATAGTTCCATGTGGCTTCTCCAGCTCCCAGGACATAGCATTATGTGTCTTGTCAGTAGAGTGTCTCAGGGAGTGAGCAGAGAGAGAGAAGTGTCTCCCACCTCCAAGGAGGAAAATACAGGAATTCCCAGAATTCTCAGGAGAAGGCCATACCCACACAGAGGCCTCATTGCTTACATCTTGAGTGACAGGCCAGACTCCACCCTTTCACTCATATTCATCTCAAATTAACACCAGATTATATAACTACCACACTCATGTATATGAGTATGGTACACACTCAAAGACCAACGATGGACCCATGGATGGGGAAGAGATGGGGAAGTTATCTGGACTATTTTAGAGCTCGGTTCAGAAAATTTTAACAAAAGATTTTGGAACGAGAAGAGTCGCTATGGAATTTGGACCTCAGGTTCTGACTGACCAGGAAAAAGAGCATTGAGTAGAAACAACACATGCTTTGAAAGGACAGCGCCAAAGCCACCCAGACGTTTTTCCTAAGGCCATTTACTAGTGACGAGACATGGAGCTGTTCTTACAAGCCCAAAATCAAGCATCGATCAAGCCAATGGAAGACACTCTCATCACCTCACCCAAAAAAGCATGTCAAGTGAAATCAAGGATCCGGATGATGATAATTTTTTTCATTTGAGGGGAATAGTGCATTTTCAGTTCATTCCACCAGGTCAGACTGTTAATCAAGCTTTCCATTTAGAAGTTCTGAAGAGATAGGGGAACAGTGTGCAACAAGAAAGGCCTGATTTGTGGCAGCCAGGGGACCAGTTTTGCCACCAAGACAATGCACCTGCTCACACAGCCACTTCAGTGCTGCACTTTTGGGCATCAACCAGCATGCCTCTTTTGCCCCATGCACCTCACTCTCCTGACCTCGCTCTGTGGGACTTCTTTTTGTGTCTGTGAATGAGTAGGGGCATGAAGAGGTAGTGATTTGACGACAGAAGAGTTGAAGAAAAAAAAAGAGGGAGGTGCTATCAGCCATTCAAACATGAGTTTGAAAAGTGTTTCCAAGGATGGAACCACAGGTTTAACAAATGTATTACGTGTAATGGAGAGTACTTTGAAGGTGATAAGTTTGTTTTGTAAAAAAAAAAAAATTAACACAAAGCTCTGGGAAAAAATTCTGGTGATTTTTTTGGTACCCTGGTATATATGTATATGTGCATATTTTGGACATCTTAAGGGAGAGAGTTAAGAAGAAAGAAGAAGGTAAGAATTAACATGCAAATGTGATACTGTTTTGGAAAAGTCCTCATTGAGATAATAGAGCTCTTTGGGAGTTGTGCCCCACCCAGTTGTCGCAATCTCAAATGCCAACCCGCCTGGCTCTCAGTGGACATGACAGAGACTGCCAAGTGCAGAATGCTCTTCTTTGATGATCACACAAATCTGACTCAAAGAGCACTGCTGAGTTCCTAGTTTCAATCACGACAGGACCGGAAAGGCCAAAGTCGGCTGTGACGCACTCCTTCCATATAACACTGCCCTTTGAGGCATCCTTCAGGAGGTCAAAGCAAGTCCAGACCATTCATCCTTCCCCAGCTCTCCATTTGTAGTCTCTGCTCTTTCCCCTCCTCTATTTCTAACACAGTAGTTCTCCCATTTGAGGACCTCAGGGCTTGTTTAGACCTAGATTGTGAGACCCAACCTCATTTAGTCTGATTCAGTAAGACTCCCAATTCTCAGCCGGTGCTGATGCCATGAGCTTTGAGAACCACTGTTTTAACGGGAAGTGAGGAGAGAAACTGAAATTTCCCTGGTTCACTGGTACAATAACCAATACCTGAAGAGAACACTAAGTCACCATTTTAATTTTACCTCCAGAAAAAATGACCCAATCAGATTTACTCTTTCAACCAATATCCATGTAATCAATTCTAAGACATTTAATCAATCTAAATGTTCTGAGCTTAGAAAGACAAAACAAAAAACTTCCCTGAAAATGTAGATATTAAAACTGGTCACCATATATTACTGAGTCAAAAAGCAGCTTAAGTAGAAGTAGTGTTGAAATTGACCTGTAATTTCTAAATATTCAAATATTATATCCGCTTTTGTTTTTGTTTATATCCGCTTTTTTAATTAAAGCGCAAAATCGCGTACAAGAGATCTCAGTAGGTTATTTACTTTACTGATGGAAAAAAATCATTGCTCAGATTTTAGTCTTTTTTAATAAAGATGAATAGACATTTAATTTTCCTTTTGGTGTGTTATATTAGAAGTGCTTCTAAAACTCTGTGTTTCTGACTCATTTTAAAACAAAGGTTAAAAATTATACAAAATTAAAAGAAATTTGTTTTCTAACTGATAAACTAAAATGAAAGAGGGTTCCACAGCAACTAATAAACCATATCGTTTAACATTTGTAAATTCAGGAGATGCCCCTTTAATACAATGTAGCAGTGTATATTGATCTTCAGTTCATTAGTTTTAGTATGCCCTGTTAAAATATCTTACTTGCATTTTTGTATCTGCCAAGATGTCAGTTCTGACATGACTCTCTTCAGGCAAAATGTAGTTGGCCTTTCCTCATTTTTCATTGACACAGAAAATGAACAATTTCTTAACATCATTTAGGATAATGCTATCTGAATCATAGCAAGTTCAAGTATAAATGAGGTGCACGTGTGAAGTCATCTGAAAAAAGGTACAATTTTACAACTGGCTGAATGAGTTCAGGGCATGAACATTTAGCAGCCAGACTAACCAATTCTAGAACTACATCTGACTGTCAAAAAATGTCCAAGTACATAAAGACCACCCGCCTTTAATGCCCTCATTTCCACTTGCATATAACATTTGACTTTAATTTAATGTATAAGCAAGTTTTTTCCTGCAATGTTAAGCATTAACTATAAAGCACCCTTATCTAGAGTACATTTGACAATTTGGGTTGGTCATTAAAATATTTAAATTGAGTGCTTAAGTACAGTTTAGAAAATTATATTTTCTACATTTGAAATAACCGTAAATAAAACTCTCTTTAAGTTATTATGGAAGAATAATGCTAAGTGAAAAAGGCAGAATACAAAATTGAATCTACACTGTAATTACAACTATATAAAGTTGGTTATGCATGCTAACAAGATTGGGAAAAAACATGGAAACTATAAATGACTGATTTGTTAAAGAAGTAGATTAGCAGAGTTTCTTTTTTTAGTCCAATACTTTTTATAAATTTACTTATGCAATTTTTTAAAATATTAAAACTAGTTCAGTGAAGAAATTGTGTTTTCTCCACTTGGATTGAATATTTTCATCATTGATAGTAAGTCCCAATTATTAAAACGTAGAAGTGTTCAAATGTAATAGAATTGTTATCTTCTTTCCTTCAAGGCAATTTATTTTTTAAACCCATTGTATTATTTTATGTGTGTTTGTATTTATACATATATATATTCTTTACACACACATTATTGGTACTCTTCATCACTAATATTACAATTATCAAAAATACTAATCTTCCAACCAGAAATAATCATGGAATCATAATAAAGACAAATGAACTAAATTACTGATGATGTTGAAAGTTGCAGTATTTTGATTAGACAGCCGGCAGGAATTGTCAGACTAATTAACTCAGGGTCAAGTTGCTGCTGAACCAAATGCCAGAACTATCAAAATCCAATACAGGCTATGCCCCGTTACTCCACTAAGACGACGTATTTGTACTTAAGAGTAATGATCTGATATGTTAGGAAAGTTCAGCTCAGTAAAATAACTGCTGTTGAGAACTATTTGTGCCAGGGCTGTTGTCAGCAAATCACTCAAGTTCTGATAGTCAGGCTAGATCTTCTCAGTTCTAAAAACTAGAGATGCCTAATATCGTTATAAGTGACACACAAGTGAGCTTGGGAAGAGTTGGTAGCCTAACGTTTATATCCATGACCATATTAATCCACGTGGAGAAGAGGGGATGAGTTAAGGCCTTTGGAGGAACAGAGCATCCTTTAATAGAATTCGGGATCAAGCTGCTAGACAATAGAAGTGGTGCTGCAAGAAGGAAATGGGCCCCATAGAGGGATTGGCTAAAAGACCAAGCTTTGCCCTCCCCTCTTACTGGGGCACTTCCCGTAAACATTGGACTGCAAGATTGGTGGTTTAAACCAACTAGCTGCTCTGCGAGAGAAAGAGGAGGCCATCTGCTCCCATAAATATTTATAACCTTATTAATCCGGTAAAGAATTGTTATGAATTGTAGTCAACTAAACAGCAGTGGATGTGTGACCCTGCTGATCTTGGATGAATCCTATTAGGGAATCAGCTGTCTTCGATATTTAGATCTTGATTAAAAGTAGGTGTAAGCAGATGATTCCACTTTTCTTGCCCCTTCTCTTTCTCCTGCAGGAGCCCTGGAGACCCAGTGGACCGACCCTTGGATTGTTAACTGCAATGTTGGCCGTGGAAATGCAGCAGCCACCAAACAGGAAGAAGATGAGACTGCTCCCATACAGCCGGACCGTCTCTGAAACCCTGTGGAGCACCTCTCCTCCGACCTCCTGGGTCACCAGGAGTTAGAACTGACTTGATGGTCTGTTGAAAGATAAAAGCCATCCCTAAGACCACTGGAAGAAGAGCATGTTCGAGATCTCTGTCTTGAGTGGCGGAGGCAGAGATCTGAGGCACCAAACCCTGTGACACAGAGACCATAGGAGCCAGGCTGACACCAGAGGCTGAGGCAAGGGAACTGTGAGGCAGCACAGTAGCACAAAGAGTATAAGAATGTGAGGTAGGGCAGTGGTAGGGCTTCCTGGCTCCTGGAGGCAGAGAGGCTGAGGCCCAGAGGGAGAAACTCAACTGCTAGCCAAGGAGAGATGTTACTATGGACTAAGGACTATACCCTTACTGTTTACTGATCCTAAGTTCTGTGTGCACAATGCAGTGAATGATAGAACCTAACATAACGCAGTTGCTCTCAGAAGAGGTAAAGAAGGGTGGAAAGAGAAGGCATCCATGACCTCTGACCTCTTGACAATTTATATGTTGGTTGGCACCCTGAATGTCTTCTTTGGTGACTTGTCTATGTTCTCTCTCATATTTTAATTGGATTTGTCTTTTTCTTGTTAAAGTGTTGAGGTCTCTATGCACTTTAGTGATTAGTCCCTTGTCCAATATGTCATTTTCAAACACCCACCACCCCAACAGGGCCCTTACTCTTGGGTTCTACCTTCCTTCACTGCCCTTTTCTCCATTCTCTTCATCAACTGGCATGAATTCCTTCAATACTCAGGTGGATATGAATTCGTTTTTAAAGCACTCATTCCCTGATCCCCTGAGCTAGATAGTCTAAAACTTTGTACACCTTTTAATTGTCATGTTTATGCATAGTTATGCTTACCATGATCATTCTTACCACCACATGATATTGAAAATATATGTTAGGAGCTGGTCTCTTCCTCTGGACTCTGAGTTCTTTGGGAACAAAAATGTTCTAATCATTGTTAATTCTTTGCACTGTCCCTGGCACATAGAATGCACTCACCAGATATTTAACTGAATCAACGACTACAGGCAACATTAAAACACAGAGAATGTTTAATGATACTGTTGGAATACAACAAATGACAAACTTTCAATCATTATTAGTAAGTGTCGGCCAGATGTTAAAAATATTTTTAAAAATTATTCTCAGTTATATTCTTTTAGTCTTTGTTGAAATGCTGTGTTCATGTTAAAAGTTTGACCTTTGCAAATATTTAGCACAGAACTATTTTATTGCAGTTAAAATAAAACCTAAAATATTCCCCTACAATCAGCTGTGCATTAGCATGCACCAGCCTAATTAAAAAGCAAGGAGTGTAACAGAAGAAAGGAGATGGGCCATACATGGATTGCAAAGAAATAAAAAGAACTAAGTAGTACAATAGAGAGGAGACATTATAACCCACAGAGGTCAAATGAACATTGGCAAATTAGTTATTCCTCTTGGGCCCCTACTTCAAAGACTGAACATGGTGCATTTGAAAATCGCGTGTAAATACCTCTTCTCTTTACTTTATAAAAAAGATTGCATTCTTTTTAAATAATAAAAAAGGAGTCTATTAACAAATGGTAGCCTTCAAATAGGCAAACCCACAAAATGTCATGTATGCTATAAAGATGATTTTAGTACCTATTTTTTTTAACTGTCATTGAGTTGATTCTGACTCTGTGACCCAGTAACTCAGAGGAGAAACTATGTGCCACAGGGTCTTCAGTGGCTGGCGTTTCAGAAGGAGCGCTGTACTTTTAAACTAGGATTTAGAATTCATTGCAAAGGTCACTCAGAACTTTCAGACAATGCTCATGATTGTGGGGCTTATATTGGAAGTCAACAGGTTATGATTCAGATAAGAAATGCTCAGCATACAGTTCTTCAGTCAGGACATGTTGCAAAGGTTTGTTTTGTTTTGTTTTTAGGGCAGCTACAGAATGCCCTGCGAATCTTTATTGTAAACAGAGAAGCATATTTATCATCAACTAGAGTTTTTAGCCATCTCTTGTCCGTCAATTAGTTTTACTACTGTGACTGGGTGTTTCTTTGGTGCTGGAAGGATCACCCAAAATGAACGGGTTTCAGCAGAACTTCCAGGCAGAGAACCGATCATGAAGAAGGGCTCAGTTCCCCACTTCAGAAGAAACAGCGGCTGAAAACTTTATGCATGGGTAGAAACACTGTCAGATACTGAAGGAAGGCCCAATGAATGGAAGTAGAACATTGTCGGAGATAGTGCCGGAAGATGGGCCCTTCAGTTCAACAAACCAAACCAAAAACCAAACTCCTTGCCATCAAGCCAGTGCTGACATAGCAAACCCCTGTAGGTTTCTGGAGCTGGAACTGTTGACAGAAGTTGGTAGCCCTCTCCCTAGAAGCTCCAGGTGGTTTAGAGCTGCTGACCACGCAACTCACAGTCCAATGTACAACCACTACGTGAGCAGGGCTCCTCCTTGGTTCAGGGGGCACTCAAAATGTGATTGAGGAGGAGCTGACTTCTGGGAGTCAAGGCAGCCGGAGTCATGTGAGTTGGGTAAAAGCTGGGAGAGTGGCACTTTGGGGATTCTTATTTGCTGAGGGAGCATGCCTCGTGGTAAGGAGACAACTGCCAACATCTTTCCATGGTCAGAAGTTGGAATGTGTGAAGTATGAATCTAGGGAAATTGGAAGTGGTCAAACATGAAATGGAACACATAAAGATAGGTCTTTGGGAATTAGTGAGCTGAAATGGAGTGGTATTGGCTATTTTTAATCAGAGCAGCATATGATTTACTACGCCAGGAATAACACATGCAAGAGGAAAGGTATTGCATTAGATGTTATAAAAGAACATGGCAAAATCCATCTTGAAGTACAGTGGATTATAGCTGTGCATCTTCAAGGAAATCCAATTATTATTCAAATTTATGCATAAACCACAATGCTAGTGATAAAGAAATTGAAGAATTCTACCAACTTCAATCTGGAATTGACCAAACATGCTATCAAGATGCATGAATAGTTATTGACAATTGAAGTACAAGAGTTGGAAACAAAGAGGAAGAAGCGATAGTTGGAACATATGGACTTGCGGCTAGAAACGAAGCTGGAAATTGAATGATAGAATTTTGCAAGACCAAGGATTTCTTTATAACAAATATCTAATTTCAACAACACAGAAAGTGATGACATGCATGGACTTCTGCAGATGGAATATATAGAAATCAGACTGACAATATCTGTGGGAAGAAATGATGGAGAAGCTCAACATCAGCAGCTCAGACCAGGGCAGGGTCTGATTGTGGAGTAGATCATCAATTGCTGATATTCAGGTTGAAGCTGAAGAAAATTTTTTTAAAAGCCAACCTTGAGTATATCCCACCCAAATTTTGAGAACGCCTCAAGAACAGATTTGCTGCATTAAACACTAATCATAGAAGATATGATGAACTGTGAGATAACATCAAAGATCATACAGGAAGAAAGCATAAGGTCATTAGAAAGATAGGGAAGAAAGAAAAATCAGTCTGAATGTCAGAAGAGAATCTGAAACTTGTATTAATTATAGAGTAGCTATGATTAGCCTATATGTCCAACACCAATCTACAAAGTCCTCCTCAGTCTCACAAAAGACATGCAATGATGCTGGCTGCAAGAGGAAAGCCAAATCAGTAAGCCTGTAAGCATCTCAGCACTGGCAGGGTCTCCACTTGGCTGCTCCAATACCCAGGGCTGCATCAGGGTAGGTCCATGAGGTTTCTCCTTAGGGATGTCTTACAGGCAATAAGCCTTGCCAGCTGAAGCAGGGAACTGGCTAAAGCAGCTGGTCCAGGCATCAGAAAGCAAGACATCTGAGAACTAGAAATGGAAGGAAATGATGAAGTCAACAAGCTGAACAGAAAATTTCAAGAAGCAGCTCAAAAAAACAAAGCAAACTATTATCATGAAATATGCAAAGACCTAGTCAGAAGACCAAAAGGATATCTTGAACTGAAAGAACTCAAGGAAAATCCAAGCCTCCCAACATGCAAAAAAAAAAGATATAAGTGTGTGTATGTATGTGTATATATGTGTATATGTATATATGTATGTATATATATGTATATATATCATATTAAATGAAGGGGGAAGTGCAGAGTGGAGACCCAAGGCCCAAGTGTCGACCAATGGAGATCCCCTCATAGAGGGGTTTAGGAGAGGAGATGGGTTAATTAGGGTGTGAGGTAGTATCGATGAAGAACACAGCTTTGGATCCTGGATGCTTCCTCCCCCCAACTACCATGATCCGAATTCCACCTTGCAGGGCTGGATAGGACAGAGGCTGTACACTGGTGCATATGAGGGTTGGAGGTACAGGGAATCCAGGGTGGATGATACCTTCAGGACCAAGGGTGTGAGGGACGATGCTGGGAGAGTGGAGGGTGAGTGGGTTGGAAAGGGGGAACTGATTACAAGGATACACATGTGACCTCTTCCCTGGGAGAGGGACAGCAGAGAAGGGGGGAAGGGAGACTCCGGATAGGGCAAGATATGACAAAACAACGATGTATAAATTACCAAGGGCATATGAGGGAGGGGGGAATGGGGAGGGAGGAGGGGAAAAAAAAGAGGACCTGATGCAAGGGGCTTAAGTGGAGAGCAAATGCCTTGAGAATGATTGGGGCAGGGAATGTATGGATGTGCTTTATACAATTGATGTATGTATATGTATGGATTGTGGTAAGAGTTGTATGAGTCCCTAATAAAATGTAAAAGAAAAAAAAAAAAAAGAAAATCCAAGCCTCCAAATGCTATATTAAAAAATCCTATGGGCAAAATATTGAGTGATGCATCAGAAAAAGAAGGAAAGAATACAGAGTCAGTGCACCAAAAGAACTAGTCACTATTCAACCATTTCAAGAGGGACTGTGTGAGCAAGAACCCATGGTACTGAAGACAGAATTCCAAGAGGCAATGAAAGCAATCGCCAAAAATATGGCTCCAGGAATTGATAAAATACAAATGGATATGTTTCAATGAGCTAATGGAACACTGGAAGCACTCACTTACCTATCCTAGGTAAATCAGAAAACAATTACTTCACCAACTAACTGAAAGAGATCCATGCTTGTACTCATTCCAAAGAAAGGTGATCCAACAGAATGTTCAAATTATAGAACAAGACCATTGATATCAAGTGAAATTTGGCTGACAGCCATCCAACAGTGATTGCAGCAGTGCATTGACAAGGGGCTGCCCGAGGTTTAGGCTGGATTCAGAAGAGAATGTGGGACAAGGAATATTATTGCTGATTTTGGATGAATCTTGGCTCACAGCAAAGAAGACCAGAAAAAATGTTTGTTTGTGTTTTATTGACAACTCTAAGTCATTCGACTGTGTAAATCATAGCAATTTATGGATAGCCTTGAGAAGAATAGGAATTCTAACACAATTCATTGTGCTCATGCAGAACATGTACATGGATCAAGAAGCAGCTGTGTGAACAGAACAAGGGAACATGCACGGCTAAAATCGGGAAAGATGTGTGCCACCGTTTTATCCTCACACCATACTTATTCAATCTGTATGCTGAGCAAATCATCAGAGAAGATGGATTATATAAAGAAGAATGTGATTATATAAAGCATCAGGATTGGAAAAAGGCTTATTAGCAAGCTGAAACATATAGATGGCACGCCTGCTTCCTGAAAAGGAAGTATTTGAAGAACTTGATGAAGGCCAAGAAGTTCAGTCTTCTGTAGGGTTTCCAACTCAAGGTCAACATAACAGAAATTCTCACAACTGGACCAATAGGTGTCATCATGACAAAAGGAGAAGAGATCGAAATTGTCAACGATGACCTCTTGCTTGAATCCACACTTCATGCTCATGGAAGCAGCAGTCACCAGATGACATGACTCACTGTATTAGGTAAATCTGCTGCCTAAGATCTTTTTCGATTCGAATATTGAAAACCAAGGATTTCGTTTTGAGGACTAAGATACACTTGACTCAAGCTACAGTATTTTCAATGTAATTGAATAAAGAAGACTGACGAAGAATTGGTGCACTTGAATTGTGGTGCAGGAGAAAACGTTTTAAGTACCATGGATGCTCCTTAAGGTCAAGACTTCATCTTACCTACTTTGGACATATTGTCTGGAGCGACCAGTCCCTAAGGTGGACATCCTGCTTGGTAAAGGGGAGGGGGAGTGGAACAAAGAGGGAGGCCCTTGAGGGGATGAATTGGCACAATGGCAGCAACAACGGCCTCAGGCTTAGAACCCATTGTGAGGATGGCCCAGGACTGGGTAGCATCTTGCTCTGTTGTATATATAGTCCCTATTGGTTGGAAATGACTGGAGGGCATCTAACAACAACAACATCATTGTTAAAGAGCTGTGGGAAAGAGAACGTGGATTTCACACTGATTGGATTTTCATTGAATGAAAGGTAGGATGGATAAATCTATAGAGACAGTAACAAGATTAATATCTCCTTACAGTTTTGACAGGAAAGGTTAGAGGGAAATGAAGAGCTAATATTAATGGTTATAAGATGAGGGAAATTATTTAAAATTAATTGTGTTGAAGATTTAACAGCTCTTTTTAATATATTTAAAACACTGAATTGTATGGTATGTCAATTGTATGTAGGAGGTAGGGCCAGAAATAAGACACACACTTATATGTAAATAAGAGTAAATACCATTTGAAGTGACATCAGAAGCATTATGAATATGTTGACTCTTCCACTGGTTGCATTGTTATGTTTTAAATCTTAACTATTTTTTACATCTAGTTAACATACATAAAATTCAATGATTTAAATTTATTTAAAAGAGTTTTGCAATTATCACTACAATCAATTTTAGAACATTTATTTTTGTATATCCCATTTCCCCCAACCTTGTCCTTGGGAAACTATTAATCCAGGTACTGTCTCTGTGGATTTACCTAACCTGGATTTCATATGAAATCATACCCAAAACCTAGAAAAATCTCCATCCAAAAGAAAGCATAAAATAATTTTTTAAAACTAGGCCAAATTTAAAATGGGTCAAAAGGAAAAGCAAATGTAAGGCAATCATTAACATAATTACATCTGCATTCATCCACTTTCCAATGCACTGTGTATGAGGGCAAGGCTGCTGTGTGTGGTTTACAGGAAAAGTAAGACCACAACTAATCATTTTCAATCTGCAACAAATACTTATTTTAAAAGTATGCAGAAGGTTATGAATGACAGTGGAAGGCTAAAATCCATCTGTAGTGTTTCCACATGGATTAAGCCTCTGAGGAATCCCCTCTGACCACAGTCCAGTGATATAAATAGACTTGCTATTAGGTAGAGAGTGTTGAAAAGTTGATAATGGCAGTGATAGTTAAGAGAAAACGCATGATTTGATTGCCCTTTTAAAATGTTTTCCAGTTTTTAATCTCTTCTGCTTTTCCAATGAGGTTTTCTGTTTTGTTTTGTCATTGTTGTTGATTTTGGTTTGTTTCTTTTTTGATTCCTGTTTGTGGTTTTTATGATTTTCTGTATATGAAATCCAGTTAGGTAAATTTATAGAGACTGTAACTGGGTTGCTAAATACCTAGCAATCTTGCAGGAGCCCTCTTGGGGTAGTGGTTAGGTGTTTGGCTGCTAACTTCAAGGTCTGTAGTTTGAAACCAGCCACCATGGGGCTTTCTACTCCTATGGAGTTACAGTCTCAGAAACTCCCTGGGGACTCTCAGTCTCTCCTGCCAGAGTCAGTATCAACTGGATGGTAGTGCGTTGGTTTTTCTTTGTGAGCGGGAAATGGGGAGTCAACAACAACGAGTGTGAGAAGAAAAATGTTCTGAAATTGATAGTGGTGATACTTGCATAACTCTTCTTACTGTAACTGAATGATCAAATTGTATGATATGTGAAATATATGCCAATAAAACTATTTTTAAAGAAACATTGTGAAGAATAATCTCATGGAAGGAGCTGGTGTTATCCTATGAGCCTTCAGATTCAGGAGTTCAGGATTCATTTGTGTAGCACAATCAAATGAGTACTACTGATCTGCTGTTTGAAAAGTTTCCTTGCACGTAAAATCCCAGACAAGAATTCCTGACTTCTTGACAAGTTTTTCAATTTATGTTGGATAACAAGAGAAAAGAAATAAAGAAATGGTTAGTCTTTATTTTCCCATCTCTCTTATTTTATGTGTCTTTTGTTTTGCCCCCTTGAGCTTTGAAAGTACCCTGCCAGCCTCTTCTGCCCACTTTGGGGTCAAGTCCTAGTCCCAGGAAAGGAATTGATCAATTCATTAGCTAAAAGCATAAAATGCATTTAAATCTGACTTGATGTGAAGATTTGTGTCACTTTAAGATCAGACCAAAGTCATCCTCTTCACTGGACAGCTTTAGGGATCAGTGAGGACAACAGGGAGCTATTTTGTGAATAGATGTTGGGTCCTGTCCTGAAAAGCTCAATTGTGAGAACAGAGTTCAAGTTTCCTCCAGCCATTCTTCCCATGCTTCCAACGCTTCCTTTCCCATATCTTCCCAGTCTTACTTCCCATTCTCCCCATGTTCAGTTTCACAATACAAGATGACTCTCAAGTAGATGACAATCAATTAAAAAGTTCCAGTGATAGAAATGCACTATTTCCCAAGATAACACCACCCCACTTTAGAAGTTCATCCTCGCTCTGAGCTGGACTGTCTCCCTGAGGCTCCCACTGGTTTTAGTCTTGACTCTGGCCTGAAAACAAGACTGAATACTATTGCTCCTGGGTCACCTCTATATAGGGCTTCTTAGGCTGTAAATCTTTACAGGGGCAGATAGCCTCGCCAGTTCCTCTTCCTTATGGTCAATCTTCAAATATTTGAAGATAACTGGCCTTTCTCCCTCATATCCTCCCTGCTTCCAATTCCTTTATCTCCTGGATCAGTTGTCTTGGTTGTCCATTTCTTTCTTTTTTTTAATCATTTTATTAGGGGCTCATACAACTCATCACAA
Organism: Tenrec ecaudatus; assembly: GCF_050624435.1. Taxonomy (NCBI): domain Eukaryota; kingdom Metazoa; phylum Chordata; class Mammalia; order Afrosoricida; family Tenrecidae; genus Tenrec; species Tenrec ecaudatus. The sequence continues at coordinate 43,707,248 of NC_134544.1, forward strand.
TCCATCCATACATCAATTGTGTAAAGCACATTTGTGCATTCATTTCCCTGATCATTCTCAAAACATTTGCTCTCCACCTAAGCCACTGGCATCAGCTCCTCATTTTCCCCTCCCTCCCCCTGCCCCCTCCCTTATGACCCCTAGATAATTTATAAATTATTATTTTGTCACACCTTGCCCTGTGTGACACCTCCCTTCACCCACGTTTCTGTTTGTCCGTTGCTTCTTGTGTTCTCTCTCTCCCTCTCTTTTTCCTTCGTCATCACCACTCCTATACAGAAGGGAGGCCAGGTCAGTTCGGAATGCAGCAGACAGGCTCTGAACTAAAACAGCCTACAGTTCAGCTCTCTCCCGGAAGTTAACTTGGGTCCATATGCAAGATATTTATCACCCCTAAATCTCAAATTCATCATCAATGATGCTCCTACTAGCCTTTTATTAAATGATTGCTTTAAAGCTAAATTAGATAATATATGCAAAGTCATAGCGACCAGCACTCAATAAATGAAAACTATGATAATTTGCACTACTAGATCAAGTCTGCATTTCCTTTTAACCTGGTACAATGTCATCTACTAGTCAGATAAGCATTGAGGGGATCAAACCGAGTAGGATTTAACCCTAGACCTGCCTTTTGATAAGTGTGATCCAGGCTAGTCTAAGTAATAACTAATAATTCGACTTGATTTCATCTGATCATGATGAAGGGGCACTGAGATGAGATTACTCTGTGGTTTATTTATAAAGATTTAATTATATATTTTCATCATGGATAACCTGGCTAATCATATTCACAGAATATTTATTGTCCTGAAGCCTATTTTTTTTTTTTTTGCAATTACTACTTAGGAAAAAATAGGGCTTTATAAACGAGCAAACATGTCACAGATAGTGATGAATATAGTGTGCTGTATTTTAAAGCCTAGTCTTTCCTGACATGCCTCGGAAAGGGGCATTTATAAAGTATTTCCATGCATACCACCACCACTGCCACCAAAACCACCAACCACCCTGGTCTTCCACCTTCATTTGGACATAACGGATGCTTCTCCCCTCGCCACAGGGGTCGTGTCAGAGAAGACTTACAGGGAAGTCAGGAATGTTATCATGTCCCAACAGGAATGAGTCCCCGGCTGTCTGAGTCAGTGAACTCTGCATGGGGCACAGTAAGGAGACACCTCTGACCCTTCCTGTCCGAGTAGAATCAGTGAGGACCTAGTGGACACTCTTGAACACCATGCCACATAGCTGTAGAGAGGCACCTCCTGTCTCTAAATCTCGACACAGGTTGAGTGAGAAACATAAACTTCTACCCCATCTGGAAATAATGAAATGATGCTCTCCTTCCCCTGCCAGCACAAACTCAGAGGAGGACTGCTAGAGCAGACTATTTCAACAGACTTCAGAATTTTATCAAACAATACCCCCAAATGTTCAGGAGTTAATAACAATCTCCTGACATACAAAGAACCAGCACGTCTCTACATTTTGCTTATTAGTTTAGATGATAAATTTTTGTGGTAGAGAGTCATGTCTTCTATTTCTTTCTATGCACTGGACCTTGGCCCAGGCTTTTCCAGGAGAAATTATTCTGTCCATTGTTTTGGGCTTAGTAGGAGAACTATCCTTTTCAGAAAGAAAATCCCAGGGCTTGATACCAACAGTAGCAAAATGTCTCCACTGTGATTCAAACATTAAAATGCTGGAGCTGTTTGATGCATCTCTGTCCTAAACAATCCAATGCTCTACTAGCTTTGAGCATGACTGTCAGTGTTTAATGGAGAGTCGCCGTGGAGCAGCTCCCGTGCTGTGAGCTTTCCACGAACAACATGATCGCGTCGCATCTCCAGAACAGTACTCTGGGCTGCATTATTCCCAGCCTCATTTTATGTATGCACAAACAGGCTTAGAGAAGCTTATGGCCAAGCAATTAGTTAAGTATATCGTTGTAATACATTCTTTCATGCTGTCATAAAACCTACATGTTTATTTTAGCTATTAACATTAATTTTCTTTTACAAGAACTCAAAATGCCTAAAATCATGTAATTTTATTACTCAATACATTTGCTTTCTTCCAGTGCTTCTACGCTTTTATGTTAAAAATGAGAAGATTTTTCTCTATTAAAAAGGAAAAGATCATCAAAGGTACTATAAATTCTTTTGTCCTGTTAAATATAGTGTAATAATTTAACATTTTATAGCTATGTATGTATTATACAGGTATAAACACACACCTGTAGTACATGCACATTTCTTTACATTTTGTGTTCCTGCTTGCACAAAGTTCATTGCCATCAAGTTTAATTCCAACTGCTAATGACATCAAAAGACAGGGGAGAACTGCACTTGTAGGGTTCCAAGACTGCAAATCTTCATAGGAACAGAAAGACCCATCTTTCTCCTCAGGGGCTGCCGGTGGTTTCAAGGTGCTTAAACCAACACATAACCCATTGTGTTAGTCCGGGTTAACTAGAGAAACAAATCCATAGACACTCATATGTGTATAAGAAAGAGGTTTATATACAAGAGCAGTTGAAAATTGAGAAAACGTCCCAGCCCAGTCCAGATCAAGTCTATAAGTTCAATAATAGCCCATATTTCCGACACCAGTCTATAAAGTCCTCTTCAGAATCGTGAAACACATGCAGTGATAGCAAGTGCAGGAAGATCACAGGCCAGTGAGAGGGAAGTCTTTTGGATCCAGTGGTGTTGTAAGCATCTCAGCCCTGGCAGGGGTCTCTGTGTGTCTTCTCTGGCTCAGGGCACTAGTGCAGTTCCATGTGCCTTGTCAGCTACAAAGTATCCCAGGGAGTGAGTAGTGAGAGAGTCTCTCCCGCCTCAAAGGAGGAAATCCAGAGTTCTCAGAAAAAGGCCACGCCCACACAGAGGCCTATTGGCTATGACCCGATTGACAGACTAGCCTCCACTCCTTCACTGTGAATCCTCTCAAGTCCCAAATTGACACCAGATTATGTAACTACCACAGCCATGCCACCAGGGCTTATACAAAGATATAATTAATCTGTGATAAATGCGCATGTACGGTCTATTTACCATAAGTAATGGAGTTATATAAACCCAAAGTAGTTACCGTTTTGTTCAGTACATTTTATCAACCAAACAACATTCATGGATGTGGACATCAAAGCAATAATTGTTTCCATATCAAAGCAGCGATTTATTTGTTCTCTATAATTTGCCTTGGGTTTGCTCTGACATTCTATTTTTATAGCCAGCTTTATATTTTTGGAGATTTTATTTCTAATAGTTTCTGGCTCATTTCCGGTGGTTGAGAGTTCTCAGGAAGATTTACTCTATCATAGCAAGTATATATTCTGAATAGGGTCGTAAGTTCATGGACATTTCATAACATTGAATGGTTCAGGCATTTCCTGGGAAACTTCACATCCTCCACAATCATGCCCTAAACATAGCACGGCATGTGGGGGAAATGGGATTGGGAGCTGAGCATTCAACATTTTGTCGTCAGAGACAAATAGGATCACCATCTTTTAAAAATACTACATTGTTAAAAACGCATGCTAACTTTTTAATAAACTAATTCATACTATAGAAGATAGAGGCTATTAAGCAAAAGTGATGGTAGTTTGGTGATAGTGGATGTAAGGAAGACTGCAAAATTATAGAAAGAATTAAAAATGCACAATAATCTTAGAGAATCAAACAAAAATCCGTTTCAGGCCTGAGGACTTGTAGCCAAATGAGTAAGAGGAAAATTCTGTGTGAATGTGTAAAAGAAGTTCCTCTGTGCTTTCCCATGTTCAACCCTGATATTTGTATCAGAGTTTAAAATGTTCAGCACTATTTGCAGAAGGCTACAATTTCAATTTCAAAAACTACTCATTGCCATCAAGTTGATTCTGACATATAGTGACCCTGTAAGACAGGGTAGACCTGCTTCTTTGGATTTCCCAGACTGTAAATCTTTGTAAGAGCAGAGAGCCTCATTCTCCCTAGGGGTAGTGAGTGGTTTTGAACTGCTGATCTCGCTCTTAGCAATCCAAAGTGTAACCCACTGTATCACCAGGGCTCCTATAATTTACAGTGAAATGTTTTTGTCTCCACACACATGCAGCCTCCATTGATCCCCATTTACAACCTGTGAGGTGACTTGCATTGCCCTCAAACAAAGTCCTTTAGAGAGTCCCCAGGGGGAAGTGGGGGTTTTCCCCAGGGACTTGACTAAGTTTATGTCTTTGATGGATGTTGGGAAACTAGGAATTCTAGTGGCATAGTGGGCTACAGACAGAGCTGCCGGCTCAAAGGTCAGCAGTTTGAACTCCCCGGCCACTCTGTGGGAGAAAGATGAGGCTGTCAGCTCCTGTAGCATTATAAAGTCTTGCAAACCCAAAAGGGCAGTGCTACTCTGTCCTGTAGGGTGACTTTGAGTTGGAATCCACTTGATAGCAGTGAGTTGGGTTTTTATGAGGGTCACACAGTCATGAGTCATACCCTGACTGCCTAGGTTGGAGGGCCCTAAAGCAATTGTGTTAGTTTTTCTAGTTACAGGTCCACATCAGGATCCAATTCCTGCTTCTGTGGTCCTACCTGCAATGGTGATGTCTTCATCTGCTACCACTCAGGCCTTTGCAAGAGTTCCCTTTGCAGCCCTAATGCCCTATTTCTTTAAGCAGCGGGTTTTCTCAGCATCATCAGATGCCAGTATGGTGTTGTGCTGATGGTCTCCCTGCTCCAGATTTGTGTCATTGTCTTCTGTAAAACTTAATAAATACATCTCTATACAGTATACCTGAATCAGGGACTCTTTTTGTCTCCTGCAGCCTACTTTATGTTCACCTGCTGTCATTTGGGAGAGAAAATCATTTAATATGCTTGGGAAATTGATATATCATTGAGATGCAGGCATCTTACGAACATCATTCTTCTTTCTGTTCACCCATCCCATCCTGCATTAGCTTAAGTCTCATTATAAAAACACATGCTGTAGCAAAATGGACTGGACCTGAAGAAATTACCTCCACACTCATCTCCACACTAGTGAATAAATGAACCAGCCCATAATTATGCATCATATTTTAATCACTGTTACATTTCTAATCAAAGGTGAAAACATTATTTTGTGGTGCCTTGGGTTGTTGCAAACACTTCTGAAGATCTGGCTCACAGAAAGGAGCCATTGGAGTGTTTCATCTTCTTGGGGTTTCTTGTGCTGTTGCTTTCAGATTTGTTTATTTGCTTCTAATATATAGCATTGGAGGAATAGTATATAGAAGATATACTATTCGAAAAGTACCAGGGACTGCCAAAAGAGCCAAAAAATCTGTCCTGGAAGAAGCACATCCCAACTGCTCCTGAGAGGTGGGATGGAGAGACTTGTTCGCACAGACTTCGGACAGGTGGTCAGAAGAGACCAGGGCCTGGGGAAGGGCCTCATGCTTGGTAACTTTGAGGGCTACTGAAACAGAAGAAGACCTTCAACAAGATGGATGGATGGGCCCACATTGATGGACCCAAACAAAGACAATTGTGAGAAGGGCACAGGGCTGAGCAGTGTTTTGTTCAGTTGTTTCTGGGGTCTCTATAAGTCAGAAGCAACCTGATAGCCCCTGACAACAACATTTGAAAAATATTTAGGCCAAAAGATATACCCCATTGTGGCTCATAATTTCCAAATTCCTTTCAAACCCTAATTAAGGGGGATTTGGAACAAATGATTCTTTTAATATTTCAGCAGTCCTGGTGTGCTAAAAATAATAGCAATGCATTGCTGTCTTTTAAAAAATAATACATTGACACCGATTCTTTTCTCAGAAGTCAGTCTTCTCAAAGGGTATGACACACGGTCCATTTCCGATTGTGTGACAGTTTCTTTGAATCTCCAGCATGAAAATGATGTTTTCTATTTAAAAAGATGTTTTATGGCAACGTTTTTATTTAAATGATTCTGTTCTCAGTTAATGTTTCTTTCTTTCTTTGACTTCAGTTCATTTTAAAGGCCAAGGTTACTGTTTTGGACTTAGTTGCTGAGGTTCTTTGACCTTTTAAAGGTATTTGTTTTGTAATCCCCCGGATAGATATACTTCTTTTCAAGACTTTAATCTCTTCTTCTCCAGAAAGCCACTTCTCTGCTTCATTAAGCCTCCCTGTAATATCCAGAATTAAATCGCATACCTCATTTATTGTTATGGTAGTGGATTGCTCCCACCCCCAAATGCAGCACTGGAAATTACTTTGAAATGAATGACCTAGCGTTTTTCAACATTCAATTTATTTTATTTCTTACTTCTGGAAAAGAATTTATTAAACTTTTTTTTTTAAGAAGGAAATCAACTCGTTGAGTGTTGTTCAGGGGAAAGAGGAAGACAATAGAGACTCCCTTTCTATAGTTTAGCCAGGTTGTCATGTTGTGAACGTAGAATGATTTTTTTTATATTATTGTTTTTTAGACAGAAGTAGAGCCAAATAGTGCTAAGCTACACAGAAACCTACTTCGACTTGGTTGCAATGAGTTACCCCCTTCTGTAAGTATTTTCCTTGGGGGTGGAGGGGGGGAATCCCTGAAGTGGTCATGTTATTTGACCAAATGAGTTCATAAATATATACCCATATCAATTCTTAGGTGAGCAATCAATACTTTGGCTGAGGGTTGATGAGAGGAGAATCATCAGCAGCAGTCAGAACAAAGACAATGGGAAAGAACTAACTGCCTACCTTCAAGTTCCAGTGTCTTACAGTCAAGTTGTGAGACCCTGGGGAGGAAGTGTTTCAGCCTCTCAGTGTATGAGGAACCCTGAGGTGTGGTCAGTCACCCATTTTGCTGCTGATCGCAAGGCTGGCAGTTCTAACTCACCAGCCTGCCCTCGGGAGAATGATGAGGCCATCTTCTCCCATCAAGATGGGGCCTTGGAAACGCTAGGAACCAGTTCTGCTCTGTCCTACACAACCACTACCACTTGAAATCAACTCAGTCACAGTGGGTTTGGTTGCCAGATTCCTCATCTATAAAGTGGAAATAAAATTAGTGTTGTATTTTTTCCTGAGAAATAGATTAGTGTAAGTGGACTTTGCCAGCAATTTCTCAGAATCACAGTGTGCTTTAAATCATCGGTGGGATGGATCCCTTCTGTGCTCTTTCAATGCGACGTGGAATCCAGCTTCAAACTGTTAGTCTTTCTTCCAGCCTTCCCCAAAGGACCTGCGGCCTTTCACAAGAGTGACTGTTCATTGGGGGAAAGGAAATAATCAAACTTTTGGGGAATTACTGGACACTGGCTCAGAACTGACACTAATTCCAGGAGGCCCAAAGTGTTTCGAAGGCCCACCAGTCAGAGTGGGGGCTTCTGGAAGTCAAGTTATCAATGGAGTTTTAGCTCAGGTATGCCTCACTGTGGGTCTAGTGGGTCCCTGGATCCATCCTGTGGCTATTTCCCCAGTTCAAGAATGCATCACTGGAATAGACATACTTAGTAACTGTCAGAACCTCCATATTGGATCCCTCAAATGTGGAATAAGGGCTATTATGGTAGGAAAGGCCAAGTGAATACCATTAGATCTGCCATCGCCTAGGAAAATAGTAAGCCAAAAACAGTATATAAATTGGATACCCAAAATTGGGGGATAAAGGCATGAAGTAATTGGCTTACAAACTTTCATAGGTAGGGGGAAAACATTCACAGGATTATAGGGTTAAGGTATGGGTGTTACTTAATTACAATTTTGAGGCTGAAGAATGATGTAGAGGTGCCAGGTTGACAAAGGGTGGATTGAGTTAGTTAGTTTATTGTGCCAACCTGGCCAATAAACATATGTGGAGTTAATTGAAGTGCAGAGGGATAAATGGCTCAGTGAGCCTTGCCTTTCAAGTTCTCTGGTCTCTTGCTTTCTGATGGTCGGACCAGGGTGCAGCTGCCTTATCCAGTTCCTGCTTTAGCTTGCAAGGCTCACTTCCTGCAAGACAACCCTGAGGAGAATCTACCCCAATGCCGCCCTGGGTTCTGGAGCAGCCATGTCAAGACCCCTGCCAGTGCTGAGATATTTACACATTCACTGACTCGGCATCATTGCTTCTGTTTTGTGAGCTGGAGGAGGACTTTGTGGATTGGTGTTGGAAATATGGGTTAATGGGTTAATGTTGGACTTCTGGGCTTGGGTAGCACTGGGTCAGGATGTTTTCTTGATGTGCACTTACCCTTTATATAAAGCTCTCCCTTAAACATGAGTTTCTGTGGATTTGTTTCTCTAAAGTACCCAGACCTACACAATTATGCTTTTTAAATGTACAGCGGAAAGTGATCCCTTCATAAGTCAACAATGACCCCTTTCTATTCTGACCATCTTAAATGTGAGGTGACAATGGGGTGACTTCTGGTGATGATTTCAAGCACTGCATGAACCAAGCACAGAGCTTGTACACAGTCAGGAGCTACAAGAATTTGAACTTAAATGGCAAAAAAAAATGTTTACACCTACTCCTCAAATATTGACTATCTCGTTATTTGACATTTCTCATTTACAACTTTGGAAAAATTCTCAGACAATGTGTACATTGGCTTGGGTCCCACAGGGCACCACCTGCAGGTCACCCTGAACAACATATCCAAGAACTGGTGACAATTGGGCCAAGCAAAGGAAGCCTTCTTCCATTCAACAACATTTTGGTTCCTCCACAGGCCATATAGGGCATGAAAATCAGGAGGCAGGGACATGAGTTGCGATCCCAAGCAGGAAGAAAGGGTCCAAAGGTGCCAGGGAGGTCGGTGAAGGGAGGTGGGATCTGGGAAGATAAGAAGACTGGCAGAACCGTGGGGTCAGGCTTTCTTTTAAAAGGTGGCAATGAAAATCAAAGCATTTAAAATGAAGTTTCTATTTAGGTCTGAAGTCACCCTATTCAGGTAGACTACCACATTATTATTATTATTTGAGATTCACTACGACATGTTATTAATGTACTAATGTAGTAGCCATTTGTGATTTGTATCCATTTATTTTAAAGATATTTGCTGAGGAAAAAAATGCCAGGTGCTGTGTTTAACCCCCGTGATATTGAGATAAATGTTTATGAGTCTAGAAAGAAAGAAATCTTTCAATAAACAGCTAGCATGCTCAAATATGCCAGGTCTCCAGTGGTCCAGTGAGGGAACAAACTTGACTTCCACTTCAGAGCGTCAGAAGTGTCACAAGAAAGTCGTTGGTGTGGGTCAGTTTCTCAGCGAGAGAAAAGGCTCCATCAAAGGAGTCAGGAAAAGCGTACCTACAAGGACTATTTACCGAGGTGCGGCAGGACGCGGGTCCACACCCACTAAGGGTGAGGGTCGCAAGGACTCAGAAGACATCCACACCCCATGCCGGACAGACAGAAAAGGCTTGTTCCTAGTCCCAGTGCGAGGCGAAGGTGCAGGCACCCTGGTTGGAGGAACGCCAGCTGCTGCCCACCTCCAGCTCACGGGGACCACAGCATGCCGGCCTGGTCCGCTGAGAGCCAGCGCGCTCTTCTTGTTCCCCAGGAGGGCAGGCGAGCACGGTGAGGAGGAAGAGCTCGAACACCAGGCCAGACACAGACGCGGGGGGGGGGGGGGGCAGGGGGGGCGGGGGGGAAGGGGGCACAGTGAAGAATAGAAGACAAGGGGCAAATGGAGCACACCAACCCAATACCACTTGTTATTGCTCCTCCAGCCAAGGTCATCTCAAAGTCTCGGCCAGCGAGTCAATGCCGACTCATAGTCACCCCCTGTGGGTTTCTGAGACTGTCACTGTTTACAGGAGTAGAAAACCCAGTCTTTCTCCCGGGAAGCTGCTGGTGGTTTTGAACTGTCGAACATGTGGCTAGCAGCCCACTCCCTAATCACGACCACACGAGAGCTCCTGTTAGATCAATGAAGGGCATGTGAACAGTTAACACACAAAAAACCCCAAACCTCAAATGTCAGGGAAGTAGTTGTCACATCACAGAGGGCTGCCAAGGAACACTAACGCACAACAGCCTGTGTCACTTAGTCTGTGTGTGTGTGTGTATGTGTGTGTGTCTACAGTTGAGAGCAGAAAATCATATTGAAGCCTCCGTTTATGTATCTGTTTCCCATGTTAAGACTCTTATGGACCCAGGCAGCAAATACAAAGCACCGATGTTATGGAGGACACTGTACCATTCCTAATTATTTTAGGGTAGTGCTTTTAGTCACACACTAAATTAACACTAACTGCATTTGGAAGAGGTTCAGAAATCAATTAGATATTACTTAGAATGGAGTGCTAGAGTGGGATACGTTGTTCTTGTCAGTCAAGTGAAATTACTTCTAGCTGTAGTCTTTGTAACTCCCACTGGGTGGGAGCATGCAATAGGTATAGAATACTCTACAGAGGGGATTAATCTGTTTTGTCATCCCACTGGGTGTAAATGAGCTATCTCAGAAGCGGGAACAGAGAATCCCATGATCATCAAGAAAGAAGAGTCACCTGTGGACTGTGTGTGAGATCGCTGTGTGAGGTGGCGGCAGCAGCAGTGGCACAAGAGGCTGCAGCCCTGAGATCAGGAATTGGAGGGGAGATTCCCAGCCCACCAAACAAGTAAAGTCAAGTGGCTTTGGATGAGAGCTTAGCTTGCAGCATGGGGTGCCCTTGGGCATGTATCAATGCTAAAGGAACTTTATTAAGCTTTCTCTAGCCAATCAAGGGCCAAGAACTGAGAGACTGGGATATTAAGGACCAGGGAGAGACGTGTTTGTTGGCACAATACTATGGACAAAAGAACAGTATACTTCATGGTTTTTGATCCTGACTTATAACCAATTATAAGTCTATATTACCTACTATAACCTATGATATGATTTTCTACTCGCCCTAATAAGCCCCTGTGGTAGTTACAGAATCTGGTGTCAATTTGAGAATTGAGAGGATTAAGAGTGAAGGGGTGGAGTCTAGTCTGTCAATTGGGTCATATCCAGTGAGGCTTCTGTGTGGGCAGGGCCTTCTCCTGAGAATTCTGGGAACTCTGGTATGTCTTGCTTGGAGGTGGGAGACAGACTCTTTCTTGGCTCACTCCCTTGGAGACGCTCAACCGACAAGGCTGAGTCCTGTGGAGACACCCCTCATGGACCTTCCCTGATGCAGCCCTAGGTACTGGAGAAGCCTCATGGAGCTCCCTGCCAGTGCTGAGATGCTTACAATGCCCCTGGATTTACAAGACTTCCCACTAACTGACCTATGATCTTCCTGCATTTGTGTCATTACATGTGTTTAGTGAGTCAGAAGAGGACCTACCTTATAGATTGGTATTGGACATATGGGCTAATGTTGGATTTATAGACTTGATCTGGATTGGGCTGGGATGATTTCTTAATGTACAATTACCCTTTATATAAAACTCTCTGTTACATACATATGAATTTCTATGGATTTGCTTCTCTAGCCTACCCAGTCTAACACAGCCCCATAATCATTAATTTCATCTATGAGTTCTGAGTGGTCAATGCAATAGATTATTGAAGCTAGTTGCTAAGTGGAAGTGTTGTGGGATGAATGGGAGGTGTCATAACTGGATCAAAAATAGTGAAGGTGGGAGGCCTGTGTGAGCTCCGCCTCACAGGAGTCATCTTTGGGCAGAGGCGGAATTTGTTTCTCCTTCCCCTAGATGGGGCTGGAGGAGTTAGGTGTGGCTCCAACCTAACTCATTCTTCATTCTCCCAATACATACTTCTTCTTAAATGATTAAACTAAGTCATTAAATTTTTGCCACTTTCCTATCTGAATTCCAGAAAGTACTTGGGTCTGCTTCATGTTTCCAAATGATCTGCAAACAGGAGAAAATAGGCTAGTTTAACTATACTTCATTATTTTCATTTACCCTTACTTTAGGTATTAGACAGCCAAAGTATCCTCATAGGAAATCCTTCAATTTTGAAGGTACGTATAAGGGCAAGTACAAAGACATTGCTACTAGAGCTCCATAGTTTCAGTCGCACATGGTAACATATATTGCATATATGCATGTAGTCCACTGAAAACACATTTAAGCATTTCTCTGTGATCAGTGGATGGCTACAAACAAGTTTACTCAGTAATACAATTTTGTTAATCTTACTGAGGTGCCTTAAAACAACAACAACCCCCCCCCCCGAAAAAAAAAGTCCAATCAAAGGGTTTCCAGGATATCTGGTAAGCCAGTTAAATTCAAGACACAGAGGTTTGCTTAGAAGGTGATGCTGTATGTTTTTTGGAATTCTATGGGTAATCGTGATAAGAGTTGACAAAGGACACAAGATGACATGAGAGCTTATTAAGAAAAAAGCATTAAGAATATTGAAAACTGCATCAACGAGGAAAAAGGTCAAGAAATTTGTGTTGAGAAGTACTTTCCACCATGACAATACACTTGTTATTCTTCAGGGGTGGCAAGGGTTTTCCAATGAGAAATTCATTGAAAAAATGGACCCTATCCACCTTCCAGGCATTATCCTATATACGCTTATGTTTCTTCTGTGCTCCAAAGTCAAAGAATATTGAAGGGAACAAAATCTAAGTTCCTTGAGGATGCCAAACCGGAAGTTTTGATGTGGTCTAAGTGAAAGATCAAAGAATTATTTGAGGAAGAGTTGGAGAGATGGAAACATCACCTTCAAATCTACATAGACTTACCTAGAGGATATGTCAAAAAATAATAACTTCAGAAAGACTTCTTGGAAGATAGTGCCAATGTAGGATCACCTGCATGAAGAACTCGCTGTGTGATCGCCAGATTTATGGGTAAGGAGGCCAAGTTGAGGACCAAGACACAAGACCAGGTCTGGCAGCACCCCAGGGTTCTTTTCTCAATTCTCCCATGGAGAGCGCAGCTGTTATTGTCACACGCATGTTCCCTTTTCGCAGTCCCCACCCATGCTTTACCTCCATTGGCTGTGGGACATCAACCCTCGGCCTCTTCCCCTCCTTCCCCCCACCCCTCACATAACATGCTTGCCGGCACGGGAGGTGGCCCAGGTCAGTCTACTCCTCATGCCTGAGCAGACTCATGGAGGACCTGGATGCTGGAAACCACTGTAGCATATTGAGTAGAGTTACCATTGGAGATAATCCCTAGGTGCAGATAAATAGCCCCAGCTAATTAGAGACAGGTCCAGCACAGGGGAAACAGAGGCATGGCTGGAATCCGCAGCACAGTGGGCTCAGGAGGTTGCCAGATTGGTTCCTATTTCCTTTTGAGAAAGGAAACACAAAACTCCTTAACCCGTAAGAGGAAACAGAACCCAGCATTTCCACGTTTTTCTATGGCTTTCCTGCTGCAGGCCATGAAACCAGGGACCACAGTCCTTAGTCAGATTGCCTTCTGATTGGAAGCCCCTCTTCCCTGAGGCAGCCACTATAATAGCCCATTCCCACACATCAGAGTTGGATAGTTAGTTCTGAGTTGTGCAAGAATCCACTGTTATAAGCACAATAATGGAAGGACTGCATTCTTCCTACATACTATAAAGGGTTGATAAGGGACTCTGATAGAGTCTGACCTCTCCCTTACCCAACCACCATAACTTCTGGAACCTGTTCCCTCCACCTCAGTAACACACACCCTCCTTTAACTTGCCAAGTAACATCACATCTCCCTTAATCCTTTTCTGCACCTCATTAAAATTACTATACTTAACACAAAGGCTTCCTATGATTAATACCACCACTTAAAACCTACTCCCGAGCACCTATACCCTAATCCTCCTTCTCACCCAAATAACACTCCCTCCTCATCTACACACAATCCATTTTCCAACCCCTATCTGATCCTCCCCTACTCTCAAGAGCCATCCCCTCCACCCCCTACACATCCCAGAAGACTACACACTGCCTTCAGCTCAACCAAGATGTGACGCAGACAACAACCAGCAACTACCATAAAAAATCTACAGAAACAGAAATGAATTAATGCAGCTGACCCAAACCAAATGGTTTACACAGAAGAAGCAGCCCTTGAACTTCCAGAGAAAGAATGCATGAGAATATTGTTGAGGGCTGTACAAGAAATTAGGGGATTAGTTCTGAAAACTAATGAAAAAATAGAGATACTGGAATCCTCACACTGAAGAGAAATCCAGGACTTAAGATATAAAGTAGCAGAAATAAAGAAAAAGGTGAATGTTCTCACCAATAAAATGGAAAGCCGAATCAGCGATCTCAAAGATAACCAAGCAGAATTCAGCAAACAAGAGAAACAACCAAACAAAAAAGCAAAAGAATCTGAAGAAAGCCTGAGGACGATGTGGGATTCCATGCACTGAAACAACATTCAAATTATTGGGGTGCCTGAACAAAAACAAATAAGCCTACAGTTAAAATATTAAGGGAATTCTTGCAAGAAAATGTACCAAATACTACAAAGGAGAGGATAATAACTGTTCAGAAAGCAGAGAGAATACCAATTAGATCACACACATGTGCATGTACACGTGTGCATGTGCAAAAAAACTCCCAACACATCAAGACATATAGTTGTCAAATTATCCAATTTCAAGGAAAAGTAGAGAATCATGCAAGCAGCGAGAGAGAAAAAAGCAGCCACAGATAAAGGTAAACGGATCAGAAAAAGCTCAGACCTCTCCACAGAGACCATGAAGGAAAGAAGAAATTGGAGCAATGTATTCCAAAAGTTGAAGAACAACAGTTGAAATCCAAGAACCCTTTATCCAGCAAAGCTCTCCAGCAAATTTGAAGGAGAAATAAAGGTTTTCTCAAACAAGGGAACATTTGAAGAATTGGTAAAAAAAAACAAAAACAAAACAGGATTACAAAAAATACTTTCCAGTTCTTTATGGGCAGAAAAACCTACAACCTCAGCACACAAACATGAGACCATCACAGGGTGTAACACCACCCAGAAATCAATACACTGAAAACAGTACCCCAAACATTACAACTCAAGCAGAGAAATGGAGGCAACAATAAACTCACGCGCACATTCCACCCTATAAAGTATGAGAAAGGAAAATAGTAAACACAAATAGTATGAGATGGCAACATCTAGTCTACATTTAGATTTAATTACACTGAATGCTAATGATTTAAACACTTCTATTAAAAGACAATGAGTAACAGAATGGATTAGACAACAAAAATCCATCAATGTGCTTCCTCCAAGAGATACATCTCAAACTCACAGATAAATATAGACTGAAAGTCAAAAGTGGCAAAAAAATTTTTTACCAAGCTAATGGAAGTTTTAAAAAAAGCATGGGTAGCAATGATAATCTCTGACAAAATAGATCTCAAGGTAGATGACATAAAGAGAGGTGAGAGTGGCCATTACATAAGACTCAATAGACCAAGAACCCATAAACATAATAAATAATTATGCACCCAATGAAATACCCACAAAATCTGTCAACCAAATTCTCAAAGAGATGAAAAGAGAAATCACTGAATCAAAAATTATTGTTAGTGATTTCAACATACCACTTTCAAAGAAAAATAGATCAACAGGTAAGAAACTCAATAAGAGCCTTAAGAGCTGAACAACTCCACCTAATTGACATTTTCAGAGTTCTCCGACAAACAGCAAAACAAACAAACAAGCAAACATTCTTTTCCAATGCACGTGGCACATTCTCGAAAATACACTGCATCCTGGGGCACAATGTAAGCCTGAGAAAATGCAAAAACATCGAGGTCATTCAAACCACTTTCACTGACCACAGTGCCATAAAGCTGAAAATCAACAATAGAAAGAACAACAACAAAAAGCTCAAACACTTGGAGGCTCAACATATTTCTCAAAAAAAGAATGGGTAATAACAAAAATTAGAGAGGAAATTAGGCCCTAGAAACCAATGAGAATGACACCATAACATACCAAAACCTATGGGATGCAGTTTATCAGATATTGATAACCCCACGCACACACCCCATCCTATAAAGTGGAAGAAAGGAAGAGAACAAACACAAATAGTACGAGTGTTATCATACTATTATCAGAGTGTTATCAATTTATTGAAATAAAATGCACACATGAAAAAGGAGAATTATTATCTGCACCTTAACCCAGTACCTCCAGCAGGTAGAACAAGGTCCACAGCATAATCCTTCGAACAGCAAAAGAAAAGAAACTATAAAGATTAGACTGGAGAGAAATAAACAGGAAAACAGAACAATGCAAAAAGAATCAACAAAACTGGCAAATTGCTAGCAAACTTAGCAAAGGAAAAGGAGAAGCAGACGTCCATATCTACAATTAGGGATGAAAAGGGAAAGTCACAACAGATCCTACTGAAATAAAAAGATTAATTACACAGTGCTATGAAAGACTGTATTCCAACAAATTCAATCATTTGGAGGACATGGACAAACACCTGGTAAACCATTCTCTCCCTTAATTAAAGCATTGGGTATTAAGAACTTGAGCAGACCCATCGCAAAAGAAACAATATATAAGGTCATTAAGACTCTCCCAACTAAGAAAGCCCGGGTCTAGATGGCTTCACAGGAGAATTCTATGGAGCATTCAGCATAGAGCTGACACCAAGCTACACAAACTCTTCCAGGACATAGAAAGGGACAGCACACCTCCAAACTCATTCTATGAAGCCAGTATAACCCTGATAGCAAAGCCAGGCAAAGGCCCCACAAGGATAGAAAATCACAGACTGGTATCACTCATGAACATAGATCTTGGCCAATAGAATCCAACAACCTATCCAAAAGAAAAAAAATACATTGTGACCAAGTGGGATTCATACCAGAGATGGCGCAACACTTGAAAAACAATGAACATAATCAACAAGAAAAAGGACAAGAACCATATGATCATATCAGTTGATGCAGGAAAATCATTTGACAATATCCAACACCCATTCCTAATAAAGACTCTCAAGAAGACAGGATTAGAAGGGAAAATCCTCAATAAAATAAAAGCCTATTCTGCAAAACCAATAACCAATATTACACTCAATGGAGAAAACTGAAAATATTTCCACTGAATAAGGGAACCTGACAAGGATGTCCCTTATCCCCGCTCCTATTTAATATTGTGCTGGAAGTCCTAACCAATGCCATAAGACAACGGCAAGATATCAAGGTTGTACAATTGGGTAAAGATGAAGTGAACCATTTGCTATTTGCAGGCAATATGATTTTATATATTGAGAACCCTAAGGGGTCCACAAAGATTGCTGGAAACCATAAAGATTAAGAGAGTAGTAGGATACAAGCCTAACAAGCAGAAATCAATTCGTTTCTTATATATACCAGTGATGGGAAAGCAGAAAAACATATCAAAGAATCAGTATCATTCACAATAGCCATGCAAATGCTGAAATACCTCGGAATAAATCTAACCTAAAAAACAAGACTTGTGCGAAGAAAACGACAGAACAGTAGTACAAGAAACCAAAAGGCATCCAGACAGATGGAAGCATAGTCTGTGTTTATTGATCAGAAGACTCAGTATTGTGAAAAGGTCACGGCTACCTAAAGCAATATACAAATTCAATGAATCCTGATCCAAATTTGCGCATCAGTCTTCAAAAAATTGGAAAAACTCATTACTAACTTCTTGTGGAAAGGGAAGAAGCCCAGGATAGGCAAAGAACTCCTCAAGAAGAACACAGTAGGTGGTATTGCTCTTCCTGACCTCGCAGCCTACTGCACAATCACAGTTGTCCAAACAGCCTGGTACTACTATAATGATAGATACTCAGACAGGATCAGGATAGAAATAAAAACATCGGCATACAGACAACTGAATTTGAAAAAGGTCCAAAAAATTTTAAATAGGAAGCAGATGTCCTCTTCAATAAATGGTGTTGGAAGGGCTGGATGTCCACTTGCAGAAGAATGAAACAAGACCCATTTCCCACTCGATGCACAGAAACAAACTCAGGGTGGACCAAAAACCTAAATGTAAAACCCTCAGCTAGCAGGATCGTCCATGAGAACATTGGGACAAAGCTAGGAGCCGTAGTGGAGGGATAACACAAGCTCTCAGAAATAACAAAGGAAACACTCCATGGGAGATAAAATAGATGGGTGGGATCTATTAAAAATGAAATGCCCATGTACATCAAAAGATTTCATTGAAAGAGTGAAAAAAACAGTCTGGGAAAGGATATTTAATATCCTTTTTAATAACAGAACAGACAAAGTTCAAATTACTAAATTCTACAGAATTTTACGAGCTGACAACAAGAAAACAAAACGAAAAAACTAATACCAGTAGCCCTCTGAGAAAGTGGGCAAAGGACCGGAACAGACGATTCGCTGGGATGGCTATAAAACGCATGAGGAAGTGCTCCCAGCCATTAGCCATCTGGGAAATGCAGGTTAAACAACCATGAAATACCACCTAACACCCATAACTGTAGCCCAATTTTTTAAAAACTGGGAACAACCAATGTTGGAGAGGGCGTGGTGACATGGGAACTTGTATCCACTGCTGGTGGCTTGTAAATATGGACAGCCACTGTGGAAGATGATGTAGCGATACCTAAAACACTTGAAGTACCACATGACCCAGCAACACCATTACAGGCACATAGCCAAAAGAAATCAGAAACAGGCCATGATCCCTCGTGTTCATCGCAGCACAGCTCAAAATAGCAACAAGCTGGAAACAGCCGAAATTCCAATCAGCAAAAGAATGGATAAAAATAATGCTCTGGTACATACACACAATGGAATACTACACATCTCTAAAAAAAACAGTGATGAAGCACCTCAAGACTTGGAGGGATCTGGAAGGCATTATGCTGAGTGAAGATAGTCAAGTGCAAAAGGACAAACACTGTATGAGTCCACTGCAGGGGGAACGAGCCACAGAATAGGCACAAGCTCAAGCTGGTAGGGTATCCAATCATCTGGCCGGGGACCAGACAGCCTGGTAAAGAGTCAGACTAGTGCCAACGAACCACACACCATCTGCTCCAGGTGAAGTACAGTGTAGGTCACTTGGCCAGAAGGCAACCTCACAACACCTGGGATCAAATAGTCCAGGGAGATGGCGGGGGTGGGAATGGGGATGTTGTCAGCTTAGTGGTTGACACATGGATCTGGACTGAGGTCTCTGGAAATGGAGGCCACCCTGTCAGAGGGATGAGGCTTACTGACGGGAGGGGCAACACAGGAGAGGGGAGGATCACGTTTGGGAGAACATTAGTGTACATCTGTTGAGGGGAAAGGAGGGAGAACTGACCTCCAGGTGTGGGGAGGAGAGACTGAGGATGTTCTTGGCAACATTAGATGGGGAGGGTCTTTAGTACCGTGCGTCCAGTGGGCAGGTGTATGGGGGTACCCTTAGTACCCAGGACGGGTGCCATGGAACAGTAAATCTTGGATCTGGGGGGCATAAGGCATGTTCCAGGGGCTGGATCAGTGAGGCCCCTGCAGAAACTCCACAGGGTGAACCGGATTCTACCTCAGACACACTTGTAACCTGAGGACTTAAGCCAGAAAATACATGGTGTCTGAGGAAGCAGAAAACACCTGGACCAAGAATGGTATACTGTTGGTTACTTGCTACATCAACGCCCTTTATGCTACACTAAGATACATATTATTCCTCCAATCCTGTGAAGTCCATTCTGTTGTATGTTGCTTATGCTTGTTAATATTCTGGTGTATCTCAAAGGTGCATTGTCATTGGGGGTCACCCACTTGTAGTTGGGTTATTTGTTTCTCTGTTTCTCAGTACATGAAACCCAGGGATGCTCAGTCTATAGGGAAAGCCAATAGAACAAGGGTTTTGGGGAAAGGGGGGATCTAGAGGGGTGGCAGAGATAAAAGGAAGATGATGTCAAGGAGTCCAGGAAGAATATGTATGTTTAGAGACTGATTATGGAAGCAAATGTGCAATTCTGATTGGACATGATTGAACTCTGGAATGATAGGACATAAGTATTAACTCCCAAGTAACAAGAAATTAAAAGAAGGGGAAAAAAGAAGTCCAGGAATGGGTTGGGGTTCACGCTAAATCCTAGCTCCAGCTTAAGAATAAATACTTCTTACATCATGGCCCCCTCGATACTCGCCCTCAGGAAGCGAACATGCGTGCTATAGCAACATGTGGTGAAGCATTTAGATGGTGCCCGGCTATTAGATAAAATAGAGTCCGGCTATTAGATAAAATAGTGTCCGGGGGTCTGAAAGTCTTGTTTCCAAACAAGCAGCCATCTAAGACAGATGTCAACTAAGTCCACATGGAAGAAGCCCACCATCATCCGTCACCGAAGGATTGGATCCTATATATTGAAGTCAAAGGAGAGCTCAGAATCAGAGCCTAAATGGTGAGAATCTGGTGTGCGGAGGCAATGATGACAGTGGGACCCCAAGACTCATTTGTGGAGCTACATAAGAAAAAACACTCCAGAGAACTCCCCCTATCTAAAACAGAGAAATGGGAGGAAAGTGGTCACCTAACAGAGGGCTTGGGAAAGAGGAGTAAGAAGATCAAAGGCATACATCTGACCTGAACAGTTAAAACCTTGTCAGTAGATCCCCCTATGACTCATGATGGACCTGATCTGGTTTCCAATTTTTTCTGTAATTTTGGTTTGTATTCTTTTGTTTGTTTTTTGTTTTTCCAATTTTATATCAATACACTGTTTCAACAGTTTTATGTCAATGGAGGTCACCCTCTGGAAACTGTTACATGTTTTTCTGTGTTTTGCTATATGAAACCCAGGATTTATGTACCAATAGGGACATCATGTAAAATAGGGAGGGGGTCAGGGTTCTGGAGGTATAGATGTTGGGGAATGGAAAAGGGAGATGATGTCAAAGAGTACATGTAGAAAAAGAATGGTTGGAAACTGAGGTAGCAATCGTTCAATTCTACTTAATGTGATTGAAATATAGAATGGTATGTTACGTGTATTGAATCCAAATTAATAATTTAAAAAAACAACAGCTTCATATTGAGATATTTTTATTAAGAAAAAAATTATATGCTTTGTAGCAATTTGGACTTACCCTCATACATTTGTCTGGTTCTTTCCTAATCTTGCCCATTCCAGTACATGGGAGGACACACAAGTTTGTTCAAAGAGCAAACTGAATAATGACTATTTAAAAGAATCCCTATATCTCTTATTCCTACAGACACATTTTTGCCTTAGTGAATGAGCGTTATGGAAATTTTTGCCTTCGGTTTAACCCTCACTGTTTTCTTATGTTTTTAATCTGTATATGTGAGCATCCCATGCATTGTAGTCTAAAATGCTTTCCTATGTACGTGTCTGTGTGTATTTTAGTCTAAAAAGTTTTCCTGTGTATGTATATTTTTCTTTTCTTGATAGCTCTTTAAATTCTATGTTCGTGGCTAGGTTAATAATACTATTATTAGAACTACCAAATATCTCATAGAGGTCACTTAAGTTGTTTCTCAACACGCTGGTAATGCAGCCTCTAAAATGGACCCAAAATAAATATATACTTTAAATATTCAAATGGATTTTCAGCTAGCACTTATTCATACCCCTAATCTAAGAACAATCATTTCTTACAATATGGCCCTGCTCAATACTTGCCTTCATAAATTGATCACTGAAGATATGGGTGCTATACCAACATGTGGTCAACAAATGAGACGGTGTCCAGCTATCAGAAAGAATAGCATCTGGGGTCTTAAAAAACAGCAACCATTTAAGTGAGATATCACCTAAATCTACATACAAAGAGCACACCAGCCCATGTGATCTAAGGACTGTAAACAATAAAATCCAAGATCAGAGAAGAGAATTATCTTAGAGCTTAAATTCAGGACGTTCAGTTTGCAGTAGATGGTGGATGCCAGTGAAAGCCCGAAATCCATTTGCAGAGTCCCCACGTGGATGAAGCCCCAATGAATCCTCTAGCACCATTACCCAGACATGTGAATAATCTTGCCCTTAGAGTGCACTGGAAAATGGATTAATGCAGTTGTAGCTAGCTGTGTTAGTCTGGGTAGACTAGAGAAACAAATTTGTAAACATGCATACGTATATAAGGGAGAGGTTTATATACAAGAGCAATTGAACATTGAGAAAACACCCCAGCCCACCCAAGATCAAGTCCATAAGTCCGACATTAGCACATATGTCTGAGAGCAATCCTAAAGTCCTCTTCAGACTCACAAAACACATGCAATGATGCCGAATGCAGGATGATCTCAGGCCAGTGGGTAGAGTCTTTGGATTCAGTGGCGTTGTAAGCATCTTAGCACTAGCAGGGGTCTCTACGTGGCTCCTCCAGCTTCAGAGGTCTTGTCTTCTGCTATGTCTCCCAGGGAGTAGCAGAGAGAGGGAGGTGTCTCCCACCTCAAAGGAGGAAGTACCAGATTTCCCAGAATTCTCAGAAGGCCACGTCCACAGAAGTCTAACTGGCTATCACCAGATTGGCAGCCCAGACCCTTCCCCCACACTCTGAATCCTTAAATTGACACCAGTTTAGGTGACTACCACATTAGCTTAAAATTTACATATTATCATTTGCCTTCCCTGTTGGCCCATATAGAATTTGTTCTAGTTCTTATTATCTCCTGTTTTTCTTAGATTGAGGAGTTTGTGTGTGTGTTTAATTTCATTGTCATTGTTGAGTTTTTTTAATATGATTTTCTTTATATGGAATCCAGGATAGGTAAATCTACAGAAACAGTAATAGATTAATAGTTCTTTGGTTATGACGGTGGGGGGGAGGTTTGAGGGACCATGGGAAGCTAGTAATAATAGACACAAGAATGAATAAAGTGTCTTAAAATTGATAGTGGTGATGAATGCAGAACTCTCTCTAATAGATGCAAACAATTGAATTATATGGTACGTGAATTGAATATGTAAAATAAATAACAATAACATTGTTTAATAAAATACTTCCTAAATACTATATCTCATTCTTTTTGGTTCTATTTGTATCTTTTGTGTCAGCAAGAGCTATTGAAAATATACTAATTTTCTTTACATTTGTACTAGATATTTTTGAAATTCCTGCTGATGCTGAAGAACAATCTGGGGGAGAATGGCTAGTCTATCCAGCTTCACTGGCTAATAAAATTAAACTGATTTGGATATTTTTCTGTATGAGGGTAATGTTTATAATTTAAAGATTACAAAATTAAATTGGCAGCCTGAGCAAATGATGTTGGGGCTACACTTGACCTTCTCCAGCTGCAAAGGCAGGAAGAAGAAATCGAACTTCATACCAGCCCAAGGCTGATCTCTACGAGACAGAGGTGAAATGTTCCTCCAGCCTCTGCCCTATTCTGACATCAACCTTTCCTCCCACTGCTAGACTCCACTTTTCTCCTGGGTTTGATAATCCATTGTAATGGTCACGTGGAACTCACAGATGATACTCATGATTTATTTGGGAAGTTCACAGATTACCACAGGCCATGTGTCCATAGCAAGCGTAGTCTCTGCCATGCCAGCAGGTAGATCTCACTCTAGTCCTCAGTCTCTCAGATAGTTCATGGTCACCACTCGCTGCTCATAAAGGGCATCCCGCTCTGAAAGCCAAAGTCCTTCCCAATGCCATTTAGCTTTACTTGGTCTGTGGTCTAGAAATGTCACTGTTCTGCTTTATGGTCTCTGTGCTACATGGTCTCCGGTGCCTCCTACCACAGAAATTCCCAACACAATCCACTTTTAGTTCTTCTTTCAAAATAGCTGTGGGATTCTTTCTTTCCTTATTTCTAAAATGCCTCTGTATAAGCAGCAGGATTGTAAAACTGACCCATATTCGCCCGAGATCTCTCTACACCTTATTTGTATGCTCCCAGGCAGTCGTGTGGTGGAAGATAACAAAGACGATGGATAGAAGAGCCATACCGGGTATTTCCACTTCGCTGCACAATCTAACAATATTTTGACCGAATTCATAATTTTCTATCTAGTTTTAAGATTTTAAATGCAGCAGGATAGCTCACAGGAAAAGCATGGTGGTGTGTAAAATTCTGTTTCATTTATATGTATCCTGAATCTGGATGAAATTATTTTTTAATTAACTTGTTTCTTATTAAAATATGTTTGTGGTTTAAAATGCCAACCTGGTAACTTATTTACTCAGATTTCTTGTGGGTTTGGCTGGAATCACGGGAATAATTAGGTGATGACTGGTGTCTAATACATAATGACAATTTGAAAAATCAGAGGAAGACTTGTTCGTTCTCATTAGTGGAGACTTTTTATAGCAAAAAGAAGTAAGAATTAGAATTAATTGGTGGTTGCTAGTCAGGCTGAAGTATAGCAACAATGAAATGTACAACTTTCCTCTAGTTCTTTAATGCTTCCTCTCCCCACCACTATCATGATACCAATTCTACCTTACAAATCTGGCTGGACCAGAGGATGTACACTGGTACAGATAAGAACTGGAAACACAGGGAATCCAGGACAGATAAACCCCACATGATCAATAATAAGAGTAGCAATGCCAGGAGAGTAAGGGGAAGGTAGGGTAGAAAGGAGGAATGGGTCACAAGGATCCACATATAACTCTCTCCCTGGGGGACAGACAACAGAAAAGTGGGTAAAGGGAAACATCTGACAGTGTAAGACATGACAAAATAATAATAATTTCTAAATTATCAGGGGTCCCTGGGTTGAGGGGGTGAGTGAGGAGGGAGGAGAAAAATAAGGAGCTGATACCAAGGGCTCAAGTAGAAAGAAAATGTTTTGAGAATGATGAGGGCAACAAATGTGCTTGACACAATGGACGGGTATATGTATGGATTGTGATAAGAATTGTAAGAGCCCCCAATGAAATGATTTTTAAAAGAAA
Source organism: Tenrec ecaudatus (assembly GCF_050624435.1). Lineage (NCBI taxonomy): Eukaryota > Metazoa > Chordata > Mammalia > Afrosoricida > Tenrecidae > Tenrec > Tenrec ecaudatus. The sequence goes on from NC_134544.1 coordinate 43,731,952, forward strand.
AAAAAGGCGATGGCTGCATCAGCAAAAGAAGGATGTTCTAGAAAAGGCTGGCAGCAAGCACAAAAGGACAAGTACCACATGAGTCCACTGAGGTAAGTATATTAAAAGAAAAGAAAAGACAAATGCAAAGGGGGCACAGAGAAAAGGCTATATCCAGGTAATATGGCAGGGGCCAGACCAAATCCAGGGGTACATATGGTAGGCAACTAAAAGGGGTGGGGGGAAGATGTGTGGCGGCGGAATAGAGCACTGACCCACCCAAGCGGAGGGTACTGTTTGTGTCTCCACAGGGAAAGAGGGACCAGACTTAAATCCGGTGTTCCGGGATGCGAATGCAACATGCAGGCATGGAAAGGGGAGCCAGTGGAGGGGCCTGAGGGCTCGGCTCCCATACCAGCTATGTGGACAACTGCCCCTCCCCCCAGAAGAATTTACTTTAGAGGACAGCACTGAATCTGCAGCGAGGAGAGAGAGGAACACGTCTGAACACAGCACACAGGAGCAAATGAATGGGGAGGGAGAGAGAGGAGCACGACCTGGCCCACCAGGCCTGGAGGACAATAGCCACGCTCCAAACAGCCAATGCACAGAGTGGACCATATGGCTGATCCCAGTATGAGACACGATGTCCCTCACTGACCCCGTGGCCCTACGGGGAACAACACTGAAGACTCAGTGTCAGGATTGGCCCGGACTGACCCCGCGACACCGAGGCAAAACACTAAAGGTGGGAGGCAGAGATATGTGGGGAGCAGAGTAGGAGCTCCCGAGGGAGTGCAAAGGATAAACTCTGGGGCCAGAGCATGGCACCCCATCGGACTTGACTGGAGGACACACCTAGAAGTCAAAAATCAGACCTTGATCTATTTACAAGTTTTTCTTTCTTTTAAAAAATTTTTTATTTCTTATTTTAATTAATTTATTCTTTTATGGGTCATTGGTTTTCTTTTTGTTGTCATTGTTGTGTTCTCTCTTGTTGTTTTGTCTTGCTGTGCTTTGTTTCTTGGTGCCTATTATTATCTCTGCAGATAGATCTAGATAAGATAGGTTGGATGAACAGTCTGGAGGAGAAAACACGGGACCGATGGTTCTGGGGGGACATGAGAGAGGGGTAGGTGAGGGTAAGGAGGTGGTGTTGACCAACCCCAGGGACAGGGGAGCAACAAGTGATCCAAAATTAGTGGCAAGTGTCAGAGGCCTGGTAGGGATTCAGCAAGGGCAATGTAACCGAGAGAAATTATTGAAACCCAAATGAAGGCTGAGCATAATAGTGGGACAAGAGGAAAGTAAAAGGAAATAGAGGAAAGAACTAAGAGACAAAGAGTATTTATAGAGGTCTAAAAACGGGCATGTTCACATGTAAATATATTTATATAGGATGATGTTGAAATAGATCTATGATAGGTTTACTATTAAGGCGGCTGATGGACATTGGACCTCCACTCAAGTATTTAATGCAAGGTCACTTTGTTCTCTTAAATTAGCATTCCATGATGCACACCATCCCAACACAATCGCTGAAGACAAATATGTGCATAAGCAAATATGTTGAAGAAAGCTGATGGTGACCAACTATCAAAAGAAATAGCATCTGGGGTCCTAAAAGTTTGAAGATAAACAAGCAGCCATCCAGTTCAGAAGCAACAAAGCCCACATGGAAGAAGCACACCAGCCTATGAGACCATGAGGTGTCGAAGGGATTAGGTATCAGGCATCAAAGAACAAAAAATCATATCATTGTGAATGAGGGTGAGTGCAGAGTGGAGACCCAAAGGCCATCTGTAGGAAACTGGACATCCCCTTATGGAAGGGTCAGGGGAAGGAAACAAACCAGTCAGGGTGCAGGGTAGCAACAATGAAACATATAACTTTCCTCTAGTTATTAAATACTTCCTCCCCCCACTATCATCATCCCGATTCTACCTTACAAATCTTGGCTACACCAGAGGATGTACATTGGTACAGATAGGAACTCGAAACACAGGGAATCCAGGACAGATGATCCTGTAAGGACCAGTAATGAGAGTGGCGATACCTGGCAGGTAGAGGGAAGATGGAGTAGAAAGGGGAACTGATTATAAGGATCTACATATAACCACCTCCCTGGGGGATGGACAACAGAAAAGTGGGTGAAGGGAGACGTCGGACAGAGTAAGACATGACAAAATAATAATAATTTATAAATTATCAAGGGCTCATGAGGGAGGGGGTAGTGGGAAGGGAGAGAGAAAAATGAGGAACTGATATTAAGGGCTCAAGTAGAAAGCAAATATTTTGAGAATGATGATGGCAACATATGTACAAATGTGCTTGATGCAATGGATGGATGTATGGATTGTGATAAGAATTATAAGAGCCCCCCAATAAAGTTATTTTACAAAATAAATAAATAAACATTGAAGTTATCAAAGGAAAAAGAAAAGGCTGGCAGCGCTCAAGCCCAAGGAAAAAGTAGCTCATCGCTTCTAATTAAAATGTTTAAACCAGTTACAAAATATATTGTATTTTAGACAAAGGGGGCACTTCTTTGTAAATTTATTGAGATACATCAAGTCAAATGTTTTACAGTAATATGCTAATTTGGGGATATAAAATTGGTATATTGTACTATGAGAACAAAGAGGAGTGTGCTGAGAATGGTGAAAAGAAGTTTGCATACAAGATGACATGAGTTAAGTCTGGTAAGACAAGGAATTATTTGTGACACAAGAGAAGAGGCAGCTGTTTGTGGTTGGGGAAAAAAGCATTTGCAAAGCCCGGGAAGAAGGAGAGCATATTTTATGTGGGGAATTCTGTCTTTCGGTGATGCTGGAAAGTAGAGAACTTAGGGCATCTCTAAAACCCAAGCTCAAGCCCCTTGCCACAGAATGCATTTCAAGGCACGTGGACTGCAAATAGGTTTCTGAGACTGTGCATCTCTACTGCAACAGGTAGTCTCATTTTTCTCCTGAGGAATGGCTGGTGGGCTTGAACCCAGTGTGTGGTTAGTAATCCAACTCTTTTCTCATGGAGCCACATGGCTCCACAGAGAGCCACGGGGGATCACATAGTGAGGGCTCTAGGATGCCAACGGAAAAGTGGAAGGTTTGAGGTCACTCAGATGCTTTGGAGAAAGACTCAGAGATTGTGTCCCAAACCAGCCATTGAAAACTCTATGTAACACTGTTCTCCTTGGACACACATGAGTCTTAAGTAACTCAAGATAACTGGTTGGCATGTTTAAAGGAAAGTAGTGTCAGGTGGGTGAAGGGAGATGTCAGACAGTGTAAAATATGACAAAATAATAATAATTTATAAATTACCAAGGACTCATGAGGGAGGGGGGTTGGGAGAGAGGGAGGGGGTAAAATGAGGAGCTGATACCAAGGGCTCAAGTAGAAAGCAAATGTTTTGAGAATGATGAGGGCAATAAATGTACAAATGTGCTTGACACAATGGATGGATGGATGGATGGATGGATGGATGGATGGATGGATGGATGGATTGTGATAAGAGTTGTCCAAGCCCCCAATAAAATGATTTTAAAAACTAAGAAAAAAGCAGTATCAGATGAGGCTGGACCATGATGAGAAGGACATTCTCAAACGGACAATGTCCAACATATTTGTCTGTTTTATTGGTGCAAGACAGACACTGGGAATTGTAATTCAGACAAGTGATTTGCTACAATTGGCCTGTCAGAACTATCACCTGGAGTAGTAGAGGTTACATTAAAAAGAATTTGCTTAGAAGCATCTTGAAGAATAAACAGCAGTGCTAAACAATATCAAATGGAATATTCACTGTTAACCCATCACTATTCATGAAAAGCTGCTAGTTGAAGGCATACAGGTAAAAAATATATGCTATTCATCAATCTACCAGCTTAATTCCCTCTTACCTAAGCTTATCTAATTTCCTCTGCTCCCCCAATATTATTATGTGTGTCCTCAGTAGAATATGTGGGTTATGCAATAAGGGCATGAAGACAGGAGTATAAATGTTTACCATTACTCCTAATGAACAAATCTTGCAGAATTTGTGCTTTCCATCTGTGTAACCTTAGGCTCTGTGGAACTAGAAATTCCGGTTCCCAGAGGGGGTGTGCTTTCACTATGGTACACATTACAAGTCCTGCCAAATTTTAAACTACACCTGCCACCTGATCACTTTGGAATGCTTACACCTGTAGACGAGAAGGCACAAAAGGAGTTCGCAAACTGGCAAAGATAATTGACTTTGAACATTATTAGGCTATAGAGTTGCTACTATCTCTGTACTACTAATCCCAGGCAGGTTGTTTTCAATAGCTTCGTATGCATGTGGAAGTTGGACTCAGAATAAGAAAGAACAAAACAAAATCCAGGCTTTTGAATGAGGGCGCTGGTGAAGAAGACTGCTGGGTAACGGGCTGCTGAAAGAACAGACATGTTTCTCTTGGAAGAAGCACAGCCAGAGTGCTACTTACAAGTTTCTGTAGACCAGAGGATGTGCACTGGTACAGCTAGAAGCTGGAAACACAGGGAATCCAGGGCAGATGATTCCTTCAGGACAAGTGGTGTGAGCGGTGATACTGGGAGGGCGGAGGGCCGGTGGGTTGGAAAGGAGGAACCGATTACAAGGCTCTACATGTGACCACCTCCCTGGGGGACAGACAACTGAAAAGTGGGTGAAGGGAGATGTCTGACAGGGCAAGATATGACAAAATAATAATTCATAAATTATCAAGGGTTCATGAGAGAGAGGGGAACGGAGAGGGAGAGGAAAACTGAGCTGCTGATGCCAGGGGCTTTGGTGAAGAGCAATTGTTTTGAGAATGATGAGGGCAATTAATGCACAGATGTGCTTTACACAATTGATGTATGTATGGATTGCAATAAGAGTTGTATGACATATGCAAATATATATGAGGATGGGAAATAGACCTATGTGCCTATATTTATAGGTTTAGTATTAAGGTGGCGGAAGGACATTGGGCCTCTACTCAAGTACTCCCTCAATAAAAGAATACTTTCTTCTATTAAATTGGCATTCTATTATGCTCATCCTCGTGACACAACCGCTGAAGACAAAGCAGGTAAACAAGAAAATGTGGTGAAGAAAGCTGATGGTGCCCAACTATCAAAGATATAGTTTCTGGGGTCTTAAAGGCTTGAAGGTAAGCAAGCGGCCATCTAGCTCAGAAGCAACAAAGCCCACATGAAAGAATACACCAGGCTGTGTGATCACGAGGTGTCGAAGGGATCAGGTATAAGGCATCATAAGAACAAAAAAATCTTACCATAGTGAATGAAGGGGGAAGTGCAGAGTGGAGACCCAAAACCTATTTGTCAGCCACTGGAGATCCCCTTGCAGAGAGGTCTAGGGAGGAGATGAGTAAGTCAGGATGCGACGTAGCACGGATGAAGAATACAGCTTTCCTCTAGTTTCTAAATGCTTCCTCCCCGCCCCCACTGTCATGATCCGAATTCTACCTTGCAAGTCTGGCTAGACCAGAGGATGTACACTGGAACAGATAGGAGCTGGAGGCGCAGGGAATCCAAGGCAGATGATACCTCCAGGACCAGGGGTGTGAGTGGTGATACTAGGAGGGTAGAGGGAGAGTGGGTTGAAAAGAGGGAACCGATTACAAGGACCTACATGTCACCTTCTCCCTGGGGGACAGATACCAGAAAAGGGGGTGAAGGGAGACGTCGACCAGGGCAAGATATGACAAAATAATAATTTATAAATTATCAAGGACTCATGAGGGAGAGGGGAGCGGGGAGGGAGGGGGAAAAAAGAGGACCTGATGCCAAGGGCTTAAGTGGAGAGCAAATGCTTTGAAAATGATGAGGGCAATGAATGTACGAATGTGCTTTACACAATTGATGTATATATGGATAGTGATAAGAGTTGTATGAGCCCCTAATGAAACAAGCCAACAAACAAATGGAAAAAAAAGGAAATGATGATGTGTAGACTTTATCTCACATATTTTGGGCATAAAGCTTGCAAAAGTGACTTCTAGGAGAGTCAGATCCCTGGAAAGGGGCATAATGCTTGCTAAAGTACAAGGGCAATGACAGGGAGGAAGATTTTTGAGAGATGGATTGACACAATGGTTTCAACAAGAAGTTCAAACCTAACAATTGTGAGGATTGTGTGGGACCGGACAGTGTTTTGTTCTGTGATCCACTGGGTGGCTATGAATTGGAACCTATGTGGTGGCACCTAACAACAGCAACTATATAACTTTGGAGAAAAGAATCTTTGACATCCAAATGACCGGCTGAGGCATGTCTTGGTAATTCCTTTTAACTATTAGTGGACGAGTCCAGTAGCTAGATCAACTTTGATAAGTGCTAGATCAGACTGGTAAACTTGTGCACAACAGAGTTCCTGCTACCACAGCCTATGAAACATGCACTGGCGTATTTGAAGAAAGAGGTCAACTGACATCAATCAACAGGATGAGTCATCTTGTCCAGTTGATTATCAAGATCCTCTTCCACTATGAAGGGCCACAGTTGGTCCATATGCAACTATCTTCAAATTCTTCAAAATTGAAAAATATATTCATATTTTGCCCATTCCAAGAAATCTATCCCTGTGCCTCTCCTTCCTTCCTTCACCATTATGATGGCACTAGAGGTTTTGCTTTGTTTTCCAGTTTCCTGAGTAGAAAATCCTATTACCGACGCTCTTGAGTGAATTGAGATCTACATCTCAGGACATTTCTCTTCCCATACAAAGTAGACAAACGCACATATGGCTTGAAGTTTAGCTCACAAACAGTGGTTCAATAGCCACTGATGTCCTCCTGTTCCCAACGTGTTACCTAGACCCATCTATAAACTGAGTGCGTTAGTCTGGGTAGACTAGAGAAACAAAGGATGGTAAACTTTATATCAAAGAGTAACTGTATATTAAGAAAACATCCCAGCCCAGTTAAGGTCAATCCATAAGTCTGACATTAACCCATATGTCTGAAACCAGTCTATACATTCCTCTCAGACTCACGTAACACATGCAATTAAGCCAAATGCAGGAAGATCACAGGTCAGTGGATGGAAAGTCTTGTGGATCTAGTGGCAGTGGAAGCATCTCAGCACTGGCATGGGTCTCAACATGGATCTTCCAGCTCCAGGGCTCTGGCTCCATCAGCAGCATAGCGCCATGTGGCTTGTCAACAGGCCTGTATAGCAGAGAGTATGTGTCCTGCCTCCAAGGAAAAAGACAGGAGTTCCCAGAATCCTCAGGGAAAGGCCTTGCCCACACAGAGGCTATGACCTGATTGACAGGCTAGACCCCACCCCTCTCCTCAAGTTGACAGTAGATTATGTTACCGTGACATTGAACCTATACATTTTTCTCTTCTGCTAACTCAAGATAGAGAATTTATGAGAAAAAAGGCTAAGTAGTGGGGTTGTGGGTTACTGACTCTTCTGAGTAATTTGTTAAGCCTTTTAGGAGAGGAAAGAAGGAGGGCTAGTTGCATATATATCAGGAATTGTCAAACCACAGCCTATGGGTCAAATGCAGCCCACCATCTGTTTTATAGCCTACATTCTTTTCAAGCTATAAACTGTTTTAAAATTTTTTAACTGGTTGGAAAAAATAGTAAAAGATTATTTTATGAAAAATCACATGAAATTAAAAATTTTGAGTTAATTAATAAAGTTCTCTTGGAACACAGACATACTCATTCATGGATATAGTATCTGTGGCCACATTTGCACTACAGCATAATTGACTAGTTGCAACAGACACTGTGTGGCCTTCAGAATCTAATATATTACTATCTGGCCCTTTGTAGATAAAACTTGCTGACCCTTTATACATACCACTTCCGTTTCATAATTGATTGCACTGTGCACATTCAATTTTAAGGTTCAGTGGATCAGAAAGCATGTGTTTGGTCATTTGGGTGGCCTATAGTCAAGAGCAGGAAGAAGATGGTCTGCTTTCATAGAGATTTACAGCCTTGGAATCCCTAGGGGCAGTTTTACTTTGTCCTACAGGCTTCTCATGAGTCAGAATTGAGTCAACAGCAGTGGTGAGGGATGGTCAAGAACTCAATCTATTCCAAAATCATTAGCCAGACAGATTTTTTCCCTAATGAACAGTTGCTGGTGGAGTAGAGCATAGCCTTATTCTAACACTAGTGTGTCCGTGTTGTGATTCTCCTGTTTAGATCTGCCTGGGTAGCTGCATAACATCTCAATTAGCCAGAGACAGGAAGAATTGACCGTTGAGTCTGTTTGGTTACAAGATTCATATGGCAAGACTATCTTATCTGTTCTGTAGTCTAAACTGTCTCAGAGCTCTGTTTTGTTTCAAGTTCCATTAAAACCTCTGTGTGTGTGTGTGTGTGTGAGAGAGAGAGAGAGAGAGAGAGAGAGAGAGAGAGAGAGAGAGAGAGAGAGAGAGAGAGAGAGAGAGAGACATAAATCTCTCTTTGCACTGATAGACAACTTAAGCCAAGACCCCATCACTAAAGTTCCATTAGTTCCTATCTGATTGATAGGCTGTGGCTGCATTTTGGTTCAGATTTCTCAGACTCAGCCATATCTTCCTAAATGTGTCCACTTCTTGTCTGAAGGTATCATTTCTTCCCACTCAAAATCTGGATGGAAGTTCTGTCACTTTCACTACAGTTATTCTTGGCATGGTCAGAGAAGAATTCAGACACTGTCTATAGCCATGTTATAGGGTTCGTCTCCTAAAGGAACCTGAGCTCTTCTCAGATCATTAGACTTGGGGAGGGGAACTTGGTCAGGTCTAGGTTTTGCACACATCATCAATCTAGATAGACCCTTGAAAATGATATCAAGTGAACACTGGGGAAACTCTCAATGACTAGGCTGACAAGGTAGCAACAACAATGAGTTCCAAGACACTATGGGATAAATAATACAATTTAGCCATTTGGCTCTGCCTTCTGAAAATAGCCCTTGGAATTCTCAAGCAATCAAGGTGTGTCCCCCGACTCCATTTTTTTTCTTCCTAAAACAGGTAGGCAACAATTAAACATGTGCAGATAAGTTGGGACTCCCCAATTCAGCCCCTGGAAACAGGCCTCAGAAAGAGAGGGGCACATGTGGTATGCCTCAGAACAGATAGAATTATGCATAGGAAAAGAATTTTTATGCCATGTACTAACCTACCTAGTCAAGAAACTGAAATTCTTTACAGGAATAGGAAACCTGGTGGTTTCCAACTGCTAACCTCAAAGTAACTCAGTGCATAACCACTATACAACCAGGGTGTCTTTCTGTGTCTCTTAATCAGAATAACTAGCACGCTGCCTAGACTCCCCACTCGACCCTGTTTCTATAACATCGATTTGGACCCTAAAATCAAATAGGTGAATGGGTCTTCTGAATAGATTCTCTTCTAGAAGCTACTTCAACACTTTGACCAGTGCCTAGTCCATGCCTGCTGTGAGGTGTGGAAGGGTGGTGAAGTCAGGAGCAGCCAGCCACTGCCTGAGTTCTGACATAATATTGTGAGACTTTCCCTGGTAGCCTCCCTTCCATCTTGGTGCTCATCTCCGTGTATGAATTAACATCAATCAAGCACAGGTCTATTAACTGAGCTGCCACAGACTAAAAGGAAGTAATTTTGCTAAAGTAGCTATAGACAGACAGATGAACAGACACCACTAAACATCTTTTTGATATGCTCTGCTTTCAGTCAAGATCCACCTGACCTCAGCAATGATACTCCTTGTGCCTCCCTTTCTTAAGAATCCAGCTTGAGTTTCTGGCAACTCCCTGTCCTTACGTAGCCGCAACCCATGTTTAATGGACTACAGCAAAATTTTACTTACAGGTGATATTAACAATATTGTTTGATAATTTCCACATTCTGTTGGATCACATTTATTTGTACAAATATGGTGCTCTTCCAGTCAGTTGGCCAAGTAGCTGTCTTCCAAACGTCCTGGCATAGGCATGTGAGTGCTTTCAATGCTTCATCAGCTTATTGAAACGTTTCATTGGTATTCCATCAATCCCTGGAGCCTTGTTTTTAGCCAAGGCTGTCAGTGCAGCTTGAACTTCCTCCTTCGGTGCTATTGGTGCTTGCTCATATGTTACCTCTGGCAATGGTTGATTGGTGACTTGAGTACAGAAGTCTGTCTGTTCTTTCCATAATCGTTTGATGCCTCGTGCGTCATTCAATATTGATTCATGGGATCTTTCTATATTTCAACTCAAGGGTGGAAATTTTTTTCTTAAGTTCTTTCTGTTTAAGAAGTGCTGATCATGTTAGTCCTTTTTGGTTTTCTGACTCTGGTCTTTGCACGTTACATTGTGATATTTTACTTTGTCTTCTCAAGCTGCCCTTTGACATTTTCTGTTTAACTCAGAGGATTAGTGAACTTCAATTAAGAAAATCAGCTAGTCTACAGGGGAAAATTAATGGTATAAATAGTAAACATCTTCCAGTCCTTTGGTTCCCCCACTGGTACTTCCTGTTGGCTGAGATCAACAAAATCCAGAGGTAGATAGGGAGCCCATTGGAATGGTGAATGCACCCCCTAAATAATAAATCATTTCGGAAGGCAGACAGCAGAATGAGGGGCAAATGAGATAGGTTTAGTACAGGATTTAATAGAAATCTGCATATGGAAGAGTAAAACTCTGGGTCTTTCTCTCAACCACTTTCCCAGAATACTGGCAGGACTCTGCTCCATGAAACACAATACTGCCAGAAGAAAGACAACGACTTCAGAAATCTTAGTGAGAAAGCTCACGCACTCTCCAATCACCTTACAACAAATTCCTCAGTAGAAAAACTGGTCCAAGCAGAGACGATGTCAAATTACTTTTCCAGTATCTTTATCTTAGATATGAATGTATAATAATGAAAGCATATTAGGTGGATCATAGATGAAACAATCATACAGGGGAAAGAATTTCGGGGATTTAGAGACGAAACAGGGAGTACAAGAATGTTAACTTGAAGGGTTAACAGATATTGTTGTTGTTGTTTTGTTGCTTGGTTTTGCTCTGTCTTATTTTTGTTCATGTTATTATATCCGCAGGTCTATCTAAATAAGATAGGCTGGATGAACAATCTGGAGGAAAAAACAATGGACTGACAGTTAGGGGGAGACATAGGAGAGGGGGAGGTGGGGGGAAGGAAGTGGTGTTAACAAACCCAAGGACGAGGAAACAAGTGATCCAAATTGGTGGTGAGGAGGGTGTAGGAGGCCTGGTAGGGTGTGACCAAGGGTAATGTTACCAAGATAAATTACTGAAACCCAAATGAAGTTTGAGCATGATGGTGGGACAAGAGGAAAGTAAAAGGAAATAGAGGAAAGAGCTAGGAGACAAAGGGCATATATAGAGGTCTAAATGAAGGCATGTACATATGTAAATATATTTATATATGAGGATGCGGAAATAGATCTGTGTGTGTGTGTGTGTGTGTGTGTATAGTATTAAGGTAGCAGATGGACATTGGGTCTCCACTGAAGTACTCCCTCAATGTAAGAATACTTTGCTTTATTAAACTGGCATTCCATGATGCTCACCTTCCTGACACAATTGCTGAAGACAAAGTTGGTGCATAAGCAAAAGTGGTGAAGAAAGCTGATGGAGCCCAGCTATCAAAAGATATAGTGTCTGGGGTCTTAAAGGCTCGAAGGTAAACAATCGGCTATCTAGCTCAGAAGCAACAAAGCCCACATGGAAGAAGCACACCAGCCTGTGTGATCATGAGGTGTTGAAGGGATCAGGTATGAGGCATCATCAGAACAAAAAACTACATCATGGTGAATGAGGGGGTGTGCAGAGTGGAGAACTAAAGTCCATCTGTAGGCAATTGGACATCCTTTTATGGAAGGGTTGTAGGGAAGAGACGAGCCAGTCAGAGTGCAGTGTAGCAAAGATGAAACATACAACTGTCCTATAGTTCCTAAATGCTTTCCCCTCACCCCCCCAATTAACATGATCTCAATTCTACCTTACAAATCTGGCTAGACCAGAGGATGAACACTGGTACAGATAGGAACTGGTAATACAGGGAATCCAGGGAAGATGATCCCTTCAGGACCAGTGGAGGGAATGGTGATGCTGGGAGGATGGTGAGAGGGTCGGGTGGAAAGGGAGAACCAATTACAATGATCTACATATAACCTCCCCCCTGGGGGACAGACAACAGAAATGTGGGTGAAGAGAGACATCGGACAGTGCAAGATGACAAAATAATAATTTATAAATTATCAAGGGTTCATGAGGGAGTGGGGAGAAGGCAGGGAGGGGAAAAATTAGGAGCTGATGCCAGGGACTTAAGTGGAGAGCAAATGTTTTGAGAATGATGAAGGCAATTAATGTACAAATGTGCTTTATACAATTGATGCATGTATGGATTGTGATAAGAATTGTATGTGCTCCTAATGATTTAGAAAAACCACAAAAAAGATAAAAAATTAAAAGAAATAACTTTTTTGAGAAGAAAAGGATATGAAAAGATGTAAAACTAATTCAGAAAGTTAAAAATGTCACTGATAAAGTACCTGAAAAAAATTTTTGGAAGAAATTACCCATGAGAAAATATGCCAGGATGGGAAGTCTTGAATTTCAGTACTGGAAGAGATCCCATGTTCAGCATGACTGGGCTGGTGGGAATCATTACCAAGGAATATTGTTGCAAAATTTCAATAATGTGCACGTTGACCAAATATTTAAGCTGTCAACTCTTTCACTTTACTTGGATCCACAGTCTAAGTCCATGGAAGCAGCAGTCAAGAAATCGAATGCTGTTTTTATTGGATAAATACAATGACAAACACCTCTTTGTCATGTTAAAAAGCAAAGATGTCACTTTGAATACCAAAGTAGGCCTCATTAAAATCTTCATCTTTTCAGCCACCACTTATGCATCCAAAAGCTGGACAATGAGTAAAGGAGCCTGAAGAAGAATTGATGCCTTTGAATCAAAGAATAGTAAGACATAGATTTCAGAATAATAAACAAGTCTGTCTTGTAAGAAGAGCCAGAATGCTCCTTAGAAGTGAACGTGTTGAGGATTCACCTCATGCTTCGGGCATGTTACCAGGAGAGACTGGTCCCTGGAAAAAGACACCATACTTCATAAAGTAGAAGGGTACTGAAAAAGAGGAATGCCTACAAGGAGATGAATTGACGCAGTGGCTATAAAAATAAGCTTCCACATAACAATGGTGAAAATGGCACAGGACAAGGCAGTGTTCTATTATGTTGTGTTATGTTCGTAGGATCATGAAGAGCCAAAATCAATTTGACATCACCTGACAACAATAGTCATAAGTAGATCATTTCAGAGCATAAAAAACCTCCTACGTGGTTTCTGAAAGCCGCATAGTGTTGCATTCCTCAACTGCAATACTGAAAGCTAGAATTAGAGCAACCTCTTTCAAATCAATTGTAAAGGCACAATAAGTCTTTCAGACTTGAGAAGCATCTAATTGATACTGTTGCACACCGCTTCCTCATAAGAGAAGTGGACAGGGTATATGTAGAAAAAAATGTTAAACAAGGAGGAACTAAACCAAGAAACAAACTATGGCAGTCTAAAGACGCGTGATTCACACTAAAAAGCAGTCAAGCAACCTAGCTAGCTTAGAGAACAACCAGGCCAGATTGGAGTTGTAGAAGGAAGTTTTCTAGGAAAAAATGACTCTTGGGGAAAAAAAACAAAATCAATAGATCATCAGTTGCCTTGACATAGAGAAAATTATTTTCAGAGCTATTTTACAAATCTATTGAATTCAGGAAGAATTAGTTATAAGCCCATCAAAAAGAAAGCATATATATATATATACATATATATATATATATAGTTAATTCATGGAAAAATGAAAAGTTGCTCTTTTAAGGAAATAAAATCATTATACTCTACTTAACTCAGCTATGACCAGCATTTACATAATCAAAATCATGTAAACACTGAATGTGAATTTTAAAATATTGGGGAAAGGTGGCAGAGGGAATTAAGACATTAGATCACTAAATCCTTGACAGATATATGACCTTTACTGAGAAGATTGGAAATTACTCAAATAAGAAATAATAGTGCAGTTAAATGTTTTGTAGCTTCCTGAGACTTTGGCAAACCAGTCCAGACTCGATTCCTCACTGGCCTGAGTGTTAGCCCAGGGCAACAAAGTCATGTCCAAATCGGTGGCATGGGCTGTGGGGTGCAAGCAAACATTTAACATTCAAGCTCTCCAGGACTCATTTTGTATATTTGCTCATTTCCATGATGCACTTTCATCACTGCCCATTTCTAGTGACCAACATGAGGTTTGCGAACACAGAACTGGCCGTCCAGGAGCTGTTGTGCCATAGTGGGGCTGCTAACAAGAAGACTGACGGTTCAAAACGCTCTTCAGGACGAAGGTGAGGTTGTCTACTCTAAAGAGTTACAGTTTTGAAAACCCACAGGTAGTTCTACCCTGACCTAAAGGGTCATTATGAGTCATTGATGGTAATGAGTTTGTTTTTCTGTTTGTTTTTTATGCACAATAAACTAAGGAGTTGGTTTGAGCCAGCTCCAGCAAGTGGGTTTAGGAGGAAGGTGGGTGGGGAAAGTTGGGGTCATCCGTCCTCATCTGAGACATTTTCAATCTTCCTGCTATACCTCCAAAAGCACATTTTCTCATATCAGCCTAACATCATCACTCCTTTGCCCTAGTCATTCCCTACAATGGAAAACATAAGAAGTAACAATCCTGCTGTTGAAGTATGCCATTTGAAAGGATCCAATCTCACAGTTAGGATGACAAGTCTGTATAGCAGTCTGGCTGGAAACCCTTAGAAACCTTTGCTTCCAATCGACTAGCTATTACATTGTTTGTACTCGGTCAGCATATTCTTCTGCTTAAAGATATTTTGTAAATTTAGCTTCCTTAACTTAATGAAACACTAGGTGCTATTTTATTAAATATGATGATTCAAGTAAAGACAGTGATAATATTTTATTAAGAAAACTGTCACAGGTTGCAGAAGAGCATGTAGTGAATAATCTCTGTTTTGTAAACTAAGGAGGAGCACAGGTAAGGCCTTGAGCTGGTACGTGCAAGGTCTGAACTCAAAGTCACCTGAGTCAACAGAGGCAGTTCTACCCTGTCCTATAGGGGCCCTATGAGTCGGCCTGACTGATGGCAGTGCGTTTGCCTGTGGGTTATAAGCATAGGAAGGTAAAGGTAGCTTGAGAAACATCAAATGCAGCATGTCACACAGAGACTATGATGTTCTTCGTATGAGTGTCATTCGTAGCATAACCATTAGGACAGCGATACACAGGGACCTGGGATGTATTAGGAGGAAAGAACTCTTTCCACAAGAAGCAGAAAAGGAAGAATGTGTGGCTGCCACACAACCGTGATAGCTACCAGAACGGCTTCAGCACAATGGAAAATTTGTCATTGCGTCGGACAGCCTAAGACATGACAAAACGATAATAATGTATAAATTATCAAGGGTTCGTGAGGGAGGGAGGCTGGGAGGGATGGAAAAACATAAGGAACTGATATCAAGGGCTCAAGTAGAAAGAAAATGTTTTGATAATGATGATGGCAACAAATGTACAAATGTGCTTGACACAATGGATGGATTGTGCTAAGAGTTTTACGAACCGCCAATAAAATGATTTTTTTAAAGGAAAATTTGTCACTGTCAAAAATTCCCCGCATATATGAAATAGAATGTAGCATGATAACCTCATGTGTACATAACTTCAACAATGATCCACTGATGCACAATCAATCTTGTTCTGTCTTCAATCATGTCAGTTTCCTCTACTCTGTACTAAATGAAGCTCAAGGAAGTCCCAGACATCGCATAATTTGATTGTAAAATGTTCCTTATATATCTCTGAAAGTTAACAGCTCTCTTAAAACACTTCAGTACATTATCATCCCTAAAAATTAACAAATTACTTAATACCCCCCAAAAATCAGGTCAGTTTTCCAATTTTCCCTATGTCTCACAATACATATTTTTTAATTTGGTTAAATCAATATCAGAATAAAGCATTGTCCCTCTCTTTTCATCATCTCTAAGTTCCCTCTCTTTAATTCTTGTTTTTCTTGAGATGTATGAGCTTGTGGTCTCAGAGCTTCAGCTGCAAACAATACAACATCATTTCTACGGGGGGAAAAGCAAGACCTAAATAGATTCCTTTGGAATAGTTTAAAAAATAAATAATTGAGAATTTATTATAATTGTGATTTTTCTAATACATATTATTAAATATATCAGCTCTACAATGTTGACTATGAATATTAATTCACATTAATAAATATTAACATCAGTCTGTCCATTATATTGAGCTCCTAATTAAATAATACTTAGCCCCAAAGTCAAGCTATTAGGATGAAGATTAGCATTTCACTAGACAGCAGGGGGAAACAGGAGAGAGAACTAAGCGGTGTCTTTAGGATGTACCCTGAAGTTTAATGGCGACAATGATGCTAATGTGGATGAACATCAAGAAAAAGGGCAAAAATGCCACCCACATAGCAAACCCCTCTTTAACAGGATGTCCACAAAAGCCAGAATTCCTTTCTACTGAAGGGTTCTTTATTCCACACTGAACAGGGACGGGGCTATTCAGAATTTACACATGAGGTACGCATAACTTACAAATGTCCACCCTTATCAAATAAGCAACTAACTCATTTGATGTCATCCAGCACTTTTCTTGCAGTACTGAATTCCCAGGCGTTATTTCTACAGGAAAACACTCACAGCCACGTGCTGTAAAGGTTACCTTCAAAAGATGTATGTGTCTTCATTCATCTTCCTGAAAGGCCTTGTTTCCTTAACTTCGTACCATGCTCTTTCCTCCACTTGCTAAATTTGGTCTCAGTCTGTATTAAAGGCTACATTATTGTCTGCTGACTTCCAGGGAAACAGTTAAGCGCCAAGAAAGAAAGCACTTAGCTGCTTTTAGGCTTGATCAACGGTTTGCTCCTAAGAGCTTAAAAGGATCAGAAGGGGGTACAGAAAGGATACAGAAAACCTCTAATAGATCACCACAGGACTTCTGAACTTGTTTATAGAAAGACCAGCAGTAATAGTGACTGAAAGTTAATACTCATAATTGATGCTCTTGTAATTCTAGATGGGATGTAACAGTATGTATATTTAATGGACACTATCTTTATAAAATTGATGTCGCATCCTATTCTAATGTCCCTATGAACTACTGCAAGAGAGTAGAAGGAAATGGCATCCTAGTAGTTGTTAACCTCCCCCTGGGGAGCCAGCCTCTTCCGAGAGAACTTCTCTATCCTATTTGTTTTCCTATATTGGTTTGGAAGCAGCTCCAAGACCAATAGGTCATATTAAATAAATTGATATTGCATAGACACTCTTAGCCCATGCAGATAAATCTAACTTACTCACTGTCTGTGGAGTACAAGCAATAGGCATTGTTTTATTTAGCATGTAGAAGTATCTTCCTCCCTGTTTTACAATCAAGGAAACTGGGTAGGGAGTTGAAGCAAACTGCTCAAGGTCATTCACCAAGTAAGGAATTGGAACAATGCTTCAAGCACATAGGTATCCAATTACAAAAGCAAAAGCTGTGAAGAACATACTTTATCTTCAGTAGCAACATCACCAAATACCTGGATGTTGACAATCAGCCTACCTTTCACCTTAAAATCTCAGAAATTATAAACAAGGAGAGACCATTTGAAACAACATCAGGAAGTGCTTCGGATAAACAATTTGGTGATCATTCAGTATAAATAGGCATAATTCCAGTTTTCTAGGTATTTGGACCAGGAAGAATTCCTTTTTAAAGGGGTCAACATATCTCAATATTGTACTCAGATGTTTTGAAGTAAATAGTTGTTATGCTGCCCGGTTGATTCCAGTTCTTAGCAACTCTCCATGACAGTGTGGTGAGAACTTCCCTAGGGGGTCTCCTTCACAGGAGCAGATAACTAGGTCTTTCCCTGAGAAGCTGCTAGTGGGTTTGAACAGCTGATCTGTATTTACAGCCTAGTGCTTAGCCATCGCTCCATTAGACCCCCACCCCCACCTTGAAACAAATAGTAGGGCCCATCAGGGACAAATAAGTAATCTCTGATTTTCAGAGGCTGCTGGTAGCTGCTAGTCAAATTGTGAAGGCTTCACTGTGGGTTCAATTTGTCCTGGGAGTAAACTAGGGGGTAACATGGTTAAGTGGAAGGAATACGTGGCTTATTCTACCTCCTTGGCCTTGATTTTAGCATACATCCAAAGAGATGAATAATCCCTCAACTTCGCTGAGTTGTTATGAGAACCAAAAGGAAAACCTCTTCACATTTCTTTGTACAGGACTGAAAACATAATAGATGCTCAACAAGTGGGGGCATTAAATATTGACTCTTTAAAACAGAATGCAAGACCATTCTGCTGACGCTTCTGTGATATATCATGCAACAACTGTAAAAATGCATTTAAGAAGACTTTAAGAGGCCCCAAAGCTAGATGTGGAACTAGCTATTTCACTATGATTTTTTGAGGTGCTATTTTAGTACAATGGACAAAATAGGATTGTAAGAGGGGATAGATTAATTCTTCTTTTGGAATGTCAGAAATCTTTGGCATAACTAGAATTTCAACCTGTATTTGAAAGTAGCAAGAGGAACTATATATGAAGTTGGCATGTTTTCAGAACAGACAAGGTTATGTAATAGAGATGTGCAGGGCTTTTATCCTTCCATTCCTGCAAACACTTATTAAAAGCCGAGGCTGTGCCCAGCAGCATACAACATGCGATGTTCACTGTAGAACAGTTTGAGTAGTGGTGGGGGGACAATGCACATCAATGTCAACCCAAGGTTGGTCTCTGGAGGCCAGGTATAGCACCCTCCAACTTGTTTTCAATTCTGACGCCAGCCATCACTTCCACAGCAAGCTTTACTTCACTTCTCACCTGGTTTGAATAATCCATTGCAATAAGCACATCGAACTCCACGACTGTGGTTAAACCAGGTATTTATTAAGGAAAGAGTGGGGGTCCGGCCCAGCAGGCTACAACACAAGATCTAGAAGCATGCAGGCAAAGCGCCCTTGCTTAATGAAAGATGGCTCATTCAGCACCGGGCAGCCATGCAGGTCTGCTCTCCACTGGGCAGACCTCTTCTTCATCCCCTGAGGACAGCCTCCTCTTGGCCCTACCCTTAGTCACCACCACTGTTGCTACTGGGCTCCCTCTGAGCCGGTTGCCACTGGTACTGGTACTGGTACTAACAAGGAGCACCTTCTGGGCTCTTTGCTGTCTCCAGTGAGACAGCCTTTGACTTCTGTTCTGGTGCTCTTAGGAGGTTCCTTTCCGTCTCACACCTTCTCTGCCTCTTCTCTCTCTTCTGCTTTTCCTGCTTCTTCCTGTGAAGCCTCTGGAGGGTAGGCAGCTTTTCTCTATACTCCAGTGCCAATTTAAAGGCAAGACTTCCCACCAGGGCCACAGACTAACCACATCTCCCCACAGCCACAAAAACGGAAGACTTGGTATCTACTTCCAAGAACTTAAGGTGCAGTGAATGAAAGAGTAAATGGTCGATGACACTTTGTAATTTTGTTCTGAAATCCCTTATCACTAAGGGTTTTTGAAAATTATTAATAAAATGCTTAGTCAGACTTCAAAAAAGGGGCTTTGAGGACATTACTAATTCAGACCAGTAATAAGGTCTGTTGGCAGCATTTTCTTTCTCTCAAAGTAATTTATATCACCAAGGGGGGAAAATCACCTTATAAAGATCTACCTTCTTTTTTTCTCCACCCTTTACAAAATTAACACATCAGTTCAGGCCAATCTCTGAGCTTCAGTTGCATGTAGCTGTTATATAAACACAAGCAAGACACACCTAACGTTAAAGCGGCTATCATTTTAGAAGGGTTATAAAATCATTTGTCTGTATAAGTTATGGGGGGAAAACCTCTCCAGGACTTATTGTCAATGAAAACTTACGGAAGAAAAATAATAGAAAGCAAAGTAGAATTTATTAAATTGCTCTTTTAGTGTACCTGCAGAATCATTTCAGTTCTAATTTCCTCAGGCAGACCAGAAAACCAAATTAAGTCTTGGATTTATTGCTGGCTTTGGGCATCTTGACATGCTACTGTGTAAAGTTAAGTCTCTGTTTCCTTGGACCTGTCAGACAGAGGCATCTTGCATTTCTCACTAAGAAAATTTCTAAAGAAAGAGACAAAGGCCATTAAGTCAATAAACAAATTGAAACGGCTTAAATACACCTGGCATATTTCCACAATAAGCGCTCTCTCTCTCATTGCAGACTAGATTGTATTTTTAATACAGTTCTATATTGTTTTCAGGAGACACATAGAAAACATAGGTGCATAGAAATAAAAGAAAAACCGTAGAAGAGCTATATAAGGCAAGTACCACACAAAGAAAAGCTGGTGGCATAGAAATACCAGATAAAATAAAGAGTAAGAAAAATAAAGATAAGACTGGACAGTATTATAGTAAAAGAAACAATACACTAAGTAAATATTTGTGAGCCTAACAATAAAAAGCAAGCAAGCCCCAATATTATTAGAAGTAGAAAGAGACTATTTTAAAGATAGCAATACACTATCTTACTATTGTTGTCAGGTTCCTTTTTCTAGGGACTTGTCCCTCCTGATAATGTGTCTGAAATATGTCAGACCAAGTCTCCTCATTCTTACTTACAAAGAGTAATCCAACACTGTTGTTGTTGTTGTTGTTGTTCTGACTCATAGCAACTCTGTGTACAACAGAAAGAAACACTGCCTGGTCCTGTGCCAGCCTCACACTTGTCCTTATGTTTGAACTCATCAACGCAGCCACTGGGTCAACCCATCTGTCAAAGGTCTTCTTCTTCTTTGCTGCCCTACTACCTTACCAAGCATGAGGTCCTTCCCCAGGGACTGGTCTCTACTGAACAACATGTCCAAAGTACATGAGATGAAATCTCACCATCCTTGCCTTTAGGGAGCATTCTGGCTATACTTCTTCCAAGACAGACTTGTTTGTTTCCTGGTAGTCCATGGTATTTTTAATAGTCTTCGACAACACCTTCATTCAAATGCATCGATTCTTCTTTGGTCTTCCTTACTCATTGTCCAGCTTTCACAGAGATACCAGAGTTTGATGAGGTTTGTCTTAATCTTCAGAGCAATGTTCTTTAACACTTTAAAGAAATCTTAAACACTTTAAAGACAACTTGGGGGTGGAAGCACTAGAACTGAATAATGTATGTATATTCAATTAATTGTAAAAGCAATTTAACAATGGTAGTGTATGATATGTGAATACTGTATCAAGAAAACCACGAGGAAAAAAAAGAAAGAAACCAAACTAGATAAATGTTTACTGTTGTGCTTACATAATCTGTTGTGAATTTGAGACTTAAGAGTGAAGGGGTGGTTCCTGGGGGGACGAACAACAGAAAAATGGGTAAAGGGAGATTTAGGACAGTGTAAGATATGACCAAAAAATAATAACTTATAAATTATCAAGGGTTCGTGGGGGAGGGGTGAGAGGGGAGGAAGGGGGAAATTGAGGAGCTGATACCAAGTGCTCAAGTAGAAAGCAAATGTTTTGAGAATGATAATGGCAACAAATGTACAAATGTGCTTGACACAATGCATGGATGGATGGATGGATGGATGGATGGATGGATGGATGGATGGATGGATGGATGGATCGTAATAAGAGTTGTACAAGTCCCCAATAAAAATGATTAAAAACAAAAAAAGAGTGAAGAGGTGGAGTTTAGCCTGTCAATTAGGTCACAGCTTGATGACCACATTTGAAGGTGCTAAGGAGATAAATATATCACTGGAGGTGGGACACACACTCACTCCCTGTGAGACATTACTGACAATGAGCCTGATGGAACTACACTGATGCAGCCAGAGACCTGGAGCTGGAGGAACCACCTGGAGACCCCTGCCAGTGCTGCGATGCCTCTACTACCACTGGACGCACAAGACTTTCCACCCACTGGCCTGTGATCTTCCTGCATTTGGTGTCATTGCATGTGTTTCATGAGTCTGAAGAGAATTGTATAGCTTGGTATTGGATATGTGGACTAATATTGGACTTATGGACTTGATCTGTATTGGTCTGGGATGTTTCCTTAATATGCAATTACGCTTCGATATAAAACTCTCTCTTACACACATATGAGTGTCTCTGGATTTGTTTTTCTAGTCAACCCAGTCTAACACATTTACCATAGGTGAAGGAGACAGAGTGGTTGCATAAGAAGCATTGAGTTCATGTTAATGGTGGCAAAATAAATTGGAAAAGGATATCAGTAATGTCTGTCCAACCTGTAGAGTATAATCAATGACACTAAATTATACAAGTGGAAGCTGTAGAATTGGAGAATGTTCTGTTGTGTATATTTTTGCCACCGTTAGAAAAAAATACATGAACAACAGTGACTACAAGGAAGAATACAATGTTCTAGAGTTGACTATAGTGACCACTGTACAACGCTTCTTGCCACAATTGAATGATTGAGTCATATGACATGTGGACGAAGTGCTGAGAAAACTATTTTTTTTTAAAGAGATGAGGCTGTTAATGAATCTTCTTCAATCCTGATGCTGTGTACATTTTCATATAGTCCAGTCTTGGATGATTTTCACAACAGATAAAGTACAGTGAAAGGATTAAGGTGTAACACCCTTGCTTGATTTTAAACCATTCCCTTGTTCTGCTTGAGCAACTGCTCCTTGATCTATGTGCAGGTTTCATAAGAGCATAATGAAGTGTTCTGCAATTCCTCTTAATCAGTTTGTTATTTAATATTGTAGCTCAAGATTTGAATTCTTTCTCCAGATGTTTCAGCTTAAGAAATGCCAATAGAGTTTTTCTCTTTTGGTTAACTAATCCCAAGTCTTTGTACAGTCATTATAATGCTTTGCTTTGTCTTCCTGAGCCAGCGTTTGAAGTCTGTTCAGCTATTTACCTCTTCATTCCTTCCTTTCATTTTGGTTGCTATGTATTTAAGAGCAGGTTATAGAGTCTCTTCTTAGATCTATTTTAGTCTTCTTTTTCCTTTCCTTTCTGATGACTTCTTGTTTTCTTCATCTATGAGGTTCTTGATTTCATCCACAAAACTGTCTTCAATCATTAGTGGTTCATTGCATCTAATCTACTCTAGAAATGGTTTCTAGATTTTGTGGGATTTTACTCAGAGTTGTCTTTTGGCTCTTGTGGACTTAATTTTATGCAGCTAAAATGTGCATAGTGGGTTATGTGTTGGGCTGCTAATCACAAGGTCAGCTGTTCAAAACCACCAGCAGCTCTGTGAGAGAAAGATGATGCTTTCTATTCCCATAATGATTTACAGTCCCAGAAATCCACAGGGGCAGTTCTACTCTATCTTATGAGTTGGAATTGGCTCGATGGCAGTGAGTGTTTTGTTCTGCTTTTTCTTTTCTGGACCACTTGACTTCAGCCACAACTTCAGCTTCAGTTACCACAGTACAACTCCGTGACAGGTGAGTGGCACAAAATAGAAGAAGCGATGATCGTATTTGCATCTTTAAGTTCTGGAGAACCTGAGGCACATTCACTCCAGAATACAATAACCTATTTTCTTTGTCAATGTTTCATTTCATATCTCATGGCATCAATGTAAGGAAAGCACTGACACTTGTGCTGACCGCCTGTACTCTTGCGTATGTGCTTTTTTAACCCTGAGCAAGGCGGTCAGCTGCTGATCTACACATCCACCCTTCTAAGTTCCACAGCGTCCCACTGCGACCCCAGAGCACTGACTTACAAAAGAAACAGTGAATCACTATGCTTATTTGTATATTTATATCTTGACAGCCAAAAGATTTATTCATAAAAAGAACTCTTTTTTCCCCAGGATGGGCTGTGACTAATATGGAAAGATGAAATGCATTGTTAACACACTGACATTTCCCCCTGCAGATGTGGAACCGACTTTTAACATTGAGCAAACCCACTGGCAACACCTAACAAAATTCTGAAAGCACCAAATGGAATTCATCAGGATTTTATATTTTTACATGAAATAAGTCTGATGCAAGCATGAGTGGGATCAAGTCAATGGCAGTGAGCTTTTGGAAGAATCTTTTTGATTTCTTTAATCGTTTTATTGGGAGCTCTTACAGATATATCATTCCATAGTTCAATCACATCAAGCAGTATTGTACAATTGCTACCCCAATCAGTTTTAAAACATTTTTTCTTGGATATCAGCTCTTTCCCCCCGCCCCTAATGTCTCATAGGAACCTTTCTTCTTCTTCTTTTTTGCCATATTGTGCACAATCTAATATATCCATTCACATACAATTATCTTATTCAGCCCCATCACGTGGAGTTAAACAATCTTCAATGCTATCAGCCCCCTTCCTTCCCTTTTGCCCTCTCTCTTCTCAGGCCCTCAGGGAACCATTACTCCTGCTACTGTTTCTGAAGGGTTCTCTATCTTGACTTTCATGTACTGAATGATCTTAACTATGCATTGACTCTGTGTGAGTTTTGAGTGAGTGTTAGGCTGGGCTGTCTGGAGAAACAAACCAGTGACACTCTTCTATATACAAGAAAGAACTTATATCAAGAAGCGGTCAAATTCATGTCCATAGATCAATGCTAGCTGGGCTCTTTTCATACCCAGGAGCTTCAGGCCACGGCACAGAAAGTGAAGCAGGAAGCAGGGGCGTCACAAGCCATTATGTGCAGAGTCTTGTGGATGTAAGGTCCATGGAAGCATGGCAGGACTCTAAGCTCTAAGCTTGGGGGTGGCAGGGTAGGGCGTTTCTTGATGGGGCCACTTCTGGAGTTAGGCACAGAGCTCCACTGAAGTCCCAGCAAGGAGGATGGCTAAGAGGCCGAAGCAGAGTCCCTCTCTCATACAAAAGGCCACATCTCCAAGGCGGTGTTACCAGCTCCCACTTGACAGGTTTGACTCCATCCTTAGCCAGGAGTAGCTAATTGACATAAAATCATCCACTACCACACTAACAGAAATGAACGAGGCTTTAGAAAGGTGTGGCTTTAATATTTAAACTGTCTACATGTGCTTGCTTTCGCAGCACATATACTAAAAGCGGAACAATACAGGGAAGAATAGCAAGGCCCCTGCGCAAGGCTGACATGGGAATTCGTGAAGCGTTCTACACATTTTTTCTGCTTTAGGGGAAGGCAGACCTGTAATGAGATGCCCTAGACCTGGGGGATGTTGGGAAGGGAGGTAATGTTCTCCAGGGCTCCAGGGAGAGAAGGTCTTGCAGGAATGAGGACGTAGGCAGGTTCCAGTGCTGAAGCTCCCTGGGAGCCTGTGTCTGTGTCCCATCCTCAATGTGGACTCATGGTGCTGACCCCCAGCCCGCGCAGGACCAGGATTTGAACGGTCCATGTGACTGGGACCCTGGACGCTCTCCTGTCTGAGGCCGGTGCTGAGAATGTAGTTCTGCAGGCTTATCCTCGAGCGCAGCTTTCCAGGATCCTCTCCAGGCTAATTTTTCCTCTCCCACAGAGCGGAAAGGCCCAAATAAGGAGATGAGGAGCCAGGAGAGGGACCTTGCCAGGACTGCCTGCAAACAGTGGATATGAAGCCCAACTCCACCCACAATGACCACTTTCAACATATTTGTCCCATCTCATCCCCTAGGGCGTGGCAGGAGAAGGCTCTTCAAAGCAGAAGCGGGTCTAGAGGAGGATCCAGCCCCTCCTGTGCCGGCACATTTCCCATCAGATAATCGCTGGTTCTCCAGTTCCTGGCCTTCTCTAGGACAGTTTGTTCCAGGAGCGGGAAAAGGCTGCCAGCAGCACCCTACCACCTCCTTCCTGGGGGATGGACATACAACCTCCTCCCTGGGGGGTAGACAACAGAAAAGTGGGTGAAGGGAGACATCGGACAGTATAAGTTATGACAAAATAATAATAATTTATAAATTATCAAGGGTTCGTGAATGAGGGGGTAGTGGGGAGGGACGGGAAATGAGGAGCTGATATTAAAGGCTCAAGTAGAAAGCAAATGTTTTGAAAATGATGGTGGCAACAAATGTACAAATGTGCTTGACACAATGAATGTATATGTATGGATTGTGATAAGAATTGTATGAGTCCCCAATAAAATGATTTTTAAATAGCCCAAATGCATCTATTAATTTACATTTCCACCAAGAAGACATGAGAGTCGTTTCATCATATCTTTAATAGGATTGTTTTTGTTTTAACAGGCTTCTCGTGGAACGAATCCATGAAATTGCTAGCACTTCACAGGAATCGGCGTTTCCATCACTTTTGTCCATTGGTTAGGAAGGTGTAAAACCTGGAGACCTGGAAGCGCTACAGGCAACTCTCTTCAAAATTCTGACCAAGAGACAGTTTTATTCAGGAAGTCGAAGAGGGGCCTTGAAGCATGGAAATAATTTCAAGATGTAAGTGATGTTGTACAGGGAAAAGCATAAAAAATTATCGTTCACCTCTCCCCTCTCTTCTTCGGCATTGCCCATGCAGGAGGCAGCCGTCTCCCAGCGGCATCATGGCTGCCCTACGACCCCCTGGTGAAAGCCAAAATTGACAGAAGGAGGACGGAGACATTTAGCACCCCTCTGTCAAGATTAAGTGCAACTGGCACACGCCAGAGGCATTGACGCCAGGGTGCGGGGAAGGCTCAAGGGCTGGATCTCGATGCCCAACACTGGTGCCAAAAGCAACAAGAAAAACAAACCTGTGCTGCCCAGTGGTGTCCTCAGGTTCCTGGCCCACGACAGCCAGGAGCTGGCCATGCTGCTGATGTGTGACAAGCCCTACGGTGCAGAGATCGCCCCCAATGTTTCCCCCAGAATGGCAAAGCCATCGGAGAAAGAGCGGTCCAACTAGCCATGAGAGTCCCCAATCCCAATGCCAGGCTGTGCACAGCGAGGAAAATAGATGACCCATTTGAGACTTTTATTTGTGCAACATAAGACCTTAAATAAATAAAAAAAATTATAATTCATTTCCTATTTCTCGGATTATTCTTTCTCAGAATCTTCTGTAAACATTTGATACTTTCTAATGGTCTGTCAATAACTTCACTGACCCTAACCTCTCCTGTATCCATATGCTGCTAAGGCTGTCTGGATGACTTTTCACTTCAGATAGTAGACTAAGGCTCAAGACACAGTAGAGCCAAACTATAGCTCCTCCTACATAATATACTGTTTTTGGCCTCAGTTTTGGTTCCTTCTCCTGCTGTCTGTTTCACTTTTGCTCTGACCCACTCCCGGTCTCATCCTGGAAAATCTCTACTTCCTGAAGGAAACCTCCCACCCAGAGCCCTTGTAGTCAATTTTGAAAGACCCCATAGGAAAGAGGAGAATGGTCCCTCGGGGTTCCCATGCCTTTTGGTCTCCGTGGGTGCAGACTGCCATATTGTTTTCCCTCTTAGAGAGAGGCGAGTGGGTTAGAAATTCTGGCCCTTGGGTTAGTACATTATCCCTGTCCCACCAGAGCTTCTCGAGCCACATGGCTCCCTTCCAATTGCTTGTTAGGTAACAGGCTCCCTTGGGAGTCACAAGATACCACAGCATAGCTTTAAGCCTTACAACCTGGGACTGTGACTCCATTATTTACTGGGTTTCTGGTTCTTCCATTAGATTAAGACACTTGAGAGTAAGACCTCTCTATCCCTACTGGTTTGAGTGGTGCCCGGAACATAAGTATTCATGAATATTTATTGAGTAAATGGATAGACAAGTAGGTAGATGAGTGGGTGAATATTAGCATATGAGCTATGAACATTTATATAGCAATTTAATCAAAGTATATTTAAAATTTAATGAAAGGAAAAATGGACACCCTATAATGTGTTTTTTTAAAGGGCATTAGTTACTGTAATAAACATATCCCTAATAGAATGGATTTGACTGCTGTTGTGATAATAAAAATACTTTTCTTATGTTGAACATCTGGCCAGTTAAATAAATTAATAGATAAATATAAATAGAGATAAACTAGAACATAGTCAGTATTTTCAAATAGGGGTATTTGGCCAATAACAAATGGCAAATTATTACTACCAGAACATACAAAATTTTTTTAGAAACATAATTTAAGGTAATTCTGCATAGCGTTGCTTTTTTTCCCCTTTAGCGAATTTATTCCCATTTATATCAACTCACAAAGAATGAGTAAATACGAGAGTCCTTGGAAAAGACTTATGGTACCAAGTTCAAGTGTGACTGAAGAATGCTGTAGGAAGGAACAATACACTAGAAAAGAGAGATGATATATCATGATAAAATAAATATTTGGAAAATTGTTAAGACTTAGGTTGTCACTATAAATGTAATACACATATTTTAACCATCTGGGATATAAAATCAAGGTTAGATAATAGTATTCTGAAATAGGATTTGGGTAGGAGTTTGGAAAAAAGAAGGATCTTTTTCAAATCAGCTCAGAGTCAGTACGTCTGATGGGACCTATGGAGAGTTGACATAACCATTCTAATGATGTCATCTTCCACTACATTAGCTTGAATGGTTTAGAGCAGAGTGGAACTCAATGGTCTACCCCCCATGGCTCCCCATTGGCTGTTTAAATGTAATTTGATTTGAAGGGGAGATCAACTTAAACTAGATATTTTCTTACAGGCATGTTTATCTTTCCTTTAGATTCAATACTGAGAATCATTTTACAAAAAATAAAGGAATTTATTTATAATAATAAAATCAAGAAAGAAAAATGTAGCTCTGGAATGCAAGTACTATAATAACCTTATTATTCTTAAAATTATAGGCATAAATAATTCCCTACTCTTTCTTTATTTTTTTGAAGCGAAATCCACTTTTACTATAAATTACATTTATGATGAAGTAAAATATTTATGAGGCAGAAGCAGGCAAAGTTCAGAACTCTTATGCATGTGGAACATAGGAAGATCATTTGTTCTCTGTCTCTCTGTCTCTCTGTCTCTCTGTCTGTCTGTCTCTCTCTCTCTCTATATATATATATATATATACATATATATATGTATATATATAATATATATAATTTCTCCTCCTTCTCCACCACCTTCCCCCTACCTTCATGGTATCGCTACTCCCATTATTGTTCCTGAGGGTTATATTTGTTCAGGATTCTGTGTGTTGCGAGCTCTTATCTGTACCAGTGTACATGCTCTGGTCTTGCTGGATTTGTAAGGTAGAACTGGGGTCATGAGAATGGGAGTGAGGGTAGTGGTGGGGGGAGCATAAAAGAATTAGAGGAATGTTGTGTGTTTCATCGGTGCTATACTGCACCCTGGCTGACCCGTCCCTTCCTTGTGACCCTTATGTGAGGGGATATCCAACTGTCTACAGATGGGCTTTGAGTCTCTACTCTGACCCCCCTTGTTAACATTGATATGATTGTTTGCTTTGGGTCTTCTGCTGCCTGATATTGATCCCGTTGAGAACTTGTGATCACACAGGCTGGTGTGCTTCTTCCATGTGAGCTTTGTTGCTTCCCAGCTAGATGGCCACTTGTGTAACTTTAAGCCTTTAAGACCCTCCTAGATGTGATATCTTGTAATAGCCAGGCATCATCAGCTTTCTTCACCACATTTGCTTATGCACCCCTTTTGTCTTCAGTGACCATGTTGGAAAGGTGAGCATCACAGAATGCCAGGTTATTAGAACAAAGTATTCTTGTGTTAAGGGAAGACGTGGCATCACTCCTTCTTAATTCGACATTCAGTGAACTCTCGTTCTACCACACCCTTTTTTTTCTGATATTTTTTCTTTTTAAATTTGGCTTCCCCAAGTATCTCAAAATGTGTCCTTTTCCTCCTACTTATAGATATTTTTTTAAACTTGATGAAGAGTATTTAATCCAGAGACAGGTTTCCAGTCTTTAATAATTTTGCTCATTCATAGAATAATATGCACTACTTTCTAATACACACTCCACTGCCATTGCAGTGTGGAGTGGATCCAATTCACAGCAAATGGATAGGACAGAGTTGCAGTGCCCTATAGGGTTTCTGCTTCTGTAAATCTTTATAACATCAGACACCCTCATCTTTATCCCTCAGAGCAGCTGGTGGGCATGAACCACTGAATTTGTGTTTAGTGACCCAGTGCTTAAGCCCACTATACCACAAGGCACAATTTTTAATAGCTCTTAATACTTGCTCAAAAGAATAAAATTTATGCCTAGTTATTAGTGTAGAATCTTCAAATATTCTAAGAAATGGAAGTGAAAATAAGTACATTTCTGAAATGTAAATTGCTAATACATATCAAAACCAAACCAAAATAAACTCATTACCATCAAGTGAACTCTGACTCACAGCAATCTGATGTAGGGTTTCTAAGACTGTAACTCTTTACGGAAGCAGTTAGCTTCATCTTTGTCTCAGGACTGGCTGGTGGATTTGAACCATTGGCCTTTCTATTAACAGCCCAACACAGCCCACCTTACTATCAGGCCTCCTTCCTATGTATCCAAGTTCTTAAAAAGTGTTCGTACCTTCTAACACAGTCATTCTTCCTTTAGGAATGTACATTGAAGGAAGAAACAAGTCATGAGCATGCTCTAAGATTTATCTACAAAAATAATCATAAAGGATTATCAATAACAGAAAGCCTATAAACAATAAAATTGTCCAATAATAAAGAATTGGGCAAGTCACGGTATATTCAAATGATGAAATACTATGCAGTCATTGAAAATTACATTTTAGAAAACATTTCAATGTGGGGAAACATTCTAAATATAATAAGTTAGAAAATCATGATGCAGCTCAGTCCAAATGATACAGAAACACATAGACATATTTACACACAAAAGTACCATAATATGTACCAAATATGAACTCATGTTGATAGAATTACAATCCTTTTTCTAAAAGCAAAGTTATTAGGACATAATCCAGACACCATACCATCCAATACTTTAACCTTATCAAGAAATGTTGCATAATTGCTACCACAATCCTTTTCCAAGCATGTTTTCCCTCCTGACCTCCTTGACATTAGTTCCCCATTACGCCCACACCTCCCTTGCCAAACCCTCCAAAAAGCCTTAATTTGGTCATTGCCTCTATAAATTCACTCATCCTAGGTTTCACTCACTGAAAAATGGTAAAACACACCACAGAGAGTCAAGAAAGCCTTCCAACAATAACAAAATGCAAGCTTTTTTTCTTGAATATTTTTGTATTTTAAAATGCTATAAAACAGACATGCTGGACATAATTTTTTCAATAAAAATGTTGCTTCTAAAATTAGGAAGGACATTAACTCTTTAAACAGCTTGCCAGTGAGTACAGAATCTACTGGAGAAGTTCAAGAACGAGCTTATGCAATTCTAAGTAAGTTGATGTGAGACTCTGCAGACTTCCCAGACCAGGCAGCTGAGCAAGGGAAGCCATCAGTGATGGAGGAAAAAATGCATCTAACTTAGACAAGGACAGCGTGCCCAGTGGGGTGTCTAGAATAACCACAATCTCCCGTCCCCTTTTCTTCTCAATACCTGCTACAAACGTGGAGTTAGGAAGGTCCAACTTAGGAAAAGACATGATGGTCAGGCTCCAGGAGGGCTGTCCGCAGGGAGCTAAAATCTCATCATCGCTCTAAAGAACGCTTTGGAGTGGGAAGACAACCGCAACTGCGTGCAACACTGAAACACCTTTGAAGCCCAAAGCAGCAGACCAACAAAGAACCACAAGAAAACTCATGTGCATCCTGGGAAGACTTGGGGGGGGGCAGATAAATATTTAATAATAATTATTATTTTGCAACAAACAGGAAACATCCACTGTGCTTTTTGTGACATTGATATAAATTTATTGAGCAAAATGTAAGTTTTATGTCATGAACCATAGACTCTTCCACATGAAAAGAACCTAAGCTCATCTAATTCATAAACTCCATAGCAAATCAAGGCATATATTTTAGCTACTATAATCTATAAATAATCTCTAATGGTATAATTAAAATAATCCATTAATTAATATAGGTAAAGTGACTCATAAGTAAGTCATATTTGTGCTTTATTTTGATAAAGAGGTTTTAGAAAGTGCACAATAATATAAATGTATGACAAGAGCTCTGGTGGGTACTGGGTAATGTGTTGGGGTGCTAACCACAAGGTCAGAGGTTCTCAACCACCATTCACTCCAAAGAGAATGACGAAACTTTCTGCCCCATAAAAGCTTAAAGCCTTAGAAACCCAATGGAGCAGTTCTACTCTACCCTACAAGATTGTTACGCATTGAAATAGGCTCTTTGTCTAAGAGTTTGGCTTTGTGGGGTTATGATGACTTAGCCAGTCTTGCAATATCACACCAGACCAGGAGCCACTCTCAGAACTGGTAGACTCTAAAACTGAATGTCTTCTGCTTCGAAGGAAAAGAATTATCCACAAAGAACAGTTCTGGTTTCTTCATAAGGTCATATACGAGGGGGCTTTAAAAGAACATAGAAGAATGGACCAAAAAGATAATGACATTTTGTCTAGGGACTTTTTGAAGCCCCCTTGTATAAGAGAACACCTTGACATGTATGAGTGTATGTGTGTGTATTTGTGTGTGCACGTGTATCTATTCATAATTTTAACACATTAAATAATTAAATTCTAATTTACCTGCTTATCTCTATTCGTGCACTTAAGAAGTTCCTACAACTTTACCCATTATGCTGTTTGGTTGGACTGTAAGCACTTACAATATGGGAGAAAAACAAGGCTTGACTCCCTTGGAGTGAGAGTCTTGGGAACCCACAGGGGTTAGGTCTATTCTACAGGGTCGCTATGAGTCAGCACAGCAGAGTGAGTAGAACTCCTACAACTTCAACCATTCTGATGTTTTGGTGGCTTGTAGGCACTAACCGTACAAAAGGAATTGTTTCCTAAGAGCCATGCTTTTAAAAGCTTTTAAGTTGGGTTATGGGTGGTGGCCCATTATGGATTGTGTAATAAAGTTAGTGGATTATGACTAGTGTTCAAAAATTATTCCGCATAGAATATATTAAAAGATTATAATGAATTATGAATATACAAAATAAATATTTTATAAAACCTTCATTTTAATTATACATGCATGTGTATACTTGGTCACAATGCAATATATATTAGTTAGTGGTGTGTGAGGTGTTTGTGTATTGCTTTGGAAAGCAAACAAGTCTATGAAATCTAGTTTCTGACTTAGGACATTTCTCTTAATATTTTCACATTAGTAGTGTAATCATTGTATTCTTCATTGATCAAGTTAAGAAAGACAGGTCTTTATATATTAAAGTGGGAGGGTGTGAACATCTAAAGTGTTTGGCCATGGATTAAAAGGTTGGCATTTTGTGTGCACCCAGCAGTGCCTCAGAAGAAAGACCTGGAGATCTACTTCTGAAAAAATAATTAACCAATGAGCACCAATGACCCACAGTTCTGCTCTGACAGCCATGGAGGCACCATAGGTTGGATCCAACTCCACAGAAACCAGTGGTTACTCTGTGCCAAGTTCTGGGGATAGGCAAGCAAGTCCCCTTGAAGGGCAGAGTCTTAGTAAGGGAGCCCACAAATAGCGACAAGCAATTAACTAATAAATACACCAATGGTTTTAATAGGTGTAGCAATTGCTAGTCTATTGATGAACGAAAAGAATGAGGAATGCTGTTTGGGATCGAAATCTTAAAAACTTGAACATTTTTAGGCTCTATGGATATGAATTAAGCTTATGAATGAAAGGATGACTCGTCCCTTGATGACTTAATTCAACAAACACTCACTGGGCACTTTCCACGTGCCAGGCACGGAACAGGAGCTGGAGAAACAACGGTGAACGAAGTCCACCTTTGGTGGTCTCCGTCCACTGTGCAGCGAGTGCTCACATAAAAAGGGTTCATTAAATCCTACTGTAGCTAGCACCTTACAAAGGGATATTGCATGGTACCAGGGTAACACAGGAAAAAGGAGTCATCACGTCCTTAGAGGAGGAGACAAAATATTTCATAATGGAGGAGGCAAGAAGCTGGAGCTGGAATAGGGGATTCACAGGAGGAAAAAGGAGGAACGCTCCCTGCCGTTGAGAGACTAGCTTAACACAATGGCATGCAACTGCAAGAAAGTACCAAGTCTGATCAGGAAGCAGAAATGAGGCTGGAGAGGCAGGCTCAGCCACCTGAAGAGCTTTATACTTTATTCTACAAACAACAAGGAGGATTCATGGCACACAGTTATAGCCAGAATCTGACTTTGATCTGAACTCTGCTAAGAATGTGGAAATAAGGTTAAGCGGGGAAGCTCATAGGACACCTAGAAAATCACTGGGGTGATGAATTTAGTTATAACACATGCCATATGATGTTACCCAGGTGTGGCAGTTACATAATCTCCTGTCAACTTGAGCGAAGGGGTGGAGGCTGCACTGTCAATCAGGTCGCAGCTTGATGACCTCATTTCTCCAAGGGAGATAAATAGCTCACTGGAGGCCAGACCCAGACTCTCTGCCTCCCCTTTCCTGCTGTTGAGGCACTCAGAGAGCTGGCGGAGACACGTGGAGACCTGTTCCAACACTGAGATGCTTTCACTGCCACTGAATCCTCAAGGCCTTCTACCCACTGACCTGTGATCATCCTGCATTCGGCATCCTTGCATGTTCTGCATGAGTCTAAAGAGGAATTTATGGACTACTATCACACATATGGGCTAATATCAGACTGTGGACTTAATCTAGACTGGGCTGGGATGTTTTCTCCATATACAATTACTTTTTTATATAAAGCTCTTTCTTATACACATACGAGTGTCTATGAATTTGTTTCTCTAGTCAACCCTGACTAACACACTAGGTCACTCTGATATGAAAAAACCAACATGTAACATTTTTATCTCGCAAAGCTGATAACAGAGAATTAAGTTATGCACATATAAAGAGCAGACTTGGGGTTAAGACACTATGAAGTGGCTCTCAATGAGTCCTATAGCATCGTCTGCCTGATCTACCCCTGGGTTTTGGACATGGTTAGATCAATATGTCTAGAGTTATCCTCACATCTTCCTGGATTTATTGGGTGCCAGGGCTGGTTCATATCATAGTGTCTCAAAAAAAAGTCAAGCCCACAATTTATAGATTTTTTGAATTGTCTCACAGTTGAGTGTAGGTTTCCCAATTGAGGAATATTCATTCCTCTATTCCTTGCTTGATATAACTTGTTGCCCCGAATGGAATCATTTTCTCACATTGGCATTCATCTCTTTTCTTTTCTCCAAATAATATAGCAAATGTTTCCATAAGAAATTCTTGTGTTGTATGCTATTTAAAATATTCAACACATAAAACAACCAGACCACTGCCCTTGAGGCTATTCCAATTCATAGCGATTGTACTGCTCCTTAGGTTCTGAGATGGTAGGTCTGTGTGGGAGCAGGTGAGCTCAGCTTTCTCCTGAGAAGGGGCTGGTTGGCTTGAAGTGCTGAGCTTACCCAACACTGAAACCACAGAAACACTTGGGCTCCTTACTCAACACCCAGGAAGTGACATAATCCCTATCAACCCTTTATCAGTTTCCCAACATCTTACACAGAAGCGTTAAACCCATGCCAAGGTTATAACTCCCATGTTGGCTGCCTCTCACAAATCTGGGTTTAAAGGTACCCAGTGAGAATGTGGGGATCAACCTGGGAATCTTGGATGGGTTTTGTTTTTTTGTCATAAATGGCAAAATCATAGAGGAGTTCTTCCTGTACACTGTGCACATGAATAAAGAGTTTGAATTGGTCCAACAATGTTAAGACAAATGCCTCTTGGTGCATTGCTTGGAAAGGCAGTTCTGAAAAATTACCTTTCTTAGCTGATGTCTTTTTTACAATTTATGCTCTACATTTGTCATGGAAAAAAAGGAAAACAAGATATTCTGAGATTCCACTTAAATGAATACTGTCCAACTCTTTCCATATTACACATTAAATCTGTAAAATTTTCTCAGTTCATGAGACTTATTAAGAGTTTGTCATTACTTAAAATATCTCCCCTTTAATAGCTAGGACTGAAATTAACTCATAGAGTTAGGGCATGTGTACCTCCCTGGCGTTATTGTTCACTTCATAGCTCCACCCATCATTCAGCTGAAAGTTGAGCCAAGGGGATAGTTTATCATGTGGAGGAGGAAGTGAGAGGGTAGATTTTGATGTCAGGGCTAATAAAAAAATTTTTTTAATCATTTTACTGGGAGCTCGAACAACCCTTATCACAATCCATCCATCTATATATACATACCTTGTGTCAAGCACATTTGTGCATATGTTGCCATCATCATTTTCAAAACATTTTCTTTCTACTTGAGCCCTTGGTATCAGCTCCTCATTTTTTTCTCCTCCCTCCCTCATGAACCATTGATAATTTATAAATTATTATTTTTTTCATATCTTACATCAACTGATGTCTCCCTTCACCCACTTTTCATTGTCCACCCCCAAGGGAGGGGGTTATATATAGATCATTGTGATCAGTTCCCCTTTTCTCCCCCACCTTACCCTTACCCTCCTGGTCTTGCTACTCTCATTATTAATCCTAAGGAGTTTATCTGTCCTGGAGTCGCTGTGTTGCCAGCTGTACATCCTCTAGTCTAGCCGGATTTGTAAGGTAGAATTGGGATCATGATAGTGGGAGGTGGTGGTGGTGGGACAGGAAGCATAAAAGAGCTAGAGGAAAGTTGTATGTTCCATCGGTGCTACACTGCACCTTGAATACCTTGTCTTCTTCCCGCGACCCTTTTGTAAGAGGATGTCCAGTTGCCTACAGATGAGTCTTGGGTCCCTAATCTGCGCTCCCCCTCATTCACAATGATATGATTTTTGTTCTTTGATGCCTGATACCTGATCCCATGACACCTTCTGATCACACAGGCTGGTGTGCTTCTTCCATGTGGGCTTTGTTGTTTCTCTGATCTATGACTGCTTGTTTATCTTCAAGTCTTTAAAACCCCAGATGCTCTAGCTTTCGATAGCTGGGCACCATCAGCTTTTTTCACTACAATTGCTTATGCACCCACTTTGTCTTCAGCAATCGTGTCGGGAAGGTGAGCATCATGGAATGCCAGTTCAATAGAACAGAGTGTTCTTGCATTGAAGGAGTGCAAAATTTTAATGATACCCAAGTGGACATGTACTCAAATCATTGCGACTTGGCAACAAGTTTATAGAAGTGCTGTCCCACATACAACAACAGTGTTAGATGGATCAAGTGTTTTTAAAAGGTTAGGAAGACCTCAAAATGAGCCAAGAAAGGAAAGACTGTCCACCTTAATGAATGAAGGAAATGTGGCTGAAGACCAGAAACTGTTGAAGACGTCACGTCGCTGTCGCTGAAATTACCGTTGAAGCCATAGTTACTAAACTTGGTATCTCAAAAGAGGGTTTGGCCTTTTCAGCTTTAAGCAAACATCTTGGCCTCAGCAAGTTTTGGGCTCAATGGGTGCCCAACATGTTGTGTGAAGACCACATAGCTCAAAGAGTTGATTGATCTTTTCATCAGTCTTTTAAGCAAAATAGAAGCCAGTGGTGAAGATTTTATAGAACACGTCTTCAGGATGAGTCTTGGATTCACCAGTATGTATCAGAGAGTTGGGTCCAATCAAAATGGTAGTTCCCAAGTAGGTGATTCAATCCTCATATCAACCCTGTCATGCCAGACGAATCAACTGAGCATTGTCACAAATCCTAATAGATCAGTTAACTTCAAGGCAGAGAGGTCAACTCGGAAGGTTGTGGCTACTCTTTTTGAGGATCCAAAGGGATAATCTTTATACATTTTCTCAAAAGTCACAGGAGAATCATAAGAGCTTATTAGGAAGATGTTTTCAGAAAACTGAAAATTGCATTGGTAAGAAAAAGACTGTCCCCTCACAGAGGGGTCTAGGACAGGAGATGAGTCGGTCAGGGTGTGATGTAGCACTGATGAAGAATACAGCTTTCCTCCAGTTCCTAAATGCTTCCTCCCCACCAACTACCATGATTCGAATTCTACCTTGCAAGTCTGGATAGAGCAGAGGCTGTACACTGGTGCAGATAGGATCTGGAGGCACAGGGAATTCAGGGCGGATGAAACCTTCAGGACCAGGGGTGTGAGGGGCGATACTGGGAGGGTAGAGGGTGAGTGGGTTGGAAAGAGGGAACTGATTACAAGAATCTACATGTGACCTCCTCCCTGGAGCACAGACAACAGAAAAGTAGGTGATGGGAAACGTAGGACAGAGCAAGATATGACAAAATAATAATGTATAGATTTTCAAGGGTTCATGAGGGAGGGAGGAGCAGGGAGGGTGGATAAAAATGAGGAGCTGATGCCAGGGGCTTACATGGAGAGCAAATGCTTTGAGAATGATGAGGGTAAAGAATGTACAGATGTGCATTATACAATTTATGTATGTATATGTATGGATTGTGATAAGAGTTGTATGAGCCCCTAATAAAATGTTAAAAAGGAAAGGACTGGAGAGTTGTGTCTACAAGTTTGTTTCCATCATGACAATGTATCTGCTCATTTTTCAAGGATAGTGAAGGCTGGCCAATGAGAATTTCAATGGGAAACTTTCCCCCATCCACACTATAGCCCTGACTTAGCCTCCTCAGCTCTGTTCCCTGCAATCAAAAACATGTAAAAGGGACATGATTTGAGTTCCTGGTTGTCGATGTCCTCAGATGCCGTCACGTCAGTTCCGACTCATAGCGACCCTGTGTGCAACCGAATGAAACGCTGCCTGTTCCTGTGCCAGCTTCACAGTTTCTCCGAAGCTTGAGCCCATTGTTGCAGCCACTGTGTCAGTCCATCTTATTGAGGGTCTTCCTTTTGCTCCACTACCCTTCTACTGGACCAAGCCTGGTGTACTTCTCCAGAGACTGGTCTCTCCTAATCATTTGTCCAACGTAAGTGAGAATGAAATCTCACCATCCTTGCTTCTAAGGAGAATTCTGGCTGTGCTTCTTCTAAGAGCGATATATTTGTTATTTTGGCATTTTATGGTACTTTTAGTGTTTTTCGCCAGCATCGTAATTCAAAAGCATTCATTCTTCTTCATAACAAACTATGTCTAGCCTTGAGAGGAATAAGAATTGAGTACCTACAGGACTCAAAGTTGCCTTTTAGATGTGATATAAACCAAAGACCTCAGAATCCTTTGAGGGGGAGGGCTAGAAATGGAAAGGCCATCTTCAGAAGTGTATAAACCTAGATGAAGAATATGCTGGGAAACAAGCGCTTCATATTTTGATATTTTTGCTTAATAAAGGTTTCTGTTACTTTGTAGTGATATTTTAAACTAACTTGCCTTCATATATTTATGCTACCATATTACTGTTTGTGTTCTTAAAAGTTTAATAGTATGATGGTATGTAAAATAATGTCATTTATAAGATATACTTGCTGAAACATTTAGAGATGAAATGTCAAATCATATGTAACACAATTCCAAATGTGGTAGCATTTTGCCATTGGTCAATTTAGGGGAGAGTTAGGTGGATGTTCTTTGTACAAAACTGAACTTTTTTTGCTCTTTATTTTTTATTAAATCATTTTATTGGGGGCTTGTACAATTCTTATCACAATCCATCCATCCATCCATTGTGTCCAGCATATATGTACATTTGTTGTCATCATCATTCTCAAAACATTTGCCTTCTACTTGAGCCCTTAATAACGGCTGCTCATTTCCCCCCCTCCTTTCCCTCATGAACCCTTCATAATTCACAAATTATTATTATTTTGTCATATGTTACACTGTCCGATGTCTCCCCCCCCTGCCTTCTTCTCTGCTGTCCATCCCCCAGGGAGGAGGCCATACGAAGATTCTTGTAATCTGTTCCCCTTTCTACTCCACATTCCCTCCACTCTCCAGGCATCTCATCATTGGTCCTGGAGGAGTCATCTGTCCTGGATTTCCTCTGTTTCCAGTTGATAACTGTACCAATGTACATCCTCTGGTCTAGCCAGATTTGTAAGGTAGAATTGGGATCCTGATAGTGGGAGAGGGTGGGAGGAAGCATTTAAGAGCTAGAGGAAAGTTATGTGTTTCATCGTTGCTACCCTGCACCCTGACTGGCTCATCACCTCAACTTTTCTAAAGCTTTGAAAATTTCAAATAAAGAGTTGGATGGGGGGGGGGGCATTGCAATGAAACTTTTTCTGTAAGGTCATTAATGAGGGCAAATGTAAAGGATATCATTTTTTGATAGGGAAAAAAAGTTGATCGCACAAATCTTTTTACTTTTTATCTTGTCAAAGTTCAGAAGTCACCAATCCTGTTATAATAGAGCACTGCTCAAAGCTTTTAAAGAGGCTCTAATAAAAGGAAGTTACTCATTTTGAATCAATGTATCATGTAAGGATTTAGGATCTACTTATTGATGGAAGGACCCCTGACCCTACCCACTTTTCAACTGTTTCCTGCGCTGTTTTTGGAGTCTTAGCTTTATTTCCAGACACGATGAATTATTTAGATAGAAAAGAATTAGCCGGCACTTAGCACCTTAAGGTTTAAAAACAATAATTCTTCCTTATGTGTGCAAATCTAAGAACTTAATGGACCTCAGATTCTGATGAAAATTTATACTAACGTATTGCCCATTTTCCTCAAGATAAAAAAAAAGTAATGTGAATGATTCAAAGGTTAGAATTTTCTGGTAACAGATTTTGTGAAAATGATTGGCAACAATTTCAAGTTGAGAGGACAAGGAAAATGAGTGTATATGGATTTTCTTTCAAATGCCAATGAGGTGGTTTACTGAGTGGCACAGAACTTTTAAGGCGGCCCACTAAAAAGGCGAGAGAGAGAGAGAGAGAGAGAGAGAGAGAGAGAGAGAGAGAGAGAGAGAGAGAGAGAGAGAGAGAGAGAGAGAGAGAGAGAGTTTCAATTCCTTTGGGCAGGACAGCAGGATGCTTGTTCGGCCTTCTCTTGAACCAAACACAGAGTAAATGCTGAAAATAGAAAAGTTAATGATAGAAAAGTTTTAAAAAGCCCTTTCACCTCAGCGCCCCCTCAGCGCTGATACTGTAACATGAATGCCGAAAGGAAACTAAAAAGCAACATAGGGCACACAACGTCAGCAGGTGCCAGGAGAAGCTGGTATCTCATTGCTGCCTTTATATCCCTAGCGTTGCCCCCCCACCCCCGCCCAGCAGACCCTGTTAAATACTAGGAGGAAGAATGATTTATCATGGAAAGCAAAATTGTGGGTTTCAAGCCTAGCATGGACACCTACACATTGCCCAACTTTCTTGATAAATTACATCATGTCTTGGTACTTGGAGAGCTACCCCAACCTTCCACTTTGGGAGAGACGGAATGAGAAAAGCACCTATGTCCTGCATCCAGTACCCGGTTCTTCCCAGTCCTTCAGTCTCCCTGGTTGTTGGTTCCTATGACCCAGTGAAATAAAATCACTTCCCATTTGGAGATACTGATAACCCCTTGCTGGCCTTTTTCATTCTTTCTAGCAGGCAGAGTTCACAGTAATGGGGAGTCCCTCCCAGATCCCTTTGCAGATTTGTAGGATTGGGGGGTGCAAGATGGGCTGCGGTAGTTAGAATACTGAGTCCTGCAAGACTCCTGCCTTTCTTAACTTCCTCCGTGGAATTCTTCCTGCTTAGCATCTCCGAAGTCTAGGCCGCCCAGCAAGAAGTGAGCACCAAATGGGTCTCTTTTGTTGGTCTAATTAGCGACGTCGGTGTCGCGGCAGGAAAGGGGGGTGGGGGGTGTCAAGGACTAGGACTCAGAGCTTGCGGCGCTCCCACTGCAACTTGGGCGTCGGCGAGGCTGCAGGGCGCCCGAGCCGTCGGACGGGGGAGCGAGAGCTCAGGGTTGAGCCGCGCGCCTGGGCTGCAGGGCGGGAGCGGCGGGAGGGCGGGGCCGGCGGCGCCGGGGAGGCGGGGCGGAGGCGGAGGCGGGGTCTCCCGGAGCTGCGCAGGCGTGGCTCGCACCTTGCTGATTAGTCAGTGCTGGGAGCGCTGCTATGGCGTTTCTCGGCCCCGCGGCTCCTCCTCACACGCTCCAGGCCGAGGGGAGGCGGGGGCCGGGGAGGAGGAGGCGGGCGGGCGGCCGCCGCAGCTGCAGACCCGGGGCCAGAGCCGCAGGCGGCGCGGGAGCCGCCGCAGCTATCCCGACCGCTGCCGTCCGCGGCCGCCGGGCGGCACCGAGTGCTCCCCGGGCGTGAGGGCACCGGGTGCCCAGCCATGCCCCGTAGCGGCAGCTGAGCCAGGCGCAGGCCCCCTCCCTCCGGGCCGGCTCCGCCGCGGCGTCCCCGGGCTGCCCGCCGCCGGCTGCCCGGCGACTCCCGCGCGCCCCAGACAGGGAGCGCGAACCGCGGCGGCCGCCGAGGCGCGGTGGTGCCGGCGGCGGGCGCGCGGGGCGGGCGCCGCCGGGGAAGATGGACCCGGCGCCCTCCCTGGGCTGCAGCCTCAAGGATGTGAAGTGGAGCTCCGTGGCCGTGCCGCTCGACCTGCTGGTCAGCACGTACCGGCTGCCCCAGATAGCGCGGCTGGACAGCGGTGAGTCCCGTCGGCCCGGGCGCTCAGGCGAGGGGGGCGCGGACCGCAGTCTGGGTGCGGGTCACAGTCTGGGTGCGGGTGGGTGCTCGTGTGCCCGAGAGGGTGGGATTTGGTGTAAGGGGCACGGGGGTGGGGGGCTGCCAGCCCCAGAGTTGGCCTGAACGGCTGCCGCAGCCCTGGCGCGCAGCTCCCAACGCCCTTCATCAGCCAGAAATGTGGAAGTCAGTCCTTGCAGCGTAATTAAAAAGGACGCTTAAAAGAGAGTGAGAGAGAGAAAACATCAACACCGGGGGAACCTCCGCAGATGTAATCCTGGAGGCGAGCTCTCCATCCCCACACCCTCCTGCAAGACTTACTCAACCCGGGAAACCCTGAAGTTATCTTAGGCAACTTTCTTACCAAAATAATCGTGCTCTGGTGGCATCTTTATTTTGAGCGCGGCAGCAGATTTAAGAGGAAAAGATCCTGGGTGACCAATGAAAGGGATCACATTTCGCAGAGACCTTTTATTACAGCATGTCGGTTTGGTTTTTAACTGAACTGAAAGGTATTTTAGGGCTGTGTGTAGAAATTGTTTGAAGCAGAAGTGATGGTATGCTTAAGGTTAATTATTAGCTTAGCTTATTTCCAACCTGGAGAAAGAGAGAGCGAGAGAGCAAGAGAGAGAGAGAGAGAGACTATGCATTGGAACTAAGAAACTCTTGTACTTCCCGAGATTGGCCACTAGAAACTAACCAGCTATCCCCTCCACTGTTTGCTCTGCAGTGAGGCATCTGCAAACAAGTAGATGGATGTGCGTTGTCAAACAAGTGGACACCTTTCAGTTTGAAAGTTGTGAAATACTAAGGTGGCAATTTGGGTGTGTTTTGCCTTCTTGTTTTCAGAGAAACTTCAGTTGATTTTGGCTTTTGTGGATTCCAGGCTGTTTGCAGAAAGAAACCTACTCCCAAGTTGGGCTTCTGAAGCACCTGGGCCCAGACAGGCAGCTAGAGCTGTGGTCACGCAGGCCAAGGCAGAAGTGCGCTTAGCAGAAAGATGCTCTTTCAGTCACAGTGACTTGGGTTACCCTTTGTTTTCTAGAGTGAAAGAGTGCGTAACACGAGATGCATACATGCCCAAAGGAATTTTTGTTCTGTTTCTTATCTGTGAGGTCAGATTAAACATTTGAAGTAGACTGATGTGGAAACTAAGTGCAGGAAAGTCCATGAATGCTGGGAAACCATCTTGGCATACTTGCTAGTCTTCTTTGGTTGGTGCTGGTACAGGGAATAAACTGAGAGTTGCAGAAACCAATACTGAAGTGGGGGTGACAGAAATGGTTGAATGGAGGAGGGTGGGAAGACAGGTGGTATGTTGAGGCATTCTGTACTGGGGCTGG
Source organism: Tenrec ecaudatus (assembly GCF_050624435.1). Classification (NCBI taxonomy): domain Eukaryota; kingdom Metazoa; phylum Chordata; class Mammalia; order Afrosoricida; family Tenrecidae; genus Tenrec; species Tenrec ecaudatus. The sequence goes on from NC_134544.1 coordinate 43,775,767, forward strand.
GAAAGTGTTTGGTACTTTAAATATTTATATGGAGACCTGACCCTGGCGTGTTGGTAAAAATCACAATATTTCATTTGCTCCTCCACTGTGCAAAATTGGTGTCTATTAGGCTACGAGTCTTCTTCACCTTTTTCATCCTGGTCTCAGCTCTGCACACTCTTAACAAACTCATTAGCTTCATTAACCTGGGAGTTTCAAGAAACCGAATATCAGTTTCAAGCATCACTTTTTGTTGTATTATCTACGTTCCTGCCACTGCCACTCATTAACAGGGTGTGGATCAGCAGTGTGCTGATACCATCCTTCGATTCCCCATCAGCTTGTGGGGAGGAACTCTTGATGCTGTGCATGTTCAAAGCCTGCACTGGATTGGGAGCACTCTGGGTAAGCCTAAATTCTCCACTGGAAATTTCTCATTTTTTTCTTCTTATTTCCACCTGAAAACCACGGTGGCACACACTAAGTTCGAAACATAGCCAGACTCTGCTTTATGCCATGGTCCCCCCTTTTACAGAGTGGATTTCCAGGCCTTTCTTTTGAGGTGGCTTTGGGTGGATTTGAACCTCCAACCTTTAGGCTGGCTGTCAAGTGCTTTTAGATTTTCTCCACCTAAGACATAGGTTCCCAAACTTATTTGGCCTACTTTCCCCTTTCAGAAAAAAAAACAAAAACTGAAACTAAGTAACACCTCCCATTCCGTCAAAGACATTTTGTATTATAGCCCATAATCCTGGATAAAATGTAGCTATCTGGGTTTGCAGCACCCTGTCCCCAATCATTCCATTTCACCACCTCACCCCCCTCCAGGGACTGTATCTCCCACTTTGGGAAATACTGACTTTGGAATTTCATGATTTTTAATAACTGCACACTGTTATGCAGAATACTAACATTATACCATCTAGTCCCCTATTAAAATCAAATTCACTGCTATCTAGTGATTCCATAGAGGCAAACTGCCTCTGCAGGTTTCTGAGACTGTTACTTATTACTGGCTCAGAAAGCCTCATCCTTCTCCCATGGAGTGGCTACTGGTTTTGAACTGTTGACCTTGTGGTTAGCAGCCCAGCATGTAACCCACTACTCCACTAGTGCCCCTAGTGTTGACTTTATGGCACAAATGACCTACCACTTGAATAATTGAAATTTTGGCTATTTGAACCTGCCCCGGGACACCTTCGAAGGAAGACCTGGCAAGCTGCTTTGGAAATAGAAACAATAATCACAAACTGTGGAGTACAGCTCTGTGCGCGTGCGCGCGCGCGCACACACACACACACACACACACACACACACACACACACACACCACCCCCACCCCCGTCAGTATGAGTTTGAATTGACTCTGACAACTGGTTTTTCGGTTTTTTTTGTTATCACGTTGTAGATATTTTGCTTCCTTTTGTTTGTTTGTTTGTTGGGTTTTTGCAATTATAGTTAATGGTAGGATGGGTATTCTTGTACATCATTATATTTATTTGATTAGGATATATATGTTCCTACGTTGCAGAGTAAACACGTGAATCCTTTTAAAGTCCTTTATATACCTTGTCAAATTGCTATAAGTTGCTTTAAAGAAAGAATAAATTCATGTGCTCTCCCAGGAACTCACCTTTACAATTTTGAGTATCTTAAAATAATTTTTATTTTTTTGCTTATTTGTGGAGGAAAGTGTTTGCTAGCAACATGGCATGAGTAGATTTTAAAGGATGAAATCAGAGACTCTGTTTCTTTTAAAATGTGTTTTACAGTAACAATTAAACAAGGGAATATGCTGACATATTTATAAATATGATAGTGAAACTTCAAGGGTCCTGGTCCCTTTGCCAGTTTTAGTCCTGCAGGTCCATTTTACACAACACACGCGGACACTGTACGAAGATGTGAAAGGTGGTCATTTTCCAAATCACTTGTTTTAAGAGAGACAAGGAAGGGATTGAAAATATGCCATTAGTTGACATGATGCTAAGAGGAATTGTGGGCCATCCTTTTGAACTGCTATTGAATGGCATTTTTTAAGGCTTGGTTTCCTAACAGTTGGTTAATCATTGGCTGGGGCCTCCCTACTATATGCTATTACATTTCTAGATGTTCTATATCTGTGGTTTCCCATGCTCCGCAACCTTTCAGGAATCCAGGCATGCAGGGAAGTCAGGTGAGCAGCTAGCCGCTATGGGAAGGCTCATTCTTGTTACAGGATGGAAGGGGATTATACACAGACCTTTCTGACCCTAAACACTGACTGTTTCCTGCAAACTACTCCTTTCTCATGCACGCTGGAGTGTGCTTAGGATAGGGTTAGCGTCTGCTCTAAAGAGCCCCACTGTCTCTCCAGTATTTGAGGATCGGAAAGTCAATATTTTTAAAACAGTGCAAACACAGAATTGAGTGCTCCTTCATATTTAGATGATTTCTACTTCCCAAATGAGTGACTCAAAGGAGGTGTGGGGCAGTAGGGAAGAGGAGGTGTGGGAAACAGAATGAAAGAGTGGAGTGGTGGAGAGCTTCGGATCTCGAGATGCGGCTCCTCAGCCTGCTTTATGCCACCAGTTGCACATCAAAGAACGTTCCCGTTGTTGGCGTTTTACGGATCGCTCACAAAATGCCCATCTGACAAGTGCATTCACCATTATAGCCTCGTTGGTGAGATATGCCTTTGTACAATAAGATAAACTACAGGCAAAGCTAGGGATCTTTCGTGTCGTAGCTGCACGGGTCTTTTGGGAAAGCTCAAGAAAAGGGCACTCCAGCGATTCTTCTTGGGAGTGAGCAAAGTCTCAACAGCTCAAACCAGTCAGCATGCAGATCCTCTCTCTCACTCCAGGTAGTCCATGCCGACTCATGGTGATCCCATAGGACAGGGCTGAACTACCCTGGGTGTTTCCAAGACTGTTCACAGCAGTAGAAAGCCCCTTCTTTGTCCTGGGGAGCCACTAGTGATTTCGAACTGCTGACCTTAAGGATCACAGTCTAACACGTAGCCACTGCACCATCTGGGCTCCAAGCAGTAAAATTAGGACCCAATATTTAAACTGAGGGTTAGTATTAGAAATTGTTCGCTCTAGAGCTAGATTCAACAAATGTGTTTAGGGTCAAGAAGAGGGTATCAAGAATACTAATCTTTCCCCACTTCCAAGTGGTAAACTCACAAAGCTGTGTAGGTGAGCAGTTATTTATTTTCTGTCTCCTGATTTCTTCCTGAAGAAATGTTCTAGAGACTTGGTCTGGAGTAGGATGCGTCCAGCTTTTTGCTCTGTAGTTCTTTAGAGTCTGTAAAACTCAGAACTCTGCACATCTCTAAATTGATAGCTAAAACTTACCAGGCTAAATTGGACAGGCATAGCTGGAAACTCTTTGGTCTCTTGTAAACATTGACATGTTACAGTGAGTTACTCATTTGAAAATCTCTGATAGTATCTATCTTTGATCCCCAAAATCATTCATTTTAAAAATGCACAAAAAGTTTTTCTTGACGTTAGAAATTTCCTTTTGCCTCTTAAATTTAGATCGTCATTCCCTATAGAACTTTATCCTGATTTTTATGCTTGTAAGTATTTTATGGATGACCCTGTCATCTTTTTCCCATCAGAAAATATATAAGCATAAATTGAAATCTATAATTTTGTATTTTTTTATATTGAAATATTTCAGGTATTTTGAAAGAGAATTGGAAATGAACAGATAAAAAGATTTTGTTAACCAAATATTGGAGACAGTCCATTGCTAAACCTACATCAACATTTTAATTTGTCCCTTTGTTTGTTGCCCTAAGGTCTTTATACCTGAAAGGATCTTTATACCTGAAAGTACATAAAGCAAATATATTACTTAAGGGGAAGCTGGTTGATCATGAAAGGGCTGTGGTGAAGGTGGTAGTGAATAACGTGCCTTCCTTCTTCCCTGGGTGACAGTCACTGGTAGATCAGATTTTAGGCACAAGTACATGTAGAAATTGGGGATTCCTTAAACTGTGATGACGAACTCCTTGGTAAGTCCTGGCTTAGCTTCAGGCATGTAGGCCAGCCTGAAGATTGCTGGTTGCTCTGAAGAAAGAGGAAGGAAGGGTGAGGTGGCAGAGACTGAAGAGAGAGAAAAGAGAAGGGGGTAGGAATTGGAAGTGGGTAATGGATGGCAGGAACCCTGGCTATCACAGGGTTACATGTTAGGCTGCTAGCCACAAGGTCAGCAGTTTGAAACTACCAGCCCCTCCTTTTGAGAAACACTAGGCTTTCTACTCCCACAAACAGCGACAGTCTTGGAAACTCACTGGGATAGCTCTACCCTGCCCTACAGGGTTGCTATGAGTTGGAATCGGTGACCACATCGAAGGGCTCAAACATAAGAACAATCGTGAGGATGGCACAGGACCAGGCTGTGTTTCATTCTGTTGTGCATAGACTCACGATGAGTCAGAATCTACTCAATGGCACCTAACAACAATGGCAGTGTGTTTGGTTAGAAGTTAATAAATATTATTGTTGTTCGGTACTTTTGAATCCGTTCAGCTCATAATAATTCGATGTACAAAAGAATGAAACACTGCCCAGTCCTGTACCATCCACACAAGCTTTCCCTTATGTTTCAGTTCATTGTTGCAGTCACTGTGTCAATCCATCTCCCCAAGGATCTTTCTCTTTTTGGATGACCCTCTGCTTTACCAAGCATCTTGTCCGTTTCCAGGCACTGGTCCCTCTGATAACATGTCTAAAATACGTGAGGCGTAGCCTTACCAGCCTCACTTCTCAAGAGCATTTTGGCTGTACTTCTTCCAAGACAGATTTGTTTGTTCTTTCAGCAGTCCACAATACTTTCTGTATTCACTAACACCATAGTACAAATGCATTGATTCTTTTTCTATCTTCCTTTTTCATTCAGTAGCTCACATGCTTGTGAAGTGACTGAAAATACCATGGCTTGGGATAGATTCTGTTTCACAGCACCACTCCATCAACTTCAGTTTGTTGTTGTTAGGTCTCTCGTGTTGGTGCTGACGCATAGTAACCCTATGCACAATAGAACAAAACAGTGTCCAGTCCCGTGCCATTCTCCCAATGGTTGTTATGTTTGAGTGCATTATTGCAGCCACTGGATCACTCCTTCTCATTTAAGGGTTTCTTCTTTTTTGCTATCCCTCAACTTTACCAGGCATGATGTCCTTTTCCAAGCACTGGTCTCTCCTGATAACATGTCCTAAATATATGAGAGAAGTTTTTCCATTGTCACTTTTAAAGGAGTATTTTGACTGTAATTCTTCCGGGACAGATCTGTTTGTTCTTTTGGTAGCCCATGGTACTCTCAGTATTCTTCACCAGCACCACAATTCAAATATATGGATTCATCTTTCATCTTCCTTATTCAGTATCCAACTTTTTATACATATGAGGTGATGGAAAATGGCTTGGGTCAGGTGTACCATAGCCCTCAAAGTAACATCTTTGCTTTTCAACACTTGTAAGAGTTCTTTTGCAGAATATTTACCCCATGCAGTGTGATGTTTGATCTCTTGACTGCTGCTTCCATAAGTGTTGATTGTGGATTCAAGCAAGATGAAATCCTTGACAACTTCAATCTTTTCTCCATCTATCATGATGTTGCTTATTGGTCCAGTTTTGAGAATTCTTGTTTTATTGCTTTTTCAGCTATAATTTATTGCAGTGACCAGGTAGAACTCACAGATTATGCTGATGATTGTGGAAGGTAACAGGTTATAATTCAGAAGAGAAATGCTCAAGATACAATGGTTACAAAGCTCTATTAGAGCTATTAGAGCTGGTGATAAATGGCCAAAGGATATGGGACTCCACTGCAAGCCTCTACCAGCAGGTACTCAGCTCTACCTCTATTTGCCAGTAGAGCCTGCTCCCTGAATATAGTGCCCCAAAGCATCCCACTCCATAAGCCAACCTCCTGCTCAAAGTGCTCAGCTTTGCTCTTTGGGCTGCAGATTTCTCTTGATCTTCCTCTTACTTTGGCTCCTGGTTCTGCTGCTGCTATTCTTTCACTCCCCTAATGCCATAGCTGTCTTTCCGGGTCAAAGAGGTCCATTGTACAAGAGATCTCAGGGTCAAGAAGATGTGCTCCTGGCTCTTCCTGGTAGTGAGAGCCCGCCCCCTCTGCTTCTTCAATGGCTTATTTTATACCTAGCAAGAATGGCAGTCACTCACAGCTGAATTATATATTACAATCAATGTTTCCCCTACCTTCTTATCTAAACCCATGGCAAAAAGTCATTTGGTGAGGGTTACAGAAATCCTGGCTCAAGGACCCACATTAAATGATTTACTGCTTGCGGTCAGGCACACCTTGGGCCTCAAACTGACATCTTTGCTCTTTAACAGTCGAAACAGGTCTTGCGTAGTAGATTTGCCCACTGCAATAGGTCTTTTGAATTCTTTGCTGGCTCATTCAATGATTGTGGGTTCAAATAAATTGACATCCTTAACAAGGTGCTTTTCTCCATTTTCCAGAGTGCTCTCAGCCATTTGTGAGGATTTTTGTGGCGTGGTGCATGCAGTACTACTCTTTGGCCTGCTAATCACAAGGTCAGCAGTTTGAACCCATCAACCACTATACTAGAAAGATGAGGTTCTGTTTCCCAAATGATTACAACCTCAGAAACCCACAGGGGTAGTTCTACTCTGTCATCAAATGTGGCTATAAATTACAATAGACATGATGGCATTGAGTTTGATTTTATATTGAATTGTAATCTGTAGTGAAGGCTGTATATGGCCTTTGATTCTCATCATTGAATCCTTCAAATAATCTTGGCTTTCAGTAAGCGAGATTGTATCTTTTACATATTGCAGGCTGTTACGAGCCTTCCTCCAGTCTTGATGCCACATTCTTTCTCCTGAAGCTTCTTGGATTATTTTCTTGGCATACAGACTGAATATGTATGATGAAAAAGTACAACACTGACAAACATCTTTTTTGATTTTTAAGCCATTCAGTAACCCCTTGTTCTTTTGTAATAACTGCCTCTTGGTCTATGATCAGGTACCACACGTTTTCTAAGGTTCCCATTCTTTTCAATGTTTTCCATAGTTTGCTGTGATCCAAGTAGTTGAATTCCTTTTGCATAGTCAATAAAACACAAGCAAGCATCTTTACTTAGTCGCTGATAAGTAGCTACAAGGTGCATCTACTAGTAGATGGTTTAGTAGTAGAATTCCTGCCTTCCGTGTGGTAGATTCAGGCTAGGTGTCTCATGCACAGCCCTCACATGTCTGTCAGTGGAGGTTTTTGTGTCACTGTGCTACTGAACCAATTTTCGTAGACCTTATGAAGAAGGGAGGTCTGTTGATGTACTTCTAAACACAAGCCTGTGAAAACCTTGTCGATCACAACAGACTATTGATCTACAATTTATCATGGAGATGGCAGAAGACCAGGTTGTATTTTATTTTGTTGAAGCATGGGGTCATATGGCCCAATTTAATGGCAGCTAACAGCAGTAGCAACAACAACCAGTAGATATGTAGCCACTCATCTCTAATTCCTTCTGAGTGGTGGGTAAGAATCTCTTCGGCTTCTAAGCCCAAACTGTGGTGGGGCTAAGGAAACTTTGGTGCTTGCTTTGTGCTCAGGTGGCTTGATAACCTGAAGGGACAAAAGCTTGCATGCCTCAGAGATGTCCATGGAAACTATGTGACCAATGGCAAGTGGTAGGAGCCTTTCTAGATCCATGTTGGATCTGTGAAGTTCATGTCATTTCACATAATTGGACTCCATGATTGATGTTATCTTAATAATGTGTGTATATGCATTTCCCCTTAAAATAATGGTGTTTAAGTCTTGGTCCTGGAAGATGTGCCTTGCTTATTTTGTGGCCTTCTTTCTGACTTGGTATTTAAACTTCAGAGGGTAAAGTGTCTAGGGTAGGAGAAATGGTCATTGAAAGGATATTGGATTTGGAGTCAACACATCCTCATTCACTCATGTTTATTGCCATTGAGTTGCCATGTGATCTTTGTCCAGGGTCTTAACTCTGGATTTGGAGTTTTCTCATGGAGAAGAAAAAAAATTATACTTGTCCATTTACCTCATGGTTATTTGTTGTTTTGTTTGTTCTGGCAATTAATATTTATGCATTCCCTAATATTTGTGAAGTCTTACTGGTACTGCAGCACCAATGCTGAAGAAATTAGACAAACCTGTGTCCACATGAAGCTTGTTAAAGAAACTCAAAATGCTCTTGACAACTTTAGTCTATTCCCTCTTTTGTGTATTCCAGACCATTGATGTAGTAATCAGCATGTTACAAAAAGATGTTATAAAGTCTTGATCAGGGAGAAAATGCTACCAACATACTGACCCTAGATTGGGCTTAGGAAGGTAGGAAAGGAATTTAGAACAAATGGTCTGAAAATCCAGGGTCATTAGTTGCATTAGTCTGACCAACTGATGCCAAGGCAATGGGTTTTCACACTTGGATTATTGATTTATGGACTTTTTTCCCAGCATGAAAGCATCCCTACTTTCACTGGGCAATTTGGGGAATCACAATAGTCATCTGTAACTAAGCAGGCAAGAAGTGCCCAGTAGAATGTTTTATACCAAGTGCCTGATGAAGAAGGTCTCTAATTTTTTGTGTGCTGTACACTTTTACTTTCCTGCAGTTATTGCCTATTCCTGTTCATTGGCCATCCCTCAAAATTATGACAATGAATAGAAGCGGACCTTCCTCATCGCAGACAATGAACAGGCTTGCACATAGCTGCTGCTGTGTTCATGCTCTTCAAGTAAGAGGGCTTTTTGGGAAGTCTTAAGTGAAACTGGTACCCCAAGTGCCAGTAGAAATCTGAAGGCCCTCTGTTCATCTGTAAAAGGAAAGCTGGTGCGACCATTGTGATCTATTGCATCATAGTGTAAAGAGAGTGTATTCTTGTCTCTCTTGCTCATCTGGTTGTTGCCTTATTAAAATAGAAAATTCTGGTAGACCAGCTTGTAAACTCATCTATTTTTGTTTGAGATTCCTGAGGTATCTGTCTTTTCACTTACTGAACTGCTTTTTCTAAGATGACTCATAAACTCCCTTCTTGTCTCCTACAAGACTATCCATCTTAAGGACATCAGCTATGAAATAAAAGTTGAAAAATAACATTCCCTGCCACTTTACATACTGTTTTGTCATGCTTGACAAAATTTAAAGTGCCTGTTAACATATTTTAAATTTCCTGGGATGAATTCTTCTCTTAGGAGACTTTTCCACTTGAAGATCCTACCCTTGCTCCCTGGCCTCACTCTCACAAGAATGTTTACTTGAATTTCAGGGTAAAGGTATATAAACTGTTTTTACTACTTCTAGTTCTTCACACAATGCCTGACATGCACAAGACACCCAATAAACATTTAGTAAAAGAATGTGAAAACATGAAGGTCTAAGTAATCTAGGTTTACTAATGCTATCTATGAGCATTGTATGTCTGAAATAGAACTTCACTTTAGTTTCAATTAACTGAGGCCCTATATTCTTATTTCTTTTTATAAAAATCATTTTATTAGGGGCTCATACAACTCTTTTTTTGCATTCATTTTTGATTTTATTTTTAATCGTTTTATTAGGAGCTCTTACAACTCTTATCACAATCCATACATACATCAATTGTATAAAGCACATTTGTACATTCATTGCCCTCATCATTCTCAAAACATTTGCTCTCCACGTAAGCCCCTGGGATCAGCTCCTCATTTTTACCCTCTCTCCCTGCTCTCCCCTCCCTGATTAACTCTTGATAATCTATAAATTATTATTTTGTCATATCTTGCCCTGTCCGACGTCTCCCTTCACCCACTTTTCTGTTGTCTGTCCCCCAGGGAGGACGTCACATGTAGATTCCCCCTTTCCAGCATACCCTCCGTCTACCCTCCCAGTATCTCCACTCACACTACTGGTCCTGAAGTGATCATCCGTCCTGGATTCCCTGTGTTTCCAGTTCATATTTTTACCAGTGTACATCCTCTGGTCTAGCCAGACTTGCAAGGTAGAATTGGGATCATGATAATGGGGACGGGGTGGTGGTGGTGGTTGAGGAAGCATTTAGGAACTAGAGGAAAGTTGTATTTTTCATCGTTGCTACATCGCAAACTGACTGGCTCCTCTCCTCCCCGAGACCCTTCTGTAAGGGGATGTCCAGTGGCCTACAAATGGGCTTTTCGTCTCCACTCTGCACTCACCACCTCATTCAGTATGGTAAGATTTTTTGTTCTGATAATGCCTGATCCCTGATCCCTTGGACGCCTCATGATCGCACAGGTTATTGTGCTTCCTCTATGTGGGCCCTGTTGCCTCTGAGCCAGATGGCCACCTGTCCACCCTCAAGCCCCCAAGACCCTAGATGCCATATCTCCTGACAGCCAGACACCATCAGCCCTCCTTGCCACATTTGCTTATGCACCCATTTGTCTTCAGCGATCCTATCATGGAGGTGAGCGCATAATGATATGATTTTTTGTTCTTTGATTCCTGATAACTGATCCCTTTGGCACCTCGTGATCACACAAGCTGGTGCACTTCTTCCATGTGGGCCCTTTTGCTTCTGAGCTAGATGGCCGCTTGCTTACCCTCAAGCTTTTAAGACCCCAGATGCTATATCTTTTGATAGCCGGGCACCATCAGCTTTCTTCACCTCATTTGCTTATTCACCTACTTTGTCTTCAGCGGTTATGTCGGGAAGGTGAGCATCATAAAATGCCAATTTAATAGAAGAAAGTATTCTTGCATTGAGGGAGTACTCAATGTCCTTCTGCTACCTTAATACTAAACCTATAAATATAGGCACATAGATCTATTTCACCATCCTCATATATAAATATATTTGCATATGTACATATCTTTAGACTTCTATAAATGCCCTTTGCCTCCCAGCTCTTTCCTCTATTTCCTTTGACTTTCCTCCTGTCCCACTATCATGCTCAGTCCCCACCAGGGTTTCAGCAATTCTTCTTGGTTACATTACCCTTGATCATGCCCTACCAGGCCTCCCACACCCTCCTCACCACCGATTTGGATCACTTGTTGTTCCCTTGTCCCTGGGTTTGTTAACACCACTTCCTCTCCCCCCACCTCCCCGTCTCCCATATCCCCTCGGAACTGTCAGTCCCATTGTTTTCTCCTCCAGATTGCTCATCCAGCCTATCTTATTTAGACAGACCTGCGGAGATAATAACATGCACAAAAACAAGACAGCAAAACCAAGCAACAATATGCAACAAAACAACAACAAACCAATGACAAAAAAAAAAAAAAAACAAGAAAGAAAAGCTTGTAGTTAGTTCAAGGATTGTTTGTTGGCCTTTAGGAGTGTTTTCCAGTCCAGTTTGTTAGGGCACCATGCCCTGGCCCCAAAGTCTACCTGCAGCATTCCCTGGGGACCTCGCCGCTCCATTCCCTTGCTGTTCTGTTGCACCCCCTTAGTGTTTGGCCTCTGTGTGGCGGGATCAGATCAGGTGTCTATATTTTATTTCAACTGGAGCAAAATTACAGGTCCTACTCTTCCAAAAACCAAACCAAACTTACTGCCATCCAGGTGATTCTGAATCTCAGTTGCCCTATTGGTCAGAACAGAACGCCTCTTTGGGTTTCTGAGACTTTACGCCTTGATGGTAAGAGACAGTTTCCGCTTTGTCCTGTGGATCTGGTGTGTTCGAGCTACTGATTTCGAGGTTAGCAGCTCAACCCATTACCCCAATTCCCTATTTTAGCAGCAGGAAAAGTAGAGACCAGTAAACCATCATGATTTATAAAATGATGATCTATCATGTTAGTTTTATCAAACATTAATTTCTAGAATTCAGAATTCAGTTAAAAATGTGTTTAGCTCTCTCACTTTTTTCTTTTTTTTATTCTAAAATGATGAAACCTCCTTTACATATATCTGTTATATCATCTCATTCCTGATCTCTGACATCCTCATGCTGTTCACTTGACTCCTGAGTGTATGGATTATTGTGAAGTTGATTCCAACTCAGGGTACCCTTCCGTGTCTGAGTAAAACTGTGCCCTAGGGTTTTTTGAGGCTGACTTTGTTTCTGGAAATAGATCATCAGTCCTTTCCTCCAAGGTATCCAAAACAGAGTGGACTTCAACCTAGCATGTTAACTCTAGTATCACCCGTGGATGATAGTATATGGATTAGAATGTCACAGTTCCTTGGAACTAGTCAATGCTATTGTAATAAAGGGACTGATCGGATAATGTGGCAGTTACATAGTTTTTGTCAATTTGAAGATATAAAAGTGTAGAGGTTGAGTCCAGCCTGCCAACCGGGTCACAGCCTGATAGTACCTTCTAGTGGGCATGGCCTTCTCATAAGGAGAATTCTGGGAACCTCCCCATCTCTCTTTGCCACACCTTCCTGCTGGTGAGCCACTCAGAGACCTGATGAGGACCTGCCAGAGTCCTGGAGGTGTGTCCACCACCATTGGATCCATGGGACTTTGCACCCACTGACTGGTGATCTTCCTGTAATCTGCATCATTGCATGCGGTTTTGTGGGTCTGAAGAGGCACTTATGGACTAGTTAGTATTGGGCTTATGGATTTGAGTTGGACTGGGCTGGGAAATTTTCCTAATAGACAAGTAGTTCTTGATATAAAGCTCTCTTACACATATATGAGTGTCACTGGATTTGTTTCTCTGGTCAACCCCACCTAACCCAAATAGTCAGCTAACCATTCAATTATGCTTTGTCTCATCTTCTCTGAGAACCAGGGACTTTACTTCTAATCAAAGCAAACCACTTGGTTCAAAGAGTGCTACAAAGCTACAACTGCCAATTTGAGACAGTTGTCATCTTCCTCGAATGGCCCCAGGATTGACTTGAAACCATAGTGTCTGAATCCCAGACAATGAGTTTCCTTTTAAGCCATGGTGTAAGTATTCCACATTAGTAAAGCTGACGGGGGAAAACAACGCTTCCAAAGCTTTTTTTCAGTTCTGTGGATGAATTACAATTATAGGGCAAGTTCTTGTAATTGATTCTGCTAATTCTTAACCTAGTTTAAAGTATTTAAATACCACTTGGGCTTTGATGGTTTAATGGTTGTTTAAGACGTGCCAAGTTATTGAATTTAAAATGTAATATGAAGTCTTTAAAGTAATGAAGATATTTTTTATTCAAGTTAATATTTAACACATACAGTACACTACTATAATTAGGCTGTTTACTGCTTAGAGGGGATTATAATTGTCTGTGAGCGGTGCTTATGTATGTGTCCCTCTTTCAATTAAAAATAAGTTATGTTCTGGGCTTCCCACATCCCCCTCCAATCAGTAGGGAGAAATTAGCCAGACCCTTTTTCTTAAGACGGCATTTTTCTCAGTACCAGACAGTAGTATACTAGACATTTTTCTAGTACATTAGAAATCTTGCCCTTGATAATTAGTTCACATTGACACTTATCTTCCTCCTAGAAGGGAACTGCATTCAAATAGCTAAAAGCAACTGAAAAAGGGTTAGATGCTTGCTTTAAAAAACAACAACAGCAAAAACCTGTCTGTCAGAGGTCCTGAAATCATTCAAATAGGGTTGTTTTTGTTTTTTTAATTTTGGCATCTCATTACTCTTTTCCTTTAAAATGCCTACCTCATCTGTTATAACTAGTACTTAATAAGTACCTATAATGTGGTAGATATGGTCCGTGATTCATATTTACTTTGGTTTGTCACCCTTTCCTTTGGCAGCAACGGGCAAGTGAGGGATGGGTAGAATTAAAGAGCTAACATATACTTAGTATTCATTGTGATCCTGGTTCTCAGGAGCATATGCTCAGAGAGCTTCATTTTTGTCTGTTTCAGAGTGGTAGCATATGAAGTAAGATGGAGGGTTTGTTTTTACTTTGGACTACTCGTCCACAAAGTTAGTCAAGGGCTAGACCCATGTTAAAAAACACTTAGATTAGGGAGTAGAGAGCTTGGGGGGTGGGGGTAGGGGACATATTCTCTAAAAGTTTCAAATTACCTACTAAAAATAAAGAACATAAAAATAAAGTTAATAAATAACAAGAGACATGCAGCTTTAGTAGGTCACTATACTGTTACTCTTCTGCTTATTTTGGTCCTTTTGAGAATTATAGACCAGATCAGAAGGAATCTTCTCATTGAGGGCCAGTATATTGGCAAGGTCAATGCCAGTTGTGTATGACCTACCCTGTCCACCCTCTGCCCCTTCCCCCTCTGTGCCTTACCCAAGAAGAAAAATGTTTCCTTTCACATGGAAAATAAATGCAAAAGTACATAGTGCAACATTGATAAGACAGTCCAGAGTCAAGGATCCAAGCTTCAGTTCTATCATCCTCACAGTAGGGGCTGAAATGGTAGCTGAAGCTCCAGGTCCCATGTCTGTATTCCAAGGGCAGGAAAGGTAGAAGAACATGTCTTACCATTTAGGGCTTACTTTACGTCTATCTCATTGATCAGGATGTACACACCTGTGGGGTTGCACAGGAAAGAAAGGGTTGAATTCTCTAACTGGGCACAGTCTCAATAGTCCCTCTGGAGGGATATTGTATATTGGAAACGACTTAACAGTCTCTGTTGATCATATGTTTGCTTTGATACTTTGTCTTAATATTCAGCTCTCGTTAAGCCTAAAAGCAACATCTTTACCACTGACTCATGGTGATCCTGTACAGGGTTTCTAAGACTGTCATTTTTTTAATCATTTTATTAGGGGCTCATACAACTCTTATCACAATCCATACACACATCAATTGTGCAAAGCACATTTGTACATTCGTTGCCCTCATCATTCTCAAAACATCTGCTTTCTGCTTAAGCCCCTGGCATCAGCTCCTCATTTTCCCCTTCCCTCCCTGCTCTCCCCTCCCTCATGAACCCTTGATAATTTATAAATCATTATTTTGTCACATCTTGCACCGGCCAATGTCAAGACTGTCATTCTTTACCAGAGTAGAGAACCTTATTTTTCTCTCATGGAGAGAGAGAGAGAGAGAGAGAGAGAGAGAGAGAGAGAGAGAGAGAGAGAGAGAGAGATATTTCCCATTGTGTTGGTTATATTTATCATTTTGATATGGTTTTAAAAGCGCACCCCCCTCCACCCTGTGTTTTCAGTCTAAGAAAGGTCTCCCTATTCCTTAGATTGTACATCCATTTTTTAGATGCACTAAAAATATTTTTGATGTGTTTTAATTTGCCTTTAGTTCACCTGGAATTGATTTTTGCATATGATGAACGGATTTTATTTTCTTCTAGACTTTTGTTGAGCCAGCCCACTTACCCAATTTGCTACGGAATTGATTTATCGTCATCACACTTATTTTGCTATTTAAATCCAAAACACCAAACCCATTGATGCTGAGTTCATTCAGTGCATAGCGACCCCATCAGACAGAGTAGAACTGCCTCATTGGATTTCCAGTGCTGTAATCTGTGGTCCTGTGGGTTAGGCATTGGGCAGCCAACCACTAGGTTGACTGTTCAAACTCATCAGCCACTTCTTGGGAGAAAGGCCGTCTGCTATCATAAAGATTTATTGTCTCAGAAACTCTCTATAGCGTTGTTCTGAGTTGGAATCCACTTGATGGTCAGGGATTGAGTTAGGTTTGGAAACTTTATGGCCTCAGATTGCCACATTTTTCTCTTGTAGAGCAGCTGGTGAGTTTGAACAGCTGACCTTCTGTTGTGTGCTCTATCCTGCATGGTCGCTATGAGTCAGAATTGACTACATGACAGTGAATTTGGGTTTTGGTCTTTTGTTTGTTTTGTAGCCCAGATGCACTAATCATTGTGCTACCAAGCAAATGAAAGACCAAAACCCAAACTCATTGGCATCTTGTCCTTTCTGAGTCATAGCGACCACATAGGATAGAGTAGAATTTATGGATAACCAAGGTTGATATCTTTACTGAAGCCAGCAGCCACATCTTTCTCCCTAGGAGTCACTGCTGAGTTTGTGCTGTCAAGCTTTAAATGAGCAGTGGAGTGCTTCAACCAGGGCTCCGTGCTGTGCCACCACCCATGGCTGCTCCCATGAAAGGGTTCATTCCTCCATGCCTTCGAGGTGATGCTGGCACACAACAGACTGTAGGACAGAACAGAATTGTCTCTGTGGATTTCTGAGATGAATTCTTTATGGGAGTAGGAAGCCTCATCTTTTTCTCATGGAGTGGCTGGTGGTTTTGAACTTGGGCCCTGGGATTAACAAACATGTTTCCACTATGCCACTGAGACTCCATTGCATTCCAACCAGAGTTCCTTTATCTTGCTCTTTGATTGGAGAAAAACACACTGCAGCCACACCTGTCCTGTTAGGCAGGCCTTGGGCTATGATCCAAGAACACAGGGAAGGTTAATGAAAGCTGAAAACAAATCCTTCTCTTCCCCAAAGAAGAGACGTTGTGGCTGGAGCTGCCTCCAATTTTGACGTATTTTCCTCTCCAATGATGTGTGGGAGGCCTGGGATTGGTTTCTCTAAAGAAAATTTGAATTCATTTTTAAAGCCCGTGCTACCCTGGTGAGTCTGGGAAATGATAGTAACTTGTTAAATGCTCCTGGAAGCATTGTCCAGATGCTTTGGCAGAAAGTTTTCTCCTGGGAAAGCTTTGTTTTAAAGTGATACTTGACTCAGCTGCTGTTCAGTGTGTGTGTGTGTGTGTGTGTGTGTGTGTGTGTGTGTGTGTGTGTGTGTGAGAGAGAGAGAGAGAGAGAGAGAGAGAGAGAGAGAGAGAATGAGAATGAATGTGCTTATAAACAGCCAAGCAAGCAAGAAAGAGATTATGTGCATTTTGGAATTAAAGAAGCATTTACAAATTCCATTCAAATTTTGACTACTAACTTAATTGAAAGTATATGTTCAGGAAAAATGGAGTTCAAACATAGTGGAATAGTTTCCTGACCTCTTTGCAGCCCCCTCATATTTCCCCACTATCTTCTGTATGAAAGGCACCTCACCATATACTATTCTTCAGGTTACATGGGAGTCTCTTTCTTTAAAAATCCCCAAATCCCCCTATCTGCCCATATTTTATACTTAAAATATTTTTTTTATATTTCAAATCCAAACAAACAAAAAATTGTAGAGCGGCATCTCCCTGATTCCTCCTCATCTCAAATGCAAGGAACACTGTGAAGGCTTCGTAGAAACAAGTGTAAGAACAGGTGTGCCTGACCCCTCAAAGGCAGAACCCAGACTGTATGCATAACGGAAATGAGTGTGAACACTTTTCACGTAAAGTATTCTCTCTCCGTGGTTTTATCTACCCTTGAGACCATTGTGGGAAAATATAACGGAGGCCCAATTCGGAATTGATGAGGATCTTCGTTATCTTGAAGTTGTGTATTTAAAATGCAAACTTGTATCACTTTTCTTTTTAGACGAGCCTTCTTAAACTGTCCAAGGACAGGAATCTTGCCTTCTAGCTCAATTGTACAGATTACCAGTCTGCTGTGATGCATTGGAAATCCTGTCTGGGTGACTGTCACAGGCTCGTTGGGATATTCTGACCTGCCTAAATTATCTGGAACCACCTAAAGGAATTTCTTATGTATCGTCTATATAGTAGTCTTTAGGGTTAATGATGAAGTGATAGAATGGATAGTCATGTTGTCTACTGCATTCAATGCAGAATGAATGAAAAACTTGAAGATACGAGTTACCAACAGATATCATTATAACTGAGAAAATGGCTGGGGGGGGGGCGGGGGGGGGGGTGGGCACATCTGAGCTCTGGCCTCATTAGGGAGGAGGAAGCCGCAGCTCCACACCAGTATAGGGGTGATTGCTAGAGGGGGAGAGGGGGACTGGAAAGGCAGTGAAAAGAGCTTTAATATGCTGAAGTTTGGACTTTATTCTTCACCTCCACCTCCCCTTCCAGGACATAAATAATAGATGATGTTAGAATAGACTACAGCAGAGCCCACTAGAGCCCAAAGTGTGATGAACTCCAGTGTGAAAATTAGTACTGATGAGCTACAGTAGCATGTGCTCTAATAACGGATAAGCTTTAATGTGTATGGCTTTCAGCCATACTGTATCAAGAGGGGCTTAATGTAGGCTCTGGGACCATGGAGATTTTGCTCAGGTCATGACCTACTGCATCCCTTTCTCTGCCTCTCAAAAAATGTGTGCTAGAATTTGAGTCTGCGTCCCATGTTCATGGGAAAACTCACATCTACTCCAATTTATATGTTAAGAATACATTATTTCACAAACAATCATTTTAATATGCATTTATGCTTAACTTGCATTGTCTCAACAGCAAACTTGAACACCGGGGTATGTGAGCATGGCTCTTCTCTGTTCCTGCAGTGTCTAGCTGAGAGCCTGTTGCTAGCGTGCCTCCCGTGTGTTTGTTCCATGAACAATGGGGAAACAATAAAGGCTTTTAACTAGGCGACCAGTCAAGTTTTAAGTTTTTAGAAGGGTTGTTTTGGTGTCATCAGGGTGGATCATTTATATCAGGAGCCATTTAATTAGAAGGGGCAAGTTTGGAAGGTGTAGGATGCTAATCACGGAGAGCGATAGCGAAGCGGAGGCAAATGGGGATGAAGAGAGGATGTGAGCTGGAGAGATTTTGAAGGTAAGGGTTCCAGGATCAGCGGCCCACTGTGGGATGTAGGGAAGAGGGAAGCATTAAGTAGTCCCGAGATTGCCGTGCTCTGTGCTCAGGTGCTCTCCAGATCAGAGCCCAGCTGGATCAGCATGTTGCCAGGCATGTTTAATCAGGATCATCTGGTTTGAGCTGTGATAGTGGCAATTCCAACGTATCAGCTGTTTGTGGTAGCACAGGTTAATTTCTTACCCAAGCCACATATTATGTGTTGGCCAAAGGGGCTTGCTTTCCACTATCCTCACTGTGGGCCCCCAAGAGCAGGCCCTACCTCTCTTCTTCCTCACTTGGGGCAGGAGAGAGAAAGAAAGGAAACGGTGTGCTGACAAAGTGTCTCCCTAGAGAGACCACCCTTCATTTCTTTTTCACATTTTATTGTCCGGGTAGTGTCATGGCCATGACTCACTTTACAGACAGGTGTTTTTTTTAAACATTTTATTAGGGGCTCATACAACTCTTATCACAATCCATGCATATACATACATCAATTGCATAAAGCACAGGAAGGTGTTGTTTTAGCTGTGTGCTGGGATGTCATTTCTGACTCGTTGTGACCCTACTGTGCAGAAGAAAACTGCCTATAGGGTTTTGTAGGATGTGATGGTTACGCATTGGACCCTGATCTGTAATTCCATGGTTTGAAACCACCAATTTCTCTTTGGGAGAAAGACAGGACTTTCTACGCCAATAAACAGTTGCAATCTCGGAAATTCTACCCTGTCCTAAAAGGTCACTATGAGTGGACCTCATCTCCATGACAGTGAGTTTTTGGAATCTTTAAGGGAAAAGACTGCAAAGTATTTTGCTTCTGCTGACGGGCTGTTGGGTTTGAACCACTGTCCTAATGGTGAGCTCAGGCCGTAGGATGGACAGGGCTGCCATAGCTGGGATATGACTCTGATGACTCTTCAGTGATAAGTGTGGGTAGGCAGGATGATCATTTACGAATATGTTCCGCTTTAAGTATTTCAGGGAAATTCAGTTCAGATGGTGTTAGAAATCTGGCCTTGAGAGAGTTCAGGGCTAGAGAAATGTGCTGGGAGGTTTCAATGCAATGGTAATGAATCAAGCCAGGGGATTGAGAAACATCGATCAGGAGGGAATAGAGCCAGTGCTAATGATGGGAAAAGATCAAGGTTAATAAGCTTGTGGTTACAAATGTTGCAACCTCTAAACTGGTTTTTTTTCTCTCTCTCTGTGTCTCTCTTTCTCTCTCTCTTTTAAAGCCTGTTATAACTTTTAAATAATTTTAAGTAACTTGGCATAGGGGTTGAATTAATTACTTAAATAGAATTTAGCTTTTTCAGACTCCAGACTTGCTGACTTGCACTTAGTAA
The DNA here is from genome assembly GCF_050624435.1 of Tenrec ecaudatus. Classification (NCBI taxonomy): domain Eukaryota; kingdom Metazoa; phylum Chordata; class Mammalia; order Afrosoricida; family Tenrecidae; genus Tenrec; species Tenrec ecaudatus. Next base: position 43,795,676 of record NC_134544.1, read on the forward strand.
TTTAAAAGGTGCCTTTAGATTTGCAGTAGGATTTCAGCCAATTTTCTGACCCAGCAGGGAAGAAAAACTATTGCAGAGGCTAGCCCATTGTAGGTTGAACTGAAGACCAGTTTGTAAGTTGATTGATAATAAGATTGCTGAGTACTCAGAAAATTAGAATACCTTTTAAATTTTCCTGATTAGCTGTGTCTCAGACAGTAAGATACTGGCTTAACTTTGCTCTAATGATATTCTTTTTATAGCTCCAATAACTGACACAGGGAGGTAGTTAAAAGCAGTTCTCCCCCCACCAGTGTATGTATATATGTATGCACGGAGACTTCAATTTTCAGTCGTCCATTTTCTTAAAAGGCTTCATGCTTTTTCCTGCCCAGCACCCCCAAGGAGTCCACATCTGAATTACTCACTTTTTAAGTTTTTCACGGAGACATCTGTGATCAGCCAAAATAAACTCTCCTCCTTTCAGAGTTTAATAATGCCTTTGTCCAAGACACTAATAAAAAGGAATCTGACTTCATGGGCCTCCATGATCTCTCTGAAGAAAATTCTAATGAATCGCAGTAGCAATAATGGTAAAAAAACAAAAACAATTCTAGTCCTTACAGCCCAAGACAGCAGGTACTCACTGCTCTCTGTGTTTGGGTATCATTAGAAAGACCTCACGATCCGCTGCTGTAAAGAAAATCTTATGGAGTGGTTCTGCCCTTTCACTTGGGGTCACCTGTGGGTGGAATCGATGTGTGGATGATTATTCAGTAAGGAGAAATGCTATAGTTTTTCTCTTGACCTTCAACAACAACAACAACAACACAACAACTCACCTCACCGCCATGAGTTGATCCAGACTTCCAGCAACCCCATAGGACAGGGTGGAACTGCACCTGTGGGTTTCTAACACCCACTTGACTTAGACACTCAAAGCCATAAAAAAAAAACTGTTCTCCTCTTGTTAAATAAGCCAATTGCTGTTGATTCCTGTATAATTGTAACAAATTGTTATTAGCATGGGAATGACTATTGTATAACATTTGTACACATTGTATCACTTAGTTCCCCCAATAACTCTTTGCCATAAGCATTCAAGGGACAGAAGCTGAGAGAAAGGGAATGATTTACCCAGAATCATGGAACTGCCAAGTACAGGGGCTGGCAGCTGGGACAGCTCTATTCTCGAACCTGTGCCCTTACCCAGGAGGGGCTTTTCTCCACTCACGTTGAGAATGAGAGACTCTTGTAGATCATCTTTATTAAAAATTGACCCACTGATAGGCAAGGTATCAAAAATAGGCATTCCCCATTAATGACATGTAGAGATACACTGGATGGTAATGGCCACTGCCACTGGGGTTGGCTAACTGAGGTACATGTTCTACTTTCAGTGTTTGTTGTCTTTTTAGTGTCCTTCTCCTCAAGAAAATAAAAGACTTGGTGTGAGCATGACATGCATGTTTCAAAAGCAAAATAATACTTCCTTTTCCCTTCTTGGCTTTTGAAAATGCTGGTTTCCAAATTGCCTCCAATGCTGCTCAGATGTATTATGTATGCTAGCACTCTAAAAACATACCCCCAGTCATATCCTTCACGTTTTTGAACCTGAAATAACTATAGCCTTCTTTCCAGAGAACCCCATATGGAGAAGTAAATGAGAGACTTTGTGCTTCTGAGGTATGTCTGCCAAAGGCCAAACTTGTAGTCAAATCATCCCCTTAGCTGATAAGCTGCATCCTTTGACTTTTGAAACATACCAGTAAACACTAGAAAGCAGTCAGAAACAGGTTTGTGCCATCGGTAGTGGAGAAGTGAGAATTCAAGAGGCATGATGAGGGAGTGTGGTCATACTTAGGCTCCAACCCCAGCAGGTAACCCGCCCTGCCTCAAATGCGTATACGCTTGGGCGCTATTTGTGCAAAGAGTAGAGCCGTAGCAGTGCTTCTAGCTCAGGTTTTTGAAGATATGAAAAGAGAGCTGCTAATGGATATATGTACAAACATAGACTTTGTTACTCAATTTCTAAGTAGTAAATCTCAGAGTAACCACAAAAAGAAACAAACTAATCAACTTAACCCCCAGCCCCTCCAGAAAATCATAAAGATGCAATAAACACAAAATCATCAACCATGAAGGAAATGAGAAGAAAACCCATAAACAAAAAGAACACAGCACAGGAAATTAAGCAGAACAAAGAACCCATCACTATACCACAAAGAAAGCAGAGCATGATAGCAGTAAATGAATATTAATTGAATGTAACTGGTTGGATTGCATCAGTCAGGAGACAGAGTGGCAGAATAGATGTTTTTTTAAAAAATGATTCATCAGTACTTTCCTTATGAGACACACAAAGCCATAGATTAAAAATCAAAGGATGAAAAAAATACAGCAAGAAAACAAGCTAAAAAAAAGAGCAGGCATGGCGATATTAATCTCACACATAATCCATCATAAGAGACAAAAATGGCATTATATGATTAAAGGATCAGTCCCCCCAAAAGACATAACCATAATAAACATTTACACACCACTGACAAAACTCCAAGATACTTAAATTCTTATATCATGGAAAAGTGAAATCATTCCACAATAATGATAAAAGAGTTTAACATAGCACATTCCATGAAGGACAGAGCTACTAGAAAGGAATTCCACAAAGATTCTCTGTCACTGCCATCGAATTGATGTCAACTCAGAGGAACCCTGTAAGACTGTAGACCTGCCCCTGTGAGTTTCCTAGAGTATAACTCTGTATGGAACAAGCAAGCCTTGTCTTTCTCCCATAGAGTGTGCCTGGTGACTGCAAACGGCAGACTATGAGGTTAGCAGCCCAACGCACCACTCCATATCCCCTCCTGGGTGCCTTCCGCAAAGAGACAGATGATCAATGTACTAAATAACCCAATCAACTTGACCTCCCACACATCATCCACCCAACAGTAATGTACTACACATGCTTCTCAAGCGCACGTGAATCAGGCCAAATAGATTGAGACTACAAATAAAGCCTCAATATATTCACAACCATCTAAATAATACAAAGCATCTTTTCTGATCACAAAACTACAAGACAAGCAGTTAGGAACAAGGAAGAACATGGAAATAAAATGATCGTGGAAACTGAATACCACAGGTTCAAGTAGAAAGAAAGTGTTCCAAATAGGATGATAGCAACACATATACAAATGTGCTTGATACAATGGATGTGTGGATTGTTATAAGAGCTGTAGGTTGGGGAGAGTGAGGGAGGGGAAAAAGAGCTGATACCAAGGGTTCAAATAGAAAGTAATGTTTAGAAAATAGTGATGGCAGCATATGTACAAATATGCTTGATACAATTGGTATATAGATTGTTATAAGAGCTGTAAGAGCCCCTAATTATTTATTAAATTAATTTAAAAATTTTTAAAAGAAAAGAAAATACTATTACTGGAGATGGCATTATAGAATTTTTTTTGCCCTAATCATTTTTTTCTCTTTTCTTCTTTTACATTTTATTAGGGACTCAAACAACTCTTACCACAATCCATACATATACATACATCAATTGTATAAAGCACATCCATACATTCCCTGCCCCAATCATTCTCAAGGCATTTGCTCTCCACTTAAGCCCCTTGCATCAGGTCCTCTTTTTTTTCCCCCCTCCCTCCCCATTCCCCCCTCCCTCATATGCGCTTGGTAATTTATACATCGTTATTTTGTCATATCTTGCCCTATCCGGAGTCTCCCTTCTCCCCTTCTCTGCTGTCCCTCTTCCAGGGAAGAGGTCACATGTGGATCCTTGTAATCAGTTCCCCCTTTCCAACCCAGTCACCCTCCACTCTCCCAGCATCGTCCCTCACACCCTTGGTCCTGAAGGTATCATCCACCCTGGATTCCCTGTACCTCCAACTCTCATATGTACCAGTGTACAGCCTCTGTCGTATCCAGCCCTGCAAGGTAGAATTCGGATCATGGTAGTTGGGGGGAGGAAGCATCCAGGATCTGGGGGAAAGCTGTGCTCTTCATCGGTACTACCTCACACCCTAATTAACCCACCTCCTCTCCTAAACCCCTCTATGAGGGGATCTCCATTGGCCGACACTTGGGCCTTGGGTCTCCACTCTGCACTTCTCCCTTCATTTAATATGATATATATATACATATATACACATACATATATACATATACACATATATACATACACACACTTATATCTTTTTTTTTTGCATGATGCCTTATACCTGGTCCCTTGGGCACCTTGTGATCGCACTGGCCGGTGTGCTTCTTCCATGTGGGCTTATTTGCTTCTGAGCTAGATGGCCGCTTGTTCACCTTCAAGCCTTTAAGACCCCAGACACTATCTCTTTTGATAGCCGGGCACCATTAGCTTTCTTCACCACATTTGCTTATGCACCCATTTGTCTTCAGCGATCCTATCATGGAGGTGTGCAGTCAATGATATGATTTTTGTTCTTTGATGCCTGGTAACTGATCCCTTTGGGACCACTTGATCACACAGGCTGGTGTGTTCTTCCATGTGGACTTTGTTGCTTCTGAGCTAGATGGCCACTTGTTTATCTTCAAGCCTTTAAGACCCCAGTCACTATCTCTTTTGATAGCCGGGCACCATCAGCTTTCTTCACCACATTTACTTGTTCACCCACTTTGGCTCCAGCCGTTGTGTCGGGAGAGTGAGCATCATAGAGTTCCAATTTAATAAAAGAAGGTATTCATGCATTGAGGGAGTGTTTGAGTAGAGGCCCAAGGTCCTTCCGCCACCTTAATACTTGACCTATAAATATAGACACATAGATCTATTTCCCCATCCTCCTATATATATTTGCATGTACATGTCTTTGTCTAGACCTCCATGAATGCCCTTGGACTCCTAGCTCTTTCCTCCATCTCCCTTGACTTTCCTCCTGCCCTACTACCATGCTTCATCGCCACCTGGGCTAGAGTATACCTCTTCTCTAAGCAACCTTACCCTTGATCATTTAAGGAAGTGGTGTTAACAAACCCAGGGACAAGGGAAAAACATGGGACCCCAAATGGTAGAGAAGGGGGAGTGGCAGGCATGGTGGGAAATGATCAAGGCATTATAGAATTTTACAAGACCACTGACTTGTTCATAACAAATACTTTTTCTTAACACAAAAGGTAACTATACAGGTCGACTGCTTCAGATGTAATACACAGAAATCAAATGGAAGAGATGAGAGAGCTCAATGTCAGCAGCTACAATCAGACCATCTATTGCTCATATGTAAGTTCAGGTAGAAGTTGAAGAAAATGAAAAATCTACAAGAGCTAAAAAAGAACCTTGAGAATGCCCTGCCTAAATTGTGAGAACATTTCAAGAAAGGATTTGATGAATTAAACCAGGGGTCCTCAAACTATGGCCACATGCAGGCCGCTGAGGACATTTATCCAGCCTGCCGGGTGTTTTGCCCCGCTTGTTTTTTTCTTCAAAATAAGATATGTGCAGTGTGCTTAGGAATTTGTTCATAGTTTTTTTAAAACTATAGTCCGGCCCTCCAACGGGTCTGAGGGACCCGTTTAAAAAGATTGAGGGCTCCTGCATTGAACATTAATCACAGAAGATCTGATGAGCTGTGGGATGACATTAAGAACATCATACATGAAGAAATAAAAGGTCATTAAAAAGATAGGGAAGAAAAAAAAAGATAGGGAAGAAACCAAATAATGTGTGTGTCAGCTCTTAATCACAGAGTAGCTAAGGCAAATGAAAGAAATGATGAAGTTAAAGAGCTGAATAGAAAATTTAAAGGGCAGCTTGAGAAGAGATAGTAAAATATTATAATGAAATGCACAAAGACCTAGAATTAGGAAAGCAACCAGGAAAAACATCCTCAGCATAACTTTAAGTGAAAGAACTCAAGAAAAAATTCCAGCCTCGAGTTGCAATCTTAAAAGATTCTGTGGGAAAAATATTGAATGATGCAGGAAGCAGCCAAAGAAGATAGAAAAATACATAGAATCACTGTGCTAAAAAGAATGAGTTGACATTCAACCATTTCAAAGGGTAGCATAAGAGCAAGGACCAATGGTACTGAAGGAAGACATTCAAGCTGCACTGACACAGGGCTCCAGGAACTGATGGAATATCAATGAAATGTTTCAACATGCTGAAGAAGCCCTGGAAACACTTACTTGTCTATGCCAGGAAATTTAGAAGACAACTACTTGGCCAACTGACTGGAAGAGCTCCATATTTCTACCTGTTCTACAGAAAGGTGACCCAACAGAATGTGCAAATTATAGAAGAATATATTACTAATGTCACATGCATGTAAAATTGTGCTGAAGATAATCCAGCAGTTGCTGCAGGACATAAGTAGAGAGATATATTAAATAGCTTTGAGAGGTTGTGAAGGACGACATCTACATGCAGTTATAGATATAGTTGTGGATTTTATACATATTTTTGTATGATTAATTATGTATTATGTATAATTAATAGGAATAATTCTATATGTAATAGACCATATAGGGGATGCAGCTACAGAAACGTAAACATGACTGAACACCCCCGGTCTCAGGAGACATTTGAGCGGTTGGCACAACATAGTACCAAGCGACAGTGTTAGACATCATAGTCCAGTGAGTAAGGAATCTTAAAAAGCTCATGGATGACTATCTAAAACCCTGTCTCTTTCTGCCCAGAACAAAGCCGCATACAGAAAACCAAAGACTCAAGGAAGCAATTAGTCCAAAGTACTAATCATCCCCAAGAACCACAGCCTCCTCTAGCATGAAGCCAGCAGAAATGCATGGTTCCTGACTGCCACTATTGACTATCCTGACCCGAGTGTCAATGGAAGGCCTGACTTGGAATGCAAGAGAAAATGTAGACTGAAACTCAAATTCATAAGAAATGCAAGACTTACTGTTCTGATAGAGACTGGAGGAACTTCTAAGACTATCCCTTAAGTTTCCCTTCCAACTGAAGGCATTCCTGTAGGCCATTCCTGGAGACCACTTCTCAATCAATTAATAGCGTGGTCTATGAGATCAACTATCACACTGGGGTGGTATGCACTCTATAGAACTATCAGCTAAAAAATACAAAAGATTTGCCCAAACACAAAGACATGAAGGCAGAAGCAAGCAGGCACACTGGACACATGGAACTGGGAAACCCACTGCCTTCGAGTTGGTTTGACAGATAGTAACCCTATCTATGGAAAGTTCCGTAGACTGGAAATCTTTATAAGGGCAGACAGCCTCATCGTTCTCTAACAGAGTGCCTCATGGGTTTGAACCACTGACCTTGCAGTTAGCAGTCTAGCACTTAATGCACGATGACACCAGGACTCTGTATTAGAATATAATTTCCTTCCTACCAGGAAAAAAACAAAGCAAACTTACACTTGCCAAAACATTATTTATTCAGAGATTTCTTAGCTCAAAACACGGAGGAATAACTTGTGTAGTAACTATAAATGAATTATCAGAACCCATTCAGAGTTTTTGTGAGTCAATTAGACAGTAAGAGTTGCTGTTAATCCATGTGAAACTATTGGTAGTTGCTGCTTGCATGCATGCACTGGGGACAGCCACACATATAATTTTAAAAGTGGCGGAGTGGCATGTACTTAGTGTTCTCTCTGCATACAGCACAATTAGGGCCATTGATGGCTTGTGGCTGTTGAGCCTGCTGGCATGATGTATGCAGTGAATGCCTCTTCATCAGGTCTCTGTTGCTGTTGAGTTGATTATAACTCAAAGGAACCCAAAGGACAGAGTATAGCCACCCCATAAGGTTTCCAAGGGAGTACGTCACCCTTAGTGAAGGGGACTGGACATCTTTTTCCCAGGTGGGGTCCCGTCACCGCCAGCCTTTTAGACAGCAGTTGCGTGTTTAAACTGTTGGACTTTTTGTTAATGGGGTCCAATCAGACCACTGTCATCATATTGATTTCAACTCCTAATGATCTTATAAAGAATTTCCAGGGCTGTTTCGTAAAGATTACACCCTTGGAACCCATATGAGATGGATCTACAGTTACGGTTGCTATGAATTGACATCAACTTGGACTTTTTAAAACCAATGTCAGACCCTGGCGGCACTCTTGGGTTAGTGTTGGGCTGTTAACACAAATTCAAGCTGTCCAGACCTACCTGCTGCTCCACGTGAGACTGAGGATGCTCTGTGCTCCCTCCAACTGCCAGCCTCAGGAACCCTCTAGAGGAGGATGCCTATGGCTTGCAAGTGGCTTGATGCCAGTGGATTTGTGTTTAGAGAAACTGGAGGTAATACATCTTACCTAAACTTGTTATGACAATGATTCAGTGAAATATGAAAATGAACCGCACACTTCTTTTGGCTTACAAATATAAAATCTTTTGTTACATGACACTGGAGTCTAGAATAAGGGTGAACAGATTTGCGTGTTACCATTTGTATATACCCTTTAGGAACCCTGGTGGTGAGGTGGTTACACATGGGGCTGCTGATCACAATGTCAGCCTGCTGAGAACACCAGCCACTCTGCGGGAGAAAGACAAGGCGGTCTACTTTCCCTCCAGAGTGACAGTCCCCAGCCCCACAGAGGCAGTTTTCCTTGTCACACAGGGTGACTGCCAGTTGGAATGGACTCCGTAGGAGTGAGTGTGAGTTTTGAGCATGGGGACGTTGCTGTCTGAGAAGCCGAATGTTTTCGTGATTATTTATTTACCTTGCCCTAGTAACCAGTCAGTGTTCCCTGCGTTCGGAAAGGAATTGTGACTACTGTATTTATGGGATTAGCGTTTTCTCCTGCATAGCTCTGTGCATCGTGATTTTAACATCCCCATCTGTTACTTGGATTACTTTGAAGGCTGTGGTGCTCTTGTGGCATAGCATCGCTCAACGTTTAGAACAATTGTTCCACAGCCTGTATCTCCTGCTGTAACAGCGTTTTGCTGTTAAAATAGTTTCGAGGTGCTGCTTTTGTCCTGACATACTTTTTAAGGTGAAAACGCCACTGCTTTGTTTATATTCTTTGGTTCTATTTAGGTTTCATATGATGCTTGTTACACGAGGTTTATTGTAAGGGTTTTAAAATGTCTCTAAGAAGACAGAATGATTCTTTATGCTATAGGAAGATGACTAATTGAACATTTTTGTTGCTGTCAAGGCACCGATGAGTCGCTGCTGCCTCATGGCGACCCCATAGGTGTACAGTAGACCTGTGCTAAGGAATTCTCAAGGGTGTGGCCAGACCTAGCTTCAGGGTACCTCTGGGAAGGTTCAGATGTCCCAACTTTTGGATGTGTGCCCCCAGCGGATTCCTAATTGAGCAATCGAATCTTATAAAGCAAACTACACCATATCTACACAGAAAATGTTGCCTATTTAAAAGAAGGATCTTTAGCCACAGGGGTTCCTCCAATGAAATCTTATGCCCTCATAAAAAAGAAAAATAATGGAATACTGATATATGCTACATGAATGATCCTTGAAAACACTACTTGAAGGGAAAGACAATCACAGGTCTGTATAAATGACCCAATTTATATTGCTCAGAACAGGCAAATGCATGCAAATATTTTGTAGATCAGTGGTTGCCAGGGCCTGGGAGAGGGGTGAAGAAAGAGTAAATAGCTAATGGCAGGTTTTGGGTTTATTATTTTTTTGGAGGGGGGGTGTGTTTCTTTTTTCCTCTTATTTGGTGGTGGTTCAAGTGTTCTGGAGTGAGATCATAGAGATGGCTACCCAACTGTGAATATACTAAGTACCTCTGAACTGTAAACTTTTAAATGGGGAGTAGTCTTATATGTGAATGATACCTCAATGAAGCTGTGACTAAATAAGAATAATAATTATGTCAAAAGAACATGGGGCTCAAGGCTAGGGGTTTCTGGCCCTGCCTCTGTGCTTATGACTTACCCAAACCCATTGCTGTTGAGTTAATTTCCGCTCAGAGTAGAACTGCCCCCATAGCTTTCCCAGGCTGTAATCTTTAATGAAATAAACTGCCATATTTTTATACCTCAGGGTGGTTGCTGGAGTTGCACCGCTGACCTTTTGCTTAACAGCCAAGTGCTTAACCTCAGCCCAGCTTGCTGAAAAGCCAGCACCTCATTGGGTTCTACTTTCAACATATATCAAATACTTGGCTTGGGCTCTAAGATTGGAGGTCTCCTCAAGCTCCAACAGTTATTCCATAATCATGCCAGGGAATTTTTAAAAGAACCTTGATTTCACTGCATAGTTGGCAGTGACCACAAACTTCACTCTATCCTAGTTTGGGGACAGGCATCAAATGAGAGCACGTTCATCGAGATAGTCAACAACTTCCAAAACAAAGGGACTCCCAGTAAAAAGTAGTGTCAGCCATTCAGCTGGATTTAGACATCTTCCATTAGAAGAATTCTGGCTTATATTCAAAGGCAAGAAGCAATCTTAATTTATGAATTCTTAATAGTACCATATGCAATCATTTTGACAAGCCTTTTTATTGATACCATTAATTTCCTTTCCTTCTGTTCTCATCTCACCACAGTATGACTGGTGCTATAGTGTGACTGGTGGTGGAGATTATAGCCACCCCCACTTTTGGGAACAGATTGGTGTTAAGTTTTACTGGTGCATTGCTTTACCCTTAGATCATAGGTATGCAAATTTAAAATTCAAGGGAGCTTCAAAATGTTTTGGGAAAATGGAATTAAAAGCTTACACTCAATCCTACCTCCAACTTTAGAACAATTAATTCTTACATTGTGGCCCTGCTCAATACTCACTCTCAAAAGAGAACACAGAAGATATAGTGCTATAGGAAAATGTGGCAAAGAAATTAGATGGTGCCCAGCTATCAGATAAAATAGCATCTGGGGGGCTTAAAGGCTTGTCTCCAAACAATCAGCTATTTAAGTGGGATGTCAGTACGCCCACTATAAAAAGCACACCATCGTCTGTCACTGAAGGATTGTAAATCGAAGGAGGGAGTAGTGTCAGAGCCTAAGCTTTGAGAATTAAGTTTGCAGAAGGCTATGGAGAAGAGTGGGAGCCCAAGATTCATTTCTGGGGACTACATAGGACATAAACCTCCAGCGAACTCCCTCTATCCACATTTGAGGGATGGGAGGAAAGGGCTACTAAACAGTGCATTGGAAAGATGAGTATGGAAGACCAAGGGCATAAATCTGACTTGAACAGTTAAAACTTGGCCTGTTGATCTCCCCTCTGCTGCATGCTGGGCCTGCTCTTGTTTTCATCATTTTCTGTATTTTTGTTTGTTTTCTTTTCATTCATTCATATTAGGATGTGTCTCAGAGGTGTTAAGTCATTGGAGGTCTCCCTCTTGAAGTTGTGTTTTGATTTTCTGTTTTTCAGTATATGAAATTATGAGGTGATGAACCTATGGAGACAGCAAGTAGAACAAGGGTTTCAGTGGGTGGGGTGGTAAAAGAGGGACGATGTCAAGGAGTCCAGGAAGAAAAGAATGTTTGGAAACTGATTGTGGTAGCAATTGTACAATCCTGCTTCACGCGATCGAACTATGGAATGATATGATATATATGTATTAACTCCCAATGACTAATAATAATAATAAAGATAGTAGAAAGTTTCCACCAACTTTTGGAAGTTTCCATGCACATTCTTTTCTGTTCATGAAAGATCTTCATAGTGATCTGGAATAGTTCTTTGGCCTCTGTATGTGTGTGTGAGATTCTGACTAAAACCTATTAAAAAATTCTATAACTCCTTTTTACTACTCTGTGTAGATTTTTCTACCTATATCCATTAGTCTATCTGTCTCCAAAATGGAAAATACAAATACAGGTTTTGAGGTGATGAGTGGGCAGACCAGATGCTGAAGTGAGACTGGTGATGCTCTGGGCTTGTACGGTCCATGGAACATCCAGGAGATGATGTTCTTCAGGCAGTTGTTGCTGCCTCTTTTAATCTGTGTACACCCACCAGCCTGGGACTCCGCGATCTCAGAGAAGTGGCCGATCCACACTGATGATTGTGGGGTGGGGTGGGGTGGGGTGGGGTGGGGTGGGGTGAGAGGGAGGCAAACGGAGCTTCTTAGAGGAAGTGTTGCTCACTCCGGAAGTCACTGGTTCAAACCCATCATCATTCCACAGGAGAAAGAGCAAGTCATTCTCATTAAGATTTAGTTTCAGAAACCCCATCCAGGGTTACTTGCAGTTGGAATCCACTCATTAGCATTGGGGGTGTGGTTTTTTGTTTACTATTTCATTGTATGAGTAGATGGCCTTTTGTTACTCACTCATTAATTGATGGAGACTTGGATTGTATCTGCCTTTTGGTTGTTCTTAATAGTGTTATTATGAACACCTATTGTACAAATGTTTGCTTCAATACCTGTTTTCAGTTCTTTCAGGTGTGTAACCAGGAGTAAAATAGATGGGTCATTTGGTAATTTTATGCTTTGCTAATGGATAAACCGCTACAGTGATGGCATCATTTCGCTTTCTCAGAACATGCTTGAGAGTCCCATTTTCTGCACAAACTTACCAACACTTGATGTTGACTATCTTGTAAATCGTAGTCCTTCTGGTGTGATTAATGATTAATAATGTCACTCATCTTTTCATGTGGTTGTGGACTATTTGTATATCGTCTTTGGAGAAATATATATATAATGAGCTATATATATTCTACATATATATTTAATTGGCTTGTTTGTCTTGGCAAATTCCTTTAATTTTTCCTTGTCTGGTTATTTGCCTTTATGATTGAGTTGTAGAAGTTCCTCCTATATACTGGTTACAAATCCTTGATCAGACATATTAATTGCAAATAGCTTCTCCATTCTGTAGTTAATTTTTTGCACTTTCTTGATAGTGTTCTTTGAAACAAAAGTTTTTGATGAATTCCAATTTATCTGTGTTTTTCTTTTGTTGCTTCTGATGCTATCTCTAAGGAACCATTGTCCAAGGGCAATGGACTCCTTGATTTTCATCTAAGAGTTATATAAATTTACTTCTTTTATATTTAGGCCTTTGGTCCATTTTGAGTTAGTTTTTGTATAGATTACTTTTTAATCCTAGTTTATCTGCATATTTTTTCAGCTGCCTTATCTAAGTTTTTGGTGTTTCAGTCACATGAACTTATGTCATGTGAAATTTTAAGAAAATCCCATTTTCTATTCTTCTGTAAACTGTTTGGGCGTTTGGGGTCAGGAGCTGTACTTATAATTGTAATTTTATTTCTTTCCTTGGAACCTAAGGCGAGTGTGAGTTGAAGAATATACATGTTTTCTTTTGCAGTAGTGAGTGCAAGTCAGTGAGTACTGAAAGCTCTTGCTCTGTTAACCTGAACAGTTGGTCTCTGTTCTAGAACAATATCTTCATTTTTCTGAGAACATTTGTTTGGGATCTTTCAATGAAAGCATCTCTCTTCCCATCAGCCTCTTATCTGTACAATGAACAAAGCTAGTGAGTTGAGGGCAAAAGCTTAAGACATGCAGGTGACTTGGAAACAGACACATCCTAGAAGCTGTAAGTACTGCAAGTTCCCCTCCTACCAAGGTCAGCCTTGGGAAATGTCACAGTATATCATACTTCTCAACAAAGATAGCCATTATTTTAATTTTTCTTCATTAAAACAAGGTTCCCTTTTTAAAAATCATTTAATACACTTAGCTCAGCAGTCAATGGTGTTACTCTTTTGTAAGTAGCATACTTAAATTTAAGGGGGTCAGAATCACTTAACATGTGCCTCACATTTCAGAGTTCCAGCTAGCCTGAAATATCATGTAGCTGAAGTAGAATTTTTGCATTAAATTCACATAAATTGGTCTTTAGCTATTATTTTGGTATGTTGCTTTTCTCAGGTAAAGGGTCATGGGCATTGTGTAACTCGTGGAAGGGCTTATCAGCACTGAATACATTAGAACAACAAATTTTCCTTAGTGGCTTTCATTCTGAACGATAAATAATGACTCGGTTGTTTTAGTATTTGCCAGAGCTGTGTCTATCCACATCAGAGGGCTTTCTTTCTTATGGTTTGCACCTGCTCTCAAGTAGGAGGGTCCCTGTGAGCTGGAATGAACTCAAGGGCAATGCATGCATTTGGTTTGTTTTCATGCAAAAGGGACATGAGGCCATTGTGTGTTCTGGTCCAGTTGTGAATTACATGGAGTGCCATGTCCTGACCTTTCTGTGGAACATACTGGGCTGGAGTGGGGACAGGAAGTTTGCAGTATTTTGGAATGCAAGGAAAAATATTGGTACATTGTTTCTCCAGATGACTTTAGGAGCACTTTTCTTTGTGTGTGGGGTTGGGGGAGTGGGTTGGGTACGGAGAGATTTACCATATGTGTTGGCCTATGTTCCAAAGAAGGAGCCCATTCAGACGCAGGTCTGATTACAGAAAGAGGAAAGTGAAACTGCAGTGGGGGCTGCTTTTGTCTCTGGGCAAAAGGGAGGTCTGTGCAAAAAAAAAAACACCAAAAAACGAAGCTGTGTCTGGATGCATAGCCCTGAAACAGAGACCCCGAGCACCTGGATCATGTTCTTGAATGCAGGCTGTGCAAGCCGTACTGTTCACGCTTCTTTCAATTTGGGATGCTCTGATAACTAACTTTTGCTGGAGAAAGATGAGGCTTTCTACTCCTGTAAAAATGTACAGCCTCGGAAACCAACAAGCACAGTTCTGCTCGGTCCTATAGGGTCACTTTCTGGTGGAATCCCCTCCGTGGCAGTGAGGGGGACATAACTAACTTTTTACTGAGAATGTACTCTTCACCGAGCAGTTTGCATCTTTCCCCAGATGATTTCATCCTCACAAACAGAACCCTGGGGGCGTCATGTTCAGCACATGGCTCTCATGAAAAGGCTGTTGGTTTGAACCCACCAGCTAACTCTTCCATGGGATCACAGACGTTACTAACGATCAGCTACCTGAACAACTAGGGAATCCTATCAGGCAGCTCAGTTATGTCTCGTGGGGTCACTGTTTGTTGAAAACATCAAAAACAATTGAGTCCTCACTACACTGCAGCTGATGGGAAGCTAAATAAGACTCACCTGCCCCTCTGCAGATTTACAACCCTTGGAAATCCTATGGGGTTGCTAGTCTCGGAATCAACTGGATCACAGTGGGCTTGTTTGGATCACTATAGCTGAGTTAAGCACTGCTTGTCCCCATTGTACATGGTTGTTGGTGGAATCAACAACCTGGCCCACACAGAGCCAAACCTGTACCTGACTGGACCAGTAGGCTTCTTCATGGTGGAAGAAAGTATCATGTGGAAGACGACCTTATCGATTTATATACTATACAGTTAAGAAAGGAATCAAACATAGAAAGATGTCAAGTGATTTCTAAAATCATCTTCTTTATCACCTAAAATTTTATTTTCTATCTGGTAAAGAAGTTCTTTGAAATTTGTTCACACACAACTTTTGACTCTCAGGCAATAAAATTCAAGGGGGCTTCAAAAGTTCATGGAAAACTGGAATGAAAAGATAATGGAATTTTCACATGAGCTTTTTGAAGCCACCTTATATGTGAAAAGATTAAGGTATTTCTAAGTCAGTGTTCTGCCCAGCCTTAAGTGCCATAAAAGAAAGGCTTGGCCATCTGCAATAATGGCAATGACTGGCCAGGCGTGACTTTGGCCTTCTCCATTGTCCCGAGTCAGACATTCCTCCACATTGTCTCCTGTGGACCTATTCTGACACCAACCATTCCTCCCATGACACCCTATTCTATGCTGCATTGGATGCTTCGTTGCAATGGCCATATAGAACTCACAGACAATACTGACAATTTTGGGGGGTTATTGGGGAAGGTAATAGGTTACTACAAATCGGCATCAGTAAACAGTAAGGATACAGTCCTTGGTCCTCAGCAACAGCTCTCCTCAGCCTGCAGCCAAGATTCTCTCCTGTCCTTAGTCTCTCACCCACTGTAGATGGCTTGTTTTCTACACAATACATTCTTCTGTGTCACCAAGAGTATATTGTGCATATAGCATTTCTTAGGAATGTTCCAGGATTTTCTTCCAGCTGCCCACACCTGGGCTCTGAGTTCTTAAGGACACAGGACTTCATCGCAGCTACTGCTGGGCTTGCATACCACGCCTAGCAGGCATCCTAATCTAGGCAATCTGTCTTAGAACTACAACATAGCATTTTTAATATTAGAGCAAAGGGGAGGGGGAAAGCAAAAGTCCAGATTTCTTAACTTCATGATATTTCATAGAGCTTGTAATTATCTCTCTGGAATATGACTGTGCTAATTACTCGTAATGCTATCAGACTAGAGGCAGCCTGCTATTTACAGTATTGATTGAGAAGGAGTGACTTGCTTATTCTCTCTTGAGAATTTGAACTAAGATGTCAATAGTACTGGGATTAGAAGGGAAAATGTTGTGGTGCAGAGAGGTACCAAAAAGCCCATGATAGCCATGTGGAAGCTTGTGATCTGAGGCAATTTACTTAACCTCCTGTGCCTCAGTTTTCTTCTCCCCAAACAGAAGGGTAATGATAGTTTCTTCCTCAGAGTTGTTTGACTCAGTGAGTTAATATCTTGATACACTGCTAAGTGCTATTTGTGTTAAATAAATTACTAACCAAACATATAAATAGCTGGCATCATCTGAAGAAGGACATGAAATGTAAGCAGAGGAAGCCACCCAGCAAAGAAAGGAGGATGAAGCCGATGTACAGAACCCTGGCAGGAGAGGTCCAGAGTAGTCTTGGAGCGGGAGGCAGAGACACATCCACCTCAGGTGCTGTCACCTTCCTTTTGGCAGGAGCCCTGGGGGTGGGTGAGGTGAGAGGCAGCCTTTGGACCATTGTTTGCAGAGTGCTTTCTCTGGCCATATAAATACTTGTGCCTGGAGGTGGCTGCCTAAGGAGAATGGCGTTGGGTTGTTGGGAATGATGTGTGCAAAGACTTTTCAGTGTGGTACGAGTGGGGCTGCTAATTTGAATGCCCAAGGTCCTTCCGAGGTAGAAAGAAGAGACCAATTGTTCCCATAAGGACTTACAGCCTCCCTCGGAAACCTCAAGGTATAGTTAGTTCTCCTCTGTCGTCCAGGTTCTAATAGTTGGATTTGATGTGATGGTAATAAACTTTCCCCACCCACAACTGCCTTCACTGATCTTGAATACACTTATGGAAATACATAGCTACTTATTTTTTTTAACATTTCTTGCTTTCCTTTTTTTGAAAATATTTTGGTTTTGGTTTTTGTATTTTATTATTTTTATTTATATTCTTGAAGAAGTACATTATGTTTGGTAAAGCGGGGATGATCAACAACGTAGATTGACATAGCAGTTGCAACAGGGGGACCCATGTAAGAACAGTCAGGAGAAGGGTGCAGGGTTAGGCAGTGTTACCTTTTGTTATACATGGTGTTGCTATGAGGGAGAACCAACTCAATGGTAGCTGACAATAACAATTTCCTAAATCTGTACTTATGCCTTTGGAATCTAAAAATGTATGAGGTTAAAAAAATTACTAGCTTTCCTTTTAAAGGTCGCTTAATCGAGTCTTGTTACTTTGCAAGCACTGTACCTCAGCTACTTCCTCAAAAAGTTTTGGTCCAGAAATGACCCGGAATTAAGCCCAGCTGCCAAGCCCCCCTTTCATCTCTGCTTGAGTCTTTTTCACGGGAGAGAGTTTGCAGGGCCAGGGAAATGTTAACATTGCCCTGTCAGAAGTACATGTTCTTATATAACCATGGGATAGTTTCCCTATATCATGGTCTTCCTGTTTTATGTTACTGCTTTAAAAGTTGACAGATGATTAATCCCAAGGCTCTTATTTTCACATAATTGTACTTTCTTTCCACCTGTCCTTATGGGGGCAGAACTCCCTCTCTTTTTACTTTTATACAATGTCTCATATTAATTAATGGCACTTGTAATTATAGGGCAAAGAAAATGGACTTAGAATTCTGCAGACTTGCCTTCGAACGTTTGACAAGGTGTCTGAGCCCCACCTTTTTTATTCTATTGGAAGGGGGTACTAGTACCCAGTGTAGCCGACCTGTGGGAGAATTCCTTGCGATCACGTAGTTCTAACGGTCTTACAGTTCAAGTGTTGCAGTTCAATGGAGTTCATAAACCTTGGTCACAATTAGATAGCAGACATTTGTCAATTAATACTTAGGCGTGAAGTAGGGTGAGGTGACATGGACATATGGAATGAAGACTATTAAAAGGCCTTTTCCAAGCAATATTCATATACCTCCCTACCAATAAGTCATTGCCATTAAGTCATACACCTGTAAAAAGAATTGCAAAAGTCATGTGCCTTTAGCAAGAAGGGAAAAGGAAAGCCAAGAACAGCGGAGATAAGGAAGGTACGACTAATTGTTTCCATGAACAACCGTATCCTTTATTAGGAGATCAGAAGGAATGGGTGGTGCTTGGCCACGATGACTGAACATCTTGACCAGGGACTGTAGGACAGTCTTGATCAATAGGGGGAAACACAGACCAGATTATTTTCAAATTCTCACAGTCTCCATACTTTATGGCAACAAGACAGCTGGCTGAACCTCTGAAACAATTGCCCTGAGAGAATCTTTGATCTTCAACCAAAAATTCCCTGAACGCTTTTTAAAACAAAAGAACAAGCTAATAGAACTAGTAAAGAATACTTGCTTTGAGGATCATACTTCTTTTCAAGATCAGTATGTTGTTATTATTAGGTGACATAGAGTCAGTTCCGACCCATACTGCCCATATGCACAACAGAATGAAACACTGCGTGGTCCTGCACCATCTTCACAATTGTGCCTGTGCCGAGCCCATTGTTGCAGCCGCTGTGCTGATCCATCTCTGTATCATTTGCATATGACAGGTTGTAGTCCGGTTTCTCTGATGATTCGTTCAGCACACAGATTGAAAGAGTGTGGTGAGAGGATACACCCTGGCACACACCTTGCTGTGTTTTAAACCGTGCAGGTCGCACAACTTAAAGAATATGACCAGTGCCACCCAATGGTACTTGTAGAAACTATTGGATTGGTGTGTGTTTTGTTGTGGCTGTGCTCAACAACAACAAAAACAATCATTACTGAAATGAACCATCATGACTCAGGAGAGTATGTGTGACTCTGCTCGCTCCATGTATCCTCGTCCAACTGGGAAGCTATTGCTTTGAGAACAACAGGTCTCCAAGTTACTCACCCTAATATGTATTTCAGTGATAATTACTTTAAAACATTTGTTGGCAGGCCTACAGGTATCTTGAAAGCAATCTGGGAAGGTAGTCTTATTAGAATTTTCATTTCACAGATAAGAAAAACTACAATTCAGCAGTTAGGTAATTGCCCAAAGATAAAATTAGCCAGTAATTTCCATCACAAAACCAGAAAAGTTATTTCCTTGTTTTCATTTTGTTAACTGTAGTTTATCAGTATGCAAACGTGGTGCTCTTTTGTTCTTGACTCTCTTTCATTATGGGGTCAGGGAAGAATGAAGGACTGTCTGGTCTGGTTGTCCTTGTGATTCACAGCTGCTTGTGAGGAAGAGTCATTTTGAGAACTAGGGCTCCCGTGCCTTTAGGGCAGAAGGGGCTGTGTGAAGGCTCACTTGCTGTCATCACAGCAGCCAGGCAAGTGGCCAAGGTGGGGACAGTGTGAGAGCTTAGCAAGACCTTCTGGAAGGAAGTTCATGGAGTGAAGCCATCAGTTCACAAGGCTGGTGCAGATCCCGTGACTGCTAGCTTGCAAGTGACCCTGGGTTTGAAATAAGGCAAACGGACTCCCTCTACCAGGAGACCCAGGTAGAGTGTGTTTATTTTTGTCTTTTGTTTAATTGTATAGTGTTGTCCTTCTTGCTCAGTTTTAGCTGTAGACATGAATCTATAGTTGTTAGAAAGAATGAATACAGAAATTGGGGATAGACACTGTACTGCTTAGATCCTCATACTTCACATGGGAACAGTAGTTTTTTCAATAAATTGTTTTTGTCCTAGACACTAATGCTGGTGGGATTTGGTTATTTGAAATATTGGACCATATACCATTTAACCATTTTTAAGCCAGCCCTACTGTTTTAAAATACATATACATATGAAAATAATGAGCATTGCACTTATTCTTGAATAGCAGAGATCACAGCCTTCAATATGGATCACACTTCAACATATAAAAGAATACACACACATATCCTTACCACTTTAAAAGATTGAACAGAAAAGATTTTAATTTTACTGGGATCAACAATCAATGCCCATAGAAGCAGCTGTCAGGAAATCAATTGACCTATTGCATGGGTGAATCTGCTGCACCAGACCAATGTAAAGTGTTCATCAAGGAGTCTACTGTGAGGACTGAGGAGTTCCAGGTACCAGCTTGGTTATTTTCAGTTGCCTCATGTGCATGTGAAAGCTGGACATGAAAGATGGAAGAAGAATGGAGACATTTGAGTTTCTGGTCTTAGTGAAGAATATTGAATATACCGTGGACCTCCAAATGAATGAGCACATTTGTCTTGGAATAAGCACAGCCGCTTCAGCTCGCGTACTTTGTAACTGACAACTCATGTTATCTGGAGGGCCTGGTCCCTGGAGTAGGGCATCACACTGGATAAAGTAGAAGGCTAGCAAAACCAGACGACCCTTTAACGAGCTCGTTTGTGGGTGCAGCAGTGGGTTTGAATACATCTACAGAGGACAGACAGGACAGGCAGCCTGTCATGCTTGGCAGTGCCAAACAGCGACAAGGAAGGTAAGTTCCACTTAACCAGTGTAAGAATATGAAAGGCACATGAGTGGAATGAAGACACGGTTCTAAATAATTTAAAATACAAGTGTTCTCTAAAACATCTGTTAGGGTGTTATTTACATTAGGTTTTTGAAGAATAAGTGTGCAAAGTGATACATTTATATCATTTATTTGTGTTTAAAAGCTCCCTGGTGTATTAACTTAATCCAGAGGCAAGACCCCCTTGACTTTCTCCAGAACATCCATCCAAGTCTGGTGTTTGAGATGCAGTCCTCATCCGCGAGTGCTCAGAATTACTGAGGTGTGCTGTCTGTGACGTTCATGCAGTTCCTCGTGTCTACTGACATCTCTAGGCTTGGAGTTCTAAACCCCAAAGAACATGAGATAGCTTATCAAGTGCTTGTAGGAAGGCAGGGCGCCTTCTTCTTCCTTACTGTGTAGGACCTCATTTCCATCACAGTTCACTTCTGTATCCAAGGTTCTTTATTTAAGTTCTTTGTCCTTCACCTCATACAGTTTTTGTAGCTTGGACTCTGCTAACTTTGAAGCTGGAGGAAGCACTGATGGTCTCACTCTGGAAGAGGCAGCAGAAGAAGGCAAAAAGGGAGGAGTTGGGCACTTGAGCTCATTGGCTAATTAAAGTCAAAATATGACTAAAACTTGGGTTTCTGGCCTCTCTCTGGTGCTATTTTCTTTATAACACTGTTGTGAATGTTAAATGTGTGGGTTGCCCATTAGTCACTTTTGTCCCTGTGGCAATTGCATATCGTTATTATGATGTAAAATCCCAAAGTGAACTTTAGAACAATGCAGTACAATTTCCCTCATCCCTTAAAGACTGTGGGGGAGCCCTAGGGGTTACCTGCTGTGCTGCTAACATCTGCAGGCAGAGATGTGAGACTTGCTCCCTCATTGAATGAGCATCAGTGGCTCTTTTGTGGCAGTCATTAGAATGTTACTCTGATACTGGTGAGTTACTACTCTGCTCGTTTTTCTACATTTACCAATTGGAATTCTGTGGTAAGGACGATTTGTTCCTCCAGTTGCATTCATTCATTCATTCATTTGTTCATTCATGCTTAATTGGTATCAATATGGACTCATAGATGTTGATTTTATATATATATATATACACACGTACACATTGCTATTTATTTGTTATCTGTCAGAATTTTTCAGCTTTGGCCATTCTGAGCTGTCCTGATACCGCCACTATCCTATGGCTTGTTCTTTTTTTCCCCTTTCTTCTTATATGACTTTTCCCCAATTTTATATACACACTCCTCTATATGTATTTCCATACCTATATATCATGATGTGAATGCAGGTTTTCATATTCTGTTACGTGTGATTCCTATCAAGCTTTACAAAATTAATTTACACATTCCTTTGTCTAACTTCTTCTTTCCTAACAATAAGATGATTTAATTATAAAAGCCCAATTGCCCATTTGGTTTTATTTATACCTTTATGTGCATCTTTATTAGCAAATTGTCCTAATATCCAATAAAACAAACCCCAATGGGAAAACCCATTACCATCTAGTTGATTCTGACACTGGAGACCCTCTGTATTGCAGAGGGGAGCTGTCCCTTTGAGTTTTCTGGGCTATAACCCAATTGACCATATTTGTGTGGTTCTGTTTCTAGATTCTCTGTTCCATTGATCTTGGTGTGTGCTCATTCCTTAATACCACACAGTCATAATTACTGTAGCTTTACAGTACCCTGGTGGCATAGAGCTTATATGTTCGGCTGTATGATACAAACGGTCAGCAGTCTAAAGAACCAGCAGCTAGCTACCAGCAATCTAAACTACCAGTATTCTAAACTACCAGCAGCTAGGTCCTGGGAGAAAAACAGGACTTTCTACTCCTATAAAGAGTGACAGTCTTGGAAACTCACCGGGCAGTTCTATCCTGCCCCGTAGGGTCTCTAAGGGTTGGGATCCTCACGAACCCTTAATATTTTATAAATTTTTTTTTGTCAGGGAGGGAGGGGAAAAATGAGGAGCTGATGCCAGGGGCTTAGGTAGAGAGCAACTGTTTTGAGAATGATGATGGCAACAAATGTACAAATGTGCTTGACACAATGGATGGATGGATGGATTGTGATAAGAGTTGTGTGAGCCCCCAATAAAATGATTTAAAAAGAAAAAATCAGAAGAGTTGGCATCAATTTGAAGGCAGTGAGTAAAGTTCAGCTTATGATTTCTGATTGGCAAAAATGGTTTGCCATCAACCTTAAAGGTTGGCCATTTTCTAGTTCTTTTCAGAGACTTTGTATCTTTCTGTTCTATTTTTTAAATTCCTTTTGCGTGTTCACAGCTGTAATAGCAGTTTTCAAGTCTGTCGTTCATATTTACAATGCCTGTGTCTTCTTCGGGGTGGCATGGCACATGTTGATTGTTGTCTTCTTTAAAGGTGATTTTCCTGGTTGTTCATATGCCAAGTAACTTTAGATTTTAACCCACACATTTTGCACTTGTTATTGTGAGTCTCTGCATCTTATATCCATTCAAAGGAGAGTGTGGTTTTTTGTTCTCTTGTTTTGTTTTGTCTTAGTCTGCAGTCAAACAGGTTTGGCTCAAGCCACAGGTTAGTCAGTCAAACCTTCCCAGTGCTAATCAAACCTGACCCTATCTGCACTACTGAGCGGCACATCTGGGTCCTCAACAATGACCTTCAATTTTCAGAACATTCTGTAGGTGGTTGAAATTCAGATTTATGCACGAACAGCTCAGAGATAAGCATAAGAATTTACACACAATTTTATAGGCTCAGTCTTATAAACTCCCTCAGCATTATAATTTCCCTGACATTTTCTACATCCTGGTGGGGAGGTGGTGGTGGTGGTGGTGGTGGTAGTGGTGGGGGACTTTGGTGGCATAGTGGTTACAGGTTGGTTTGCTAACCATAAGACCACATTTCAAAACCACAAAGCTGCCCCACACGAGAAACACGGGGCTTTTTACTCCTGTAAAAAGTTACAGTCTTGGAAACTCAGTCAGCCCTGTCTTATAGGGTCTCTGTGGATTGGCACCAACTCATTGACAGTGAGGTTGACTTTTGGAAGGTGGTGAGGGAGAACCTCTTCTGATTTTAGACTAAAATGTCAAAGTTTACCAGATGCTTGCTGTGTCCATGCCTAGAGAAGAGTGGTAGGAGGATACCGAGAGAGGGAAAGCTGTATTGATTCACCCCACGACCTGGGTCCAACACTTCTCTGGTCAGTAAGGACACCCCTTCTGCATAGTTTTAAACACCTGCTCACCTGCTGCCACCACTATTACCCTTATTGCTTGGGAGTTTGGACGCAGCATCACTACCCTCCCCCTCTTCTCTCCCCCACCTCCCCAGGCTGCCTGCTTACTAATTCCCTTTGAGTCCTTAGTATCCTGCTGCATGCCTTCTGCCCAGATTTACACTTGTATTCAGTGGAGAGACAGGGTGGCGGGGGCTTATTCTATTTTGTCTGGAACCTCAGAAGAATCTTGGAAAGAAATGGCTCCTTCCAGGTCGTGGCCTCCTCGATTTTCTGTATCTACATTTGTTTATTTGTTTAATCTCTGTGTGTGTGAATGTAGTAAACACAACTAGAATAGAGTTCATGAACACTAGCCTTTTCCTCGTTAGTATTGCAAACTCAAGCCATAACACTGGTTTCTAACAAGGCTAAGGTACTTGGCTCAGGTTCTTCCTCCCCATCTTTTTCAGTGTGGTCATTCCATTCACTTGGGGCATGCCACATTCCTTTGGTCGCAGGTACAGGTTTAGTTTAACATTGAGGAGGGAGTCTGAAACATCTGTGTGTTCTAGCATGACTCTACTCTGTTTTCTGCGTCTGAAAGGATGTGCTGTTCTCTTTCAATGTTAATTGGTTCTTCCTCTTAACCAGCTCTCCCTCTGACCCCACTCAGCAACAGCTGCTGTCAGTTCTCCTCAGAATATTCCAGTGCTGGTATGGAAGAAATACTCTGGGTCTCGGTTGGTGATTATGCCATGTCATTTCACATATAATGAGCTTGCTAACTGGAAAGGGCAAGCCTTTTTAAAAATTCAAATGATAAGCCCTTGTGTTTCAGAGCCTTACTGAAGATAAGATCCTGTGGCCCAGTATTTAGCACCAAATTGCTACCCTATCATATCCCTCAGTCTTATGAGTGTGTAATCATATTATTGGATAGTTTATGACAAACCATGTCTATGACAAATCACTGGACCTTCTGAACATGGAGTTCAGAAGCAAGTTCGTACTTGCTTTGACTATTGTATATACATACTGCAATTACAAGTCAAGGGAAAGAATGGCCTTGCCTCCCCTATACCAGGAGAGGGTGAGCTGGAAAGGCTGCTTAGAATAGAAGTCCACCTCTGGTTGTTTTTCATTAGGGAAGCAAAGTGTTCTTTATCTACATAGATTGAAATGTTATCAGGCACCTAAGCCGGAAACACAGCCGACACTCTGAAGCATTCTCTGGCTTCTCTCAGCACCTCTCTTCACAGCTTGAATTTCCTTTTAGAATTTGACAGTACTTATGCTGTGGCATTCAAAAATATCATGGTAGCACCAGGGTTCAGGATGGCATGTCCCCTCTCTTTTGAGCTGGCTCTCTGGCTACTTTTGAAGTGAGGCTATGTTTCATTAGACGCGAGGAAAGGTAGGCTTTCCTCTGACAGTGATTCTCAGAGGTAGACATTATTATCCAGAATATGAAAGCTGGTTTTTGAACTATTTGTGGTTGAGTCTCTTGCAAGAAATAATTGTATGCAGCAGATCATTGACTTCAAGGTCACTGAAATGGGTAGACAATAGTGCTGGGGAAACCCAACAGGAATAATTTTCTAAAAGCTCCTGTACATTGATATATAGGCTTAATTAGTTTGATTACTACTGATATTGAAGAAGCCTAACAATGAATACAAATTGGAGATGGTTCATTTCCCCTTTTAAAAAAATTTCTAAAGTAAAAGATAACGTAGGCAATATATTCTTCCCAGTAGATCCATGTTTTTGTATACTACTCCCCCCCTCAGCAATTGACCTTCTAAAAATGAAAACAGCAATGATTACTTCCTTTTTTAATTCAATGTACATACAACACACACAACAGTTACTTGGTTTCTATATGTACCCTACAGTGATGTTGAGTACATTCTTCATGTTGTGCAACCATTTTTGCTCCCATCCCCAAACTCTCCCATTGCCATTAATCTACCTTCACTGTGCTCTAAGCACAACCCCCTTCGTTGCCTTCTTTCCCATTTCTGTTAACACTACTAATTACATTTGGTTTCTAGGCACTTGGAGATTTCATGTATTGCTGCTCTTGTTAGATGTTGTCAGGTTTGCTCATGGCAGCCCGTGCGCAATAGAACGAAGCACTACCCAGTCTTGCACCATCGTCACAATCCTTATCATGCGTGAGCCCTTTCTGCAGCCAGTGCGTCCGTCTATGTCACTGAAGATCTTCCTCTGACCCTCCAGTGTACTAAACATTGTCTTTTTCCAAGAACTGGTCCTTCCTGATAACATGTCCAAAAAACTCTCCAAAAATAAACTTACTGCCATTGAGTCAATAACAACTCAGAGTGACCTTATAGGATAGGGTAGAACTGCCCCTCTGATTTCCTGAGACCGTAACTCTGTACGGGAGTAGAAAACCAGACTGACTGCCGTGTGTCGATTCTGACTTATGGTGACCCTATAAGGTTTCTAAGACTATAACTCTCTATGGGAGTAGAAAGCCCCATCTTTCTCCCATGGAGCAGTAGGCAGTTATCTGAACTTCTGGCTTTGTGGAGATCTTGTCTGTTGTCTAACGTTCACATGAGAACAAGACAGTTGGTATGTTGACAGTTGTATGGCTGGAAAAGGTTCATTTTCATCCTCAGCGTGATATCTTTGTTCTCTAGCACTTTGGAGAGGCCAGTGCAGCCGAGTGGTCTAATCCAGTGTCTCATTTGATTCCATGGCTGGCTCTCCCATATAAGTGGTATCATATAGTATTTGTCTTTTTTGTGTCTGGCTAATTTCATCAGTGTAATATCCCACATACTAATTTCCATTATTTGCATTTGGGGGCTAAGTTACCACTGTAGTCTTCATTTTAGGAGATTGTTGCTTTGGGAAATTTGACAAAATCACTCACCATTTTTAGAACTGTTTACATAATACAAAGAAAAATAAAATTCACTCCACTAATTGATTTCTCAAGTGTAAACTTTTTCAAGGGATTTTCAAATAATAAAAACTGACTTAGACTTTTTTGTTGCAAAAATAGCATATAAGAATGTCATGGAATTGCAGAGCAATAATGCATAAAACTTAAAAATGAAAGAACCTGAGAAATAAGGAAAGTGTTCAAGAGATTCATCTATACCTAACAAAGACCTACTTGAAATTCCAATAGAGAAAATTCTAATTACTAGATGTTGGATCTCGTTGCCACTTTTGACCCATTTAGTTGTGTCTGGAAAGTTGGTGCATAGAGTGCAAATACTGCTTCTTGGTTTCTTCTTCTATGGAGTGGACTTTAATGATTAAGACTTAAATTGTAAAGAACCCTCAGTAGTTATCCTTTCAAGCCTATATTTAAATCTTCTGGTGGAATGTGGCCTTTACAAAAGTTATGGAATTTATCAAACTCAAATATAAAAGTTTCAACCATCTTTATTCAAAAACTGTCAAACTGTTCTAACACTTTTGATTCATGTGGCTGCTCTATATCTCAAAATCTGCAGCATTTTAATGGAATTGCACATTTTTACTAGGAATGATTGCCTTTTTCTTTTGCATAATCTACTCTGGTGGTGTTGTGGTTACCCATCAGGCTGCTATCATTCTGGTTGGCAGTTCGATACCACCAGTGGCTCTGTGGGAGAAAGACAAGGCTTTCTACTCCTATAAAGAGTGGCAACATAGGTACAAATATACTCAATGCAATTGATTGTTATAAGAGCTGTTAAAGCCCCAAATAATTTATCAAAATAATAACAATTAAAAAGAAGTTACAGTCTTGGAAACCCAAAGGGGTAGTTCTATCCTGTTCTATAAGGTGGCTACGGGTCACGATCCACTTGATGGCAGTGACTTGGGGTTTTTGGATCCCCATATTTAGAACTCTGTGCATAATAAATACACTTTCCTCTGTACATAGTCAAATCTTTTATTTAATTTTACTGAACTTAACATCAGGCCCCTCTCCTTCCCGTTACTTGTGATGCTGTGTGTTGGGAGTTGTTTGAAACCTCAGACATTTGACTTTCAAATTTGGAAAATACAGCTTTAATATATCAGAAGATGATGTGGCAGTTTCTAAAGGTCACATATTTTATGGTTGGAAGGAAAATCAGATATATTTGTGAGTCATTTAGTTGTATAAGCAATTTCAATGCCAGTTTTTCTCTCAAATGTTAGATTCTTAATTTAAAAAGCAAGTGTGATTTACCTGCATCTATTCCATTTGAGTGGTGGTGTGTATGTGAAAAAAGAGAGACATGACAGAATATAATACTGCAGCTCTTTTGGAGCAGAAATGTTCGTGCACGGTTATGAGTTGTTAAGGCTGCTTGCTTCCATCAGCATATTTCTGTTCATGCCTCTAATGGTAGTGTCACCGGCACACCAAAACTACCATGCATCACTGTTGTTCCATTCCAGAACTCTTTAATTTCACATCAAAGTAAGAGAAGCAGGCGCTCCCGTTGGAGATTGGACCATGATCATTGTGTTCACATGGCTGATTTTTAAAAGTAGAACACCAGGCCTTTCTTCCTAGTTTGTCCCAGTCTGTAAGAACCAGGAACCCCAGTCAGCCTCATGGCAACCCTCATGCCTCTCTCGCCAGTCAAGTGCGTAAGATACATTGGCCAGGAATCGAACCACAGCTTCAGCATGAAAGACAAGAATCCCGACACCGAGCCACCAGTGTTCCTTCAGTTAAAGAGAAAATGAAAGACCGGTCGGTACTTCTTGTCAACATCTGCAAATCTACAGTCATAGCCAATTTCACCCACAGCCATGGGTTCTTCATGGTTTGGTCATACGAAGTGGACTATACACATTTTCACCAAATAGCTGTTGCTTTGCAGCTGGCCTGACAACATTGGCACCTTCTGTCTTGTAATTACTGGTCTGCCGGGCTTCTTTACCTCTCCTTCCTTGCTCACAATTACATAGGCTGGAACGCAGAATGGGTTCTTGAAGCTGCTTGATGTGACTTTCCAAAGCTATTGGGGTAGATATTCCCCTGAAAAAT
Organism: Tenrec ecaudatus; assembly: GCF_050624435.1. Taxonomy (NCBI): domain Eukaryota; kingdom Metazoa; phylum Chordata; class Mammalia; order Afrosoricida; family Tenrecidae; genus Tenrec; species Tenrec ecaudatus. The sequence goes on from NC_134544.1 coordinate 43,824,586, forward strand.
TTATCAAAATCCTTGCAATTACAATTTAACTCAACTGAGAGTAAATTATATTTAAGGAACAAAGGGCCCTTCTTTGGGAAATTTCCAATTTTTAATGGAAAAGGGTCCCGAAATCGAATTTTGCACTACGACGAAGGTAGCGCTGTTTTATATCAGTAAATATGGAAAGGTGTAGTTATTTTTTAAGTGATAGCAGTTGCGTTCTTAGAGTTCAAAAGTTAAACGTATAGAAAATACTAAGCGAATTTGTAGTGCAGTATGTACATGAATGTATGCCAATCTATTGGGGGGGAAATAGTGGAGGGGAGGAGCTAAGTGAGCATTTGGGTAACAGCTACACAATCACAAGCACTAAATTGGGGCTGGTACAGAATTTTAAGTGCCTTTTTCTTGGGCCTTACTCTTGTGATCTTTCTTTAGAACAGTTCTGATATACCCTTTGGAAGGCTGGCCTCTGTGGACAGTGTCTGAGCCAAATTACAGCGCAGAACAAGGAACAGCTCTGTTTCAGTTGCTGAGAGTAGTGCTCAATAAGTACTGTTTGACAACATGCTGAATTAAGAGAATGTTATAAGGGTGTTTCACAAAGGAAAGTGGATAAAACATCGGATGTTTACAAGTTCTATTTATATGTAACTTTATAGCCTGTAAAGCCGTGCTTGGAGCTCTATTTTTAAATTTTTCTTCAATACCTATGACTATTTCTGCTGAGAGAAGATGGTTTCATCTGGTTTAAATCACAATCTGGTTAGCGCTGTTAAAGAATCCAATTTGTCAACTTGTTTTGAAATGTGCCAGGCCCTGGTTTAAGTGAATTTTTGTTCACCACACTCACCTTTGACTTTTAACTGATGCTTATAGCTTTTCTTTGTTTAGAAGCATAAGTTACTATGGTTTCCTTCCTGGAAACGGGATCCCAAAAGGGAGTTATACCCTATGTATATACTAGTCTCATGTATCTATGTATGTACTAGTATAATGAAGGCCAGTGAGATTTAATATCCAATGGGAGAAATAACTGTCACAGTTTTTTATCAAACGTCTCTGTATATTTCAGAGTTCTGAACTAAGCATTTTATCTTAAGCCATCATAGATTTTAATATACAAGAGTAGTCTTTTTTGAAAATGATGACGACAACATATGTACAAATGGGCTTGATACAATTGATGTATGGATTGTGACAAGAGCTTTAAGAGCTACCAATAAAATGATTTCTTTTTTAAAAAAGGAAAGTAATCTTATGGGGCATTTAGACATCACTTGTTAATGGACATGTAATTTGCCGTCATGTACAGCCTATGAAATAATTGGCATATGTGGTGAAGTCTAATCTGTGATAATAGTATAATCTGTGATTATTTTTCCTAGTTAGGAATCTCAGTGTTTTAGAGAAATGGTAGACTTTAGATCATCCCTAATGCTTCTTGCAATGTAGAGACTATGTGCTTCACTGACAGTAAACTTTTGTGAGAGGGGTAGTCTGTATGAAATATGCACTCAGTGACACTGTGTGCTGTCTGAACATTATATAACACTGCAGAAGACTCGAGTTTGGATCTCAGCTCAGACATTTAGAGTAGACTCAAGCCAGAAGAGGTTTGGCTGTTTCTCTAATGCTGAGATTTGAGTAGAGCTTCCAGAATAAGACAAACGAGGAAGAAAGGCCTGAAGATCTACCAGGGTAAATCAAAAAGTATCATTACTAGGATTCCAGGTCTTCATATACGCATCACTCCAATTCTTTATATGTTGCAAATAAACATGGTTCGACACATGCCTTTCATAAGTGGCTGACCACAGACAAATTCTCTCAGTAATACACTTGTCTGCATCTTGCTAGTTGCATCTTGCCATGGAGTCAGTTCCTACCCACAGCCCTAGGCACAAGAGAGCAAGATACTGCCTGGTCCTCCACCACCCTCACAACTGTTCCTGTGTCTGAGCCCATTGCTGCAGCCATGCAGGAACACGCAGTTGTCTTCAGTCGGAATCAACTCAACAGCAACTTAAAAAAAAATTAACAATGAGGAAATGAAAGTACAAGTAATGTTATCTCCTGATTAGCTTTATCTTCTTATTGTTGTAGCTTGGTGCCATCAAATTGGTTCCAACCTATGGTGACCTTATGCGCAACAGAATGAAACAGGACCCAGTCCTGTGCCATCCTCACAGCCGTTCCTATTTTTGAGCCCATTGTTGCAGCCACTGTGTCCATCCATCTCACTGAGAGCCTTCCTCTTTCCCCTGCCCCTCCATTTTACCAATCATGATCTACTTGTCCAGGAACTGGGTCTCTCCTGACAACATGTCCGAAGTAGGTGAGGAAAAAGTCTCCCCCTCCTTGCCTCCAAGGAGCATGCTGGCTGTACTTTTTCCAAGACAGTCCTTTGAACCTTCTTTGCCAGCACTAAAAGTCAAATCAAATGCATGGATTCTTTGGTTCTCCCCATACAGTGTTCTACTTTCACACACACATTAGGCAATTGAAAATACCATGGCTTGGGTCTTACATACCTTTGCTCTCAAAGTAGTAATACCCTTGCTTTTCAGTACTCCAAAGAGGTTCTGCACAACAGAAAAAGCTAATGGAATGCATTTTCCTATCTCCCAGCTGCCACTTCCATAAGCATTGATTGTGGATGTAAGCAAGAGAAAATCCCCAACAACTTCCACTTTTCTGCTCCATTTATCATGATGGTACCTGCTGGTCCAGTTGTGAGGATTCTGGTTCTCTAGACATTGAGTTGCAAGCCCTACGGAAGGCTGCAATCTTTGATCTCAAGCAAGCAAACCTGCCTCCTGCATATTGCAGATTGTTGCTAAGCCTTCCCCCACTCCTGAGGCTGCACTCCTCCCCGTACAATCCTGCCTCTGATTATATTGCTCACCAGACAAACAGAACAAGTGTGATGAGAGGACGCAACGCTGCCACACATCTCTTCTGCTCTTAAACCATGCAGTCAATATCCCCTGTTCTGTTTGTGCAACTGCCACTTGATCCAAGTACAAGTTCATTATGAGCACAATGAGATGATCTGGAACTTTCAGTCTTCATAAGGCCATCCGCAGTCTGTCATAATCCACATCGTTGAATGCCCTGGCATGTGAAGACTCTGTAAATGGATTTTGGGCTTTCACTGCTACCCATAGCCTTCTGCACGACGGGATTCACATGCATTTTTATATAACTTTCTCCTAACCCAAACAAGCATGCATTTGAGTAGTTTAATAATGCAGTCCCATTTAGTTGACTTAACATTGTAGTGATCTACAAATAAAAAGCATTTTGGATCCAAGTGTCAACAATATGTTTCAGAAAGTGGAAAAACCAATCATCAACGTTATATGGAAAAGAAAGAGACCAAAGACTGCAAGCATTACTGAAGAAGAGCAAGTTGGGAGAGCTCACACAACCTACTTACAACCGTGGTAATCTGGGGAACCTGAAGACACAGAACAATCCAACAGAATTAAGAACCTCAAAATAAATCCATTCACCTATAGACAGAGTACGGAAATGATCGAATAATATCATTAATGTCATGCAGGTGACATTCTGTTGAAGACCATTCCACAACGGTTGCAGCAGTGCATTGATAGGGAGCTGCAGGACATTCTAGCTGGATTCAGAAGAGGATGTGGAGGGAGGGATAGAATTACTGACCATCAGGTGGATATTGGCTAAAAGCAAAGCTCACTAGAGAGATGTTTACTTGTGTTTTATTGAGTGTGCACAGATTATTTACTGTGTGGATTATAACAATCTATAGATAATATTGAGAAGAATAGGAATTCCAGACCACTCAGTGAAGTTCATGTCAAATCTGTAAATGGACCAAGAAGTCTTTTAACACTGAACAAGGGAATACTGTTTAAAATCAGGAAGTATACATCAATCTGTATGCTGTCCAAATAATCCCAGGAGCTGGGCTGTTTGAAGAATTCAGGCATCAGGATTGAAGAAAGACTTATTAGCAACTTGTGGTACACAGATGAGACTGCCTTGCTTGTAGAAAGCCCAAAGGATTTGAAGCACTTGTTGATGCAAATCAGACTGCAGCTTTTGGTGTGGGTTTCAACTCAATGTAAAACAAACCTAAATCCTTATACCTTGGCCAATAGACAACGTGATGATAAATAGGCAGGAGAGTGAAGTTGTCAGGGATTTCGTCTTGCTTGGATCAGCAATCGATGCTCATGGAAACAGCAGCCAAGATATCAAAATGTCAATTACATTGAGAAAAAAAAAACAGTCTAAAAGATAGTCCACATTTCTTTCCATGTCAGTGACCTATCAGGGTCTGTAATTCTCTCTGTCCCTAATATAGTTCTCTGTGGTGGTGGAGTATGTGTGGGGGGTACAGGTGGGCAGGAGTGGGGACTTGCTGCTCTTGCATCCCCCTCCAATCTGGGGTGGGAAGTACAGTCATAGTAACATAGCAAAGAAATCTTGAGTCCTAGGCATGATATAGAAGGTAATAATTTTGAAACTATTTAAAGCTATAATAATTACATACAATTTGCCTTTTAAAAGGCAAGTGAAATTGTTGAAAATTATTTAAAAGTTCATTCTTAAATACAGATGAACACATTTGGGCTATGTACATTTCTCAATTAGATTTATCTGATTGTAACATTTTACTTTTCTCCAGCGTAAGTGAGCTGTTTGACCCAGTCATGGTGTTAAAAATAAAGCAGTCTTCTGTTCTTATCTGGCTCTTTTACTCACGTTGGGCAAGGTAACAACCTTGTTAATAGCATAATTTCTCACACTGAAATGATTTTTATGGCTGTTACTTATAAAGTTTTCTTGAGACTAAATAGACACAGAGTTCACCCATAACACTTGACTCAAATTCTCTATCTGCTTTTTTCCCCAGAATAACAACTAATGTTTTTCCTATAGTAGATAGTAAATGTCTGAATTGGTCCCATGGCTTCTCTACCCTACTAGTCTGCCAAATTTTGTTACGTTGCAATGTAAAAGCGATTTGGCAGATGTAATTAAAAGTAGCTAATCATTTGACTTGAAGGTAGGAATATTATTTTTGGTTGACCTAACCTGAGCATGTTAGGTTTCTCAGGTGGGAAATACCTCGGTTCTTGACTTTGCATGAGAAAGATTTCATATCGAAGCCTAGTTTGTGATCCAAGTAGGTTTTTTTTAAGGACAGAAGTTTCAGATTTTACAGTCATTGAACCTGGGCAACCTCAGAGAGCACACGGCACAGCCGAGAGGAAGCATGGCTCAGAGGAAGGTGGAGGAGCAGCTGGAAAGAGTAGCCTTCAGCTGGGAGGCATGGTTAAAAGCCCCCCCCCCCCATTGGCTGAATTAAGCCTACCTGGGCTAATTTGGGCCCACCCTGGTGTGCCACCTCCCAGGCTCGGGGCCTGAATTGGCGCATGCCTCTTAACCTTTACTGGCCTCCAACTTCCTGTAAAGGGGCCTGGGGTCTTGGTATGTAGAGGAACAACCCCTGGTCTCAAGCTATCTAACAAGCCTGGTAACAGCACAGTTTGTTTGTTTTTTTTCTGGCGAGTTATGGAAGGGAAAATCAGAGAGGCTCAAAGCATGAAAGGGATTTGTCATGTCAGAGGTTCTCCATAACCAAAGAGGAGGGGACCACAGGGCAAGGAGCTGAGGACAGTCTTCAAAAGTCAAGAGTGCTTCTTAATTAACAGCAGTTAGATAACACAGGGCTTCAGTCCCATCGCCACAAGGAACTGAATTCTGCCACTAACATGAATGAGTTTGGAGAGGATCTAGACTTTAGATTCTAGAGTTACACATGAGAACCCAACTGATGGGCATCTTGGTTTCAGTTTGAGCAGAGACGGCAGCCATGCGCCATTTCTGACCAATGGAATAGTGTCATGATACTTGGGTGTTGTTGAAGCTATTAGGTTTGTGGCAACGATTACCCTAGCCAGTCTTTCCTTCTACTACTATTGGTCTTCAGAGTTGCAGTGTTAGTGTCTCTCAGGAATAGTTTACTTTCCGTATTTATTGCCCTAGTCGCTGTCATTGGACAGAACCAAGGAACATTCTTCGTTTCCCTCGATTCGTTTCCTCTGCTCATTTCTTTTCCTCTGTTCCCCTTTAAAGTCCTAAGCCTCAGCTTATCGGTTCTGTTTCACTGCTGCTTAGAATAAGTTCCGACTTCTGAGGGGGAAAAGAACAGCCCATGACCTCTCCAAGTGTTAAGTATTATCACGCATAAAGTGTCCTGAGGGCATAGTTTTTCTGATCCTTACTTTACTGACAATTCTTAGTGATGTTTTTATTGTGCTATAGATTTTCTTCCGTTATCCATTGCAGTGAGCCTATGATTCCCATTTCACTTGTAGAGAAGAAGCAACAGCTTTGGGCATAGTTATCCCACAGGAGAGGGATGGGGACCCAGAACAGAGAAATGGGTGTGGGAAGGAGCTGAAAAGTGTTGCTAGTCCACAGGAACAAAGAGCTGTTGACCGTTGACCTATCACGCAACTCATGGACCCTCCTGCGTTGACACCAGTGAAATCTGTAAACATTCCAAAAAGGACGTAGCTATTTTGACCGCCTCACTTGAGAAAAAGCACAGGTGGTTATCAGTGTGTGATGGTTTCATTTTAAGCTCCTGAGTTTTATTTTCAGATCCTTTATCTAGTATTACTCTTGCATTTAGGGAAAAATAATTGAAATGGAAGAACGTTTTCTCTTTTTATTGTGCTATTGAAATAAATGACAAATACTGGTCCGTTGGAGAGGTTGTTTAAAAAAAATTAAGTTCGGGAGGCCTGTGGTGCAGTGATTAAGTAGTTCACTGCTAACCAAGAGGTCAGTGGCTTGAACCCACTACCCACTCTGTGAGAGAAAAGACTGGTGATTTGTTTCCATCATGATTTCAGCCTTGGAAACCCAATGGGAAGTTCTGCTCTGTGGTGTAGGATCACTATGAGTTGAGTGCTCCTCAGAGGCACTCAGTAATAGGACAGTAACTGGAACTGGTCAGGAGCTGAAAAGTTTCCATATTTGTTTTGAAGGGGCCCACAGTATTCTGGTCAGCTTGTTAGGCTTGCCATTATCTAGTAGAAAACACACATACACACACACACCTAATATATATGCACAACTATGTATTTTTCACCCATCCATTCCATCCTCCTATCTTCCTGGCTGCCTATATATTAACCTATTTGAGTGTATAACAGGCTGAGCAATTCAGTCAGGTTTCACATAGTTACTCATTCACATGTCTGAGTAGGAGAAGCTCTTATGCATGGCTGATCTAGGCTGTGCTATCTTTTATGTGACCAATTTCTTTGGAAACTGAAGAAAATTATCTAAATTGAACACAACGAAAACTTAGCAGCTACCATTTACTCAGACTTGCCAAAGTAATTTTGGTTTATTAAAATTTATTTATTTATTTAGGGAATGGATCTGTGTATATATAGGACTAAGTGTTGAAGTGGGTTTTCCCCCCTTTTTGCCTCAGAAAATTGTTCTAATGAATCACGGCAACCTCTCTCATTGGCTAGGCAATGTAAGTAAACACAGTGCAATGTAATGGTGTTGTCCAGTCAGTGTCCGCACACCTGGTGTTGGCTAGTTCTCTCTTTAAACGTCCTTAGAAAGCATGGTCTCCTTCTTTTCAGTTCCAGGTAAAGCAGTGTTCTCAACCTTCCCAATGCTGCAGCCCTTTAGTACATTCCTCATGGTGGCCCCCGACCATAAGATTGTTTTCGTTGCTACTTCATAGCTGACATTTTGCTATGGTTAGGAATCGGATGATCCCTGTGAAAGGGCCATTCGACTCCCAAAGGGGTCGCAACCCACAAGTTGAGAACTGCTGGATTAAAGGCTCTTAGTTTTTCTTTTTAGCTAACTTCACGAGGGAGCCCCAAAAAGTTTGTGGAAGAATCTCATTATCTTGTAATCCCATTTCTCCACAAACTTTTTTAAAAAAACATTTTATTAGGGGCTCATACAACTCTTATCACAATCCATACATATACATACATCAATTGTATAAAGCACACCTGCACATTCCCTGCCCCAATCATTCTCAAAGCATTTGCTCTCCACTTAAGCCCTTTGCATCAGGTCCTCTTTTTTTCCCCCTCCTTCCCCACTCCCCCCTCCCTCATATGCCCTTGGTAATTTATACATTGTTATTTTGTCATATCTTTCCCTACCCAGAGTCTCCCTTCCCCCCCTTCTCTGCCGTCCATCTCCCAGGGAGGAGGTCACATGTGGATCCTTGTAATCAGTTCCCCCTTTCCAATCCACTTACCCTCCACTCTCCCAGCATCACCCCTCACACCCTTAGTTCTGAAGGTATCATCCACCCTGGATTCCCTTTGCCTCCAGTCCCCATATGCACCAGTGTACAACCTCTGCCCTATCCAGCCTTGCAAGGTAGAATTCGGATCATGGTAGTTGTGGGGAGGAAGCATCCAGGATCTGGGGGAAAGCTACGTTCTTCATTGGTACTACCTCGCACCCTGACTAACCCATCTCCTCTCCTAAACCCTTCTATGAGGGGATCTCCAGTGGCTGACACTTGGGCCTTGGGTCTCCACTCTGCACTTCCCCCTTCATTCAATATGGTGTGTGTGTGTGTGTGTATATATATATATAGACATATATATATATATAGACATATATATATATATAGACATATATCTATTTTTTTTGCATGATGCCTTATACCTGGTCCCTTTGGCACCTCGTGATTGCACTGGCTGGTGTGCTTCTTCCATGTGGGCATTTTTGCTTCTGAGCTAGATGGCCGCTTGTTCACCTTCAAGCCTTTAAGACCCCAGGCACTATCTCTTTTGATAGCCGGGCACCATCAGCTTTCTTCGCCACATTTACTTATGCACCCATTTGTCTTCAGCGATCCTATCATTCTCCACAAATTTTTGAAGCCCCCTTGTACAGTCATAGTTCTTTCTATAAGACTTTGTGATCTGACTCTTTAAAAGTTTTTGTTTAATTCTCATATTTTAATAGAGTGTTCTGTCATGTTGAACTTTTTGTAAAGTCTTCAAGATAAAACATTTTCTAAAATCTGCCCTCACAACAGCCCACCTGGAGAAAATAAACACTTAAAGTATTACTTGGCATCTGCATTTTCCCTTCTACTTTCTCGCTTTCTTTTGCGGACAGCAAGTATTAACATTTATTAGTTCCATGTGTTGATACCAGAGTCACTTTTACGAGTTCAGCAATGGCATATGCCTGAGTCATTTTGTTTCCAGGCTACCCAGCTTTGTGTGAATCTGCTTACCGGGAGGAAATGATAAAAACTGCAGTGCATGCAAGGAGGCTTTAACTAGTTAATAAAAAATTGGAATGAAAAGATTGTGGAATGTTTTAAAGTGTATTTTTTGGAAGCCCTCTTATATAGTTCACATATTTTCCTTAAGGATGTATCTTCTGGGTGTCCTTTCTAGAGCAGTGAGTTGTAATCTTTTCTTTCGTTATTTAGTATTTCATGTTCATGTCAATTTGTCACATCTTAAAGGTCAGAGCATAATGTGCCAAATTTAACACTGAGTGACACCGAGAGATGCCAATTCTCCTGAGTGGGATCTATGGCTCATTTTATCTTCTTCAAATAAAATTGTTGTGTTTAACATGTCAGGTACAACGGTGGGGCGTGGGGAATCACACTTTTATTTTATTAGTTGGCATAAAACAACACAAAGTGAGAATCATTGCCCATTCAAGCCCAACCAAACCCATTGCTGTGATTCTGAGTCATCGCAGCATCCCTGTAGGACAGAGTAGAACTTCCCCATAGGGTGTCCAGGGTTGTAAATCTTGATGAAAGCCAGCTTCCCAGCTTTTTCTAGCAGAGCAGGTTCAAAATGTCAACCTTTTGTGGAACAGCTTGTGCGTTTAACCCCTTCCTCCACTTAAGGCCCTTCATTGCACATCCCCCTGTGAATATCATGCCTATCGTGGATTCTGACTTGGGAAGTCCTGTCGGGGAGCAGAACTGTTGAGAGAGCTTCTGGGGCTGGGCCTACGTGCCGAGCTGACTAGCTTACCTAGTTCTCTCTCAGTGACTGGTGGGTTCCAGTCTCTGCCTTTTTATCCACCGTACAACGTTTTACCCCCTGTGCCCCAGGGCACCATCATTGCACAGTAGTGAAGTATTTTCTCATTGTCAAGGGGACTATTGTGTACCTGAGCCAAATTGGCTGTGGAGGGACTGGAATGAATTAAAATGAGAACACAATTCTAACTGTTGAGAGCGCACTATCTCCAGGGTACTGTGCTGAGTCGTTTATATTTACTCTCTTTCAAATATCCATTTTCTGTAGTCTATACAGATTATATGACTATGATCTGAAAGGTGAGAACACCAAACCTGGCAGAAATTAAGTAATTTGCAACACAGTCATTTTGTTCAAAAAATAAAAGAGAACTTCAATTCAAACTTAAATCTGACCACAACTTGATGCTATTTCTGAGATCCCACCTCCTTCACCTTCCAGGTAGGATTAGCACATATTTATTGAACAAGGTAAGGTCTTGGAACTGCCCCAGGTCTTTCAGGCTTTGTTTGCTCTGCCTTCATAGGGAGCTGTTGCAAAGAGGCCTGTGAGGTGGTCTCTGCCTCTGTGGTCCTCACTGTAGCATGGCTTTCATGGCATGAGCCTCCCTTCATAGTGTGTGCTACCTGCACATACGTGCCAGCTAAATCCATCACCTGGCAGTCACCGCCCAACACTGCGTGGGAAACTGGGTGTATGAGAGAGCCATGTCTACACTATTCTCTAGTGGTAATCTTCCGGTGTGAAACTGGGCTTTGTCCTTCTCTTGCAGGACATGTGATTCTGTAGGAGGGTGGAAGCACTGTGCTAGGAGATGGAAAGTATTTTGATCGCCTGTAGAAGTGCTAATGCTCACCTGGCTTCCCTAAAATCACTTGGCTTGGAATTCTTGTCTTTCGATGTTAGGTACAAGTTGGGATTTCAGCATAAAACAGCAGATCTGATTTAAGTAGCAGACATATTTCTGTTTCATACGACAGGGATAGATGACATGTAATCCTTGGTAAATCTGCTGTTGAAAAAAGGAGCCCTTTGTTCAGGGGTCATTTGAAGAGGTGGTAATATATCCCTCATGTTCTTTTTATTGATTTATTTTTTCATGTCCTCTTTTGTTTCACACATTCCTTTCTGCTTAGATTCACCATGAAGTTCTTTGGTCTCATTAACACTCAGTGCTTTGTCCAAATTAATCTATTTCCTACTTTCTTGTTGGGACTTCTCAGTAAACCATTACACACCAAAACAAAATGACATTTTTCATTTGATTATAGGCTTTGGGCCTTTGAACAAAGTATTCATGCCCCCTTCCCTCCCTCCTCCTGCAGCCAACAACCAGAGAGTCAGGAACTCAGACAACATAGATTTGTGATCTTTTAGGGTAGGAAGGAAAGAAGATTCTTGAAAATAACCTTTTAAAATATCTGCTTTCTTTAAGCAATTTCCATCTTAAATAAGACTTGAGTGCTAAATTTATACCTGTACTTATTTGATGTAACTTTTTTCTTTTCTCAGCAAAGAACCTGAGACGGTTCTTTCAGACACATTTTTCACACATCGACTCTATTCAAAGCAGCAGCCTCGTGAAGGGCAAGTGCAGCCAAAAAAGAGCTGATGTTGGGCCTGAAGAGCTGACGATCTTGTTGAGAAGCCTAAAGGGTTTCTAGTTGTGTCAGGAGTTTGAAGTTCAAAGTAAAGTTAGGCTCCTGTGGGACTTAAAATACTTCCTGCACATTTTCTCCACTGACACTTTTTCGTCAACAGTGAGACTGAAAATCACTTCTAGACTAGTCAGATTCCTTTGACAGCGTATATTAGCCTGACTTAATATAAATTGAAAGAAGAAAAATAACCCTGGGGCCACTTAGGAAAAATATTCTCCTAGTTTGGTTGGCGTACTCTTATAGATTCTACTCGAAATGGTTAAGTTAAATTGCTTTCAAATCCTTGCAGGTTTCCAAAAAACAATATAACCCTTGTCATGGGTTGCACTAGAATTCATATACCATAGACTCATGGCCAGGAGGTGGGTTAGTGTGTCCTCATTCTTAGTAACAATCAGATGGATGCTTCAGCTCCCGTGTGCGATGGAGACAAGGTCCAATCAAAGCAATGGTTAGCAAGCGGTGGACCTCTGAAAAAGCATTAGGCATCCATCCGCCTTACAGTCCTGGCTTGCCTCCTTCTGGCTTCTTTTTGTTTGGGAGGGAGCGAGGCTTATGCACACCTGAGAGTGAAGAGAGCTGTTGTGGAGTACAGGAGTCCTGTTGGGCCCTTCACTCCTACGAAGAAGTGCAGACTTGGGGGCAGTTCTACCCTATTCTACAGAGTTTCTCTGACTCAATGACTGTGTGTATGGTTTTTGGTTTGTGTACTGAGAACAAAGAATAAATGGGCTATGAGGAGAGACCTATTGTCTCTTTCACTGTTGAGCTTAAAGGGATTAAAAAAGTGATAGTACTGTCATTGTTTCAGTCTGTAGCCACTCTTGATGCGAAACTTCCTATTACCCCACACTAATGATGTGTCAGAGACAAGGCTTAAGTTCCTAAGAACTGCTGCTTTTTTCTGAATTGCATAAGCAAAAAAAGAAGGAAAGATCTTTGCTTTTTCATGAGTTAATAGCCATTTTGTGAGAGCTGAAAAGAATGACAAGTTAATTCGTCATCATTATCAACCTCATCATCGGTGGTTTATTGATAGCAGCTGTGTGATTGACACTGGTTTGGAAAGAGGACAAGGGAAGTCCAAGAATCCTATAATCCAGCTGTGGCGATTTAATTATATGGATTTCAATTTAGTATAAATAAAATAAAAATCCTCACAGCCGGGCCAACAGATAACATAATAATAGACGACTGATGAGGTCAGGGATTTCATTTTGCGTGGATCCACAGTCAATGATTATGGAAGCAGGAGTCAAGAAATCCAAATACATATTGCACTGAGCAAATTCACTGCACAAGACCTCTCTGCAAAGTGTTGAAGAGCCAGGATGTCACTTTGAGGACTAAGGTCCACCTGAGCTAAGCCATGGGGTTTTCAGTCACCTCATATTTGGGTGAAAATTGGACTTTGAATCAGGAAGACTAAAGAAGAATCAGTGCATCTGAATTGTGGTGCTGGTGAAGAATACGGAAAATACCACGGACAGCCCAAAGAACAAGGAAATCTGTGTTGGAAGTTGTACAGCCAGAATGCTCCTTAAAAGGGAGGGTGGCATGTTTGTCTCACATTATCAGGATATGGTGTCTGGACATGTTATAGGAGAAACCAGTCTGTGGATAAGGACATCATGCTTGATAAAATGGAGGGCCAAAGATACAGCAGCAGACTCGCAGGGAAATGGACTGACACAGCGGCTGTAGCAGTGGGCGCAACCATCGCACAGGTTGTGAGGCTGGCAGTGTTACGCTCTACTGTATTAGAGTTGCTGTGAGTCAGAGCCACAGCCCCCCATATGTCCCGCAGGACTGTGCAGTATAGGCTCTTCCATGGCAGCTCTTTCAGAAGCTGATGGCCAGGCCTTGCTTTGAGCAAGTCTGGGGAGGACCTGACCCTCTAATCTTTTCGATTGGGTGCTGACTGCCTGAAACTGTTGTATTACCAAAAGTTTCCTTTAACCAAAGATTCAAATCCATGCCACTGATTTCCTTCTGCCTTCTAGTGACCCTGTAGGAAAGCCCTGTGGTGTTTTGAAGACTGTAAGAACCCTGGGCTGCTAAAAGGACAAGCTGATCAATCTTGCTTCTGAAGAGTACAGCCAAGGTGCCCCTCAGAGGCAAGGATGGCAAGGCTTCCTCTTAAATACTTTGGATATGTCAGGAAAGACTAGTCCTTGGAGAAGGACATCAGGCTTGGTAAAGTGGAAAGGCAATGAACAGGAGGAAGGCCCTCAAGGAGCTGGATCAACACCGTGGCTGTAATAGTGGGCTCAGCCGTGACAGCCAGTGTGAGGACTGGGCCGTGTTCCATTCTGCTGTGCATTGGGTCGCTATGGGATGGAACTCACCCGATAGCACCTAACAACAACAAATCCTTACAGAAGCAAACTGACGTGTTTTTTTCCCATGAGGCAGGCTGGTGGGTGTGAGGTTAGAATTTGAGTGCTTACACACGGAACCACCTCGGCTCCTTAGAGGGCCATTGGATGTGGCAAGTCCCATATGAACATCGGATGTGTCTGGTCTCATTGCTCATGAAACAGGTGTAAGAACTGAGTTACCCCGTGCAGAGTGTAGGCTTCCCAGGGCCACTGCTCATACTGCTTTGTGCTGTAAAATCTGGTTTCACACTAGAACAGGTGAGATTTCAAAACATACAGGTTCATGGGCTAAAGGCCAAAGATTCTGAGTGAATCCTCCAGCCACCACCCCCATCATACCTCCTGGGCGATTCCAGTAGTCAGGGGTCAGAACCATTGCCTTCTGCAGGTTGCGAGTATTTCTCATTACATGCAAAGGATACTCGGCCTTTAAAAGCAGGGTCGGGTCTGTGATACGCAGAGAGAGTGTGTGCTGTGCTCAGACATGTCCCTCTCGGTGAGCAGCTCAGTGCTGTCCTCTGAAGTCAATTCTGCTGGGGGGGAGGGGCACCTGTCCAAGTAGCTGGGATTGGGGCTGGCCCCTCAGGCCTCTGTACTGGTTCCCTGCTTCATGCTGGTATGTTGCATACCCATCTTGGAGTCGTGCTTGTATTTTGACTACCATGGACTTTGTTTTGATTTCCTTCAGCTTCAGCCTAAACTTTTATTTGAATAACTGATTATTCAACATTGGGCCCTGACCTTGTTTGGGCTTGTGGCATTGTACTTCTCCACCATCTCTTCCTACAAATGTAGTGAATTTTATTCCTCTCTGTGCCATCTGGTGAGGTCCATGTGTGTTGTTTCCGTTTATAATGTTTCGTAAGGCTTTGCAGATTTCGTTAAACTCACCACTGTCAAGTTGATTCCAGCTCACAGTGAGCCCACGGGATGGGCAGAACTGTCTCTGTGTGTGTTTACTAGACTCAAGCCTCCTCCTTCTCCCCAGACTTGGTTGGTGGTGTGGAACTGCTGACTTTGGATAATAGAATGCTATGGGTGACTTTTAAAATATTAATGATACTTGTTGTGCCTACCCAGACTTAAGGCACTCGTTTTTCTATGCATCATAATATCTGCCCCCCAAAAGCTGTATCTCTTTTACCTATAAAATACGCTTTAGGCCATGTTCAGGTGCTTGCGAGTAGCTTCAGACGCCTTCACTTGATTGATACTAACATGTTTCTACAGCTTTTCTCCTCATCACCCCTGCTCTTTCTTACAACACTTCCCATCTTAAGTTCAAAGCTATTTCTTTTCTTGTTCCTGAATGCTCTTTTCCACCGAAGAAATATTGGTGTGTTCAGTCTTGCTAATTCCAAAATTATCACTTGTGCTTTAGTGATTTCCTGTAACCACATCCTTCCTGATTGCTTTAAAAATGTCTCTCTCCTAATTAGTTGCCAATTAGCTATTTAGTCCATGATTTCCCTCCTCCTTTATACCTGCTTGGAACACTTGACTGCCTTTTCATTGTAGACAGCTTTTTAATTTTGTGATTTCACAATAACTCTTTCCATCGCTTTGTAGTTGTATGCTGTAGCATCATCTCCTTTTTCTGCCCTTCTCTTTTCCTTACCTCCTCCACCCACTGCACACACACCCTTCCTTTCTTCACCGTGTGATCTGGATTTTAACCCTTTGCAATAGAAGATGCATTATCATAATGCCATCTTCTGTTGCGCCAGTCATTTTGTTGTTTGAGAAACAGCAAAACAACTAGAACTTTTTTCATTAGAAATGTTTGAGGATGCTAATTAAATAAACTACCCTTCACTGTATAGAAGAACGAAGAAAGAAAATTTTAGTCTGTACTGCCTTACTTCTTAACCCCCCCCACCTGTACTGCCTTACTTAAGGAGCTCCGGTAGTGTAGTGGATATATGTTTAGCTGTTATCTCAAGGTCTCAAGTTCAAAACCACCAGCCACTGGGGATGGGGATGGGGATGGGGATGGGGATGGGGATGGTGTGTTGGGTGGGGAGGGGGGTGAGTAATAATGGGCTTTCTACTCTTGTAAAGAGTTACAGTCTCAGAAATCCACAAGGGCAGTTCTACCTTGTCCTATAGAGTCGCCATGAGTCCAAATTGACTTGATGGTCATGATTTGGTTTTTAGTTTTTACTACCGTGCTTTCAGTGGGAAAGGTACAAACAGATAATCATTTATGAAGAGTAAATAGTAAAACCAAGATGCCTGTGGAAGCCAACTTGTATGACTCTTATAATAAGAGACTTTGCTGGTGCTGAAGATTATGCAGAAGGACATTTTAGTTAAGGTAGTGTGTTAATCTGGGTTGACTAGAGAAACAAATCCAGGGAGATGCTCACATACGTGTAAGAAAGAGCTTTATATACAAGAGCAATTGAATGTTGAGAAAACATCCCAGCCCAGTCTAGATCAAGTCCCTAAGTCTGATATTAGCCCATATGTCCAATACCAAGTTATAAATTCCTCTTCAGACTCATGAAACACATGCAGTGACACCAAATGCAAGAAGATCACAGGCCAGTGGGTGGAAAGACTTGTGAATCCAGTGGCGGTAAAAGCATCTCAGCACAGGAGTGGGTCTCTACATGACTCCTCCAGCTGTAGGCTCTGGCTTCATCAGTGTAGCTCCATAAGGCTCATCACCATTAATGTCTCGCAAGGAATAAACGTGTGTCCTACTTCCAGGGAGCTATTTATCTCCTTAGCACCTCCCACTGAGGTCATCAAGCTATGACCTGCTTGACAGGCTACATTCCACCCCTTCACTCTTAATTCTCAGATTGACAACAGATTATGTAACTACCACAGGTAGGCGAATCATGCTAACTAAAAGGGAATGCACAACAGATCGTTGGCATAGCATCACAGCACAGGTGTATGTGTAGGTTCCGAGCAGGTTCTTTGTTCCAGTATGTGTTAATTAAGGAATCCAGATGGTTGACAGCTGTGCTAGATTTAGCTTGTTTTTGGGGCTTGGGGGATTGGCTGAAGAAGGAACAACGTAGAGGATGGCTTGTGGGCAGTTTTCCTGATCCAGGCAGTCCAGGAGAAAGACTGGGCTCTTGATTCTGCTGAACGAGTACTGTCTCAGAAACCCACAGGGACTCTCTGTGAGCCAACACTGACTTGATGGCAGTGAGTGAGTTTGATGAGTTGCCAAGCATACAGACGGAATAAGGATAGTGAGAGGAGGCAGTATGCCCTTGTTCTGTCCTCACAACCGTCTCTTGATCTATGTACAAGTTCCTCATGAGCACGAGGAAATGCTGTAGAATTCTCATTTTCCCCCAAGGTTATCCAGTGTTTTTTTATGGTCCACACAGTCAACTGTTTTTGCACACTCAATAAAATAATTTCAGTTTATATTCCATTAATTTCTGAAGCCTCGTTTTTGGCCAATGCTTTCAGTGCCGCTTGAACTTCTTCCTCAGCACCATTTGTTCTTGTTCAGGTGTTACCTCCTGAAAGGGTCTAATGTTGACTGGAATCTTGTCTTTCTTTCCTATCTTTGAAATGACCATCTGCTTTCATCATGATTAATGGTCTTGATGTTCTCCCACAACTAATCAATCAGGTCTTCTGCCATTCATGGTCAATTCATCAAATGGGTTAGATTCAAGATTGTATTTTTGGCTTTCATAGATATTCTTCAGCTTTATCCTGAACTTAGATATGAACAATTCATGATCTAGTCCACAATCAGCTCCTGGCCTTGGTTGAGCGGCTGCTATTGAGTTTTTCTGCCTTCTCTTCCCATAGAGTCAATTTTCATTTCTTTGTATTTTTTTCTGGAGACGTCGTGTGTATAGTCACCTTTTGGGTTTTTGAAAACAGGTATTTGCTAAGAAGTGGTTGGTCTTGGAAAATTCTGTCACGTGATCACCAGCTTTGTTGCTATCACCAAGTCCTTATTTTCCAAGTACTTTTCCTTCTTGGTTTCCAACTTTTGCATTCCAGTCACCAATAAATACCAATGCATCTTGATTGCATGTAGTGCGACTGAAGTTGCGGGTAGAATTCTTCCATTTTTTCCTCTCTAATTTTTGTGCTTGGTGCATACATTTGAATAATATTGTGTCAAGTGGATTTTCTTGAAGCTGTTTAGATATAATCCTGTCACAGACACTATTGTATCTCATGATTGTTTGGGTAATAGACGTTTTGACATGAATGCTGCACCATTCCTCTTGATTGTGTTATTCCCAGCATAGTAAATCATATGATTTTCTGATTCAAAATGGCGAATGCCAGTCTATTTCAGCTCACTAATGCCTAGGATCAATCTTTCTGCGTTTTATTTTTTACCACTTCCAATTATCGTAGGTTCACACTTAGCACAATGCAAGCTCTGATCATCAGAAGAATTTTGCAGCTGTTTCTCCTTACCGTGAGTCATTCTCCATCAGCAAGTGAAGAACCTGAGAGCTCCACTCCCACAGGCTGTAATCAACCTCTGTCACCATGTTTGACTCAGTGCCAAGACATCAGCTCCTCCTTGGTCACATTTCCAGTGAGACAACATAAATTAGCAATATGACAATATGTACCTGTTTTGCTGAGTGGAAAGTTGCATCTTCTAGGAGTTGAAAGGATTAAAACTTGCATGCATCCTGTAGCGACATCGTCCAGTGGTATTCTTGACTGAGCCTGTTACTCTGGGTGAAATATGGCACCAAGAACAAAGAAACACAAATGTGGAAAATCAAATACACT
Organism: Tenrec ecaudatus; assembly: GCF_050624435.1. Lineage (NCBI taxonomy): Eukaryota > Metazoa > Chordata > Mammalia > Afrosoricida > Tenrecidae > Tenrec > Tenrec ecaudatus. The sequence goes on from NC_134544.1 coordinate 43,843,426, forward strand.
CAAATTTACTAGCTGCCAACTTACAGAAAATTCTCTAAAGTCACATCAGCTCATCTTTCTCTTTTCTCCTTGTGAGGTTGTTGCTGAAATGATAATGGCCAAAAAAGGTGGTTTGTTTTTTCAAAAAGGAGATGTGTCTGTTTTATTTTCTCCAAAATTTGATAAGAAATGCATCAGCAGTAAGCTACCAGGTTTAGTATAAAAATATTTAAAGTTGAAAAAAAATATTTAAAGTTATTAACCAGTACACTTAGAAAGCCTTCATGTTATTTTTTAAAATGCGCTGAATGGAAACTTGACCTCTTTTGTGCCCTCCAGGCATGTCTAAATAATTCATATATACAGAAGCTACAATTATAAATAAATTTATCTACAAAAACCGGAGTGAATTTCGTTATCATGTGACCCACTCTCCGCATGCGTGCTCCCTGTCCTCTTGTGTAGCAGTCCCATCCTGTCGTCTGCACATTCACACAGGAATATATCTCGCCAATGACAATGTCAACTTCATAACTACAGGGACTAACTTTCATTTATATATTTGTCCACTTTCTCATAGCCCTTGCATAAAAGATAGGTACTTTGTGTATAAGTTATTTAGATCTGCCTAAATGAATTCAAGTAGTTATATAATATCTACCACTAAAGAGGGCAAGGATCAGTCAGCATGCTTTTAAAACAACATGAAGACAGTGTCTAAGAAGTACAGTGAAAGGACTAGCTTAAACTAGTAATAGCAAATAAACATTAAAGTGTCAAACTAGTACCTTGCAATCAGCTCTAAAACAAGTTTACAAATTAAGCATGGAATATGAACAAAGCTAAGAAACCAATGTTTAATATATTTTTTAAAACCAAAAAACATTTTATTGGGAACTAATACAGCTATCATATCATTCCATAATTTAATCACACCAAGCAATATATTGTACAGTTGCTAGCACAATGAGTTTCAAACATTCTCTTTCTTCGTGTACACCTTGACGTCAGCTCCCTTTTACCACTCCTCCCACACCCCACCACTATACTCACCCCAAACCAATAGTTTAAATGAAGGGTTATTGTTGATAGGTGCTGTCAATTGGGTCCAACTCAGAGCCACTTTGTACAGCAGAAATTAACACTGCTGGTCCTGTGCCATCCTCACGAGTGCTCTTATGCTCGAGCCCATTGTTGTAGCCATGGTGTCAGTCCAGTTGTCCAGGGCCTGCCTTCTGCTTTTTCACTGCCCCTCCACTTTACCAGGCATGATGTACTTCTTCACGGACTGGTTTGCCTTCACAACTTGTCCAAAGTATGTGAGAACAAGTCTCCCCGTTGTTTCTGCTAGGGAGCATTCTGGCTGTACTTCTTCCAAGACAGATTTGTTTGTCCTTTTGGCAGTCCATGATACCTAAGCCAGCAGGACGTTTGCCTGTAGGAATTGGGAGGTAAGGTTCAGGTAGGAAACAAAGACAGGAGAGGTTCCAGATGCATGCGGATGTAAGGTTGTAGACCCATTGGGATCAAGTCATGGGAGGGTGTGTGTGTGTGTGTGTCTAAAGTACTGAACCAAGGAATTTAGCTCTGATAAGACAACCATCGGACCATGGATGGCCTGTAAGCAGAGGAATAAGAGTGATATTATTTTGGTTTTGCTTTTAGTTACATTGTCTGTTGTTAGCACCATTTTCCCACAAACTTTTTGAAGCTCCCTTGTATGTATATTCTCTAAAGTAATATTTCATTTTGCTTGATGAAGATGAAGGTTTTTCACAAAGGAGTTTTAGGTTCCCGTTTAGTAATTTCCACACACGTTGCCCAGTGGTATTGATCACATTATTCAAAATGGATCAGTAGTCTCCTGATTTCTGCTGAGCTTGTTTTATCTGCAGTGCTTTATTATTTTTAAGTGATTTATCTAGCACTAACATTAAAATAATGTAAGAGTGAAAAACTGGAGAAGGAAAACTTAGCTAGAGCAAGTTCTCTGTGCAGCCTTATAGCAGCAGCCCCTAGAGCACAGGTGGTCCTTCACTGCCATCAAGTTCATTGCAATTCACCTGGACCCTGTAGGACAGGGTCTATCTGCCCCATTGCATCCTGAGACTGTAGCTCTTTACAGGAGGGGAAGCCTCTGTCTCCTGAGGAGCAGCTGGGGTTTCTAACTGCCGACCCAGTGTGTAGCTCACTATGCCACCATTTGCTCCTTAGAAAGTGCCAAATGAACTTGTGGTGCCTGAATGAATGCCTGGGACCACCCAGGTAGGAATGTATAGACCAGGGGTCCTGAAACTAAGGCCAGCGGGCCACATGTGGCCTGCCAACGACATTTATCCGGCCTGACGAGTGTTTTTGCCCCGTTTTGTTTTTACTTCAAAATAAGATATGTGCAGTGTGCATAGGAATTTGTTCATAGTTTTTTATTAAACTATAGTCCAACCCTCCAACAGGTCTGAGGGACAGTGAACTGGTCCCTGTTTAAAAAGTTTGAGAACACCTGGTATACAAAATAGAAGTCAAGAGTCAGAGCTCAGCAGTAGAAGTTAGCATGGATTTAGGAATTGCCTAAACTTAATTGACTCCCTGAGATGTATACAGGAATATAAATGATAGAGAAAGGTTATAAAGATTAAGGATGGAACCTTGATTAACGCTTAAAGAGTTACGGCTAATATAAAGGGGGGAAGCTGAGAAAACCTAACATAAGGGAACAAAGAGGTGAATCTGGATATTTATACATCTATTTTAATTGGCATACCCAAATATTTATTTGTCAATTATACTGGCACAGAAGCCACTGCAACATAATAGAGAGGTATCGGTTTGTGCGTGTCCAGATTATAAATATGTATGTTAAATTTTGAGATAGTTTATTTGTGAAAGCAGAGTAATGTTGAACGTTTCTTGAGTTCTAATTATACTTGTGTCAAAACTGATTTTTCCAGGCCTGCATCTCTCAAGGCTGAGGGGACCCAGGTCAACATGAGCGAGTAAAATGTGCTTGACACAGTGGATACATGTATGGATTGAGATAAGAGTTGTATGAGCCCCCAATAAAATTATTTTTAAGTATATTATATGAATTAATTTTTAATAGGTTCTCTACCAGTGGCTTCCCTTAGGGTATTTGAAATGATTATGATGTTTTATTTCTAGAATATTTGTGTGAAACACTTATTTTGTCTAAAACAAGCACCTGCTTCGCTTGTTTTTAAAAAGGAAGACAAACAGATACAATAAACAAGCTCCACAATCGACAGATTTTTTTACTTTATGACTTTGAGAATCACTTGACGGCTTTACTACACCAGCAGCGGTCTGATTTCACATTACATTTTCATTTTGATTAACTCAACTGCAATTGTTTCTTGGATGCGATGCCTCTTTAGAGTCCACAGTGGAATAAAATTAAAATAGTTTTTATGATCTAGCAATTTAGTTGCGGAAAATGACGTTTTCCCATTTTCCCTGAACGACACTGTAGTTTCCTGAATTCTGAGTTTCCTGCATTCACTCCCGTGGCTCTATTTACTGCCCCCTCCGGTCTCTCTTTCATAGGCCTGCTGGATTCATTTTTTAAAGCGGAGCTTTGGGCATTCTTATACACAAAACCTTTCATTGGATCCCCTTGCTTCCCTCTCCCTGAAGTCCAACTCATCTCTTACGCGTTCTCTGACTTTTCTTCTTGGTTGTCTCTGTTGGAACTTCCCGTCGCTTATGTAGCAATAGTTATACCCTGCAAATCCTGGTGGTGTAGTGAGTTGTGAATTGGGCTGCTAACCACAGGATTGGTGGTTCAAACCCACAAACCATTCTACAGGGGAAAGATGAGGCTTCCTGATGAACAGCCTTGAAAACCTGTGAGAACAGTTTAGTTTTGTCCTGTGGAGTTGTTATGAGTCTGAACCAACATGATGGCAGTGGGTTTGGTTTGCTTTAGCTTCCATTATACAAAATAACTTAGGCAAACTTCTCACCAAGGAGAATGTCAGCTTCTTGATGCAGGGACCAAACCTGATGTATAGTTTTGCCTACTCATCCATTATGTTGTATATAAAAGATAACAAATGAATGAATGAGTGAGGAATACTTTAAAATTACATACATACAAACTGCCCCTTTCCTCCCTCTGTGACTCATGATAACCCAAGCACAAGGGAATGAAATGCTGCTCCTTCCATTCCACTTGCATGTTGGATTGTGATTGCACCATTATGATCCATTGGGTTTCATGTGGTGGTTATGCATTACCAGTTGGGCTGCTATATGTAAGACCTAGAGTTCAAAACCGCCAGCTTCTCCACTGGAGAAAGGTAGGGTTTTCCACTTCTTTAAAGAGTTACAGGCAAGGGTCCTGAACAGCCTTACTACCAGACACAGATCATTGTAATCTTAATTATGCTGGATCCAATTTGATACTTAGTCAGCTGACCTGTTGATCCGACCTGAATTCCTTCTAGGTGAAAGTGTGTCTGTGTTCTATGACAAAACTTTCTTCCCTGGCTTTTTAAATATTAAGGGTGGTCTTTTCTTTCTTATTCATTAATTGTATTTTTAATCTTTATATTATTTTATCCTTTCCACTTTATTTTTCTATTGTTTCTATTGGGCTTCCCAGTTTGTGAAGCACAGAAAGAGTGGATGCATAGAGATAATAACTGATACAGAGGTTTATAGCGGATGTGTAGGGTAGAAGGCAGATTATAAGGAGGGTGAAGGGATTTCAGGAGTAAACAATGAAGGCAAGAGGTGGAAGGGAACACTAGAACTGATTATGATTACACAACTCATTTTAAAGGCAATTTAGCCATTTGGGAGGGAAAATGCTCTAAAATTGATTGTGGTAATGAACGATTGAATTATATGATATGTGGATTAGGTGCCAATAAAAATATGAAGGGAAAAAATGACAACCTGGTACCTATAGAGACAGCAAGTCGAATAAGGGTTCCTGGGGGACCGTCAGCAGGTGGTGGTAAAGCAGGGGTGATGTCAAGGAGCTCTAGAAGGAAGAGAATGGTTTGAAACTGATTGTGGTAGCAATTGTACAATACTGCTTGATGCAATTGAACTATGGAATCATACGATATCTATATTAGCTCCCCACAAAATGGTTTTTGAAGAGTCAGTCTCCTCGGAAACTCGTCCCTGTCCCGTAGGGTCACTATGAGTCAGCATTGGCTAGAGGGAAGTGAGTGAGTAGGCGAGTGAGTTATGTTTTAGAAGTAGATCACCAGGTCTTTCTTCCTTGTTTGTTTTATTCTGGAAGCTTCCCTGAAACCTGTCTAGCATCACAGCACCATGCAAACCTCTTCTGACAGCCAGGTGATAGCTATGCATGAGGCACATTCCTGAGGGCTCAAACCCAAAGCCCCATGGAAGATAAGAATTTGACCATGAACTTTCACTGCTCTCATTGGGTAGTTCTATTGTAATGGGTAAAGCATAAACCTTAACATCGCTATGATTTATTGTCTGCTTTGTGAGCCTGTGTGTTTAGACCAGTTCTTTTAACCTTCTGGAGCTTGATGTTTCTTACCTTAAAAAAAGAAAAATCTCTCAAAAAGGTAGTGTATTATATGTAATATGTCATACACAAGAGTAAGTCAGACATGTGGCTAACTAGGGCTGCAGTTCATACATGTATGGGTTTATTACAAACAAAAATGTGGTGTAAACATGTCTCTGAAATTAGTGGCTGGCTGCAGACAAATTCAGTAGTACGTCTGTCTAGTGTCATTAGTATACTACCCCCCCCCCAACCCCCAAAATCAGAATAGAGACTTCCAAGGGGATCTGGGGGAGATCAGTTAAATTCAAGGAAGAAAGGCCAGAAGGTTATATTGACTGGTTTTTGAAGTTGTAAAGGTGAAATCTTGGTACATTTTCTCAAAGGATGCATCAGATAATTGTGGCCTTTATATGAAGGTGTTTTCAGAAAATTTAAAACTGCATTTGTGAGAAAAAGGCCAGGATAGTCCCACTAAGGAATACTCACCCTATCATGAAATCCCAGCTCATTGTTTGAAGGTAGGGAGGGGTGGTCCTGTGAGAATTTTGTTGGGAGACCTTAGCTCATCTACCCTACAGCTCTTGTCTTGCCCCTTCAAACTTCTTTTTATTCCCCAAACCCAAAGAATATTTTAACAGAACATAATTTAAGTCACTGAGGGGTGCCAAAACTGCCCCTCAGATGTAGACTTTGTAGAATACAGAATTCATTGCAGAAGGGTTGAAGAGACGGAAAAACTGTTTTGAGAAGTATGTAAGCCTACATGAAGGGAATGTCAAGAAATGATGATTTCACATTTGATATTTTAGCTTAATAAAGTTGTCTATGATTTTGTAGCAATCCTTTTTAAAATTTACTCTAGTATCTAAAATATCTAATACAGTGCCTAAAAATACAACATAGGCATCCAGCAAATATCATTTTATTGTCATTGAGATAAACAGTGAGATACGAGGTATTTGAAAAATCTATTTGCAGAGAAATATACCTTTCTATAAAATTCTATGTGCATTGTCAACACGGTATGGATTACTTTTAATTTTTTAAATTGCTAATTCAAAGTGAAGTCTACTTCATAGAGTTTTCCCTCATGAAATGTTATTGCTGTGTTACTGTAGTAAGCGAATACGAATTCTAAGCCGCGTGTGATCATTATATTTTCTAGGAGAATGCATAGAAGGCCTGCGGGAGAACGATTACCTTCTGATTCATTCATGCCGTCAGTGGACGACCATCACTGCCCATAGTTTGGAGGAAGGTCACTATGTTATTGGGCCAAAGATAGAGATTCCGGTACATTATGCAGGTAAGGCTCTTTTCAAAGGGGCAAGTGAACTCAGAAAATAGAAGAGAACTAATGTTGTTTTGGGTTTTTTTTCTCCCTCCAGAATGGGAAAGGGCAATTAATTGACTATAAACTTGAGGCGCAATGATGTAGAAAATGAAGAATGCAACACTTTCATGTGTTTATTTTACTTGTCGTGCATTGAATTGTGTCTTCCAGCAATATGTGCCAACTTAGCCCTAATTCTCAGTGGTAGGCAGTTAAGCAATTTGGCCATTATAGAATGATGTAATCATCTCCCTTCATGCGATCTGAGGTGATCCATCAGCAATGGCCTTAGCATGGATGGAACCCCTTGCTCAGGTCACAGTCCTGATGCATGCAGAAGGAGCTTGTCTGGGGTGTAGCTTGCATCACCTTTCATCCCACAGGAGATGAAAGAGAATTGAGCCCCGAGTGGAGGATGACCTTTGGACCCAGGCTCTCTCCTGGACATTGGAGACATTCATGCCTTCTCACGTGGAGTTCACCAAGGAATATTGGATCCATAGATGGTGAAAGGAGAAAAGGGCCTTTCTCTAAACCAATATAGAAAGAAAACTTTTCCCTAGATACCTAAGCTGTCAGTTGGTCTGATGCAGTTAACCCCATCTACAATAGAAGGAAACATGGCCGAGCACCCCATAATCTGCACAATTATGATGTTCACACCTATGTTGCAGCCACTGTGCCAGCTGTTTGGAAGGTATATAGCATTTCCCTAGCTACCTGAACATGTTGGTAAATGATGTATTGTCTTGAACATATTTTCACCAACAGCCATTCATTGAGAAGGCAGCTAGCTTTATCTTCGAGGCCTCTCATAGTGTATTTATTAACCAGGCCACACGTTATAAATGTATATGAAACCTGGACATCAATATCACACCACTTTACATAAGATAACGCAATGTATATTAAAAGTGTACACATGCCAAACAGAATCAAGGGGGTTTTACCAGTCATTGGCGGGTTGGCTGTTTGGCAGACTAGAATGGACGGTTATGACAGTTCACCTGCTTTTTCTGCAGGTTTCCTTGTTGCGTTAGCAAGAGGCTGAGATGATCATTTTAAGGTTCAAATAGATGATGATTGATCATTTTGTTTTTGGGCTTCCTATATGAAAGGGCTCAAAAGGGTTCACGGAAAAATTCTCTTTTACTTTCATTTTCCCATGAACTTTAAAAATCTCCCTTCCTTTTAAGATAACATCAAGAAACCTGTTTCACAAATAAAGATTAGTTTAGTAATTAAACTGATCTTAAGGGAGATAAAAAATCCATAGGCTAACACATATATAAGAGGGTAATGTATTTTGATTCAAGTAAAATAGAGAGGGTAAGTCCCAGTAAAAGCATTCAGAAGCTTTAGCAGGATACATTCTGTTTTTCAAAGAATATGCGGTCTTCAAAAATTCATGGAATTTTTTGTTGTCTTTTCATTCAATTCCACATGAATTTTTGCAAGTCCGTTTCAAGGTTAGCCCTTGAAAGGGAGCAAAAAAGTACATTGTTGAGACCACAAATATCAGCTATGTCTCTAGCTGATGTGTGGTCAAATTTTAATTCGTACCAATGCCAACATCCATTGCCATTGAGTCTCTTCTGACGCATGCATATTCTGACCTCATACAGACAGAGTAAATGTTTCCAGAGGGGCTTTCCAGGCTGTAAATCTTATCTGGTGTAGACTGCATGTGTTTCTGCTATGCGGCGAGCAGCGGGACCTCGCATCTTATAGTTAGCCAAACAGCTTAAAGTTGTGCTACCCTGCTCCTTTAATTAGGAAGGGACTTTAATCATGTATTTTTACTAATTTGTCAGTATTTTATTTGGGTTGAGATTAAGCTCTTGCATTTTGAGGAGAATTAATAAACAATAATGCAAATACATTTAACTTACGAAGTCCGTTGGCTTTGTAATCAACAACTTTATTTGATTCCTGGTTCTGCCAGTTACTGTCTATATGACTGTGGGCAAGTTACCCAATCTTTTCAGATCATAATTTCCTCATCTATAAAATGAGGTTAATTACCTTGACTCTCTCATAAGGTAATTGTAAAAATTAAAAGAAATAATGTGAGGGACACACCTTTTGGGGTGCTTGCCACTTAAGTGCTCCATAAAGGTCAACAGTGGTGATTTGACAGTGATAGCAAGTAAATGTTTCTAAGGATTAAACTCTTTACTTTGCACAACTAATTGCAAGTTGAATTACTGACTCCCTACAGGATTACTTTGGCCATATTTTGTGGTCTTGTTTTGCAACTCTTTTTCTTTGAAATTGCAATAATAAAAAAGAAAAAAAGAAATTGCAATAATAGAATATATTGCCTTACACCATTGACCATGTTTTATCCTTTCGTAATGCTTTGCCACATGTGTTTTATCACTTATTAGAGAGAGAGAGACACACACATGTGTGTTAATCTGAACCATTTGAGATTGAGCAGTGTCATTGGTCCTATACTAGTCCATAAATTCCTCTTTAGATTCATGCAGCACATGCAATGATGCTGAATATGAAGGAAATCATAGGCTGGTGGGTGAAAAGTACTGTGGATCCAGTGGCAGTGGAAGCATCTCCAGGGTTCTGGCTGCCATCCGCGTGGCTCCATGTGGCTTTTCAACAGGAATGTGAAGCAGAGAGAGAGTGTGGCCCACCTCTCCAGAGAAAGAGAGCAAGTTCCCAGAATCCTCATGAGAAGGCCACGCCCACAAGGAGACGTCAATCAGGCTATGACCTGGGCGACAGGCTAGACTCCACCCTTAAATTCTTTTGTCAAGTTGGCATGAAATTGTGTAACTACCACAAGCAGCATGCACAGTACATCACTCCAATACTTCAGCCATAAATAAGAGCAATGGACATTTTAGACAAGTGGGGTCAAGATCCAGAAACGCTTCTTGGAAGAATTGTAACAGGAAATGAAATGTGAATTTACTAGTACAATCTTGAAGACAAAGCACAGTCGAAGCAATGGTTATCAAGAGGTAGAAATGGTCCAGGCAAAGCAAAAAAGCTAAGAGCAAATGTCATGGCAACAGAATTTTTTAATTTTAATGTGGAAGCATTTTGCTTGTTGATTTCTGGGGTGCCAGAGAATGAGAACCCGTGCTCATTAAGAGAGTGTGTTGATAAAGTTAGCCACAGCACTAGCAGGGGAACGCCTGGGAGAGCTTCCCTTAAGAATCCTTCTCTACCACAATACCCTTGCTCCTTCCACTCATCAAACAAGGGCGATTTTGTAAGAGTTTCTTTGGGAAATCATGAAACATACAACTTTACCTCTGGATTTTGCTCCTCCTGATATCTGTTTGCATCAGAACCTCTTCAAAAAGTCCCTAAAAGATACCCATTTTTCTTCATTTAATAATGTATTTGATTTGGATATTCCTAGAAAGATGACAAAATAGCTAAAAGAACTTGCTTTACTTTTGCTTTTGTTAATTATCGTGCTACTGTAAGGAAGAACTTTTTTTTGCCATGTATTTATTTGCTTACATACTTGCCAGTGTATATATAGACTTGTGAATTCTAATTTTATCTACTAGATTTAATACATTACTACTATTGCTGATTTTAATGTTCCATTAGGTACTAAGTGCCCATTTAGGTTTACACTGACATATATATCAAGAGAGAGGGGGAGAAAGAGAGAGGTTTGCTAGCCTCTCTTTGTGTGCGAGACCTTGTTTTTATTTGTTTTGGTTTTTTAACCATTTTATTGGTGGCTCGTACAACTCTTATCACAATCCATACATGCATCCACTGTCAGACCTTGTTTTGCATCGCAGGTGGCAGCCATTCATTCATTCAATCATTCCCATCAGTGTACGGTGCAGTCAGGCAGTATTCCTCCGTTGTGTCTGTAAAAGCCGTCTCTTGCACTGGTGCGGGGCTTCACCTCAGCCAATATTCACAACTCTCTTCAAGCATCTTCTGCAAATGAGTGTTTTTAAGAAATATGAGTCAGAGTGCTTTCCCTATATTCCACATTAGGGATTTTCATGTAATGCCTTACGTGAAAAGAAATAAGTTTAGAGAAAAGATAAAGGTAATTTGCAGCTCTTCTCAGAACCTTACTCTGAAACATGAGGGAAATTTTAAAAAAATAAAATGCACTGCCCTCAGATCCATTTCTTACTCATCGAGACCCTATTGGGTGGGGTAGAACAGCCCCCTGTGGGTTTCTGAGATTATAACTGTTTATGGGAGTAGAAAGCCTCATCTTTCTCCCAAGAAGTAGCTGGTGGGTTCAAACAGCTGACTTCAAGGTTAGCAACCCAACAGGTAACTACTACACAACCAGGGCACCTTGATGGGAGTAAAGAGATTTCTTATTCCAATTTCTGAAATCTGTATGTGTGTGGCTGCGAGTCGGGTGACAAAACTTGCCTCCTTCCAGCAAAAATAAGTTTCAAATTTGGGACAAAAGGAATCAAATAATTGATTCCAAAGGAAATAATATGTTCACTCAGCATCACATATTGTATTAACAACAGAAAAACCCTGAAAAAAATGGCCTCATCAGAAAACTGATTGCTGGTTTCCCACATGGTTTATTCAAAATGTGTCACAAACAAATATCAGCTCAACTCCCTCACTCTGCATTGCTATTAACAGGGCAGCGATTTACTAAACACGTAAATACAGAAGCCAGAAAGGAGTCTCTGCCTCCTGCCTATGTGGGACGTCTGCATTACTTCCCGGCCGACTATCTGACACTGCCGTTGCACTCTGCGTCAATAAGAGATAGGGTGGGGAAGGAAAAAACAACCAACAAACCAGCTAACACAACTTAATTATAGCCAAGAGTTTCCATAGAGGAATGATTTGAGCGTTCCCAATCCACATATATATTCATCAGATTTCCCGAGTCTCTGAAGCACAGAGTGCTGCTCAAACACCCCATTTAGTCACCACTGAAGCTGAAACCGCAACGTTCCTCCTTTGTGCTTCCCCTCGCAGGCCCGTCACCTAATTTTGTATTCATAATTTACATAATCTTTTTTAAAAATCATGTAAACGTTAAGTCCCACCTCTTGCATCTAACATATCATTATACCTCTTGGACGCCATGTTTCTAACCTACAAAGTGGAGATTTGCTGTGGAAATGTGGAGAGTACGGGCTCTCCCTGGATAAGTGACTGGACACCCCACAAGGCACACCTTATAAATGAAGGCTCCTCATTATCTCCTCTCTCTTAAAGCCAGTCCACCAACCAAGACATTACTCCCCCCCCCCCCCCCCCCCCGCAGAGACAAAGCTTTGTTAAACCAACTCGATGGGAATATGAGGAATCTGTAGGTATGCTCATGACCCACCTGTCTTAGAGATACTGTAATGGAATTCTGAGTCGGTTGATGAAATTGTCAGTTCTCCAGGGGCACGCCTGCTGTCGTCATGCATGAACAGATTGCTTCTACATAAGTCTCTGAGATAAACTCTAGCCACGTTTGGCATCTATTTTTAAATCCTCATCCTACAAATCCAGTGAATCTATAACGAGCTAAAATGATCTCAGGGCTCTCCCTCCAAGCTGAAATGTGGGCAGAAATAAGTGATACTTGAGCACGTGGTTGGGAAGAATCGCCTAGGTTGTTGGTAAGAACCTGGGCCTTATTCAGCAAGCACCTGAATTTATGTTGGCAGTGCCTGTTTTTAAGAACGTGGGATGTACAATGTGTCTCTCGGGCAAAATTTTAGTCACGTAGTATGTAACATAACCTTGAGTTGTAATTACGGAACAAAAGGAAACGTCGAAACAAGCTAATTTTATTCTCCTGGGTTGCGAGTTTCATTAGCATGAATCATCCATTTACCAAAGTAACTGTTAGTGTTGAACAACACTTTGAATATGTTCTCCATCCCATGGGAGAAAGTTTATGGGACAAAATGGAAATAACCAAACTTTCATTTCAAAAGTCCTAAGAACTAATATACGGGGGAACATATTGTCTCAGCCAATTTTACCACAAATAAATATTAAATAGCTACCAAATGGTATCTAATCTAATTCCTAAGTTTATAATGAAACCTTCAAGGAACAGTTAGCTTTAACTTTTAGAGGAAGCAGCAAGGTGGGTTTCATCATTGCCTGAATGTGCAGAAGGAGTACCTGAAGTTCAGACTTCTTAAGCATCTTATAAGATTGCAGTTAATGACAGTGACTTGAACTCAGGGTCCATGGCTTCCGAGCCTGTGCTGCTTCTCCTGCCCTCACCCCGGAAAAAACTCCCAGTTTCCTGAAATGTAACAGAGACATGAAAGGCATTCTACCCATGCTGTAGAAGAAAAATGATCAGCATGCTTTCAGAAAACTGAATGGAGCTTTTGCTTTTCTCTCATTGTAAACACACCTGTCTCCTTTAAACACAGACTTCACTCCCATCCCGAAAAGCAACCCTTCTACTCTGCTATGAGTCAGAATTGACTCGATGGCAGGGAGGTGTTTTGTTGTTGTCATTTGAGGGTTTTGTTGTTCGTTTGTTTGGTCTTCTTATATTCCAACTCTGTCCGATAAAGTAGATGAAGGATCCTGGACCCTTCGGGTTCACCAAAGTGTTGTGTCGGCAGCAACACTTGGTCATCTGCTGCCAAGGGGTCGCAGCCCTGAAAAAATAATGGAGCAATTCTGCACGATACACATGAAATCCCATGAGTGGGAACTGCTTTGGTGGCACGTCAGAACAAGATAACATAGTTTCCAGGTCAGATATAAGGCGGCTGGATCTTTCACGTATGGGTATTTATCTTGATATGTGAAAACCAGGATTACGAAACCCTAGAATTATTTAAGAATAACCAAGGAAATTTGAGTACAAATAACATTCATGATGAAATACCAGTGAATTTGTTTTTGTTAGTTAATAACAGTAAGAGTTACGAAGGACAGTACTCCTATATTTTTTATGCACACACTAAGTCAGTTAGAGAAGACATGTGATAATTTGTTATCTACTTCAGGAAAAACAAGCAGACCAAAGTAGGTGAAATATGGCAATACGTTAAACTTGTTAACCTTAGGTGAAAGATAGTTGGGTGTTCATTACACCCTTCTCTGCTTTGAGACTTTTTGCAATAAAACTGGGGGGTCAGGGCCTGGGTGGGGATTGACTCTGGCACAGCAAGCAGCAGCAAAGGTAATTGTATGGTAGAACTGTTCTTATCAAAACACCTCAGCTTCCAATCTTGAATCCTATTTACATTCCCAAAGGGTGTAAGTTCTGTAGTGCAAGTGCGCCATTCACAAGGGTCTTTTGTTCCCCTGTGAAGTGTCTGTGGAGGTGCACCCACAAAGGAACAGTTCTGTTGGCACAGTATGGTGGGGGCCGCTCTGCCAGTGGCTTCCTTTGGAGGCTTCATTGTTCACAGCCTTTGTAAGTGACTCTGGGCTGACCCAACTGGTGGTGAGGGTTTAAACACAAACTGGGGGAAAGGAAGAGATGTGTGTTAAGACTCGGAGGAAAAAGAATCAAGGCTATTTTTTTTCTTTGTCAAAGAACAGTTTTATGATAAGGGCAAATACAGTGGAAATTTATTGGTCCCGCACTCTATGGATTTCCTGGCGTGTTCTAGGAAAACTCACATTATGTATGTTCTAAAGCTTTCAAGATGCTTGATCGCTATTTTCACATTATACTTTATTCTCCCTTAGAATCTTTGCACGTCATTTACTGAAAACACCGATGGAAATTCTAGGTTCAAAACAAAACTTCCTGTAAACAACTAGGCACAGAAGAGGAATGACACATGCAAGCAGTTCTCAACTGTGGGTCGCGACCCCTTTGGGGATGGAACGACCCTTTCACAGGGGTCACCCATTTCATAACAGTAGCAAAATTACAATGATGAAGTAGCAACGAAAATCATTTTCTGGTTGGGGGATCACCACAACATGAAGGGTCATATGAAAGGGTCATGTCATGAGGAAGGTTGAGAACCACTAACATATGGAGTTTGAAGCTCGTGAGCTGCTGTTTTCAACATGTTTTTTACTGAGCTGTAGGCACTGAATGGAAAGCGGGTACTTGAAAAGGCAGTGCAAGTATAATTTAGCCTATGAGATAATGTGATTACTATCAGGTGGAAAGTTTGAACAAGCAGCCCGTGACCACACTGTTAATGGGGTGTTTATAGCTTGGGTGGGAATGTGTTTGCCTCACTCCATAACTTGATTTCCATATTGGATTTAAAACCGCTAAGAAGTAGAATGATGTTTTTAAGGGTGGCCCGTAAGCTTTTAGGAATTGACTGGGTTTATTCTTCTTTGCTGTGTGTAGATTCGCTTACACATAAGTTCCAAAGCTCATTGCTATGCTAGTAAACCTTCCTGGAGTCATCGCACTCCAGTTCTTAGGGTTGGAATCACTTGCCTTCATGAGTCATTATCTAGCAAAACTGTGTGCTGGCATTCTGTGAGATTACCAACCAATCCCGGCAGTTGCCTGGTGTCCTCGTACTCGGAAAAACGACGCACATCTTGCATGACCTGTGAACTTTTATGACATCTGGGATAAGTGGAGGGAGTTTTAGTAGGATGTGCATGATGGAGTAATTCCAACTTGTTAGGACGAGTGTATAAGAAGTCTTAGGATTCTCCCCTAATAGCAAATGAAGCTGATGATGGAATATGAGACAAGCAAAATAACAGCACTTTTATTCTCCTGACATTAGAAAATGTCTCTAGGTAAATTAAAGGTAGTAGGCACATATATATTTGGAAATATTCCATTTCTTCTTTCATGTCTTTAATATACCATAAATTTCATACCCAATGACGTCTGTTTTTCCTTACCGCCCCCCTCATACTATTTCATCATCCTGGTTTGTTCACTAATGAAACAAGTCACTTGTGTAGGGTTCCTGATCCTCTGTCTGCCTGGGGTCCTCCGCCTGCCCCCCTAATCCTCGTTGAATAGACCCTTTCCTCCCCATTCATCCTCAAGGAAGCCCCATGCCCACTCGGAACTTCAGAATGTGACCTTATTTGGAAATAAGCCTTTTGCATATGTCATCAGGTCATACAAATAAGGTCACACCAGACTAGGGTGGACCCTAATTCAATCATTGGTTTCTTAACAGTTTGAATTTCTGGTGCTGGTGAAGAATCTTGAAAGTACCACAGACTACCAAAAGACAAACAAATCTGTCTTGGAAGAAGTACAGCCAGAATCAGAATACTCCTTAGAGACAAAGGTGGGGAGACATCGTCTCACACACTTTAGACATGTGGTCAGGAGAGACCAGTCCCTGGATAAGGACATCATGCTTGGTGAAGTAGGGGAGCACCCTCAACAGATGGATCGATACAGTGGCTGCAACAATGGACTCAAACATAACTGTGAGGCTGGTGCAAGACTGGGCAGTATTTAGTTTCGTACGCAGGGTCGCTATGAGTCAGAACTGACTTGATGGCACCTAAGAACAATAAATAAGAGGGAAATTTAAACACAGGGGCAGAGAAGGAAATGCTGTGAGACACGGAGGCAGAGTTTGAGGTGCAGTGGACACAAACCAAGGAATGTCAAGGATTGTGGGCAACCAGCAGAAGTTAAGAAGAGGCAAGAAATGATGAGCCCTGAATCCTTCTGACAG
Source organism: Tenrec ecaudatus (assembly GCF_050624435.1). NCBI lineage: Eukaryota > Metazoa > Chordata > Mammalia > Afrosoricida > Tenrecidae > Tenrec > Tenrec ecaudatus. Next base: position 43,859,846 of record NC_134544.1, read on the forward strand.
CAAGGTCTGCTGACACTGAGAGTTGGCGTCTAGCCTCCCGACTTGTCAGAGGATGCACTTGTTATTTTAAGCCATCTGTTTGCGGTACTTTGTTAGGGAAGTCCTAAGAAAGATAACTCCCTACTGAAGTGCCTCTTTCTTTTCCAGCCACCTTCATCACTGCCTCACCTGGCTTATCTAGAGGCCCGCTTGACTTCCTTGCCTTTTCCATCCACTCTCCTGGACTGTTGCCAGGTTCCCCTCCCCTCGGTTTTGTTTTATCACAGGTCACAATTATTCAGAGGTGCTTCCTCTGCTCCTGCAGATTTTTGTCTTAACACTAGGGCCTAGAGCCAAGTAGATCTGTGTCTGTACTACCCAGGGACTTCACACAACTTCCCAAGAACCAGACTCGCTGCTATCGAGTCGATTCTGACTCACAGTGACCCTGTAGAACAAGGTAGACCTACCCCTGTAGGTTTCCGAGACTATAACTCTTTACCAGTGTAGAAAGCCTCTTTCTCCTGTGCAGCGGCTAGTGGTTTCAAACCGCTGACCTTGAGGTGGTTAGCTGCTCAAATGTCCCTACATTTTAGTCACCCCTAATTGTGAAAATCTACACTAATTCCTATAGAAACTTTTCTGAATCCTCCACTGTATTTAAATGGATCCTTCTTCTACTTCTGAAATCCTGTAACACTTTGTACTCAAATACTTTAACATTGCTCTTAATGGTTCCACTGTTAGAGGCCTCTGGGTGGCTGTGCTAACACCGCACGCAGGACAGACTTGAATAGTTTAGCAGACTCAATAAATACTTTTGACAGATTTTAAATAAGTCAAGTTGCAAGGATTTTTAGTTTGTTTCTTTTTAGTTTTAAGTTGGCTTGAAAAATGCCTAAAAACTCCCTGGAGGACACCTGTGGTCTTCTAACCCCTTGAGGCAGGAAGGAACATCTATAGTTGCCTATTTAACTTAATGGTGTGAAACTTTTGAATAGGAAGTGATGGACAGGATGAGAGGGAAACTGGGCTTTCAAGTGAACATAGAAGGAAAGGGGGTTCTAGGCTTAAAGCATGAATAGTTTGTGGGATAGAGTGGAAGGAGAATTTAGAAGGTAAGTATAGAAACCTAGTTTGTAGCAAGCAAAGGCAAAGAGATTTGAATTTCTGGATGAATGATGGATATGCCCTAAGGAGTCTCTCACAGTCAGTTTTAAGACTGGAGGGGAGGGGTCAGGTGCAGGGAATTAGAAGTAAGTAGGCAAAACTTGTGGTAGGAAAACCAGTTTGGAAGCTGTTAAACCTTTGGGAAGACGATGAAGCTATGAAGTTGGCCTGGGATGATGCTGATGAGGACAGAATAAAAGATCAATTAGTTTTTTTCTACTTGCTTTTATTGATGTATCTTGTGTCTAGATTTTAAGGGAATATTTTCTTTTCTTAAACTTCCAAGCCTCATGCATATATTTTTAATAGCTCTAATTTGTTTTTAATGTTTTCTTCATTGCTACAGAATTTTTTCTCTCTTTAAATAAATGTTGCCAATAATATATTATCATCAACAATTTCTCTAAAACTAGATTAAGAGAATAAAGTTTCAGATTTGTTTTGATTACTCCTCATTCCTCATGGACTCAGATGCGGGACCTCTAGGTTGGCAGGAATGTGTTTCTTCCTTTAGTGTCTCTTGTCTTCTAGATCACTTGAGGACAGAGTGCCACAGGTGAATGTATTTAGAGTAAGGATGCAGTGACGGGGCACAGGGGGCGTGATGGTGTGAGGAACAGTGGGGGTGGTGGCGGCAAATGATGCATACAAATCTCAGGCTCTAAAAGGTTGATAACCATAGTAATTAGAACATTTCACCTGTCCACTGCAACATGGCAGTTACTTGCTGCCTTTATCCAGTAGGAAGTCCGTCCTAGGTATCTGATACTGGGAAAGTACCATCAATTGAATAAAATAGAATTCTGGTCATATATTTTCAATAGTATGATAAATAAGTTCACCTGTAGCAAAGGGTATTCATAAAAGAGAATTTGTTATCAAAACGTCCACTTTTGTATTTGTCTCCAATTCCTAATAGCTGTGTTACTTCCGTGAGGAATTTAAAAAAAGAAAACTCCTAAAACAACCAAACAACTGTTTCCTTGTTTAAACATAGAACAAGTATTATTAATTGGGGTGATTTGACCCTTTCCTCCCCTGAGATATGGGGCCATGCTTGGAGATAGTTTTAGGTGTCATCGCTGGGGAACAGGAAGGGTGCTATATTAGACAGGGTTCTCTAGAGAAACAAAACCAGGAAACTTAGCACGTTATATATATTTATATAGATAGTTGCATACAACATAAGAAACAGCTAATTAGTCTATAGAGCCATACACATGGCTCAGTGCACCTCACTTCCGTGAGACAACTAATTCACTAACAGTCCTTCAAGTCTTGAGGACCGCCAGGTGCAACTCAAGGAAGCAGACAGCTGAGTCCTCTGTAGAGAAACTCAGGCAAAATGGCCACAGGCAGCAAACACCCAGGCAGTTCACCAATAGCCAGATGACAGGGTCCAATAGTCCCTATCTCAAGCAATGTATACTGTAATAGTGTGGCGAAGCAGATCTTAAAGGGACCTCAAACTATGGAGATACAGTCCACAGATTGGGTGTCCCACAGATAGTATAGGCCGTAAATTGAGGCAGGGAACCAGCTGAGGCAGCCTCACACTGGTCCAATCATTAAAGAGCAAGAGACAAGAAATGTGAGGCTCACCAAGCCATTTATCTCTCTATCCTTCAGTTAATCCCGTATGTGTTCATTGGCCAAGTTGTCACAAATAAACCTACCCCTCACAGGTGCTATGATAATCTAGTGATTGACACCTGGGTTGCTGATGGGCCTCATAAAGACCACAGCATAGAGTTACCGAGCCCCAAAACTCCAACAGTGTGGAGGGGAGGACTCTGACTTTGCCTCTTTATTTGTTCTTGGCAGTCAGTTTGATTTGCCACTACGTGACCAGAAATTCTCCCTTTGGGGACAGAGTCTACCAGACGGACATTATCTAGGTAAGTCAGTGTCAGAGTCAGAGATGATTTCTAAAATACAGCAAGCTGTCGCCCAGATTGAAAAAATATACCCAGGTTTTGAATCCACAGTGCTTTCTACATGCCTTGCATGAGACTGAAGCATCCATGTGAGTCCCAGTGGACAAACTGGGGGACAACAAAGAACTCCTCCCTGTGATGATTGGGTGGTATTTATCTCCCAGAACTGCCCCAGCTCCGTTACCTTCCTTGATATGAAGAACCGAGTGTATCTAGAAATGCCTAGAATAAACCGTTTAAGAGAATTAACATGGCATTGCCAACCTTTTCTAGTTCAACTGGCATTGTATATCTGCATATGATTCTCAAAATGCTGTTGGACTTTAGGATATTAATATGTGCTTATGTGTAAGGCTAAGTTTAAATTCCGCACTATTTCCCTGTCCCCCCAAAAGCAAAACACAATGTTTTTCTTCTACTAAAAATTACTTCTCCTTTCTAATATTTTAGCAACAGCCTTTACAATTTTTTCTAGCAACTGCATGTTGTTTTGTAGCATTAACTCAATTATGACTCATTGCCACCCTCTAGGACAGAGTAGAGCACTTTAGGGTTTCGTAGGCTGTAATCTTCATGGAAGCAGATGCCACTTCTTTCTCTCGTGGAACAGCTGGCCGATTTGAAACACTGACCACTTTGGTTATCTGTCAAGTGCTTTACCACTGCACCGCCAATCACATAGAGTCTAGTTCTAGGAAGGAGACAGATGGCATGGAGGGGATATTGATAACGGTCTCTAGATTCAGGTATTAATGGACTTACGTACTAGATGCTAAGCTGTGGGTAGAGGATGGGAAAGCAATTGGAAAGGAAGGGTTAGTGGCCATTAAGACTCAGAATCAGGAGTCAAGTACTCCTGAAGCATCTCCTGGGGATGTTATGCCATCACAGAAATCTACCCTTCCTGAAACTCCTTGAGTGGGACTAGTAGTGCAGCACTCAGCTGCTACCAAGATTGGAGCATCAAACTCCCCCAAAGGTTCCCTCAAAGCAAGCCCAGTCCATCTGCTTCTCAAAGGCCGCGGCCATGAAGATCCTATAGAGCAGTCGTAGTTCCTCTCTGCAGCACACGGGGTCCTCATGAGTTGAAATCAGTTCAGCTTGTTAAAGTCAGTTTGTTAAAGTCCTCTTCCAGCTGAGGAAACCGAGGCTTTGGGACCTTTGTCACGGCCTTGAAGACAACAGATGGCAACATTAAGGTTCATGCCCAGAGCAGTCCAACTTAGCAGCCTAGGAAGAACTCATGGCCAACCTGCCATCATGGCCAGATCACAAAGTTCTTGCTAGCCTCTGGTTTGGATTTTATCATAGGCAGTGAGGTTACTCTCATGGCACGATATTTGTCTTTTAGAGATAATCTTTTGGCAGAAGGTGGGGATAGCTTTTGGTGCCTATTGAGTTGAATAAGATGAAAGTAGCAAATAATAAGCCCCATTATTCCTTCAAGTGGATCAGAGAAGGCTATAAATGGGCAGGTTATATAGATGATGAACAGAAAGCTATATAATCTTAGGTCTGATGAAGAATTTTGATTAAAGGTGTATTCTTTCTGATTTTCCATCTCTCCTTTACATATAAATCTTCTGCTAGGCCAATAGACATATATCCTGTTCTTAGCTATTCTTACAGGGACAGCTCCCAAGTTTGAGGTCCTTTTTTGTCTATGCCCTTACTTGGAACTTTACACAGAAAGGTCCTTTCTATCTTCCCAAGGTCTGGACTTGGTAAAGAGCAGAGCTTCCATTGAGCAAAAACCCCGTGTCTGGATCAGCCCTATATCAGTAACCCAGAAAGCAGTGATAGAACTTAAAAATAGACATTTATGCTGAATGACAAATTCCTAGCTTATATGGTTTCATCTCACCTTAATCCTGTGCTCCTCCCCTAATACACACATTGCTGTCTCCTAACTAAGCCATCTTTGGGAAGCAAATGAAATCAGATGATAGACTTCGCAGCTGTCAGGTCAGTTCCCACCCTTCACAACCCTGTGAGCAATAGAACTCTGCGTGGTCCTGAGTCATCCCCAAAGCGGTTGCTGCATGTGAGACCATTATTGTAGCCACTATGACAACCCACCTTATTGAAGGTCTTCTGTTTTTTGCCGACTCTGCTTTACTAAGCATGATGTATGTCCTTTTCCGGGGCCTTGTCCCTCCTGATAACATGTTCAAAGTATGTTAGACAAAATCTCACCATCTTTCCTTCTAAGAAACATTCTGGTTGTACTTCTTCCAAGGCTGATTTGTTCCCTCACTAGCAGTCCATAGTATATTCAGCATTTTCCACCAACACTCTAATTCATGTACTCAATTCCTCTCTAGTCTGCCATGTTCACTGTCCAGCTTCCACTTGCATGTGAGGTCATTGAGAATACCCTGGCTTGGGTTAGTCCTTAGTCTTGAAAATGATGGTCACGCAATGCAAAATCCACTACAACACCAGAATTCTTTATTATATGAGATTTGGGACTTGAATTTTTTTTTCCAGTTCTTTCAGCTTAAGAAAATCTGAATGTGTTATTCCCTTTTGATTTTCAAACTCCTGGGTTTCCCCCACATTTTATTATCATACCTTACTTTCTCAAGTTACATTTTGTGATTTTCTTTTCAGCTTTTACTGAATTTATTGTATCCTTTATAGCTATTGTACACTGAAGTACATGTTTCAGATTCTTTTCTGTCGTCCATTTTGGTCTTTTTAAAGATATTTTTGCTTTCTTCATATGTGTAATTTTTTATATCATCCCACAACAACTCTGGTCTTTGATCTTCAGTGTTTAGTGTTCTTGAGATGGTCTCCAAATTCAAATTGGGATATACTCAAGGTCATATTTTGGTTCTTGAAGACATGTTTCAATTTTATTCAGCTTCAACATGAATTTGGCTATGAGCAATTGATGATCTGTTCCAGTGTGCCAGTGACCTTGTCTGATTAATGGCATTTAGCTTCTTCATCATCTCTTTCCACAGATATAAGCTATATAATTCATTTGTATTTCATATGGACAGGTCTGTATATATAGTTGGCCTTTTATGTTGCTAGAAATAGTATTAACAGTGAAGTAATTAGTCTTGCAAAATCCTATCATGCATTTTCCAGCCTTGTTTTCTATTATGAAGGTCATATTTGTCAACTATTGATATTTTCTCCTTGATTCTAATTTTCCCATTCCAATAGATTATTATCAGTACATCTCAATTGTATGTCTGATCAATTTCAGCCTGAAGAAGTCAGTAGAATTTTTCAATTTCTTCATCACTGTAGTGATTGGTCTGTCATTTGAAAAAATAGTTGTAGTGACTGGCCTTTCTTATATGTGTATAGAGATTATCCTGTAACAGACAGTATTGTACTTCAAGATTGATGTTGAAAATATTCATTTTGATGATGAATCTATCACATGGTGTTCCTGGAATTGTGAATGTCCAATTCGAAATGGTCAATATCAGTCTATTTCAGCTCACTGATGCCTATTTAAAATCAATGATTCTATCAACTCACTAATGTACCATTTCATTTTTGATGACTTCCAATTTTCCAAAACTCACATTTCTTACACTCCAATTTCCAATTACTAATGAATGTTTGCAGCTGTTTCTTCTTATTTCGAGTCATGCCCCATTAGCAAATAACGTTCCTGAAAGCTTTACTCCTTCCTAGTCATTAAAGTTGACTCTATTTGAGGAAGCAACTCTCCCCAGTCCTATTTAAGTGCCTTCCAATCCAGGGGACTTTGTATTTTGCTCATACTCAGTAAGGATTTCAGGGGCTGGCCCCTCAGAGATGGACTGTTGTTTTTTCTTCTTCCTAGATTGCCTTAGTTTGGAAGCTCTGCTGAAACCTGTACACCATGGACAGTCCTGCTGGGGTTTGTGGTACCAGTGGCATAGCTTCCAGTATCACAGCAACACCGATGGCACTACATTATGACAAACGGATAGATGAGTCGTGGTTACCTGTTGTAGGGACATTAAATTTTTTCTTCACCATTAATATTGTAGGGAGCTAGGCATTGTTTGCTTCTTGCAAAGTCCATGGGAGAAAGATGGGATTATCTTTGTAAATATTTATCAATATTCAAAGCTTCAGAAGCCAATTAATTATAGGATATTTAGGAGTCAGTATTGACTTGATGGCAATGAGTGTGTGTGTGTTTGTTTCATTGCAGTTCTGGTGAGTCCCCACATCATAAAAGTGAACCTTTAAGCTGGTGGCTATTTTGAGGGCTGTGCAATAGATACACTATACTGGTGGCCACTCACCCTTGGACCACTATCTTCACACTTTACCCAGTAGGCATATAATCCACACTGGTGCATCAGGCACTGTAGGCCTTGAATGACACCACCTGTTAGCCATCACAGTCTGTGTTCCACCTTGTGTCAGCCCCGTTCCTGGCAAAGACTGAAGTTCACTCTCTCTTTATGACTAAAATAAATAAATAGATAATAGATAGGTAGGGAAACACGCATAGCAACTATAGCAAAATATCATTGATCCAAGTAGCATTTGATCAAGATAAAGGGTCCTACTTGGGTCCCTCATAGTTTGTGATCCTTCCGAAAATTCCTCCCCAACTAGAGGAAGAACATTTTTCCAAAGTGACATCATGTACAGCTGATTCATTGCTTTGTTTCAACCTTTAGTAACAGATCCTATGTAAGTTTCTGCGTCTGTTTCATCATCTATAAAATGGAGATCATAATGCATGTAGCATATACTTGCTATGATGTGCTTACATGCAATTTGTTTATAAGACTATCTAGCATATGATAAGTAAGATGTAAGTATTCCCTCCTGCTGTTGCTATCATTATTTTCTAGATCATGCAGTAATATAAAAAAGGAAACGATTTTCAACACTGACAAAGTGAAAAATATTACTTCAGATTGTATGATAGTCTCCCTGGAAAAACCAAGAGAATCAGCTAAAAAATATTATAGCTAATATCAGAATAATGGTAAACTGAATGATCTCAAAGAATCAATAATGTTTCTTTGTATACTAAACTTAAATGGATAAGAAATACATGGTGTAAATCCTGGTTTCATATTTTTTGTGGAAGTCAAGAAAATATATCATCAGTGGCTACACCAAATGTAAATTGACTAATGCACCAGTCAAGAGACAAAGTATGGTAGAGTATATAAGAAAATGGATCACATCCATCTGCTACCTACCTGAGACGCAAAGGTAAAAATAAGCTACAAAATACAGCGAGAGAAAAAAAATACATCAAGCAAATACTAACCAAAACAGCAGGTATGGCAATGCAATCTCTGATAAACATGCTTACAGCAAAAAACAGCCTAAGAGGCATGCCTAAAAGATCCGTCTGTTAAGAAACATAAACATAATAAATATCTACTGTCCCAGTGAAAAAGCTTCAAAATACATACAACAAACTTTAACAAACTCCTCAATAATAGTAAGAGACTTTATGAACACTCAATTTGTAGAAGGCCATGGAGGGCAGTGGGAACCTGAAACCCATCTGCAGAGTATCTAGTCAGCCTGAGCTGTTGGCAGATACCCTCTACCCAAAGGTAAGAGTCCTGAACAGCCTTACTATCAGGCAGAGACCATTCAAATCTTGTTAATGCTGGATCAAACATGATACTTGACCAGTTGACCTCCCTCCCTGTAGACATGACCTGAAATTGCTCTGGGAGCAAGTATCTCTTGGTTGTTCCATGACAGAAATTTCTAACCTGGTTTTTTGAATGCTGATGAGGGGTCTTCTCCCTCTCAGGCGTTATTTCTATACTTTTTGGTCTTTATATTAGTATAGCCTTATCCCTACCACCATAGTGCAATTTGTTTTTCATTGTTTTCTGTTGGGTTTCCCAGCTGTGAAACGTGGGGATAAGGTATTATAGGAGATGCAGGGGTGGGCGACAGGGAGGGCAAGGGGATTTCCCAAATAAATAATGAAGGCATGAGGGGGGAGCACTCGGACTGATTGTGATTGCACAACTCACTTTAAAGGCAATATAACCATTGGGGGTGGGCGGGGGTGCCCTAATATATATGTGGTGGTGATTGTACAATTCCCCTTGATAATGATTGAGCAATTGAATTATTCAATTGTATCATATGTAAATTCTGTGCCAATAAAACTCTTGGGGGAAAACACTTCACTTTTGATTAAATACAGAACACAAGAAAAACTCAACAAAGATACAAATGATATAATCATTTATATAATATAATATAATCATCCATTTTGACCTCATAAACATAAGCAGAACACTCTGTGGAAACATAACACAGTATACACTTTTTTTCATGTAGTACACATAGATTCTTCTCCAGAAGCAACCATGTTAGTCCACAAAACAAGCATCAATAAATTTAAAGGCACAGAAGCAATATAAAGCATATTCACAAATCATAACACAACAAATTGACAAAACATTGAAACTGAATAACACCTTGTTTAAAAACTACTGGGAATAGAAGAAACAAAAAAATGAAGAAAAAAACTTGAATCTGATGAGACTGAACACACAACATACCTAAATCTTTGGAATGTAGCAAAATCCAATAAGTATACTGATTAAAAAAATAAAGCATTAGCTTAACCCCATAAGTTAACAAAATTTTAAAGTCCACAGTCACCAGAAGAAAGTAATTAACAAAGGTGATATCAGAAGTAAATGAAATAGAAACAAAGAGCCAATAACACTATAAAATTGCTTATTTGAAAGGATTAATAAAATCAGCAGACCGCTTGCCAAATTAACAAAGAAAAAGAGAGAGAAGGTATAAATAGTACAAGTAAGGAATGAAATGGGTGATGCTATAAAGGAGCCAAAAGAAATAATAAGGCCAAGAACTGATAGTACAAAGTACTATACCAAATTAGAAAACCTAGAATATGACAAATTTCTAGAAACACATGACCTACCTAAGAATGCCAACAAAAGAAAAGCCTTCACATGGATAGCTTCATTAGAGAATTCTCCCAAACATGCAGAGCTGCAAGTATATCAGAACATAAAAGCTCATTTGACAAAACAATCAACACCTTGACAAAAGTAAAACAAAGACACCACTAATGAAGGAATTATAAGCTAGTGTCCTTCGTGAATTAAGGAGGCTTCAATGCGGTCATGGAAAAATTGAACTAAAAGGTAATGGAATACTTATGAAATATTTATGTGAATTTTCAAGCCTCTTTATAAGCTATAACAACAAACCATTAATAAGTATGACAAACAGGGATTCATACCAGGCACACAAGGATGGTTCAGTATTTACAGTAGCCACCAAAAAAGACGAGTTAGGAATAAACCACATCAGGGGTTCAAAATCCTTACACAAAGAAAACTAAAACGACCACTTGAAACCAGAAGAGACCTACACAAATGCAAGAACTTACCATCCTCATAGATAGGAAGCCTTAACATTGTAAACATTTCAAAACCACTCAAAGCAATGTCCAGATATCATGTAATAGCAATCTGATTCCATTAACATTCATCAAAGAAATGGAAAAGCCAGATAGCAACTTTACATGAGTAACGCACTTTTGAAGAAGAATAAAATGTTAGATCCCACTCGTTGTGATCCCAAAGCCTTAACATACAGTCCCAGCCATCAAAACTACGTGGTAAAAATATAACAGATAAACTATAGAACAGAGCTGAAAAACCAGAAATAAATCCCTTCACTAATAGATAACGAATCTTTACCAAAGGACCAAAATCCCTTAGATGGGAAGGAGATTGTCTGTTTAACAGATCGTGCTGAAAAAATTGGATATCCATTTGTAGAAAAAATTTTAAAGATCCATATCTTTTTTTTTTCAGGTGTCATACTTATTTATTAGAATCCTCACAGTCTTCAACATTGCTTTTTTTTTCCCTTTTCATCATTTTTATTTTTTTATTTTTTTTTAATTTTTTTTTAACAATTTATTGGGGCTGATACAATTCTTTTCACAGTTCATACATATACATACATCAATTGTATAAAGCACATCTGTACAGTCTTTGCCCTAATCATTTTTTTTCTCTTTTCTTCTTTTACATTTTATTAGGGACTCAAACAACTCTTACCACAATCCATACATATACATACATCAATTGTATAAAGCACATCCATACATTCCCTGCCCCAATCATTCTCAAGGCATTTGCTATCCACTTAAGCCCCTTGCATCAGGTCCTCTTTTTTTTTTTTCCTCCCCCTCCCTCCCCTTTCCCCCCTCCCTCATATGCCCTTGGTAATTTATACCTCGTTATTTTGTCATATCTTGCCCTATCCGGAGTCTCCCTTCCCCCCTTCTCTGCTGTCCCTCTCCCAGGGAAGAGGTCACATGTGGCTCCTTGTAATCATTTCCCCCTTTCCAACCCACTCACCCTCCACTCTCCCAGCATCGTCCCTCACGCCCTTGGTCCTGAAGGTATCATCCACCCTGGATTCCCTGTACCTCCAGCCCTCATATGTACCAGTGTACAGCCTCTGTCCTATCCAGCCCTGCAAGGTAGAATTCGGATCATGGTAGTTGGGGGGAGGAAGCATCCAGGATCTGGGGGAAAGCTGTGTTCTTCATCGATACTACCTCACACCCTAATTAACCCATCTCCTCTCCTAAGCCCCTCTATGAGGGGATCTCCATTGGCCGACACTTGGGCCTTGGGTCTCCACTCTGCACTTCCCCCTTCATTTAATATAATATATATATATACACATACATATATACATATACACATATATACACATACATACACACACTTATATCTTTTTTTTTTTGCATGATGCCTTATATCTGGTCCCTTGGGCACCTCGAGATCGCACTGGCCGGTGTGCTTCTTCCATGTGGGCTTATTTGCTTCTGAGCGAGATGGCCGCTTGTTCACCTTCAAGCCTTTAAGACCCCAGACACTATCTCTTTTGATAGCCGGGCACCATCAGCTTTCTTCACCACATTTGCTTGTGCACCCATTTGTCTTCAGCGATCCTATCATGGAGGTGTGCAGTCAATGATATGATTTTTTGTTCTTTGATGCCTGGTAACTGATCCCTTTGGGACCACTCGATCACACAGGCTGGTGTGTTATTCCATGTGGACTTTGTTGCTTCTGAGCTAGATGGCCGCTTGTTTATCTTCAAGCCTTTAAGACCCCAGTCACTATCTCTTTTGATAGCCGGGCAACATCAGCTTTCTTCACCACATTTACTTGTTCACCCACTTTGGCTCCAGCCGTTGTGTCGGGAGAGTGAGCATCATAGAGTTCCAATTTAATAAAAGAAGGTATTCATGCATTGAGGGAGTGTTCGAGTAGAGGCCCAAGGTCCTTCCGCCACCTTAATACTTGACCTATAAATATAGACACAAAGAAAAGATCCATATCTTAAACCATATATAAAAACTAGCTCCAGGTTGACCTGGGATCTAAAATTCGAACTTAAAATTCCAGAGAACATAGAAGACAGTAATATTGGCAGCCTTAAGGACTCTCATTATTGCACGAGAGTTTACCAAACATGGTAGTAAAAGATAAGCTAGACATTCAGACCTTCTAAAAATTAAATGCTTAGGTACATCCAAAGAGTTTTCTAAAAGATGAAGAAGAGGGCCTATCTACTGGGAAAAAAGGTTTTGCAACAACAGATTAGGAAAGGCACTAGTTCCTAAAATTATGGAAAATTCTTAACACCCAGGGAGCAAAAAGACCAACAATTCAGCCATGTATATATATGCATGTATATGCAAAGGCCATGAATAGATTTCTCACCACAAAGAAATCCAGGCTACCAACAAATACATGAAGAGCTCTTGTAGTCTTGAATCGTAAAGCGATGCAAGTCAAAACAACGAGATGTCATCTCACCCTGGCAATAATGGCAACTATCAAAAATCTGAAAATAACCAAGTATTAGTGAGAGAATGAGGAGATTGGAGCTTTCAGACATTGCTGGTAGAACGAGAAAATGATAAACTCACTGTGGAAAACAATATAGTACTTCTTTAAATTGTTAGAAATACTTCTAAGAAAAAACAATAAATAAATGAATAGTTAAAAAAGAAAAATAAGAAATACTTCTTAGGTTTGAGCCCATTGCTGTAAGTGATCTAGGAATCCTAGTCTAGGTATATGTCCTATAGAAATAGAGCCATAATACATATATACATACATACATACACACACAGTTGTTCTTTTTTGAGCCCATTATTGTAGCTACTTTGTCAGTCCATCTCTTCAAGGGCTTTTTTTGTCTTTTCTTGTTTCTTTTGCAACTTTACCAAACATAGTATTCTTTTCTAGTGACTGGTCTTTCCTGACATGTCCAAAGTATGTGAGCCAAGTCTTGCAGTCCTTGCCTCTCAGAAACATTCAGTTGTACTTCTTCAAAGACAATGTTTATTCCTTTGTCAGTCCATGACTCTTTAAAGTTCTTCCCCAGCAACATAGTTCAAATGCATCCATGTTTCTTCAGTCTTCCTTCTTCAGTATGAACTTTCACATGCATATGAGGCAATTAAAAATACCATAGCTTGGGTAAAGTACACCTTAGTCCTCAAAGTAACATCCTTGATTTCAACACTTTAAAGAAATCGTTGTAGAACAGATTTGCCGAATGCAGCATGTCCTTTGATTCCTTGACTGCTGCTTCCATGAGCATTGATTTTGAATCAAAGAAAGGTGTAATCCTTGACAACTTTCAGCATCACAGCAAGGTGTAAGTCACCACAGCAGGACATACTGCCAGACAAGGATTGGATAACAATAAAAATTATTATAGAAACAATCCACTACCAATAGTAAGTGCATACATAGGCAGTTACATACTCTGGACAGTTGTGGGATAATGTGTGGGAACACACCCATGACTGTATATTGGATTGGCAGAGGATATTTCCACATACGTATTTGTATGTGCTGAATATATATCCAGGTATACAATAGAGCATACAGGGGACAGTGTTATGCAAACTTCTTAGTGATAACTAAACATCTTGAGGAACTGATTCACTGAGCTTGAGAAGTAGGTCTCTGAGGACATTTAGGTCAATTAGCATAATAGACCCCATCAAGAGAATAATCTAATTCCTACTTTGGTGAGTAGCAACAGGTGCCTTAAAAGCTTTCAATGACCTTTTAAGATACAACTATTGGACTCTTTCCATCCAAGGCAAAGAATAGTCAAGAGAATTTTAAAAAGAAATTCAACAAACAATTACTCCTATGATCGAATGGACCACATGTTCCACAGACTACAGCCTGACACTCAAAGAACTATATGATGCCTGGCTGCTACTGCTCTGTTCTGAATGGGATAGCAGCAGAAGGCCCTGGAGAGAGTGAGAACGAAATGTTGAAAATTAAAGATCATAGAGACCGGACTTACTGGTCTGGTGAAGACTGGTGGAGGGGTCATGGCAGAGACCATGACTCTCAGATACCCACTTGTGAAAGTCATTTTTCAGCTGAGCAGTCAACAGACCCATAAAGTAGACATTAATGCTAGTAACATGCTCCCCACAACAATCTACATCATGACCCCTGAAGGGCAGCATTTGCCCCAAAATAATGTGTAGAAGACAGAAAGCGGCGAGAAGGCAGGGCAGTGGTAATCAGACAGCCAGGGAGGAAATGGAAACAGTGCTGTTCTGTTGAAGGCCTTCCAACTGAAAACCAAACCAAGATCTGCCATTGAGGCAATCCTGACTCCTCGCAGCCCTTTTGCCCTGGGTAGAAATGCCCCCTGAGAGTTTCTGAGCGTTTCACTGTTGATGGGAATAGAAAGAAGTGCTCAAAATAAATGCATATAAATGGTTGAATGAGAGATTAATTTTATCTGTAAATTTTTACCCAAACCACAATAAACTGTTTTTTAAAAAGGGCAGAATGGCTCCTAGGCACCAATTTTAATAATAATTTTAGAGAAATAATTATGGGCAGCTAGAATGCACGTGTTCAGTTTTGGCGTTGTCACATTTGTGCCTTATTTTCAGGTAGGCTTTGCTTGGAAAGGTGTACTGTATTTTTTACACAACCTTGCATCCCCGCCATGGTATTATTTTTGTAGGTGTCAGATATGTGGACATTATGTACATGGGCATATCATTTGCGAAAGTATGATAATAATCTGAAGACTTGAAAAATCCAGTTGCTTCCACCATTTCTCTTTAGAGTCATCTTGAGAAAAATGTAGGGATGTGGAGAAGGGAGGGGGCTGGGTTTCTTTGTTTTTTTCAAACACTTCTTCCTTTGCACAAACTGTTAGGTCAGGCCCTGTCCAAAGAGGGGAAATGCTCTTTGCGTTCCACACCACTTACCCCTTGTTCAATGTGACGGAACTTAGAGGAAGGACGTGGACACCTCATTCTATTCTCAGTAGATTCAGCCAAGGAGAGTAAGAAGCAATGTTCTCTGCAGACAGGGCTCGTGCCCCAGGGTTCCCCTCCCTGAAGAACTCCTTGGTTGCCTGTGGCATACCTTGGGAATCCATTGTCATTGTGTCTCTGTCAGCTCCACGGCGTTCCTTCTCTCCACATGGAACCTCGTGCTACCCAAGTAAATACCATTTCCTTTTACTAAAATGCCCACAGTAGGTTGTGTTTGTATAAAGAAGAAATGCAATAGTCTTCCAAGTTGACACGACATCTTTATGTGTCCCCACCAGTGAGGGCATTTGACTATTTCATTTTCAATTCTCCAGTTAAAAATAAAAAATGAGGTGCTTGGCTTATTTCTGTATATAGAATTCTATTGATGTTTTTAAACCTCGCCACTGTGTACAGACGAGGCAGAGTGACCGATACAGGGAAGCATTGCAACTATGTTCCCGCTGATAACTGCTAGGAGAACTCCTTCTAGGCGGAGAAATTGGCAGGCAGAGCTGTGAGAGTAGGCGTAGGGATGAGGAAAGAGTGAATTGTAACCAAATAGAAACTTCCAGGGAGATGCTGTATACCTCAATTGAGAAAATGACACAACACTTGATATTCTACATTAGTGACCCTTGCCCTTTTTACTTCTCAGGTCTGTGCAGGTTATCTTTTCTGTGTAACAGCCCCATTTCCTGCTCCAGTGAGGCCAAGCCAGTGCTGGTCCGGTGGCCATTTGGCTGACTCTGCCAGTTTAACCAGTATTCCCAGCTTTGTTGACATTGCAACACCACACTAGTGTGCTTTGAATGCTGCTCCTTTATGTGGTTATAAGACAGAAAGGCAGGTGTGCAGAATTTTCACAGGGTGGGTCTCCCTCCCTGGTGACTCACAGGGTGGCACTCAGGGAGTAGTGTCAGTACCCCTTGGCTAAGAGGTGGCTCACGCTCAGAGGTGTAGCTGTTAGGGCTCTACTCTTAGCTGCTGGTTTAAAACTCCTGGACACATTCCAAGTAGGTAATTGCTGTCTGCCTTCTAAAAACCAATAGGATTGGGTGTGCCTGCTTCCTAGGGTGCCTGTGCTATGCTATGTTTCTCAGAAGTACGACTCAGATTTATTTTGGCAGGAGGTAGAGTGCGTCACCAGGAGCCCTGGCAGTACAGTCTTAAAAGCACTCTGCTCAAGGGTCTAAACTGCCAGCAACTCCATGAGAGGAAGGTGTGTCAGTGTGCGTCTGTGAAGAGTTACGGCCATGGAAACCCTATGGGCAGTTCTACTGTGTGCTCTCAGCTCCCTGCAAGCTGGAGTCAGCTGCACGGCAGTGGGTTAGTGTGCCTCTCCCCGAGCCTGAATGTAGGTGTGCAAGAGCTACTACGGACTCGACTGCCTTCTCTGTGTATGTCGGTGAATTACTCAAAGGCTGGCTAATGTATGAAGAGGGAGAATTCACTTTCTTAGTATAGATTATGGATATCCCTAATAATATTGTGGATAATAGATGTGTTTGGTGTGGGTATGTACCGTGCGCCATGCACATAGACATAGAAGAACATGCACACATAGAAGAACGTAGGAGAGGATAGTCACCACACTGTTCATGATGATTATCTCTAGACACGAGCTGACTTAAACCCAAACCTTCCTTCAGCCCTATTTTGTCAATGAACAGCTCTGCACTGAACACCTTACTGGACTCACTGTCTCAGCTCCTGAAGTCACATTTACTTAATAAGGCACTGTGCTCTGACTTTTACTCTGATAACCTTCCTGAAACAGCTCTTAAAAAGTTAGTACAGTCGACTTTCTACATCTCACGGACAGTTTCCCAACTTTACCTGGCCATAGCTATCTACTGCACTTGCAATTCGTGACCTACAGGCCTTGAGAACATCATACCTTGTTCCCATTTTTCCTCAGAGCTTTTCTTACCCTTGGGGTCCACCTGCCTCTTGGTACTCAGCGTTGCCCAAAGTTCCATCCTCAGTTCACTCTTCTTCCTCCTCTCATTTTCCTAGGGCGAGAGAAACTCTCCTGGTGTCAACTCTAGTTCTTGTGGCTACCTTCGAAGAAGAAGGCTTCAAAAAGTTCATGGAACATTTCCAGTATCTTTGCATTCTGTGTTCAAAACACTTTTTAAAGCCCCCTCACATTTCTAACCCATCTTTTCCCCTTATGTGGCAGAGCTATGAATCTGAATGGCTTGTCCCATGTGTTCAGGAGTATCCCACCCCACTCAGTACATCTCGGTGCAGGCTCACTGCCCACTCTTTGCCTGACTCTTCTTCCTGCATCCTGTTTGATGGTATCACCATCCAAGCCAGAAACCTGGGAGTCTTTCCATGACTTCATCCCCCACATCCTGTGATTAAAGACTCATTGGTTCTATCTCCCATGAATATCAAATGTGTCTTTAAAAAAAAACACCCAACAACATATTTTGCTGCCCCAATTCAAACCCCCTTCATTTTCCATTGGACCGCCTACAACAGCCTTTCAACTGCCTACAGTTTTGCTCCCTTCAAATTCCCCACCTACATAGTAACCAGAGAAGTCCACGGTATTTAAAAATCTATCCACTTAATGATTTAGGTTTAAATACTCTCAGATCTCCAGGCCAACTAGGTTTGTTCTATCTAAGTTTCTCAATATGACAAAACAAGGTGCTTCTCCACCTGGGCCCTACCTGCTTCTCCAGCTGACGCCATCACTGTGAAGATTTCTGCAGCACTTGGTGCAGCTCTTACATATAGCAGTGCCCTCATCAGAGTCCTTCTGTGGTCATGCTGAACTCTAGAGTTCTCCCTTCCAGCATTGCGTTGTGTTGAAAACGCTGAATGCAGATGAGAATCAGCATTGACTCTCACAAGGCAGAAACCAATCACATCCCCACTTTCCCACTTCTTCCTCCTTTCTAGCACCAATCAGCCACCCAGCGCTCGCTCACGCGTTCTCTCTCTCTCTCTGTCTGTCTGTCTGTCTGTCTGTCTCTTTCTCCTGAGCCACCTGTGCTTCCATCAGATCTTACACGTGAGAGGACACTCACTATCTTTGAGTTCTTTCACTCACGGGAGCATCACATGGAACTCCCAGAAGATGCTATACTAATGCCTGCTGGCTTTACTATAGTAAATGGATGCAAGTCAGGATCATTGCAGGGAAGAGATGCATGAGTGAGGTCTGTGGTGTGTCCCAGTGTGGTGCTGCCATGTCTCTGAAAGGACACAACGCCCTCCCTTCACAGACTGTGAAGCAGTCTGAACCTCCCAGTTCTGGGCTTTCATAGCCCTGCCTGTTCTGCTTGTTCAGGTTAGTCATTTTCTGAAGCTAGTTGATATCAGCCTCCAAGGTGAGTCTTTTCTGGTCTGACCAGATACCACTTGCCTTAACAAATCCTCAGGTGTGGTCTAAAAGTACCAGACCAAATCTCAGTAAAACCAAACTCACTGCCATTCAGTTGATTCTGACTCCGTGAGTTTCTGAGGCTAGAAATCTTTACAGAAATACTCAGCCTCAATTTTCGACCCCTAAGCAGAAACATTTGGACTGCTAACCTTGCAATACCTCCAGGACAATTAAAGCAATGTTTTAAATAAAGTCAAGGACAAAGACCACCTCACTTAGAGGAGTTCGTCCTTGACCACATCCCTTCTTTGATGGCTCCTTGATGTTTCTATAGCACTCTGGCTCTCTGACATGAGGTGCTTCCCCCAGTGGTTTCTTTAATGACCAGATACTCTGTGACATGACTTCTAAAAATAATGATCATGTTTTCATGATATGTGGGCTTGAAATAAATGCATTTGTACTAGGGATATCTAAAGGTATTGCTACTAAGGTTCCACATCATACATGCAAGTGTTGATTTTCTTTTTGAAAAGGTTATTTAAACATGTCTGTCATCAGTGGATAGCTGAAGACCATTGTCTAAGTAATTCACTTGTCTTAGTCTCATTAGAATATCTTCACACACACAAGGGTCTAGTGACAGAATGGTTTCCATGGAGACTTGCACGGCCAGTTACATAGAGATGTCAACCCAGAAGATGACGTAGAATGTTTCAGAGCCTGCCAAAAGTGGAGCTGGGTAGATTTTCTTGAAGGGTGAAAGACAACCATGGAGGCATACTGGAAGAATTTATAAGATAATGGAAAACTGCACAGATGACCCAAAGGCCAGGAGAGTTGTGCTGAGAATTCTTTTCTTTTGGTTGATGACAAATAGACCTGCCCATTCTTCTAGAATAGCCAGGGCCGTCTGACCAGTTTCACTGGGAAGTCTGCCCTCCTCTCCCTACAGCTCCAGTCACACTCCGTGGATGTCCTTTTGTCCCCCAAACTTATAGAGCACTTGGACATGTTCTGAGTGTGTAAAGGGTCCCAAACTGCTGTTTGATGAGGTATAAATGGAAGAGCTAGGCATTCCTAGGGGAAGGGTTATAGAGAGGGAAACACTGCCGTCAGAAGTGTCTAGACCTAGATGGGAGGACACATTGAGAAACAACAGTGTCATATATGTACATCTTTGTGTAATGAATGCTACTGTGCTTTTGGGGTAATACTTCTTTTTTTTTTAACCTACCGTATATACACAAGGGGACTTCAGAAAGTTCAAGGAAAGGGGGGATTAAAAGATAAGGGAGTTCCCCACACCTTTTGGAAGCGCCTTTGTATTTAAAAATTCACAAGAGAAGACATTGCCATCCAAATGCTTTCTGTGGCTGCTGAAAAGAGAAGGTTTCAGATTTTTTAAAAAGTTCAGCAAGGCTAATTTCTTACTCTCTTGGCTCTAAAACACACAATGTCTTTAACATATGCAGACTTTGAGTAATCTGGATCATAGCACACATTCCTATTACGAAAAGTCATTTCACAACTTTTTGAAAAGCACATGGACCTTGAAATGTGAACATGCAGTTGGAAGTAGTTTTGCCTGTTACTCTGTCACTCAGGATGTGTCTGATAACATGCAGTTGTGACAGTGTTCAGTGGCCCTCAGAGTGTATCTGTGGGAAAGGCAGTCCACTCAAAGTACCATCAGATGTTGGAGCTGCTTGGGGCCTCCTCTAATAGGGACAGTGGTGTATGTGTGCCATTCTGAACAAATGCAGACCAAGTGTCCACCTTCCGAAAGGACATTCAGTACACTTGCTCAGTGAAGTCATGCTTAAATATGTTCAAATGAAAATGCTAACCATTGCCTTTTGTTTTTAAGCTATTTTTTATTATCAGAAAACTATGTTTTCTGTATTTCTGATTAAAAAAGCAATATATTCTGTGTGTGTGACAGAGAGACAGAGAGAAAAAGAAAGAGAAGAGAGAAGAGA
Source organism: Tenrec ecaudatus (assembly GCF_050624435.1). Taxonomy (NCBI): domain Eukaryota; kingdom Metazoa; phylum Chordata; class Mammalia; order Afrosoricida; family Tenrecidae; genus Tenrec; species Tenrec ecaudatus. Next base: position 43,880,603 of record NC_134544.1, read on the forward strand.
GAAAAGAGAAGAGTCCATAAAAGAATAAGAAATAGTGGCCCAGAATTAGCTAAGACAGAAACTAAGGTTGTGAAGGGTCTTTATAAACTATCTATTTCTATTAGTTAGAACTAGTCATTTAACCATTTGGTCTTCTGCACCAGGATTTATGGAGACTTTATGACCTTAATGTATAAAAGATAGAGTGCCTGCCATCTAGAAGTGATAAATAAGGCAATGAGAACAGGAATTTAGAGCAGAAAAGGGAAATGGCATTTTTGTTACGTGAATAAATCTTGAGACTACTGTTTCACTTCTTGGTAGAATTTGTACTTGATATTCTATGAAGTTATTTGTTACCAACTGTAATCTCTTGCTAACTGGTAGGAAAATCTACAGATACACAGAAATTTGATAAAAATTTGAAATAACCAATAAGCTGAGTTTTGATCAGCCAAATCAGAAACCAGACCCACTGCCATCAACCCAGTCCCAACTCATCGCGACCGTATACAGGGATTCTGAGACTGTAGAACTCCACAGTCTCATCTTTCTCCTTACCCAACCAGCTGTCGGCATTTATTAAGCATGATTTTTTCATTTAGAGAACCAGTCATTGATAAGACATAACAAAAGAGAAGATAAGAGGACACAGTCTAGGTCCTCAAGGAGATAGCCTTGAAGTGGAGAAACAAGTTCCAACATAAGTCAACAATTCCTTGCCATTTCGAAGGGGAGGATGGAACAATAGCAAAGACTTCTTGGGAAAACAAGCTTCGTATTCTCGCTGGTGGAATTCAGAGAACAGCAGGAATCGGTACCCACTTTCCTCCCTTACATTCACTCACAGAAACTGGTACAAAGTGATGTCGCATTCAAAGACAACTTCTTCTTTCCATAGATCTGCATTTTCTCTTCCATTACCTTTCCCCAAGAACACGCTAAATTGGAACACAGACAAATGCTCTGGATCTAAGCATATGAAGGAAAAAAAAAAGATTGGAGGGCAAAAAGAAAGGATGAGCAGGGGTAGGAATGTACACGATGTCTTGGAGAAGCAAGTAGGTTAAGCAGTTTTCCTGGAGCAGGAGTTTAATTTAGGAGCCGTGCCGGTGCAGGAGCTACGCACTTCTCTGTTCACCAACAGACTAGCAGTTCAAACCCACCTGGCAATTCTTCCAGAAAAAGACCTTGCAACCTGCTCCCTTAAAGATTACTACCCAGCCCCTCTAGGGCAGTTCCGCTCTGTCACATGGGGTCATATGAGTCAGAAGTAGATGTGGTAGTAATAAAGAACTACTGGGTCTTAGTTTATGGTAGAGTATCTCAAACCAGTCCGTGACCCCACCTTTGTACATATAGGCAATTCACCCCATACCAATGACCTCGTTATCCATCCTTCAAGCCCCTCGCTAATGGTGCCTCCCGGGGGAAAAGGTAACTCTCTCCTATTTCCTCCCACAGATGATGTGTTTCTCTTCACACTTCCTTGTCACCTTGCACTCGGTGTAGAATCTCTATATGATGTGTGTCTCCCTCCATTGTTCAGGATTGAAATAGAGTTTTGTTCTTCATTCTTGTGTACCCTAGACCTAGAAGAGTACTTCACTTGGAAAGGCCCAATAAATACAATAAAATAAAATGGAATAAGTAAAATGTGGACTTTGCCATGGAAAACTCTTAAAACCTTTTTTAATGGTGCTTGTTTTGTTAAAGTAGTAAAGCTGAAGTACAAGAACTTTCTCAAAGGACTTTGTCTTCTGTCAGTCAATAGAATTTGGATCATCCTTAGATATTACAGAGTAAATATCTTAAGTGAAGGAAGAGACTTAGTGTGAGTCTTAGATGCAAAATAATCAGCATTAGACAGCAAGTTTATTACTTTTGAAATTACAGGAAGAAATATAATGGGTATAATTCCATATTTGTATGGACTGAGCAATGTTCTTCAACCAGTAACAAATTACTATCTGATGACATATTTTAAATATGTATGTTTGAAAAGAGTAGTAGGTCAGTTTTGTTTAGAAATAGACTTTTCTTGGCTGTGCAAAAAATAAATTTGTGTAATTCTTATATGTGTTCTGTGTGATGAATATGTGAATGTTAGTTTTACCTATAAATGGAGATTCAGTATAAAAATTCTAAAATTGGAATATCCTATTTTTATTGTTGATCTTTCTGTTTGACATAAATCAGTTTGAAATCTGACCATTTAAGATGCTAGATAAGATAAGGACATTAGTTCTATAAAATGGCTTTGGGGAATGGGGTCCAGGAGCTAGGAAAATGTGACAAAGATAATGGCATTACTTCAACAAAGAAATTCCTAACTTTGTCCGTGTAGCCTAGCATCAATAACAGCTCTCCAACCTCCCATTTTAAAATTAAGATGAAAGAACACTTAGTGTTCAGAAACCAAGTTTTTGTGATATGCAGGGGCGTAGCCTAAAATGCATGACCCTAAAATAATGAGCCAAATTATTCTTGGTTTCTCAATCATATATTTCACCTGCCGACAATAAAAATTACATTATGGAGGATTTAAATTCCACCCACTGGTTTTTCCAGAATATTTGTCAGAGTTTTTCAGCAACTCAGAGCTGCCAACCCAACTTTGGTATGTAGACCTCCCAGCTAGCCGGAAGCAAACAGAATTTAAATCGCTCTCTATTGCACCACTGCCAATAGACTCTGCTACTTCATTTGTGTTAATGATTTCAATCAGAGTTTATCTCCTGTTATAATGTGGTGGTTAGATTTTCTTGCTAACATGGACGAGGAAGATGATTAAAAAGTACATGGTCATAACTTTCTAGTCCACCAACAGTTTAGATGGTTGAATATAGATCTTGGTGAACAAGAATATTCCTCTATTATATGCAGGTCCCCTTCCCTTCTTATAAATAGGCAAATGTAATATATCTTAAATAATACTGAGGGACTCCTTGTACTTACATGTAAATAACTTTTGTATTCACTCATTCAATAAATAATTGTTGAGTGCTCTTCTGTGACAGGTCCTGTACTGGTGACCTTGGAAAAAGGAAATCATAGCCCTGGGAATGTACTTATTGCTACAATGCGGAGTTGAAAGGGGTACTATAGAGGGAAGCAGTTGTACATACTACGGGACCATTTAGAAAGGGTTCCTATCCAGAATGAGTGAGACATTGGTGGCTCAGTGATAGACTTAGCTCCTTCCATGTGGAAGGTCTTGGTGTGATTCCCAGCCAGTATATCTCACACACAACTGCCACCCATATGTTAGTAGAGGCAAGTGTGTTCTTTTGATCTTGGACACGGTTTAGAGGAACTTCCAGATTAAAACAGACTAGGAAAAAAGACCTAGCGATCTATTTCTAAACATCATCTATAGAAAACCCCGTGGGATCACAGCAGCCCAATCTCTAACCAATCATGGTTATGGTGCAAGCCTGGGCAGGATTCCACCGTGCTGTGGATGGTTTGCACAAAATGACTCCGTGAAGATACAAATCAATAGGCTTACAAAGAGGTTCCAAAGTCTGCTGTTGAGTGGATTCTTGACTAAGCAACTGTAATGAAGACTTTTAGTCTTGGAAACCTCGTGCCTCATGGCAGTTTGCCTCTGATATACTCCGGTCCTATAAGCTTTCTGTGAGGCTCAATAGTATCAGAGTATACAGCTCCAGTCACCAGAGCCAGGTGTTGCTCCAACAAAATGTATAGCCAATGAACTGTAATTCCAAGTCGAGAAATAAACCCTCATGTATATGGTTAGATGAATTTTTACAAGGGTGCTGAGTCCATTTGGTGGGAAAAGAAAAGTTTCTTCAACAGATGATTCTGGGAAAAAATGGATTTTCTTGCAGAAAATTGAAGCAGATTCCATACTTCACACCATACATAAAAACAAATTTAAAATAGATTAAGGGCCTGTCTTAGCTATCTAGTTCTTCTGTAACAGAAATATCACAAGTAGATTATTTTAATGAGTGTAAACTTACTCATTTACAATCTAGGAGGTTAGAAGTCCCAATTCAGGGCATCAGTTCCAGCTGACCAGCTCCCTCCAGGGGACGTTCTTGTCAGCAATCTTCCTCTGGGTCTAAGAGTTTCTCAATGCAGTGACCATGGATTCAAAGGAGGTGTTTCGCTTTTAGCTCTTCACCCTCTCTCTTCTCACTTCTCCATTTACCTCTTTGAAATCAAAGATGATGTACACCACACCCCAGGGAAACCTCCCTGACGTTGGTTCAGGGTTATGGCTTGTTTATAAGGGCGTTGCATCCCATCCCAGTCCCCTAACATCAGATCAGAGTTGATCGTATTAGATCATATCATGGGGAATGGCTACATCATTGCATAATGGCCACAGGGTACCACTTTTTAAATGTAGTACATGCATATAATGGCCAAATCATTGAAAACTATAGCCCAGTCAAGTTGATACATATTTGCGGGGGGTGGGGGCGTGGAGGCACAGTTCAATCAATTACAGGGTCTCAATGTGCAAACTAAACCCATAGAATTCTTAGAGGAACAGTCAGGGACAACACACTCAGACCTAGCTTTTAACAAGGGATTCTCTAATAGAAAAGCGACAACAGCAAATGTCTAAATATTACAATCTCATAAAAATTAAAAACTTGTTCATTAAAAAATATTTTATTTAAAAATGAAAAGATAGAAGTACTGATTAGGAGATTATCTTTGTGAACCATGTACCCCACAATAATCTAATAATATATGTATATGCTATTATATATGTGTTATTAAACATATAATTTTGACAGCTCTACCACACAAAAAAGAGAACCCAATCATAAAATGAGCAAGGACTTGAATAGACATTTCATCAAAAAAGGACATTCAAACATATGAAAAGATAATCAGCATAATTGGCTATTAGAGAGATACAAATCAAAACCACAAAGTGCTAGCCTTTCATTCCTATTGGAATGACTAAGATTGAAAAGTAGCAAAAATTGACACAAGGGTGTTGAGTAATTGGGAGCCTTACCCAATGCAGATGGGAATGCAAGAGGATGCAGACATTGTGGAAAACATTATGGTGGTTCACAAAAAGGTTGACTTTCCATACGGCCCAGCAATTTCATGTCTAGATTTAAACCCTAAAGACTTGAAAGCATAAACTTAGACTTCCGCACCATTGTTCATTTTGACACTATTCACACAGGCCCAAAGGTGGATACAAACTACACGCCCATCAACAGATGACTGAATGAGCAGAATATAGTCCATGCACACAATGGAATATTACTCAACCAGTACGGGAAATGAAGTCTTGATGTGTGCTACAGGAGTTTGAAGCCAGTATACGTAATGGGAATAAAGCCAATGGCAAAAGGACAACTATTTTGTGACATCACTTAATAAAATGAGAAAGGGTAAATATAGAAAACAAAGTTTACTCATAATTATCAGGGGAAAAAGGGTGAGTCAAAGGGGAACGCACAGTATTGGAAAAATTATATCAATTAAGGTTAGAGTAGCATACTGATAATTGTAATTACTATCGATAACTTGTATACCTGCAAAAATGGAATTGGTAAAAGTTAGTTATGAAACAGGTATATATACAACAAGAGGGACCCACCCCCTGCCACCTTATCCCACCCCACCTGACACCTCAAAAATAAAATTAGCTGTGGAGGCCGCTTACGTAGAACAAAACACTTCATGAGATTTGGTTGGTTGGTTGGAGGTTAAGAACCATGACTCTCTGGGACATTTCCAGTAAATTGGAATAATATCTGATTTAATTCTTCTGTTTTACCTCCTAATTCAAACTTATTGCTTGAGGTCTTAAAAGCTCACAAGCAGCCATCCAAGAAATAATTGGTATCTATTAACCGGGGAAAACAGAAGAAGGAGGACAGTTGGGAAGAGGAGAGAGGGAGAGGCTATAGAATAGGTGAGTCATTGTCTCCATGAACTATGTGCTTTACTCTGAGACCCAAAGAACCAGTTGGTACCTAGCTACCATCACTGACCATTTTGACCCAAGACTTCAGAGAAGAATTTCTAATCAAAAGGGAAGAAATACAGGACAGAATTTCTAACTCTTACTAAACTTTCTAGAGCTATTGAGGGCACATAAACTCTTGAAATATTAAAATGCAAATATTCCTTAAAGTCATCTTGAAACCAAGTAGTTTATCTTTACTAGCAAAATTCTGCCTTGAGCATTAAGAGCCACTAAAAAGACAACTCCATGCCAATGAGTTGATTCTGACTCATAACCACCTTGTAGGAGAGAATCTCACTGCCCTGGCGGGTTTCCAAGATTACGAAGGAGTACAAAGCCTCGTGTTTCTCCCAGGGGGTGACTGGTCATTTTGAACTGCTAATACTGTGGTTCACAGTCCAGTGGCATAATCCCAAACACGACCAGGCTCCTAAGAACTATGTACCTGGGACCAAATTGTCAACAGCCAGTGGACATCAAGGGCAGTAAATTTGTGTTAATGAAATAGGAAGAGCTCAGAAAAAGAGGGCATAAGTTATTGTACAACTTCAAGAAGTTAATCAACACAAAAAGGCACACAGCAAAATAAATAAAATGTAGAGGGGAAATGATTGCTTCAAGATCCCTCAGGTCGTATGAACAAGAAGTGAATGGGGACATAAGCCAAGACTGTTGTTGTTATGGGGAGGAGTGGGATGTGTTAAACTAGCTCAGGTTCTGGGGTTTTCTACAGTTGGTCCCCAAGTGTCCTGTTCCAACATGTGGCTGTTAGAAACCCTGTAGACCGTGCAGTAAGGACAGAGAGAGGAGGACCGCTCAGCTGGCTAAGCACACACTCTAGGCTTGCACTTCTTTCAATTGCATGTCAGAAATCTGCCATCTGTGAGAATTTTACTGTTTCCAAAAGAATCCTAAATAGGAGTTTCTTCCCACCGACCTAGAAGTGTTTCCATAATGTCAGTATTTCTGTTCATCCGAAGCCGAAGGGAAAGCTGATTGTGTGCAAACTGAACACAGTTCTTAGAACTTGCTCACTCTCCAAATCCAGGACAATGGAAAAGGACAAGTGGGGCTTGATCCTTCAAAGCAAACAAACAGAAATGGACACGTGACAGAGAAAGACAGTAAGAAATCCTCTGGCATAAAACATGGAAATGTCATCCTTCATCTCTTTAATTTTCAGATGTATGGTGCCAGGGTGTGTACGTGGTGTTAGTACTAAAAAAGAAAAAAACTATAGACATCTAAATAAACAGCAAACTCCCTAGAACATTCTCTCACTTGGCTTTGGGGGTCGAATCCTAGGGGTTACTGGCCAGGGAGAATTCCTCTAGAAGACTGGAGGATGCTTTGGAAACCTTACTCAAGGAAAAGGTCCTCTAGGTACTAAGAGTTGAGGTTCTTCTGGGAGCAAACTGCCTCCTCAGCTGATCACCTGTAGGAAAATGAAGCAGTCATGCCCTCTGAGCCTCCACGTGCAAGTGCATCCCTCATAAGTGAGAGCTGGTGTTACGGACTAGGAGCATCAGGTTTGTGAGGCTTGTCAGAAACAGGACAAGAGCAAACAACACCACAGCGGGTGGGGAGAGTCTTGCAAGAAACCCCATCCAGGAATCAGAAGAAACGATCTTTCATTTCCTGAAGGAGGATAGAGAATATGTATTAAGTAAAAATGAGACTTGTTCTTCAAAGAAGAACAAGCAGCTCTTTTCTGGGAAATTAAAAAGACTGCAAAGATGAGAGACCCGAGTGGACTGCTTAGATAAAGATGAGACACATTTCCAGGAAGTGAAAATGGTCAAGAGGAGAGCAGTATAAAATTGGAAAGAAGAAAAATTAGAAAATGTCTCTAGGGAGTAATCATAAAAGGAGTGGAGGGAGGAGATTGCTAAAATATTTTTTTTCTTTTTCTTGCTAAAATATTTTTTAAGAGAGAAAACGGATCAATTGCCTGATGGGTTTGACCACTTTGAGATGATTTTTAAAAGCAAAGTAATTGTGAAAGTAGGAAATTATTTACCCCCGGAGAGAAAATTTAACATTGAACAGGAGGGGATATTTGCTCTAGTTGGCTCCGCTTTGAACTGTAAACACTGAAAGTTGATTGTAACCCCAGCCCTGTTATAGAATCAAATTGGGGAAGTGGAATATGCGTGTAGGTGTTACAACAAACCTCCTCCAATAACAAAATCACTAAATATTATATATAATCCACACATGCTTAGAAATTTAGAGACAATATCAGAAGCCCCTGCCCAGTTAAAAGTGTGCACTTCTGGAAAGCAGGAATCCAAGGTTAGGAGGTGGGAGGGAGGGACTGCTGTTATTTGTTTGGTTTTTTGTGGGGAGTGGAGGGGTGTGGTTCGTTGTAAACTCTGTAGTTTCAGTGTTGCTTTCAGTCTGCAATGGACTAGGAAGAAAGACCTAGTGATCCACCATGTTAGCCTGGGCTGTTTAGGAAAGCAAAACTGAGATGATGCTTATATGTATATGCATCTAGAAAGAAGAGGTTGACGTGAAGAAGTAGGTCACACAGTTGTAGCAATAGATGATTCTAACTCAGTTTACGTCCATGGGTCAGATAGTAAGCTGGATGGAGGCTTCTCCTGATTTGTGCAGCTGCAGGGACTGGTGAAGCAGGAAGATCATAAGCTGGTGAATGCAAGGTCAATTGAATACAAGATCAGCCGTCTGTCGATGACTGATGGGATAGGCAGCCAATATGACTGGAGGTTGAGGAACCAGTTACAGGGTCTAGATCCGGCAGAAGTGAAACTTTCGCATGGAGTCTACATTAAAAGGACAAAGTCGCATGTCCGCCCATGCAGTCTTCTAATTGCATCAAGCTGTGACCCTAATCAAGGCAGTTGCATTCCACCACAGCTGCTGGCTGCTCATGGAGTTGTGTTGTGTTAAATCCCAGCACATTACTGCCCAAATACTGAGAGTCCTGGCTCAGCCAAGTTGAAACAAAACCCAACTATCACATTCTTGAATGGAAACTAGCCATTGAAAATTCTATGAATCACCACAGCCAGATCCACAAACAATTGTGGCCATGGCACAGGGACGGGCAGTATTTACCTCTGCTGTGTGTGTGTTTGGTGTGAGTTGGGTTCCTATTTCTCTGGCAGATTAACAAAAACAATGGTACCACCTGATTGTTATAACTGTGGGTGTGTTTTACTTTGAAAATATTAAGCTGGAGGCTTTAATATTTTTTTTAACCAAGTGCCCCCTCACCCTTGTCAAAATCCAATATCAGATAGAGCGTGACTGTTTTAATGTCAAGGACAGAACCACACAGCAAGGCATTGAGGGTGCACATTCATTCTATTCTTCTAATCAGGTCTGGCTTCATGGGCATCTCCCTGTGCAGTCACACAGCACCCTGGAGGCTGCTTTCCCCTATTTTAAATACTTAGTAAATTATGGACAGTAGGTCCCACATTTTCATTCTTCACTGGCCAGCAAATGACAGAAGCAGATCTGTTGCTAGTAGATATGCCGTTTGATTCTGGCCTGACTAAAGTTTTGGTTCCTGAACTTGACCCTGACCTCCTTGTGGCCCGTTTTTTATCACTATGCCGACACTGACATGGCCACAGAGGTTAGAGTAAACTGAAGTTCCTCCCCAAATAATTTGCAAGTCGTAGGGTACATGGCACCCCAGAAAATTATTCTGGGCCAGGGTAGAACTGCCCCTGTCAAATTGTATCTCTTAAATCTGTGCCCTTTGAAGGGAAGACACGTGGCACAGATAAGGATTATTATTACTACTGAACTGTGGACTAAGTTAGTAGCTTTTAGGAAAAAGAGTACCAGTCCTTCAAAGTGTGTAAGTGGAAAGCTAAACTGGCAGTACCATGTTGGGGAAGGAGGAGGATGAAATCACCACCCTGATTTGGATGTGTGTGCTGACCCTTTGGGCCTAAGGAGACCTACTAAACAGTGGTCACATGAGCTTCCAGCCTGACCCATACTGACAAGACCCTCGCACGTGACCTCCCTGTGATGAGCAGCCCATGGTCCGATAGCTTCTCCTCCAGGCTGGGCACTCACTGCAGTTTACGAGTCCTACCTGGGTTACTTCTCAGACCTGGGATGGGAAGCCCAGAGCATGGGGTGCTCTCCTTGCTCAGGCTGACTGAGAGCCTTTCTGCTGCTTATCTTTCCACCTCCGGGTGGCACTGCAAAGACCTCTCTGTGGAAGTGGGATAGCCATTAAACTCATAAGCAGTGGGTCAAGTGAGTGAGTCATCCTCATGGAGGCAGGGGACAGAGCAGAATAGACTGAGGGACGATGACTTGTCATCATCAAATGAGGGGGCAGGTTTTCTTGTGTGGTTGGTAAGTTGATTTTAAAGGAAGTTAACAAAGTGGAAGTTTTGAAATGTCTAGCACATAGGTTCTTCAACCTTACTTGGCCTATTACCCCCTTTTCAGGAAAAAAAAAATGACTCCAAAGACTCCGAGTCCCCGTGGCAACAGAAAAACATTGTGCTGTGGCCCACAATCCAAGATAAAGTGAAGGATTTGCTTTTGCTCATTGCTGTATCCTTCCACCCCTTGCCCCAAGGGGGGGGGGGCGGCGGTATCACCTCTTTGGGAAATACACCAAACTCCAACAAATGCACCACCCTTGGGTGGATTCTGACTCCTAGTGACCTAGTAGGAGAGGGTAGAACTGCCCTTGTGGGTTTCTGAGACCGTGACTCTTCATCGGAATACAAAGCTCCAGCATTCTCCTTGAACAGCTCATCTTGCAGGTAGTAGTCCTGGGCATAACCCACTGCCATAGAGCACTGAGAGTGTCATGGTCATTACTGCACCCGTCTTTCTCCCATGGTGGTTTAGAACTGCTGACCTTGGTGATACCAGCCCAACGTGTAAACACTAGGTCACCTGGGCTCCTCTGGAGACACAAGGGTGAGCAAAATAAAAGTCATCATGGAGCATAGGTTCAGGGAGGGAGGAAAAGTTCAAGGGGGTGTGAGAGTTTCATCAGAGGACATAGCTTAGATTGAATTGTGGAAAAGGCCCTTTGAGTAAATGACACGTAAAATAAGAGTGAAGGACAGAGTATTGTTAGCGAGGGGAACAAAGTGTTCTAGGAGGGCTTGAGGCAAAATCACTCTCACAGTAGGATGACACAATATTGAACTGCAAAAAAAAAAAAGGTGAGGTCAGGTAAGCCTGGACCAAAGGCTCCATTAAGACTTTTCATTCTAAAGTCACATGTGCCAAAAGAAGCTATTGATGGGTTTATGGGAGGGGCAGGTTTTAAACAATAAAACTGGAAATGCTAGTTCTTCAAATAGCCTTTTAATGATGGTTTCCCTGGGAGGTAGTATTTATACCTTCCTGGGAATATCTGACATAAGGATCAGATAAACCGAGCTTCTAACCCTGGCTCATTGGTAGTTGTATGGCCTGGAACACAGGGATAATTCCAGTGAGCCTCAGCTTTGTCACTGCGCAACACGCACCTAGTAGCCGGCATGCAGTAAGCTTAACACACATTGTTGATAGAATTACTGTAGTAGCTGTCACCATTCTCAGCCTTATGTTTGGATGATGTTACTGGTGATGTGTTTGAGGAGCGGTTCTCAACCTGTGGGTCGGGACCCCTTTGGGGTTCGAATGACCCTTTTACAGGGGTTGCCCAATTCATAACAGTAGCAAAATTACAGTTGTGAAATAGCAACAAAAATAGTTTGATGGTTGGGAAGTCACCCAAACACAAGGAACTGTATTAAAGGGTCATGGCATTTAAAAGGTTGAGAACCACTGTGTTTGAGGAATTCAAGCAAGTATAACTGGACAGAGAAGCAGCATAATAGGTAGACCACATGGCCATTAAGTATGAACGAGAAGAATAGGAAAATCTGCCCAAGAATCAGAGAAGAGCCCCCAAATGGCAGTTATTTCCTTTTCTTTGTAACCGGAGACCGAACAATACCCAAACATAATTTTACACCTCTTGCCAGCGATAGGCACTTTTATTTTGTGGAATTACACAGCTTTTATATAAGAAGGCAAATGTAGGCAATCAGTGTAAACGAATGGTCATCAGACATATTTGAAAAAAAAGCCTGATATATAATTATCCATGTATTTTGGATTGCTCATGTTCTGAAAAAAAATGTTGGGGTTTTTTTCTTTTTAAAAAAATCAGAACTTTCTGAAATAGGAAAAAATTGCTAATGTGACCTGCTTTATAGTGATTCATTCATTTTTCCCCTTTGCACCTTAAAACAAACCAGGAAGTCAGATCTTTATTGCCTACGATGAAAGCCGTTTCTGTAGAAATTCTGAATGAAAGACAAAGTGCTTCCCTGAAATGGCCAGGTTTGTTTAGAAAGTAATCATGACATGATTCAAGTAAGAGAATGTGGTTGTAAGAATGTTGCTCACAGCAACAAAGGGCACTTGTAGACACATTAATTTTCTAAAATAAGCCTTCCCTAGTAATAGGTTTTATGGAATTTTCCCGCTCACTGTACTGAGTGTTCTTTTTGTCAATGACTGTGTTGGCCTAAATAATACTCAATTTAATGGGTTTGTAACTTTCAGATTGCTTCTGTTTGCTTTTTTTTAAATGTCATTTCTTTTATGGGCTCTATTTTACCTATCAGTGTGCTTTGCTTTGTCCTTGCAGCTAATTTAAACCACACTTAAAGGTATCGAGGTATTGTGAAAAAAATCCTTACTTTTCACACATTTCTAAATAGCAAGATAAAATCATTTCCATTTTGTTACGTGGAAGGTTAGAAATGGAATCAATGTCAGTATAAAGGATGACCCTCAATATTGAGGATGGTGCAGGACCCGGGCAACATTTCCTTCTGTTGTATTTACAGGGTCGCTGCGAGCTGGAACCTGCTGGTAGAACCGACAGCAGCAACAATGCTGTCATTGTTGCTGAATTTCTTTGTTCACTTCAAGGTTTTTATGGTGAATTGGGTGAAAGCTTCCGAAGCAGGTCATCAGTTTTGCATTCATCATTCATCTCTGTTTTGTTTCATTGGTCGCAATCCCCTCAATATCGGTCCTATCACTTACCTCACTTCCTCCCTGTGTTTTCTGTCTTCATGCCTCCCTCTTTAACTCCTTGAACTGTGTCTGTGAGTAAATGTTGCCTTTTTGATCTCAAAGGGTTGACTATTGGAAGGTGTGTGGACTTCACTGGTGTTACCATTCCCCTTCTGGACCTGCCGGTTGTTTGGCTGAAAATTTAGGGAACGGGGTGAATCAGCTCCAGACTTGAAGGATGATGAGGGCCATAGCCTCACGGATCTTACCTGTTTCTCTCTGACCAGTAAGCTTGGTCTCTCTTATGATTTTGAGTTTTGTTCCACCCTTATCTCCAACTCTCTCCTGGACCTGTAGTTGACTCTCTAGTACTAACTGTTGTTTTGATAGAAACATGAGTATAAAGCTAATATCTTAACCACTTTCCTCTATTTTTTGTTTGCGGAAAATTTATAAATAGTTATATTAAGTAGGAATCCAGATAAAGTAGTCATGCAAAAATTTTGATCAGTTCCAAAGATAACAAGACCTTATTACAAAGGGGAATTTTATTAATTTGTCCAAAGATACAACTCTAGTAGCATTGTCCAATTCTTCATCGGAGACATATTTTTAAATACAGTATTTTATTTTGTTCTGTAGAAGTTTCCACAGCAAACTTGGTTCCCACTTGACGCTTTCGCTACAGATTGTTCAGAGATGTTATTTTCCCCAGTGTGTCGATGTTTTCTTTAATTGCATTCTGGTTATGTCATTTCTTAGGCTCTGGTTGCATTGCTTCCTTGCCTTATCTTCTTTACATTAGAATAATAGTTGATATTTTGGTCTCATGGAGATTTTTTTAAATGGGGGCAGCGAACTAATGAGTAATAACCTGTATTCCATATGCTAATCTATTATTTCACCAAAAACTGATCTTGGGAAAGTTCTCATTCATGGGTTTAGAGATTGTCTCTGGCCAGTAGTGTCAGTGAGCCCTCTGGTCTCAACTGGCCCAGTAAGTCTGGACTTCTAAGGACTTTCACTTTTGTTCTGTGTCTTTTTCCATATTCTGTTAGAGTCTCTCTATTGTGACCACGATTAGAATCGTCGGTAGTGGTGGCTGAGCAACATCTAGTTCTTCTGTCTCAGTTGAGCTGAGACTGTAGGTCATGTAAACTTTAGCTCCGTAGACTGATTTCTTCTCTGAGATTTTGGATTCCTTCTTTCTCTTTTATGCCTGAAGAATAGAGACAAATAATCATAGCTTAAATGGCTGGTTGAAAACTTTTAAGTCCTTACTGCACTAGGATACTGAAGTGGGAACTATCATGCCAAATGATGATTGAACCTAAAATCCTAAGTTTTCAACCACAGAAAATTAATCTTGCAAGGATTTTGGTTATGTCTGAGAAGCATCTGTAGCTGTGTCCTCTATGAATATAAATGCATACATCTACATATTTGCCTTACACAGATACATCTGATCTATCATAGACTTCTTATGTCAATAGTTTTTAAAATATACAGTGTGTGTTTTACATAGATGTAGATGTCTATATAATTACGTGTAACTACTCTGCCCTTTGGCAGCAGGGAGGGCACTTAAAACACCAAATCAGACATGAACATTTTAGCTACTTAACATTAATAATAATAACAAGACAATTTAATCTCAAATTATCCCACATCCCCTCCTCCCAATTCTCATTCAGTTAGTGGCCTAGAAAGATAATTGTGTATGTGGAATTTTCAGGAGCAGCCCATTGACTTACATCCTCTGTAGTCAAATGATCAAGTAAGTATTGGAACTACTTCTGCCGATTCCTCTTATTTTGTAATTTCTGGTTTCTCGCCGAATATCCACTTAAGTAGTTAGTTAAATGCAAAACATTGGGGAAAGGCCAAAAGAGGATTAGAGTTCTTGCTGCTGGTCTGCTGTATGATCTTGAACAATTCATTTGACCTCCCTGGACCAAGTTTAATCAGTGAGTGAATTGGACTCTTCATTTCTATAGTCTCCTGTATCTATCTTTGGATGATCAAAATGTCAGTCCAGCTTTTGTAGAACGTGTCCAGGGAGAATTTATACATTACCTGTCTACAAGATACAATGTGCTACTAAAATTTTTAGTCTACATTGCAGATAGGAAAGAAGCAAGTTTCCGTTTAGAGGTAGAGCTGGTGTCCCTTAGAAGTCATTTTGGACTCTTCCAGATGAAACTGCTAAGTTTCTAGCCAGAGCTATTCCTCTTTTGCTTTAACATTTACTCAATTGTGTAAAAAAGATTCATTGTGGCAAGCTCCAGGCACTTAGCTCTTACTGCCATCGAGTTGATTCCAACTCATAGTGATCCTAGAGGATAGGGTAGAACTGCCCCTCTGGGTTTTCGAGACTATAACTCTATAGTAGTAGAAAGCCTCATCTTTTATCTCATGGAGTGGCTGGTGGTTTCAAACTCCTGACTTGGTGGTTAGCAGCCCAATGCCCACTATGTCACCATGGCTCGCTAGGCAGTAAGATATAGTGCATTGTATAAGTCAGGTCTCTTAATCTCTTAAACTCACAGCTACATGTATTTTAATGCTTTCTCCCATGTTCATAATAAATTGTTAATGTTTAAAAGTACCCATGAAATCTATGAAACTCTTACATAATATTTCTGTTGTTTTGCTCCCTTTAGATTGTTCAATATTTTCAGCATTTAAATATAGGGGCAGGAAGTATATTTATGGAGGAAAAAAGGTACAGTCTATGGTACTTAATTAGCCTTTAATTTTTACTGTAACCTTGTAGTGCTAATGGATTTGTCAGTTTAGTTGATCAAGATGACTTACATCTCATGTATGTTATCTGTGGTTCCTTAGGCTCCACCCCATATCCATTGCCATCAAGTCAGTTTCAAGTAACAGCAACCCCATAGGACACATTTGGACTATCCTGTGGGGTTTCAAAGCTGTGATTTTTACCAAAGCACACTGCCACTTTTTTCTGTAGAGTAGTTGTTGGGTTTAAACCACTGATTTGGGGGCTAGTAGGTGAGCCCTGAACCACAGTGCCAACCAGGATCTTTTTGGCTTCACTAATATTCACAAATTGATTTCTTAACAGGCCAATATAGAATAACCATTATTTGTAGTCTCACTCATGTCTTTTTCTTTTCATCATTTTAATGGGGGCTCATACAACTCATCACAATCCATATTTACATTCATTATGTCAAGCACATTTGTACATACGTTGCCATTATCGTTTTCAAAGCATTTTCTTTCTACTTGAGCCCTTGGTGTCAGCTCCTCATTTTCCCCTCCCTCCCTCATGAACCCTTGATAATTTATAATTTTTTTTTCATTTCTTGCACTGTCCGATGTCTCCCTTTACCCCCTTGTCTGTTGTCCATCCCCCTGTTAGGGGGGTTTAGGTAGTTCGTTGTGATTGGTTTCCCCTTTCTCCCCCCACTTTCCCCTTACGCTCCTGGTATGGCTATATTCAATATTGGTCCTGAGGAGTTTATCTGTCCTGTATTCCCTGTGTTTTCAGCTCTTATCTGTACCCATGTATATGCTCTGGTCCAGCCAGATTTGTAAGGTAGAATTAGGGTCATGATAGTGGGTGGGAGCAAGCATTAAAGATTCAGAGGAAAGCTGTATGTTTCATCAGTGTTATACTACACCCTTAGTGGCCCATCTTCTCCCCACAACCCTTCTGTAAAGGAATGTCCAACTGCTTACAGATTGGCTTTGGACTTCCACTCTGCACTCCCCCCCCCATTCACATTATGATTTTTTGCTCTGGGTCTTTGATGCCTGATCCCATCAACACTTCATGAGCACACAGGCTGGTGTGCTTCTTCCATGTGGGCTTTGTTGCTTCTCAGCTAGATGGTCGCTTATTTATCTTCAAGCCTTTAAGAACCCAGACACTATATCTTTTGATAGCTGGGTACCATCAGCTTTCTTCACCACATTTTCTTATACGCCCATTTGTCTTCAGCCATCGTAGTCACTCATTTCTATCAGTTGACTTATTCAGAAAACAATTTTATAATCTAAGAAGCCCTGGTGGTGCAATGGGCTAAGCTTTGTGCTGCTAACCTCAAGGTCAGCAGGTCAAGCTCACCAGCTGCTCAGGAGAAACATGAGGGTAGGGAGTCTGCTCTGGAAACAAATTGTTGCCTTGGGAATCTGAACGAGCAATTTGGGACTCTACACGATAAATATGAGTTGGAATTTGGTTCAGTGGCAGGGAATCAATAGTAAAACAAAAAGTTTTGAAAGTTTTAGATCTTCTTTCCTTCTCTTCCTCTCCCATCTCCTTCTTGTACCTCTTCTTCAAGAAAGCTGAAAACAACAGGTGCTGGAGAAGATGTGGAGAGAGTAGGACTCTTACGTACTGCTGGTGGGCTTGTCAACACGTACAGCCATTGCAGAAAGTGATATGATGCTACATAAAATAACTGGGAACAGATATCCCATATGACTAGTAATACCTCTGCTGAATACATACCCCCAAAGAAGTAAGAGAGGCAACATAAACGGACATATGTTCCAGTGTTCATCACAGCACAGTTCACAATAGCAAGAAGCTGGAAACTGCCCAAATGCCCTTCAGTAGAAGAATGAGTAATGAAACTATTCATTCAAAATCATTCACACAACAGAATGTGCTATGTATTGCTAAAAAAAAATAAATGATGAAGCCATGAAACACCTCATGACATGGATAGACTTGGAAACCATTATGCTGAGCAAATTTAGGCAATCAGAAAAGGACAAATATTTTATGAAACCAGTACTCCGGTAACCACCAAGACAAATGAAGGCATCTGCCTCAGGTCATGCAATCTTCTACTCTGGTCTCCCAAGCAATGAGGAGGTATGCTTGCCCAATGTTCATTTTCTATATATCACACCCCTTATTTGTACATCTTAAAAACACTTTGACAGATGAAGCCTCCTTAGATGGGAAACAGTTTCTCCCATTTCAGGCAAAGTGTGGAGACCAGTCAGTTAGAGAAACAAATCCACAGAAACTCATGTATAAGACAGAGTTTTATATAAAGGTTAAGTGTGCATCAAGAAAACACCTACACCCAGTTCTGCCCAAGCCCACAAGTTCAACATTAACCCATATGTCCAACACCAGTCCACAAAATCCTCCTCCATCTGACAAAACAGATACAATGATGCTGACCGCAGGAGGAAAACCGAGTCAGTGAATGTGTAAGCATCTCAGCATTAGCAAGCGTCTCCATACGGCTGCTCCAGCACCCTGGGCTGCATCGGGGTAGGTCCATGTGGCTTCTCCTCAGGGATGTCTTTCAGGAAGTGAGCCTTGCCAGCTAAAGCAGGTAACTGACTAAGGCAGCTGCACCCTGGTCTGACCATCAGAAACAAGAGACCCGAGAACTAGAAAAGTTAGACTCACTGAGCCATTTATCCTTCTGCCCTTCAATTAGCCCCATATGTGTTTATCAGCTAGGTTGGCACTGTAAGCTAACTACCTCACTACCGTAAACATTGTTCTATGGTCACCCCAAATTAATAGAAACTCCTACAAAGGTGTTCAAAGAACCCTAATGGAAGTTCAAGGTCAGAAGGGGGCATGTCTATCTCAGAGAAGGTGATTTCACATCTGTTGGTGGGTAAACTAGAATGGGGAAACTTGCCATTTGAAAAAAAATTAACATTATTTATGTCGTCCCCAGTGGGAAAATATGCCGCGTACTGCGTACCTAACTGAGCACTTTTTTACCTACTTCCCGCCTAGCCCTTTGTGACCCAAGCACCATGCTGCAGGCAGTAGACAACCAGGACTTTAGTTCTTTTGAGGTGTACAACATAGGCCACACCAGAAGGATCCGATTCAGAAACCCCACTAATCAAACTGGATTTTACCGTAAACACACTTGTAGCAGATTAAAGGAATTGAAGTACGCCCTTTGACATGAGGGTGAAATGCCCTAGTATGGGAAAAAGCAGATGACTACTATCCCAGGGTTACAAATTTGGAAGTTATTGGACTGTAGTTCAGATCTCTTGCATTGAGGGTGCTCACTAAGTGACAACATAATGATACCATGTATCTTCTATTTTTATGCTCCTATTACTTTTTAATAACATATCTTAGTCTAGCAGGCATAGTTTTGCCGATATGACTGGGGGTTTTTTCAAGTTTTTCCCTATCTCCAACCCTCATTGTTTGAGTATAGAGTGTCTAAGTTTTTAATCCATACAAGTCAATAATCCATGTATTTTAGACTAAGAAACTGTCCTTACTCTCATTTTCTCAACAGCACTTTAAATTCTATACCATTGCCTAAATTAATGATACTATCAGTAAAATTATTACATGTCCCATGGGGATGATTTAAAAGGCTCCCCAATAAAAAGGTAATGATGTCTCTAAAGTAGACCAGGAAATATATAAACTATAGATACATCAATGGATTTTGAGCTTACACTTAATCATAGGCCTAAACAAAAATAATTTGCTTTTATGATGTGGTCCTCCTGTCCAACACTAGCCCTTATGAAGAAATCACTGAAGATATTAGCGCTAAATATAGTGAAGAAATCAGATGATGCCCAGCTCTGAGAAAGAATAGCACCTGGATCTTAAAGACTTGTCTTAAAACAAGCAGCTGTCTAGGTGAGCTATCAGCTAAGGCTATGTGGAGGAAGCACACTAGCCTGTGTGCTCCAAGGAGTATAAATAATAACATCCAAGGCCAGATGAGGAACTGTAGTAGAGCTGAAATTCTGAGTACCCAGTTTACAGAAGATTATGAATGACAGTGAAAGTCCAAAATACATTATCAGCATCCCCACATGGATGAAGCCTCCGGAGAATCACCCATGATCATTGATCAGGTATGAGAATAACCTTGCCAATAAAATGCACTGGAAATTGGGTTAATGCTGATGCATTTAGGTTAAAATTTAGCGCCTTATCATTTGTTTTCATTTTGACCCATTTCAATGGTATCTTGGGTTTATATCAAGAGAAACATGATGCGTTCTACTCCCATAAAGAGTTACAGTCTCAGAACCCAACAGGGTGAGTGCTACCCTGATGTAGGGTCACTATGAGTTGAAACTGACTGGATAGCAGTGAGTGTGGGATTTTGTTTTGTTTCTAGGGTTAGGGTATGGGAGACTGGGTTAAATGGGTATTGAACAATAATAAGAGTGGGGGAAATACTCTAAAATTGATTGTGTACTGACCCAGCACAGTAATTTTAACACAAACATCATTTACTATACATTTTTTGCAAACAGTGTAACCCCTGCATGAATAAGTCTCCTATGTACATTATGTATGTTGTATGTATGTTATTTATGTTATATGCAAACATGAAAACAGAAAGTTAATCTCCAATAGTAAAAATTTTTTTCATGGGGAAAAGTTGACTTAATAAGTGATCTTCTACAGCCATGCAACCATGCATCTGTAAATTGGTGACTGCTGCCTTTCTGATAAGACTGTGTCTGCAGCTGTTCATAAGATGATGTTGGGGAGGGATAGAAAATTGTTGATTGTTTTATCATTTAGACGGATAGACTCTGAAATCACTTTTTAATCATTTCAATTTTTATTTATAATATTCTTCCATATAAGTCTTGGCACTATGGACATAACTCCGTTACACAGAAAGTCAGGGTTTTTTTTAAGTGCCTATAATCCCATAAATCTGCAGATCCAGCAGCTGTGTACCTTTGCTGAACAAAAAATTTTATTTTACAGGCACTACTTTAGGCCCTGGAAACTTATATTTTAATCCATCTTTTCAAAGAATGCACTGAGAATTTTCTTCTAGGGTAACTGGTTAGACATAACCTTTGGTAAATTGAATCATGTTAAGCAAACTTTATTGTTAGTGTTGTTTTCTCTTCAATTAACAGGCCTGAAAGAAATTGCTACTTTAGAAAATTGTTTTTGTATTTTAATATTCAACGCAGAATACTTATTTATCATGTTACAAGGACATTGAAACTTCCTTGAACTGATTATCTCTATGCTGCCATTTTATGAAACTTGACTAAATGATGTATGTATTCACGAATTATGTGAAACCTATGTCATATAAGCATTTTAATTTACAACTACAAATTTTTTCTTGGAAAATGTCTGAACCATTATTAACACATGGATTTTCTGTATCTGAACAACATCAGGGCCTTTGCTGTTATGCTTGCATCAATAGTTTTATATAATCCTCCTTTACTAATAAATGTGAATCAGATTAATGAGTAATAAATCTAGAGATAACCTTGTAAAAACAGTTGGGGAAGCAAGAGTGATTATAAAATTCCTATGAAGTAGGATATGTGACTAAGACACTCAAATGTGGTTTATATGGTGAGCAGTACACCTTTCTAATTTAATACAATTGTGTGAAAATGATTTCCTAGCTCCACCAAAATAGCTTTATCAAGTAAATGTTTTTTCATGAACCAAGAGCTCCAACAATGCAACCTAAAACTAAAAGCACAGAAGACAGAAGGACAAGAAGTTCAAATGATTCGGAAACTAATTTAAGATAAAAGATCATAAATGAAAAAAAAAGATCATAAATGTGTTTTGGAGTCAACGTTCTCACAAGCGCTTGCTGATGATTTTTGCCTACGTCCCAGGTACAGGTATGTGCACCGCTCAGAAGCACAGTGTTGTTGTCCGAAAGGAGCAATGAGTGCCTGTAGGATATTGAAATGTTGTTAGAACGCCATGTTCTACATTCTTGATGTGCCCTTCAGCTGAGTGGGGAGCAGGAACATCCAACCTGGACCAGGGGGCTTTGGTGTGTGCTTTGAAACCAGAAGGCTCTCCTTGGGTGTGTTTCTGCAGTGTGCACTTTGTTGGTTTAGAGCTCACATTATCTTTTTATTGCATCAAGGAGAAGTGAAAACTCGCCTTATAGTTTGCAAACTAATGAGGGACAAACTGCTAAGTTAAAACTTTCAAGGGCTACATGGCTTACAAGAAGAGTTGGCTTGTTAAGAAAGCTCTTTTTAAAACTGAATTTGAAAGCAGTTTGTTTTTTTTAACATTCCTAGAGAGAAGGCCTCTTGTGTTCACTTTGAGGCAGTCTCTGATGTACCGTGTTTTATAGTTAGAAACCTTAAAGGCATCCACAGGTTTTAGAAGAAATGTGGACCCTTCCTTTTACCTAATCTCAATGTCTCTGGATACATATGTACTGTCTAAAACCATCGACTTTATTTTACAAAGAGTACGCTAATCTTAGCCCCAAACCCTATATAAGTGAGCTGCTATTTTATTTATTTATTTGATTTTCTAAGCTGTAAAGTGGTTATATTGCTTTCATAAATAGACTTTTTTTTCATATGTCCCTGTGTATATATATTTAGCTAAGAGAGAGACTCTGAGTGACTCATTCTAAGAAGAGAAGGAAGAAAAAAAAAGAGGAGGGTGGAGGCACAGTTTTAAACTTTCCAAATAGCTTTCTATTGCTTTCCTATTTCTTCATGGAAATGGCCCCGTTCGTGCACATGAAAGTGTTCCCTTTCTTTTAAGTAGCCGCTTGTTGCCAAGGTGCAAATCAGAACGCCCAAGTGTCCCTCTCCCACTTCATCAACAAGACTGGCTTCTGCCTCAGACGCTTGGACCGCTGCCAGCCCCGTCCTGATGATGTCAGTTTACCAAGAATGTTCACATTTCTCGTGCTGTGTTCCACATTCCCTGGGCTCAGAGCAAATGTCCTTTTAGAGAGCTCCTTGAAGTTTTAGGGTTGGATTAAAAAAGCACGCCTTGTTTTCACTACTTGCCCTTTGGGTGCCACCTTTGAAAACCAAGGGTACATTTCTCACAGCACGAAGTTCATGGACCCACAGAATACATTGTGTGTCTGCTGAGGAAGAAAGTACAAGATGTCCCAAAGCTTATCTGTCAGGGGGTGAAACCAGTCAGATATGCTAGTCTAATAAATTGAAATGTTATTCTGTATTCTCCCATATGCCAAATACTTCCATTTTGGAAAATATTTAGGTACATCTGTCCTCTTGTGAATAAAAGATTTGTTTACCCTTATGTTCTACTCTCTTAAGCAGTAATGACACATAGGTGTCTTTTAGAAGATAAACCTCACCTTCTCTGCTGAGGATCCGTGCTTGACTCCTGGCGGGTGCCCCTCACACGCAGCCAACCACTCCATCTGGCATTGCACACTCAAGTGTTGTTGCCATCTGCCTGAATAGGTCTCAGTGAAGCGTTCAATTATAGCCGACTAGGAAGAAAAGTCTGGCAACTGAGTCGAGAAAAACGGCCATCATCTTCCTTTAGGGCATGGATGCACCAGGAGCTGGGGACCAATTTGATGGTAGTTAACAAAACTACCCAGAGATTCCTTTCTGTAGGAAATGTTAGTCAGTGTACAGGATTCTCAGATACCTTGCAATATTGGTGAGTCCTCAGAAGCCAGGGTGCTACAAATAATAATTTCTAATTATTTCATCAAATGTTATAGCCGGCAAGCCACAAATATTAGGCAAAACTGACTGTTTATGAAGATTACTTGGTGAGACGGCTACAGGCAAGGAAGCCATTTAACTTTGTATGGACCTGTTTTGGCTTTTCATTTATGAAGAGGTACGGGAACAATAAAGAGCTCATCTTTCCCATATCTAAAACATGTAAGTGTAAAACAAAAAGGATATGTATATTTTATGTCAATTATGTTCATCTTATCCCACAGAATCCAAAGAATTGTGTAGAATTGTTACTTCTGAAGTGATTCTTGAGAAGTTCTGGCTAAACTACAGTTTTCCATGTAAGACCTAGAAAGGCAAATAATTCTGTGCAGTTTAACAACTTATTAAAAATCGGACTATGATAAATGTTGAGAAATAAAATTTTCCCCAAATGGAATTCTTTGAAAATACCAAACTGATACAGATGGGTTTACTTGTATTTGCTATGCTTAGTCTTCATTAATGATCTAATTAATGCAAGAAACAAAAGATCACCAAATAGTTATAGTGCACATATGTGATTTAAAAAAACATCTTCAGTGGTTTGAGTTGGTAAATTGCATACATTACTCAGAAGGAGGAAACCGAGAATTTTCAGAAGATTTTAAAATTGGGCTTCAGTTGACTTTTTAGGTTGAAGATTGCCTCCTTTTCCTTTCTCTGAGGATAATGTGAGCTGATTGTTTGTTTGTTTGTTTTTCACTCATCACTAAATTTCTATTCATTCAGCATAATGGAGCTTCTTGAGACAGATACTAGCCCAAACACTAAGAGTAGCATTGTTGAACGTATGCAGGCCCTGGCCATTTACAATTTGTTCCCATTGAGTGGCATAATAACTTTTGATGAGATTCCAATTCATAAAGTGTACATTGTGAATTTTATTTTTAATCCCACTCAAAGAGCTCAATGGCATAAAAGCCTTTTTAAGAATTTTAAAGCATTTTTCCTTGTGGCTTTTTATAAAAGTTCCATACCAAGTATAAACTAGGGAAATTAAAATTTAGTTTGAATACAGAGATTTTTTAAGTTTTCTATTTTAAGAAATAATTGCAGATTCCAAAAGTGGTTCACAAATTAGCAAGGAGGCTTCAACCAGTGTTTCATTCTCGTCTTAGAACCCCTCATCTCATTCCGTAGAATTTCAAGGGTGAGTTTGCAGATCTGGAAAGAAACCTGAAATTCAATAGTGCCAGACATCCGGATCTCACCTTCCCTAAAGTTTAATTCATAACTATGAGCAATCATTACCAATAAACCATTATGGTCGATCTGTGCAGAGCACAGAGATCTTCACACAAATAGGTAGTTGGCAGGAGTTTCACAGCACAGTTATAGATGTTACATATTCCTATTGTCTCTTATAAGGGGCTGAGGCAGTTTATTGTGCCAACCAGGCCGATAAACACGTGGGGTTAATTGAAGGGCAGAGAGATAAATGGCTCTGTGAGCCTTACCTTTCTAGTTCTTCGGTCTCTTGTTTTCTGATGGTTGGACCAAGGTGCGGCTGCCTTAGCCAGTTCCCTACTTTATCCAGCAAGGCTCACTTCCTGCAAGATGTCCCTGAGGAGAAGCCACATGGACCTACCCTGATGCAGCCCTGGGTGCTGGAGCAGCCCTGTGGAGACCCCTGCCATCATTGAGATGCTTACACATTCACTGACTTGGTTTTCCTCCTGCAGTCAGCATCATTGCATCTGTTTTGTCAGCTGGAGGAGGACTTCGTGGACTCGTGTTGGACATATGGGTTAATGTTGGATTTGTGGGCTTGGGCAGCACTGGGTTGGGATGTTTTCTTGATGCACACTTAACCTTTTCATAAAACTCTCTCTTATGCATGAGTTTCTATGGATTTGTTTCCCTAAAGTACCCAGACTAACACAGGAGCCCTGATGGCTCCCGTCAGGTAAACAGTGGGTTGCCAACTCTAAAAGTAGCAGTTCAAGCCCACCAGTATTTCACAATGAGAAATGTGAAGCCATCTGTTTCCATAAAGATTTACAGTCTTGGAAACCCTATTGAGTGTTGGAATCTGAGTTGAAATCAACTCAATAGCAGTAGGTTTATTATTTCTCCATGGGTCAGGACTCTTAAAAGTCCTCTTATAATCTTTATTGTGTACTTTTATGCATTGCATAAAATACAGGAGTACTTTATTAATGGATGGTTTGGTCTCTCTGTAAATTTCATTAAAGTTGTTGCCTGTTTATTTTGTACCCTCTGTCGCATTCGCTAAAGGAGAAAGGTTTCTAGTTTTCCTTCCAGAAGCTTTCCCTGATTGACACAACCATCTCCATTGGTCCAATTCGTCCAGGTCCCTCAGTCAACTTTTGAAAAGAATATTTTTCCAAATTTGGTTTTTTCTTTTGTCACCTTCTTCCCAATGTAAGCTGCAGCGGGGCAGATTCCTTTGTCCACAAGCAGCCTCCTAGAGAAGAGCAAGGGCCCTCCCTCACCAAGGACGTGTGGTTAATTTCGTTTGCTAGAGCGAGTGCTTTCCCTGGACTCGAATTGAGCCATTCCTTTGCATGGTCTTGTTTCTAGGACCTTCATTGCTTATTCTCCCAATTGTGTCTTTTTATCCTGAATTGCCTTAAGATCCCTTCTTTCTTATGGTTGCATGTGTACAGCTAGCAGTAGAGGACGCCTCACATGCACATTTCCATAAGAAAAAGGGCTGAAACCTAGCTCTGTTGGGCAGGTTTATATTCAGACTTCTCTCCATCCTATTTCCAAACAGAAATGTGGAGAGAACAAAGAAGAGCGTGGAGATTGAGCTGCCCTGAGACGGTGCCAACACACTGGCTCTTCTCCTCTCTTTAGCCCTGGTGACCGACAGCCGCCCTCTTTGTCAAACATTCTTTTCAGATCTGCAGCCGTCTGCAAGGCTTTCCTTTGCAATTCAACTCTGCTTAAGAACCATTCTTTTAATGTGATTTATGTGTTAGAAACTTTCAAAAGGTTCTTCAGTCTGGTGCTATTACGTTCTCCCCAACCCAGTGATTAAGCGTCCGTCCCTTTCCCATGTGTGAGGTTCAACTGGGAGTCGTGGGTCAATGATTTTTCTGTTTTCCATAATTTTAAATGCACTGGAAAAATAGAACCAGAACAATAAAATGATTTTTCCAGCCACTGTGAAATGAGAGCCCCAGATCTTTGGCTGTATCAGAACACTGTTTTTATGGGTGGTTTGAGAGGAAAAGCCACCGTCAACCAGAGCTTGAATCCTGTCATATACATGTAGCAATTTTTCTGTAATAATATTTACCAGGAGATGATTCTCTTTATAGAGATAAAATATTTGGAAACTGCTTTTAAAAACGTTC
This sequence comes from Tenrec ecaudatus, assembly GCF_050624435.1. Taxonomy (NCBI): domain Eukaryota; kingdom Metazoa; phylum Chordata; class Mammalia; order Afrosoricida; family Tenrecidae; genus Tenrec; species Tenrec ecaudatus. The sequence goes on from NC_134544.1 coordinate 43,907,387, forward strand.
TTGTACGAGTATGGTCCCGTTTGTATTGGCAGATGTAAATCAGAGGAGTTGAATATTTTATTTCATGTAAGCATAGACCTACCTCAGAGATGGTGTGAGTTTAATTTCAGACAAGCACAGTGAAATAAGTATCACAATACAGTGAATCATGCATTTTTTTAATCTTTTGTTTCCCACTTCATATTTTAGAGGAAGTCAGAAAGTGTTACCACCAGGGTTCCAGGTTCATGTATGCACGGGTTTATTCCAAACAAAAGCTACCTCTACACTGTAATCAATGGATGACTTCAGCCATTCCTCTCAGGAGTTTTTGTCTTGGTCTTGTCAGGGTGTGTTCACAAAGAAGCATAAACTCAGTGGGGTGACCTTGCATGAGATCTGCATGGCCAATTGTACTCAAGGTAGAATGGTCATTTCAGAAAGTTATGGTACCTGTTTTTTAGGATCCCCAAAGGGTTATTTTGATAGATTTTCCCAAAGGGCACAGGGAAATCATAGGAGCTTATTAAGATGAAGTTTAAAGAAAATTCTATTGTTAAGAAGGCCAGGAAAGAGGGATGTGAGGGATATCATTGCTGATGGCAGATGGATCTTAGCTGAAAGCAGAGAATATATAAAAAAATATATTCTTGTGTTTTATTGACTATACAACAGCATTCAATATGTAAGTTATAGCAAATTATAGATAACATTGAGAATGATGGGAGGATTCCAGAACCCTTCATTGTGCTTAGCTGAAACCTGTACATGGATCACGAAGCCAGTCATGTGAACAGAACAGGGGAAGCTATGCAGTTTAAATCAGGAAAGGGGTGTGTTGGAGATAGTTCATTTCACTATATCTTTTCCATCTATACCGTACTGCCATTGAGTCAATTCTGACTCAGAGAACCCCTATAGACAGAGTAAAACACCCGATATGGGTTTCTAAGACTGTCAATCTTTACAGGAATAGAAAGCCGCGTGATCATTGTCTCACAGAGCAGCTGGTGCTTTCAAACTGCTGACCTTTCAGCTGGCAGGAGAGCTGTGCAGCCCACGAGCACAACAGAAACAAGGCTGTGTGAAAAATGCAGCCTCGGCGATGAAGGTTCATTAACCACCTCTGACATGCAAGTGACATGACTTGTTTTGAGCCTTTACTTACATACTAAAGCAATTTAATATAGATCTCAAGAAGGAAGAAAACAAAAATCCTCGCAGTTGAACCAATAAACAACATCTTCATAAATACAGAAATGATGGAAGTTATCAAGGATTTCATTTTACTGGAATTCACATTGAAGACTTTTGGAAGCAGCAGTCAAGTAACCTAATGAGGTTACTTGCATTGGGCAAATCTGCCACACTATTTAAAGTCTTGACGACCCAAACAATTTTCAGTCATCTCCCATGCATGAGAAAGTTGGACAGTTAATAAGGAAAACTGCAGAAGAACTGATGCATTTGAATTACGGTGTTGGGGGGAACATTGCAAGCACCGTGAGCTGTCCAAAGAATAAACAAATCTGTTTTGGAAGAAGTATAACAAGAATACTTCTTGCAGGAAACGCATGACTCCATCTTACAAATTTAGGGCATATTATCAGGAGAGAGCAGTCCCAGAGAAGGTCACATGCTTGGTAGAATAGAGGGTCAGCGAGAAAGAGGAAAATCAGCAAGGGATGTTGACAGAGTGGCTGCAACAGTGGGTTCAACCATCACCTTGTGAGGAAGGCTGGGGGCTGGGCGGTGCTTTGTTGTTCAGTTGTGCACAGGGTCCCTCTCCGTCAGAACCAACTCAGTGCCACCTCACAACAACCACAGTGGACAAAATATTGACCTGACAGGAAGGAATCTATATTTGTGCCTATTCCAAAGGAAAGTGGCCTAGCAGACCATGTAAATTATAGAGCAATATCAATATCACAGGCAAGTAAAATTTTGCTGGAGATTATGCAGTAATTGTTGCAGCAGTACATTGACAGAAGCTGTCAGAAAATTAAGCTGTTTACAGAGGAGAATGTGGAGCAAATGATACTGTTCTTGGCAAAAAGAGGTTTACCTGTGTTTCCTTTTTTGACTAAGCAGAGGCAGTCAATTGCATGGATCATTTAAAATGTATATATATAAATGAATAACATTGTAAAGAAGATGGGGAATTTCAGACATTTAATTGTGTTATGAGGAATCTATACATAGACCAAGAAACAGTAATTCAAACAGAACAAGGAGATATCAGGAAAGGTGTATAAGGTTAGAACCTTTCACCATATTCTTTCCTTCTAGTGAACAAATAACCTGATGAGCTTGGTATGATCTTAGTGGAAAAACCCACTCTGTGTTTAGACCATTGGGTGGTTAAGCAATGCCCCATGCATAGCTGGTCTGCTTTGGGTTAGCTAGAGTCCCTCTTGCTTCCTATCTAATTCTCAGTTCCAGGTCATTTTCTCCTCTAATATCACTTTCATCAACTTGGTGATGTGAATCTCAGCCAGAAATTCATTGGTTGCTTTTCATCCTAAGATGAACAAATAAGTATTTGCTTGATTGGGTCAATTTAAGGAAAAGTTGGATTTTCTTTTGTCCATGGCCAACTTAAAGAAATTGGCATTGCTTTATCAAAGTTGTAAGAGGGTTTGCCCAAGGGTTATAATCTACTGGAATGTAGTCGAGAGGAATTACTGAAACCTGAATGAAGGCCGAACATGATAGTGGGAAATAGAGGAAAGTAAAAGGAAATAGAGGAAAGAACTAGAAGGAAAAAGACATTTATAGAGATCTAAATACAGGCATGTACATATGTGAATATATTTCTATATAAGAAAAAGGAAATAGATCTATGTGCATATACTTATATGTTAAGTATTCAGGCGGTGGATGGACATTGGGCCTCTACTCCAGCACTTCCTCAACTCCAGAAGACTTTGTTCTAATAACCCGCCATTCTATGATGTTTACCTTCCCAACATGATCACTGAAGACAAAGCAGGTCCATAAACAAATGTGCTGAAGAAAGCTGATGGTACCCGGCTATCAAAAGATGTAGCGTCTTCAAGGCTTGAAGATAAATAAGAGGCCATCTAGCTGAAAAGAAACTAGGTCCACATGGAATAAGTAAATCAGCCTGTATAATCATGAGGTGTTGATGGGATCAGATATCAGGCATCAAAGACCCAGAACAAAAAAATCATATCAATGCAAATGAGGGGGAGGGCAGAGTGGAGAACCAAAGCCCATCTGTAGACAATTGTACATCCCCTTACATATGGGTCACAAAGAAGAGATAAGCCAGTCAGAGTGCACTGGCGAAACATACAACTTTCTTCTAGTTCTTTAATGCTTCATTCCCCCCGCCCCCATTTATCATGAGCCCAATTCTACCTTGCAAATCCAGCTAGACCAGAGCATGTGCCACTGGTCCAGATAAGAATTTGCAACTGAGGGAATTCCGGACCGATAAATCCCTCAGCACAAATGAGAGTAGTAATACCAGGGGGGTAGGGGGAAGGTAGGGGGAGAAACTGGGAACTGATCACAGTGATCAACATATATAAACATCACCCACCCCAGAGGAACAAATAATAGAAAAGTGGTAAAGGGAGACAGTGAACGATATAAGATATGAAAATAATAAAATTTTATCAAGTAATTCATCAAGTGTTCATGAGGAAGGGAGGGTGGGAGAGGGAGGGGGAATAGTGAGGAGCTGATAACCAAGTTCAAGTAGAAAGAAAATATCATTTAAATGATGGCGACATGTACAAAAGTGCTGGACGTGAATGGATGGATGGATGGATGGATGGATGGATGGATGGATGGATGGATGGATGGATGGATGAATTGTGATAAGAGCTATATGATCCCAAATAAAATGATAGAAGTGAAAACACTCAAAGGTTGAAGTGGAATTAATTTGTTCTTTATCCTTTTTCATGTCATAAAACTTTTGTTACACAGATTTATCACTGAATGATAATTGGAAATATCATTTCAAATAAATTGTTTTGCCAAGTTTTAGTTTTCGCTCCAATACCAACAATGTAGGTGAGCTGTGTTTGATGAAGAAGAGATTGGCTCGTGCTCTGAAGGCAACACGAGGTTCCCAGCAATGGTATTTGAGAACATACACATTATCTCCCTACTTTACAAGTCTGACTAGACCAGAGCTAATTGTCAACTAATTATTTTAGCTGGGAAAGTGGGCTGTTCAAACCCATGATGAGCGTTGTGAGAGTAAGATGTGGCAGTCTGTTTCTGGAAAGATTTACAGCCTTGGATATTGGGTGGGGCATCTTTAGCCTATAAGGTCACTGTGAGTCAGAATTGGGTGTTTATTGAGTATCCGAGCTTTTTCACAAATGCCATGACTTCTTCATTACTCTGTTGCTCGGATAATTGAGAGTTATCTGTAATTTGTTCATGTGTTTGATTTGCTGATACATTTTGCCTGGATTGTTTATAGACTCATCAGCTTTTTTATGTATAAATGTATGCATATTTTACCTCTTGATGTTTTCTTTTTTTTGTCTTTCGATTTTTTAATTGGATTGCTTGTTTCTCTTATTTTTTATATAAATCATTTTATTGGGACTCATACAACTCTTATAATAATCGATACATACATCAATTGAGTAAAGCACCCTTATACATTCGTTGCCCTCATCATTCTCAAAATTCACCTTCTACTTGGGTTCCTGGAATCAGCTCATTTTCCTCTTTTTCCTCCCCCTCCCTCCCCGCTCCCCCTTGATAGTGTTTTCTTTGGGAAATGGCTAAAATTTTCATATCAGAAATCTTTAAACACAACTATACCCATATATCCATCCCCCCCTCCCCCGCAAAAAATGTTCAGGTAATTAGGCACTTACATAGAGAGTTAATTTCTGTTTCCTCAACATAATACACACTTATTTTTCCATTGAACATAATTAGACATAATTATTGGTAATTTCTACTTAAAATCTGTTGTCTAAGAAGCGATTGCAAAGATTGATCTTGAGTACTTTGGGCATGTGATTAGGAAGGACCAACCCCTGGAGGACATCATCTTAGTGAAGTAGATCAACACAAAGAGGACAATTCAATGAAATGGGCTGACACCGTGACTGTCATACTGAGCTCAAACACACAAAGATTGTGAGCATGGTGCAAGATCTAGGTCAGTGTCTCATTCTGTGCTTCAGAGTCAAAACCAACAACTTAGTTGATGGCATCTACTGACAACAACAGTCTGTTTTATACCTTAAAACTGCAACATCAGTGCATTGACTTGAGCTTTTATATGCCTCGCTGTTCACATTACTTTCCAGAAGAAGATGTGCATGTACTGCCAAGTACAAGAGGAATTAAGTTGCTGGTCAGTTTTAGCTTCAATTTCAAGAAACTTTCAAAACTGAATTTTGGAAAGAAACCAGCAGTGTCGGACCAGTTTCATCAGTAATATGGTCTTTTCCATCTAGCACGGTGGGGTATCTGGGCCCAACAGGAACAAAATAGATTGCATTGGGTGTAGAAGCAGGGAAGTACTACAGCTTCAGTGACTGTAATGCAGAAGTGGCATTAATACCAGTTCGCAACCTGAGCGTTTCCGAGATATCTGCCAGGGTGGGATGTGAGGAGAACAAATCAAGATGCAGACAGGTTCCTGGAATTCTGAGCCCTGGTAAAACCAAATAAAGAGATGTTTATTTGAAGAAGAGATTGGAGAAAAGCATCGCCAGTGCTTGGGTGGAAGGAAACCAGGCAGCAACACATCTGTATCTAGACATTGTGTAAAAGACCTGTAAATAATCTGGACACAGTGCTAAGCAGACTACAGGGAGTGGGTGGCTTGCTAAAACTTGGAATGTACATTATGTGTGTTCAACTACATCTAAATAGTGGAGGAGATGGCAGCTACTGTTTCCTGTGATGTTGATAAACATGCGTTGGATAAATGGTCACTTGGTTTCTGTTAAAGACCTTCAAGTCTGTTCCAACTCACAGTGACTACATAGAAAAAAATGAAGCACAATCTTTCCTAGTTAGAATGCAATGTTGCAGCCCTTGGCCATACATCTTTTTTACCACTGACCCTTTCCCTTATCACATTTGATGTACATTTCCTGGGTTGGTTCCTTCTGATCTCGTGTCCAAAGTACATGAGATGAAGTCTCACCATCCTTGCTTTTAAGGAGCATTCCAGCTGTACTTCTTTGAAGATAGATTTGCTCATTCTTCTGGCAGTGCATGGTATATATAGTCAGTACTTTTGCATCAATTCATCTGTGGTCTTCATTATTCCTTATCCAGATTTTCTTTGGAACAACTGAAAATACCATGGTTTAGGGTAGGCACATCTTAGTCCTCAAAGTGAGGTCTTTGCCCCCTGAAGACTTTAAAGAGATCCTTTGCAAAGGACTTACCCAAGGACTTTCTTGAGCACTGCTTCCATGGGTGATGCCTCTGGATCCAAGTAAAGTTGAACTCTCTGGAGCTTCAGTCTTTTCCCTATTTATTATGATGCTGCTTATTGTTTCCGTTATGAGGTTTGTTGTTTTCTTTGTCTTGAGATGTAATCCATACTGAACCTGTAGTCTTTGATCTTCAATGGTGTTTCAAATCTTGGATTGTATTAAGTAAGGTTGTGTCAGGTTGTAGCAGGTTGTTAGTGAGACTTCCTCTAATTTTGATGTCACGCTTCCATAGTTGTCCGGCTGCTTAGATTATTCACTCAGCATGCTGATTGTCAAGTGTGGTCAAAGGATACAGTCCTAAAGCACGTATTTCACTATTTTAAGTGATGCGATATCTCCTTGTCCTGTCTCAACAACTGCCGCTTAGTTTGTATACAAGTTCCTCATGAGCCTAATTAAGTGTTCTGGATTCTTCATTCTTCAAACTGTTATCCATAGTTTGTTATCGTTCACATAGTAAAAGGCCTTCGCCTATTCAATAAAACACAAGTGAGCACCTTTCTGGTATTCTTCGCTTTCAGCCAAGATTCATTTGATGTCAGCAGTCATACCCATTGCTCCACAGCCTCTAATAAATCCAGCTTGAATTTCTGACAGCTCGTGTTGATGTGCCATGACAGCCATTTTTAAATTATCTTCAGCAAAAATTTACTTGTGTGTGATATTGTTCAATAATTTAGGCATTCTGTTGAGTCGCCTTTCCCAGGCATGAACACAAATAGGGATCTGTTCCAATTGATCGGTCTGGTCAATGTCTTCCAAATTTCTTGGAAAGTGAATATTTCCAATGCTGACCTATTTCAATTGGTATGTTTTGCCTGTGCCTTCGGTGCATCTTGGACATTATTTTTAATATTGTGTTTTTTAAATCATATGCTAGCGCTTGAAATAGCTGCTCATTAGCTAAGTCTTTTGGTAAAGTGACTGTATTTTTTCCATCATCTTCTGATGCCTTTTGCATCATTCAATATTTTTCCCATAGAATCTTTCTATGTTATATCTCAAACATGTGAATTTTTGCTTTAGATCTTGCCACTTGAGAAAAGCTGAATGTGATCTTCCCTTCTGGCTGTCCAACTCCAGACTTTAGCACATCTTCCTTGTGATACTTTACTTTGTCTTCTTGAACTGCCCTCTGAACATTTCTGGTCAGCTCTTTTATCGTATTGATTTCTTCCCGTTGCTTTATCTTCGTATTTAAGAACAAGTTTCAGAGTCTTTTCTGACATCCACTTTGTCTTTACTTTCTGGTAAGGACCTTTAACGTGATGTGAGATGACCTTGATGTCATCCCACAACTTGTCTGATCCTCAGTCATTCATGTTCAATGAATCAAATATATTCTTGGGATTGTCTAAAATTCACGTGGGATATTGATCATTTCCTTCAAATTCACCTTGAATTTGCATGTGAGCAATTGGTGGTCTGTTCTAGTGTTGGCTCCTGTTCATGTTTTCACTGAAAATATTGAGCTTCTCCATCTCTTTCCACTTACTCCCTGCTATTGAGTCCATTATGACTCGCAGCAACCCTATAGGACAGAATAGAATAGCCCATGTGGTGTCCAAGACTGGTAGCTTTGTTCAGGAGTAGAAAACCTCATCTGCCTCCCATGGAGGGGCTAGTGGTTTTGAGCTGTTGACCTTAACGTTGTCAGTCCAACACACAGCCCACTAAACCAGTGGTTTTCAACCTTCCTAATGCCGTGACCCCTTAATACAGTTCCTTATTGTGGTGACCACCCCCCCCCACCATAAAATTCTCTTGGTTGCTACTTCATAACTATAATTTTGCTACTGTTATGAATCGGGCGACTCCTGTGAAAGGATTGTTTGATCTCCAAATGGGTGGTGACCTTCAGGTTGAGAACCACTGCACTAGAGCATCCAGGCTCTTCCACAGAGGTAGCTAGTTTGATTTTATTTCTGTGGATTCCATCTGGTGAGTTTGTTGCATTTTCATCTATTCTGTTGCTACTTGCAATGAATATGCTAGTAGTTAGTCTTGCAAATTTTTGTCTTGTGGTCAAGCTCCAGTCATTTGGATCACAATGGCCATATTTTCCAACTACTAATCCATCCTCTTTGTTTTCAATTTCAGACTGCAGAACTTGGTGGAATCCTTCAGTTTCTACATCTTTGACTTTAGGGGTTGGCTTGGAAAACTTGAACATTAGTTACGCTAACTGATCTTCCTTGTAAGCACATGAATATTGTCCTATCACTGATAGCAGCATCATGCTCCTTTGTGCCTATCTACCAAACTTTTTCATCCACTTATTAGTTGATGAACATTGAGGTTGTTTCCACCTTTTGGTTATTTCGGCAGTGGTTTGATCATTCATGTACAGTGCTTGTTTGAACACTCCCCTTCAAAGAGAGAGCCAAATGGTCCATAGGACTCTGATAAGAAAGTCTTATTACTGCCTTCAGGTTCCCCATGATAGGGTCCCTGCCTACGTGACAGTTTCACCCTTTTCTTCCTCTTGTTCTTGTACATTCCATCCTTCTTTCAGTATCTGTAGTAATTTTGGTTAACCCATGGTCCTAGTCATTTTTTTTCTGGGAGCCTTTACCTGTTCCCTTTCCACAAGCTCAAATCTTCCTACCACAGAGCACTTTTTTTAGGGCATCTTAACTGGTTGGAGCTATATGTTTCTCTCTTCAGTGTTTTTGCTTGTTTGGGGTTTTTTCAGTTGTTGGCACCCTTGCACCTCAATAATTTGGCTAGAGGTTGGCAAACTTTTGAGATGGAAGAGTCATTCCTGACCCTCACAACAGTTTAAAAATTATGCAAGAGTCATAAAGATATTCTTACAGACAAATGAAATTACTGAATAACATCCTTTAAACATGTTCAATTTTGCTTCAGATTTTCAGGTAGTTCAGGAATAGCAGCTTGCTAACCCCCTGGTCTGGACCCCTCTAAGAAGCCAAGACTGCCTGTGTTCCTCACCGTTGCACCCATAGTGCCTAGCAAAGCAGTTCACTCACTTGAGAAAGAATAGAATGTTCCCTGTGGAACGGAGCGCTCTTGCAAAGGCGTGGGGGATAAAACACGGGCTCTATGTGGGCGTGGCACAGTGGTGCTAGGCAAGAGTATAGTGGCTACATTTGGAAGGACACTGTAAACTGCCAAGGAGTTTGAATTGTTTTAAAAACTGTTAAAGGGTCTTAACCAGGGGTATGATTATATAAATAAGATGCATTTTAGAATTGTCGCTCAACCACCGGTATGGTGGATGGCTGAAATATATAATCAGTCTAATGCAGAGATGAAAATTGTTGATGGCCAGAAGTTAAGCAATAGAGTGGAGCAGAGGGAGCAGATTTTTCAAAATACTCAGATGGAAAAACGAGTGATTCTGTATGTCTGAGGGGGTATAGAACAATGCAGTGATTATAAAGTTTGCATTACTACAGTGATGGCAGTTTCATTTGGAAAGTTAAAAGACCAGAAGGTAAAGGCCGATTTGGGGAGAAATGATATGAAATGATGGGAATTCCCGGGTAGCACCAACACAACAGTTAAACCACTGGAATGACACCAAAGGTTGATGGTTTGCATCCAGCCAGAAGTAAGTTAGAGGAAAGGCATGGTGAGCTATTACGGGGTGGGGTGGGGTGGGGGAAGGAATCAGCCACTGAAAGCCCTATAGAACACAGTTCTACTCCGACACACAGGGCCACCAACTCAGAATCGGCTAGATGGCAACTGGTTACGTGCTTAATATGAGCTTGGAAATATATATGGTATATGGTTCTTTAAAAACAACAACAACAAAAATCCCTCCAGTTTCGTTATCCCTCACACCTAAATGATGACCTGATTGGCTTTAAAAAAAAAAAGGAAAATTGAAATGGACGTTGCAGTCTTTAGTGACAAACAAGTTCATGTCAAAAAGAAAGAAATGATATTTTAATATGTTAAATACCTCGAAGACATCCTTTTTTAACAGACGGAAATGTAGTGTCCCATAGTTTAAGAAGCTAAGTTTCAATTCAGGGTACCAGCTCTAGAGGGCGGCTTTCTCTGTCACAAAGGTGCCCCTTGCTTCATCTCAGCATTTGTGAGCCCAACACCCCTTGGAGAGCTCCCTGTGTCACAGCGTGGTTATCCCGAGTCTAGTGGGTTCTCAGTGAAGGGACCCCAGGTCCACAGGACGCAATCCACACCCAGCTCTTTTTTCTTGGTGGTTGGAAAGTCAGTCTAGCCCTTCATCTCTGAGCTCTTCCTTCTTTTTTTTCTTGTAAGAAAGAGAGTGAAAAAAAAATTTTTAATTAAAAAAAAAGAGAGAGAGTGAAGCAGGCCAGGGAAGCTCCCTTTACATTGGCTCACACTCAGTAAGGATTTTGCATTCTGTCCTAATCCTGCCTCATTAACCAGTCAGAAATTGGGATTTACAACCCATGGACAATTACATCAAATCACCAAATGGAAGCCAACACCACCGGGGATCATGGTCTAATCAAGAGAACACATTTGGCAGGGGGGGTGGATGGATACAGTGCAGTGGCCTATTCCAAAAACATAAAACCGAAGAGTAAAATTGCCCCTGTGGACTTCCGAGATTTTAACTCTTTACAGGAATAGAAAGCCATATCTTTGTCATGTAGCCCAGCTCGTGGGTTTGAATTGCTGGCCTTGTGGTTAGCAACCCAAGGGGTAACCACTATGCCACCAGGACGAGAGAGAGAGGGGCGGGTTTGGGGGAATTTGGAGATGGATGCTGTTAGGGGTGCAGGGGGCTGTCCCGACAGAAATCCTTCCTGTAAGCGACGCTTGAACCCATATTCTTCCATTAAAAACATTTCAATCCAGCGTTATTCCAATTCCATTATCTTAAGTTCCCTTAAGATAATGTAGTGAGTTAAGTATTGGCTGCTAACCAAAAAGTTTCTGGCTTGAACTCACCGGACACTCTAGGAGAGAGTAGATAGGCTGTCCAGTCCTCTAAAGAGATACAGCCTTCGAAACCCAATGGGCCCTGTGAGTCAAATGGACTTGACAACAGTGGGTTTGGTTTTGATTATTTTGTTTTTATTGGTTGGCTTTGCCGAAGCTACATAGTTGTGTACCTTATACCACAGTAAGCTAGACTGTAGAAAATTTTATTTTTGTAAGTGTTCTTTGCCCCCAAAGACATCTCCTTGGGGACTGTTTAAAATTTCTTAAGTTTTTCTTGGAGGTCTCCCGGGAGATGTTAGGTACAGAAATGCCATTTCTGCCCTCGGAGACTCCCCCCCCACAAAGCACTGGAGCCCGGTTTTCCCATAGTGTGTATGCAAGAAATGCTTCTCCGGTGGCCACAGAAGTCGCCTTCACATGAGCAGTTGGAATGAATGCAAAGGCTGATGTGAAATGCATTTTCATGGAGTTTTCATGGTTTCATGTTTCAAGGAAAGAAGGGTGACACCAGGAAGCTACCCTTGCTTAAGCCCTCCCCCTGCTCTGGTAACACTCGGGAAATGCTGCCGGAGAAGCTCTCTGGGTGAACTCCACATTTTGTTGTGACCCGCTGGTATACTTCTTGTAAAACCCTTACATGGACTCATGAGTTAAGGATTTTTGCTGTTGCTTTAGGATACTGAAGCAGCATGGTTTCTTTGTTTTCCATTCACGTCATTGTTTAAAAGCAGCTCACAGGTCCTCACACCAGAAATCAGCTGGTCTGGGTCTTTTTTCTGTCTCACAGATGATTCATCTGAACTGAATGGGGCAGCTAGGCAAATTGATCTCCAGGGTTAAGTGGTCAGGAACCGAACCTGTGTCTTCCCACTTTCTGTTGAGCTCTCCTTCCCATCACTCTGAGTCAGAACCATGGCGACAGAGGGCTTCGTTTTGGTTTCCAACATTTATTATTTTCTAAAAGAAAAGGGGAAGGCCACCGAGAATGGATTAGGGGATGGAGCAACAGTAGAGTCAGTAGCACTCCTCGCCGGGTTCAAAGTGAGCACAACATTGCCAGCTCCTGTGCTTGTCCTGATTCCTTAGGGATTGTGAGGACTTCAGACGGCTTGGAAATGCAAGGAGTTGAGGTTTTGAGTCCTTTCTAGGCGTGCATTTTGGGCATCTGTCTTACGGATGAATAAGTATTGACTCTGTAAAGAAGCCACCTCCTTTGCGCTCTCTGGTTTACCATCCCCACTGTCCCCATGACATTTAAGAGAGTGTTTTCCCAGTCATCCTGTCTGCCAGTGCTAGGACTTGTGGTAGGCCTCCTTCCAATGTGTTTGGTTAGTTAGCTAATGTGTTTTGCATTCAACCAAGAAGTTCAAAATACTGTCTCTGAGAGAGCCAGCTTGGGTAGAAATGCTGTCCAAGTCAACGAGTGGCAGGCCGGCCCAGTTCTCTGGATGGTGATGGAGCAAACCACCCACTAATTTTAGGCTGAGAAAGCTTAGTGCACACACTCAGTTCTAAATAGAAGAAAACAATGTCCTTCCAAATGGTCCCGTAGCAATTGGAAACATCGCTGTACCTTTTAAACTCTTGGCCCTCTTGAAATTTCTTTATATTAAATATTGTGGAGATTTTCATTTGTAAAAAAATAATATATATATGTAATACTGTACCTAACATCATTTAGCTCTTAAAGGTCATGGAAATTGAGCTTGTCTTTTTCCTATGACTAATGTTGATGGAAGAGCCCCAGTGGGTCAGTGGCTAAGCACTTGGCTGTCAACCAAAAGTTGAGTGGTTCAAACCCACCAGCCACTCTACTGGATAGAGCTGTGGGAGCCTGCATCCACAAACCTTACAGCCTTGAAAACGCTATGGGATGGTTCTACTCTCTCCACAGGGTTGCTGGCAGCAGCAGGGTGTGAGAACACGGGGGAGGGGCTGGATGGCAATGAGGAGGAAGAATGTAGATGAGAAGCAATAAACCCAGGCAGTAATCTCATCCTTCAGTGGTTATACTGGGGGACTCTGTGTGCTATTTTCCTGCGTGACTACAGTATTGAATTATAGTATTTCAAAAAGTGTATCAATTAGCCATGCTTAAAGAGAGTAAAGTCGCAAAGTGTCGCTGCACAATCATCAAACTCACTGCCATTGATTCAATGCCTACTACTCATCACCACCCTGTAGGCCAGGGTAGAGGTCCCTGTGGATTTGTGAGATTGTAACTCTTCTGGAGTAGGGAGCCGGATCTTTCTCCCTCGGAGTGACTGGTGAGTTCGAACTTAAGGACCTTGTGGTTAGCAGTCCACCCCCTTAACCAAGACACTACCAGGGTTCCTTAGTGAAATCATGCATAACCGCTATGAAGCAAAAGTCTTGAAATGGGGAGCTATTGTTTCTCAAAGATCTTCCATCTGTGTCAATACATCTGTGAAGCCAGTGTTTGCATCTCTCTAACCCTTTCCCCAGAGAATTCTGAGCTCTTGATCAAGACAACCATTGCAGCATCCTCAAGGGACTCAAAAGTCCTGTTCCTTTGAAATGTTCTTTGAATTTGGGGAGCAAAGAGAAGTCTGAATGAGGCTAGATGAGGGCTGTAGGGTGGATGAGCCAAGACATCCCAGTGACATTCGCAGAGGCAGCTCTTGGTGCCCTAGTGAAGGATGAGCATACACTCATTGTCGCAATGGGTAGAAAAAGAGACTGTGGTTCACTTTTGCAGGTCTTTGTCTCACCAATGAAGTTTTCTGTTTTCAGATTGGTTCATGATAAGCCCCTGTTCACTTCCATGAAAATCCATTGTCCCGCTGGCATCAAAAACGATGGTTGCTATAACCTTTTGAGCTGACCTCTCTGACTTGAATTTCATTGGTCCAGCAGATCCCCTCAGAAAGCACTCTTTTGGCTGGGCCTGATTTGTGTCTTAGTGGGAGAAGTTGTCTGTAGCCAACCATGGATCAAAGACACACGTTTAAACACTTAATGTTGCTCGGGGAAATGAAGGTTGCGTGGGGAAATTGTTACTATATGACCTAGGACCCCAGTAGCAATATAGTCACTTACCCTGGTACTTATTATTCTAACATTCTTGCTGTGCACATCATAGCATCTCGTCTGCCTCGGTGTGCCTGGGTAAGGTTTAAATTCAGTTAATAAGCTCAGTGTAGTGTTTAGCAAGGACATTGTCTGTGCCATTGTCAGTGCCCTTCTGGCACCTTCAGCAGCTTTCTGGAGTTAAAACTATGCCATTGGAAATACAGCATAGTCAGTAGTTGAAGGGATAAAGAAGAGGTGGTAGGTACAAGTAAGATGAAGGACTGCTGAGCCAGCAGGAGAAATGAAGTCTGGGTGCATTTTACAGGGTGATATAGAGCTTTGTGTCAGACTGGGTACTTTGGAGAAACAAATCCACATATGAGAGAGTTTTACATAAAGGTTAACTGTACATCAAGAAAACATCCCAACCCAGTGCTGCCCAAGCCCACAAGTCCAACATTAACCTATATGTCCAACACCAATCCACACTCCTCCATTTCACAAAACAGACACAATGATGCCGACTACAGGAGGAAAGCCGAGTCAGTGAATGTGTAAGCATCTCAGTGTTGGCAGGGGTCTCCACAGGGCTGCTCCAGCACCCAGGGCTGCATCAGGGTAGGTCTATGTGGCTTCTCTTCAGGGATGTCTTGCAGGAAGTGAGCCTTGCCGCCTAAAGCAGGTAACTGGCTAAGGCAGCTGCACCCTGGTCCGACCATCACAAAACAAGAAATCCGAGAACTAGAAAGGTTAGGTTCAATGAGCCATTTATCCTTCCGCCATTCAATTAACCCCACATGTGTTTATCAGCCAGGTTGGCACAATAAACTAACTACCTCAAGCTTTAAGACATGCTGAGCAAAATAAGCCAATCATAACAGGACAAATATTTTATAACAAGAAAAGGCAAATGTATAGAGACCCAAATGTATTAGTGGAGCCCTGGTGGTGTAGTGGTTACACCTTGGGCTGCGGTCCTCAGTCGGCAGTTTGAAATCACCAGCAGTTCCACCAAAAAGACTGGGCTTTCAATTCCCATCAACAACTACTGACTTGGGAGCCCACAGAGGGTCGCTGTGAGTCAGCACTGATTTGATGGCAGTGAGTTTGTTTTGAGAGGCAAGAACAAAGGAAAGTGGCTGAGATGAACTCCAGAATTTTAGCAGTGATGAAAAAAATATACATTGATTACGAATAGGGTTGCACATCTGATCTTTGTCATTTCTGTCAGCAAGTTGTATCGCTATAAAAAGTTGAATTGGCAGAAGTTGTGCAGTAGATATATTTACAACAATGACAGCCACCTACCACCACCACCTCCCCCCCCCCAAAAAAAAATGGCCTGCTGAGGCTGCTTCTGTTCAACCAAACGCTTCCTGGGATTTGAGTCCTTGGTTTGATAGGTTAGGATCATGCTTTCAGGAGACATTGAAATTAGTTGCCCCAGTAACTTGTTTAGTGCTTCCATTCTATATCCTAAAAATCCCTGCTAGAGCAGTGGATTACACATCATGCTAACTGATAGGTCGGCTGTTTGAACACACCAGTCTCCTGGTTTAGGCTTTCTGCTTCTGTAGATGAAGTGTTCTACTTGCATGAAGACTTACAGTCTCGAAACTTCCCCAGGGCAGTTCCACGCTGTCCTGCAGGGTTGCCATTAGTCAAAATGGACTCGGTAGCAGTGAGTTGTTTCCCATTCCCTGGTTTGTTGTCAGGGACTGACATCTTACAAAGTGGCACATAGCTCGCTCTCCATGGGCCCAACCATTGATTGTGATTCACCTGGAGCAACCGAAGGACGAGAGTGAGGAGTCGGCGGAGATACGGAATGTATAGCTGATTGCCTTGGTGAGCAGCTGCCTCCTTCACCAGGAAATCAGAAGTGGGTGGTGCTTGGCCCCTGTACATGAGGATTTTGATCCAAGATTCATGGAAGAATTCTGATTGAAAGGGAAATGCAGATCAAATGTCAAATTCTCATCTTTGGACGTTCTAGAGCCATGGATGGGTGGAGAAAACCCTGAAACTATTGTTTGGAGAAATGGAGCCCCTGAAGCATGCTTAGCTTAGCTTAGTTTAGCTTAGCTTAAGAAGTAAACAAAGTCTGCCATGGGCATTATGCTCCTTTAAGAACTATCTATAAAGGGGGCCTTGGTGGCGTAGGGGTTATGGGTTGGGCTGTAATCCACATAGTAGGCAGTTTGAAACCACCGGCAGCTTCAAGGGAGAAAGACTGGGCTTTCTACTCCTCTAAACAGCTATATTCTCGGAAACCTACAGGGAGTCTATGAGTCAGCCATGACTTGGTGGCAGCGAGTTTGGTTTTGGATATGGGATAGAATTGACAACAGCAATTGGGAAGTTTAGATAGGAACCATAGAAGGACAGTGACTTTTATGATAAGGAAAGAGGAGCAACTCAGATAAGGAGGGTCTGAATGCTTGCACAATTGGAATTCAATTAATGTCACTGAATTGTACGGCTAGAAACTGTTGAGTTATTGGGTATTTGACTGTTATATTCTCAACAGCAACAACATTTTAAAAATGAAACAAACTTCCCAGGATTGACTTTTCAACTCTCAACTCACTGCCATGGAGTCGATGCTGATGCACCGCAACTCTAGAGCACCGGGTAGAATTGTCCCTGTCAGTTTCCAAGACTGTAACTATGGGAGTAGAGGGCCCATCTTGCTCCCGAGGAGCAGCTGGTGGTTTTGAACTGCTGAACTGGCCCTTCACAGCCCAGTGCAGAACCACTAAGCCATCAGAACTCTTCTGTCTTCTCAAAGGCAATGCCAAAATACAGTGCATTTTGGCATGATGTATATAATACATTTAAATTGTAACGTACTGCCCCCTAGATCAGTGGTTCTCAACCTTACTAATGCTGTGACCCTTTAATACAGTTCCTCATATTGTGGTGACCCCCAACCATAAAATGATCTTCATTCCTACTTCATAATTGTAATTTTGCTACTGTTATGAACCGGGGGCCCCTGAGAACCGCTGCCCTAGATTATCTTGATGGACTTTCATAGCAAATCTGTACAGGAGGTAAGGCAGCTCCTTACGTTACTAGTACAGAATAAATGAAAACAGGCGTGGTATTTCAGCTAAGAACCCTGGACTGACTATATTTTAAGCAATTACCATTTATATACTTACCTCTTCTGCATCAGGAATAATTGTGCTATGTGGCTTACACACTTCTGTTCATATTGTTTAATCTTCAAACAGCCTCTGAAGACACTGGCAGGACTTTCCCTTTATAGATAAGAAAGGCAGGTTCCAGGAAGTTATGTAATCTATCCAAAATCTTAATAGCTGGTCAGTGGAGCCCATCTGGTCTGAAGCCTGTGTATTTCTAGTACCTGGGCTATCTCCTCATTGCAATGTTCAGATTGGTCTGGTCAAAGTGTATAGTCCTTCATGACCCATATTTGGCTTTGGATTCATCGGAGCATTTTAGTGGGGGAACAGGTCAGAGTCAATGCCAATTTGATTTGTTGGTGATTTGTTGAATCCCAGCTTCACTTCATGTACAATTTGATACTGAAATGCTCTTAATGCATTTTTTCATGGCTATTGAGATGTTTCAACCAGGAAGAAAATATAAAATGGGAAAATTAAGATATTTAATTTCAACACATATGTATAGATCTCCAGGATGTGTTAGAGGCTTTCATACATTAAACTCAAAAACAAAACTCACTGCCATCAAGTCTTCTCTGGTAGAAGGAGCTCTGATGGCACTGTGGGTTCCATGTTGGGCTGCTAAGCACAGTGTCAGCAGTTCAAAACCGCCAGCGACTCTGTGGAAGAAAAAAGAGGCCTTCTACTCTCTTCAACAGTTACAGACACAAGGGCAGTTTTTTTCTACCCTATAGGGTTACTGTGAGTTTCATACATAGTACTAATTTATTCATATTTAGTATTCAGTATGATTTGTTCAACATCTATCAAGGTTGTAATTACTGCCTATTTATAGATAAGGAAAGTAGGACTCAGGGAGAATGGATTTACTTGCAGAGCACACAGATAAAAAATTTTTAAAATAGCTGGATATTAACTGGGATCTTTTAACTTTGTAACCTTGACTCTTTCTGCTCATGCTAACAAGCATCGGCTGGTGTGTTCGCTGTGAGATTTCCTAACACCCACCTCACTCCGCCCAGGGCTTGCCTTGTCATTTGCATACCCTCACTAGGGAATTTCAGATGAGTTAGGCATCAACCCAGCAAGCATTTCCTGAATCGCAACTGGAACTGTCTATGGGAAGTCATGCATCTAAAGAAGGTATTCTATTATGTAGTCATTAGCATCTGGTTTAGGAGCCTCTGCTTTTCAGAATTAATTTCACAGAAAGCAGTGGCGTTACCCATCAAGCGTTTCTGAGAAATAAGCAAGAGATAGATGCATGTAGTGCAAATCAGGACAACTCATTACATCTGCAGTGGAGGTCGAAGGCGTCCTGAGGTAATTGAACATGGTCATGGTGTTGGTGTTTCTGAGGGGCCTCGCTGAGCCGGGTTTTGTGTGTTGCCGGAGCGAGCCCATAATTGCAGGGACATTCTCCCATGATGATTCGCTGCCAGTTTAAAATAGAATGTCTCATGACAGGTCAGCGCTGTGATGAGCACAGGGAGGACCCAGCTTGTGCCCTCAAACAGCAGCAACACCTTCTTAGCTTGCAGTTTGACCGTGTGTGTGCCTCATGCTGTGGGTTATTAGTCCTCTGCTCAACTACTGCTTGAATTTCGAGCAGAGAAGTTGAGCCCCATCCCCTTTCATGACCACTGTGGCTTTAGCATTCTATGATCCTCTGGAGCAGTCGTCAAGCAGAGGTTCAACAACTGATTCTGCTTTCACACCGAGAGGGGAGAATGCCCACATTGAATAAAAGATTAGACGCTGTAGAGAGGAAATAGTTGTCTTGAGTGAGTTCTTTTATTGGCAATCAGCCTTATGCTACAGGACAGGAAATTAAGTTCTTGCCTGGGTCATTAATCATCATGCTGATTTGAACATTGGCAGTGGGAGGGCGGAGGGGGGACTATATTTATGGAAGCAGGAAGGAGTGGGCAGCAAGAGTTCTCTCCGAGCTTACTAACCTGAGTGGACATGGACCGCCAAAAGAGGGAATGGTCTCACCCATCCTGGCCTGCATGATCCAGGCATCCTGAATATAGGCCATGCTCTTCTGCTAGTCACCATACATTTCCTTCTGGAACTTGTTTCCCTCTCCTACCCAATGGGACAAACAGAATCACAGGGCTTTCAGAGGAACAGACAGAGAAGGCTGGTGGGGGTTACATGCCCCTCGTTCAACTCAGGAGATATGTTCTAAGCAAGGAAGACCACACAATTGGGATATCTCTTAACTTTTGCCATTGTCAACGATGACAACCACCACCACCAAACCCGGCAAGGACATGGGGAATAAAGTTATGCTGTGCAGAGCAGCCTGTGCCCTTTGGAATGATTCTGATTTTCATTGCTACCATTTCCTCCATCCCTCCTCGTCTTCTTCCTAAGAGGAGCCTCACTCAGGAACACTTCTACTGTGCAAAATCTATTTCCTGCATATGTTCTTTCCTTGCTATCACTTTTCCATAAAACTCTCCCTACATCCCAATATGAGGCTCCCTTACAGTGTACTTTTCTGGAGTGTTTTCCCCTGTGGGTCCCTGCGAATACCAACTGAAAGGAGTGAGTGAGTCGGTTCGGAGGCTCAGTCGTAATCTGAACAGACGCAGATTCAGGTGAGCCCAAACCCCCACTGCCATATAGCTGGTGCCAGCTGTTAGCAAACCTTGAGGGGGTTTCTGTAGCTCTCAGTCCTTACGGGAGCCGCTAGCCTCCTCCTTCTCCCTCGGAGCAACTGATCGGTTTGGATCTCTGCCTTGGCCCTTAGCAGCCCAGTGCTTACCCGGCATTGCCACCCAGGCTCCTTTCTAAGGTGCGAGTTTGGGTAAATAAAGACTTGGCAGCCAGTGTTATTTCCACAAAAATAACAATTTTGACATCTCAGACAGTCAGCTGTTGGAGAGCTGTTCCCAGTGGAGTCTAAATCTGTCACTTTCTCGTCGCCCATCAGAACCACCTAGGAAATTTGCACCCTGTGGGATATGATTGACTCGGCCTGCTCTGAAGCGCTCTTCGCTTAAAGCCTTTTCTCTTTTGGATGGGAAAATGTCTAAGTTAGGTTGGGAATTGAAGTATTTGGCTCGGTGGCAGTTTGTGTGGGTTTTTGCCCTTTCTCCCTCTCTCCTGACACCTGCTTCTTTCTGACTCTCCTTTCCCAGTGTTCTTAACTGCTCTGTACAGCGTGGTCCTTCGAGTCACCGAGGACTCCTGCCCTGAGTCATCCTCCCAGCAGTAGCACTCTCAGGGCTGGCCCATGTGACTCTGGCTTCCAAGCTTTGGTCGAACAAAAATAGACTCCGGTCTTCGCTCTCAACTTGTCACAACTGCCCCTGCCCCTGCCTCTGTTTGCACTAATGATGAGCATTTAGTGATCATTTCCAAAGTTTAAAAAACACACACACACAACGGGTGAAGTGCCACTGTCAGCCCAGGAAGAGCTTTGAGAGCAGCTAATAATGAAGAAGATGAGAGCCAACTGTCGCAAGCTGCCTCTTCACAGGAAATCACCCAGGCTTAGAGCACTCGGGCTCTTTTCAATTAAAAAGTGTAGGCTCACCTGCCATCTCATTGGAGTTTGTAGACCTCACTTGATACACAGTACTCAAGAACGCTTAAAGACCTGAGTTGGAGTCTGAATCACAAGACCTCGGTCTTTTCCCTTAAAAGCTGGCTTCCCACATCACAATGACTTCTAATTGTCAGGCCATGGCGTTTCCTAATTCTCCTTGACTGTAACACTGGGCGCTAATGGGAACTGCCCTTGAAACTCTTCCCTCTTCTCTGGCATTCTCTGCTCTCCTCCTGGCTTCTATCCACCCTCGTTCCTTCTCTTCGGCAAATCACAATGACGTTCCTGTTAAGACACAGTGCCTATTCATTCTGATGTTCATCCTCTCTCCGCATCACTCCAGACAACCAAACCCTCACCCCCTAGGGACTGGCCTCTCTAATCCTCTTTTCCAAAGTTCCGCTGCCTACTGAATGCGTTCTCACTCTCTCCCTCTACTTAACCTCTCAGCCAAAACTTGTTTCAAGCAAAAAGAAGACTCTTCTCCCTTAAGCTAGACCCTGAGGTGTCCGCTTCTGTTGGGAGCGCTGTCGTCCCAATGAACTCCCCATGCCATGATGATGTTCTCTCCCACTCTTTCTCCTGCGTGCCCATCCTGGCATAGAAGGACTGGGCAGGCTGAAAGGTACTCACAGCTGGGGCCAGCATTGAGATTTGAGGAACAGTAATTCCCTCCAGAAAGCGCTGTCTAAATGCCTCACTCCGCTAAAAATCTTCCAGGCTCATCCCCTCCGCCCACACACCGCTTCCCGCAGGTGGAGAGTAGAGGCCGGATGGAGTGGAACGGGCATCCCTTCCCCTCTCCTCTCCAGGCAGCACAGAGCTGTGTACTTGACAAGTGGACGGGTGAATAGTCTAAATCCAGGTTGGCTTGTTGGAGCAGCTCCCTTATGGATTTCCCTTATGGATTTTCTGGTTGAAGAGGGGTCTTGAGGCCCTTTCCTTTGGGACAAAGAAATAAATGGCCTCATGCAGGCTTTGCCTCTAGGTTTGAGAAGACCGAGCCAGAACGAGGTCGTGTGCTGGAATCAGCTGGGGTTAGAGCATAGTCCTGTGTGCCGACCTTCGGTTCCTAAAGCTTTCCTTTGTCACAGCAGACTGGGGAGCATATCAGAGATCCAACACAACACGGCGCTGGGACCAGCCCACTTCGCAAAGCTAATTGAATCTTTTAATTGTTTAACTATTGTCATTATCTGTGACCTTGAGAAACTAATCACGTGAACTACCAAATTAGCAAATGCATTGAAATCTGGATATAAAACAAATTACCTTGAATTTCAAACTCTCCTTTATTCATGTGCTACACAACCTTTTTTTTCAAAATAAAGATGGTAGATAGGCTTATGTCATTCCTTTAAAAAGGAAACAGTTCATTTTAACTTCACACTTCCACCATGCCCAAGTCATAAAAGCACATCTGTTAATTGTCTGGGTCTTGGCCATTTCCAAGATGAGGTTTCTATGTCGCTCCCCTGGCTTCTCCTTATTAGAAAGTCCAGGCTCTCCTTGCTGGAGGAGTTTGGTGCTTCTAGTGGGGGAGTTATTGTGCTTTCAGTAGCTTTCATCCTCCTCTTTGCTTCTGGAATCATTTCCTCTGGCTCACTGTCTTCAACTTCATTAAAAACTGCTGCTACTGAAGGGTTTAGAGAGCAAGATGTTGAGTTGGTTTTTGTTCCTTGGTCCAGGTTTGCTGGATGTGACTGATGCTTTCTTTGTTGTCTCTCTGTGGCAAATCCAAACCTGGAGATCTTAGTCGACTTGGTTGGGAGCTCTTAAGCTTCTTCTTCTTCAGCTGATTGTCACATCTCAGTGCATCGACTAGAACTTCCCCCTCTGTTACTGAAAGAAATGACCGTAGTCTTCACAGATTTTACTGCTGTTTCTTCAAGTCCTCCAGCAGTTAGCTTACTGTCGCTTCTCCGACCTTGTCTCCCCACCGGCCTTCCCATCCACCATTTGTCTCACTGCCTACAGCCATTGTTCATTTGACATTGTGATAAGTGCTTAGAAACAGAAATCCCAGTGTCATGGAAGCTTTAGCCAGTACAAGCACAGGAGTCTCGGCATTTAGCTGTCCTGTCTCCCAGGCTTTCTATCCAAGGGATCCTGCGTGTGGAGTAGCTGCCACACACGGTGCAGTTTCAGCCAAAAGGACGGCATCTGGGCAGCAGTTGGCTCCGGTAATCCCTCTGCTCCCCAAATGTCAGGCCATGTCTACTGTGTGAGACTGGAATCCAGACGCCTCAGTCTCCCACCTCTTGAGAAGCTTATCAGGCTGTCCCAGGGCTGGCCATGCCCTGGGCACTGTCTTCTCATCCCCTCCCCTTCCTGATCCTCCCACTCTTCAAACTACCCCTCATCAAATTGACCAAAGCCCAACCCATCTTCAGAGTCTCTCGGAAGTCCCTCCCTTTTCCCTCCCCAGAGAGTGCTGATTTGAATTGTGTATAGCCAGGGGTTCCTAAGTGGCCAGAGGACCAGCAGGATAAGTGTCACCCAAGAACTTGATAAAACACCAGCCTCTCCAGCCTCACACTGGTCATGGAGTTCAAAATATTCGTTTATCAAGCCTTCCAGGTGATTTTGATGCAAACGTTTGAGAACTGAGTTAAACTCCTTTAGAATATAACCATGTGTTGTGTTACCTATCGATTTTATATTTGGCTCAGTGGGTTATGCCTTAGGTGGCTAAGCATAAGGTCAACAGTTCCAAACCACCACTCCTTGGGAGAAAAATGGACCTTTTACTCCTGGAAAAATGTACAGTCTCAGAAACCCATAGAGGAACTTCCACCCTATCCTAGAGGGTCACTATAAGTCAGAATCAACTTGATGGCAGGGAGTTTGGTTGTGTTTTTTACCCTCCACTATGACATTGTCGGTCTGCTGTTTTGCCCACATTTGGCTATTACATAGCGTTTCACATATACTTTAATACACCTTAGCATAAATTCCTGGAAGTTCTTGTTATCAACTGTTGCCAACTTCCATGTGACCAAGCAGGTCTGGTGGTGCAGTGGGTTAAGTGCGCACTGAAGCTTCTTAACTTCGGGCTTGGCAGTTAAGACCCATCAGATGATCTTTGGCCCAAAGATGAGACTGTCTGCTCCTGTGAACATTCACAGCCTCAGAAACTCCAAGGAGCAGTCCCACCCGGCTCTATGAGGTCACTAGGGATTAGGTTGGACAGCAGTGAATTGCTTGATGGTCCATGTGACTAATAAGCTCCTCGTGGCCTGCTTAGGACCACCCATAGTAAATGTAAAGAAGGGGAAGTGCTGAGTAATCACTTGAACTGGTTGCAAAATCTTGTATCAAATGCAGTATAACATAGGAAGGGTTATATCTCCAAAACCGCGCCGTGTGTGTGTGTAAATGACGTTCAGACATGTTTCCGGGAATCTGGATTTTTTTTCTACCCCTAAATAATAGTTGACTTGAAGAGGAGGGGAGGAATTATCCGTATGACATCAGTTTGTGTGGAGATGGTAAAACAAAGGAACGGCTTTTTGATGAGTTAAAGGGCTTAATTAGATTGTGAGGAATTTCTTACTCACTTCAAAGGCTAGGGTATAATAGATATGTCAGAGTCTATCTCTGTAGGGGCCAATTTGGACTTTGAAGAGAGTGCAGCTGTTGTTGTTTTAAGAAGAATATTTTATTTCATTATCCAAAGTCAAAGTCTGCAGTATGAGATTCTCAAATGTTCTTTTCCTTTCTCCTCCTTTTTCCTCCTTTTTGATAGATTAAGTATGAAGGGTGTTAGTCATAGAGCTTCCTCTCTGGAAATGAAAGTGTGGGGGGAGATTTTATTCCATTCCCGTCCATCCTAAATAGTACATTTCCTCCAGCCCGCCCAAATGCAACTACTTAAATCCTTGTGCATTTTCCTTTGGATGTGTTTTGTGTGTACATACTTTTTCACTTGCATACATTGTGTTATGTTTTAAATCTCTTCCCCCCCCCCTTTTCTTTGTTTTCAAAGTCAGCGCTATGTTATGCTTTTAAAAGTCATTCTCCGTCATGGATACGGACACCAAATACCATGCCTGAACTCCCTTTTTGTTTTCTCTTTACGGTAGAGTGTGGCTGGTTCTGTGGGATTAGTACACACAAGAGTGGAATAGCTAGATTGTAGACAGTATCTGAAGGAGCCTGGTGGCACTGCGGTTACATGTTGAGCTGCTAACTGCAAGGTTAGCAATTTGAAACCACCGGCTACTCTGCAGGAAAAAGAGGCGGCTTTCTCCTCCTGTAAAGAGTTGCAGTCTCAGAAGTTCTAACCTGTCCTGTAGTCAGAGTTGATTCAGTGGCAGTGAGTTTGGTTTGGTTTTTGAGACCGTATCCGGGGTTCCACAGTAGTACAAGTAGCTAACACACCTGACTGCTACGGGAGGCTTGAGTTCCCCTAAAGGTGCCTTCAAGGAAAAACTAGGTGATCAACTTGTAAAAATCCATGAGTTGGAATGAACTCAATGGAGCCTGTGGATGGAGAGTGAATTTGACTCCGTAAGGCCAGAGCACGTTCCACAATGGCTGAGTTGGTCTTATTCCCACCACAACTGGACAGGATTCATTGCCCACTCCAGCAATTTCTGATTTGACAGTAAAATAGGTAGGAAAAAATAACTCTTGAGATACTAGATTTTTCTCAGCTTTCCGTTCCTCACAAAATACTCTTTAGCCCTAATCATTTTTTTTCTCCTCTTTTTTTTACATTTTATTAGGGACTCATACAACTCTTATCACAATCCATACATATACATACATCAATTGTAAAAAGCACATCCATACATTCCCTGCCCCAGTCATTCTCAAAGCATTTGCTCTCCACTTACACAAAATACTCTTTAGGACAACCTCCCTAATAGATTGCTAGTTTATATCCCTTGCAATTGGGTGGATAGCCTAGGACCAAGCAGTGTACAGAGTTGTTCTAAATCGGAATCTACTCAACAACACCTAACAACAGCACAACATCCATCCTTTGCTCACCTATGGGCGGAGCAGTCTGCCACGTCCTCTGGCAGAATCACATCAAACATATCAGACATCAATCTATTTTTAGTTCTAGTTTTGTGGACATCCTGTGCCCCAGCACCTGCCAGTCAACCTTCCCCAGGGTTCCTTCTCTTCCTGGGAAAGATGAATCTAGATTTGGTCTTCACATAATCATTGTTTTTGCATTACCAGCCCTGCTTCTAAAGCCTCATGGAAGAAATCCTTCCCGACCCTTGGATTGGTTAGAAGCCCTGGTGGTGTGCTGGTGGCACGTTGGGCTGCTAACTTCAAAATCAGCAGTTCAAAACCACCAGCTATTCCACGGGAGAAAGACAGGGTTTTCTACTCCTGTAAAGAGTTACAGTCTCATAAACCCAGAGGAGTAGTTCAACCCTGCCCTGTCGGGTCTCAGAATCGACTCAATGGCAGGGAGTTTTTTGCCTACCCCTAGATTGAGTCAAAGATGGATCCATTTTGGTTTGTTTGTCTTTCTCCCTACATTTAGCCAATTTTACCAACACCGAAGACAAGCAGTAAATTCTTTTCCAGTTGGTTGGTGGTTACATCTCTATCATAAATTAAGGGGTTCTCCCCTCTTCCTTCACTCTCTCTGACTTCATTGCTTCCACAAAAATGCTTGTAGAACTTGAAATGACTCAGAAGGCTAGAAGACTAAGTGGTCTCAGATGACTCGTAAGAATAGCACTCCTGAGAACAGTGTCAACATGCCCATACTCAGGACCGGGAGGACCCTAGGTGGAAATAGGCTGTAATTGCCGAGGGAAACTATTGCTTGTTGACTGAGCCAGCTCCACCTACAGAGTGTTAAGCACATCAGCCAGTTAAAATGCAGTTCTCACCACACCTTTTGTGGTCTGGTGTATCAACTTTTAGATTGATGATTGGAAACCACAAACAAACCTGTGGCTGTCGGTTCCAGCTCATGATGACCCCACGCGTAAGGCATGCAAGATGAGCATGCACCTCTCAATCATCTCAGTCTTAACATTTGGAGAGGTGCTGGGGAAAGTAAAGCATATGTGAGAAATACAAAAATTGCTCAGTATTTTTGTGCCCATTAATCTTGAAGCTCCATGAATTACCTTCAGCAATTTATACACTGAGTGAAAAATAAAGACTCTTTGAATTGTCTATTAGTTGACTTGATATTTACAATATGGAAGGGGAAAAAGGTGGTCCTTATTTTACTGAATCATTTTAATAAAAAAAGGCGTAGCAGTCGTACTGCTGTTTGTGCCTTGTTCGTTCTTGAAGGTTGTGTTTGTCTGTGGTTTGGGTGCCTTCAAGGCCCTTCTGATGCATAGCGACCCTAGGTACAACCAAAGAACACATTGCCCAGTCCTGCGCCATCCTCACAGCCGTCCTGTTTGAAACCACGGTTGTCGCTGCTGTGTCCGTCTGTCTCAGTGGGGTCTTCCTCTTCCTCTCCTCCCTTCCACCTTCCCAAGCCTGATAGTGTTTTCCAGGGGCTGCTCTTTGCTGATAACCTGTCCAAAATACATGTTGTCCTGTTGTAACGTCTGGTCTCGTTGAATCCTTTAGCGATCCCTTCTCTCTGAAGCCCAGATGCATGTCATTCCCTCCCAGGACACATAGCTATTAAAGGGCAGAGCTGGGATTCAAACCTGGGTCTACCTGCTCCAAAGCTGGGCTCTTGTTCAATAGTCATACAGTCTCCTCCCCGTGTGTGTGAAACTGTAAGCACCTCTTCAGCTGAAGGTGTGTTTTTTAAAGAGGGCTCAAAGCCTCTGTGGGAATCCAGAAGGAAGAGAGCACGACAATTCTCCACAAACTTTTCGGACCCCTCTCGTCTATACTCAGAAGTGCTTGAATACTGCAGTTAGGCCTTTCCCACCAGGGACTCAGACTCAGACATTGACTGTCCAGTCACATGGGAGATTTTACAATAAAACTGTGAACGACATCCTAATTCATTAACACTAGTCAGCCTTTCCTTATTGTCTTTCTTAGCTGGTGTCTGATGTCAGTTAGTACAATTCATGTTGACTTTCATTGATGTCCTTTCCTTCATTAAGAGCTACCCTCACCTTAGTATAGTGACTTTATACAAAAAAGTTCATTGTACTCTTTATTCATTTGTGCGTAAAGTGAAATACTTTATTCTCACCACTGTTCCTTAGATGCCAATTATTCGTGAAGATGCTATTAACCTTTGTTAACACCAACCAGCAGCATGATGTAAAATCTACCGATGTTCTGGGGACTATGAACCTTATTTAATTATTAAGCTTATTCACCTAATTTCTACTCGTTATCATAAATTTCATAAATTTTAAAAGCACTGACTCGTGTTCATGGGTTAGGATTTGGTTTACAATTTTATGGTAAAACCAAACTCAGCGGCACAGAGTTGTTGCCGGCTCATAGCGACCCTTTAGGACGAGGGAGAACCGTCCGTTAGTTTCTAAGACTATAACGTTACTTTTGAGGAAGGAAAGCATGTTGGGCCAAAAAATAAAAAAGTTGATCTTTATTCCCTCAGTATATTATCAGAAAGTATACTTACCAAGTTGGTGGTGGTTATCTTTCTGAAATGTCTCCTGACTCTTTAGGTTCCTTGAAAGCCTGGTTACATTAGAAACAAGAATATTTTTATTCGAAATGGGTCTCTGCTCCCTGGCCAAGTCCCCAGCTCTCCAAAAGTACTTCTTCCCTGCCCCGTTTACCCCACATTTGTACCCTGTTTACATAACTGCCCTTGTTGGACAGAATGTTTGACTGAGCAGAGTCCGATTCTTGCACCGCAGCCTGTTTAACATGGAATAAGGTCAAAACCTGAAAGGCATTAGAGAATGCTCAATAAGCAAGATCTATGGTGAATAAAACTCGAGACATTTGGATGAAAATGAAGCCTTGGAAAAAAGGGAGTACGGTCAGGGGCAGGGGCAGGAGCCAGGAGCAGGAGTGGTTTTTCAGTAAAGACAAAAGAAGACAAAGTGGAGTTCCTTTGTAAGAGGTGGAGGGAAGAGCCATTCGCTGGTTCTCGGGTAGGACAAAGATAGACACTTATTATTTGAAATCATGCTCATGTAATTAAACCCTTGAACAAAAATGGAACTGCCAGTAGACACAACAACTGCAGTTACTGTTGCTTGCCCTTTTCTTAATCAAAAGAAATGATTTGGGAAGGATGAAGGGGGACAGAGGAAGGGTCAGCTGGAGAAGGGGGCCTTGTCATTTGACTGGCCTTGCAGACTTCTCTGCCTTTTGACCAGCTCATGATATTCTAGGGTTCTAGTCCTTGTGGTCAAAGATGCATCTGCTGTCTCCTGTGTATTTTCAGCATGAGACCTTTTGATTGGGATTGTTCTTCAGTTGAGCAGAGGGCTCAATAGGCAGCTTGTGAGGGAAAGGACAATGCCTGCTATCCTGCCCTCCCTGTCTTTAACAGACCTGGCTTCTCCAACCAGCCCAGCAGTTTACCACTCCGCTCAGGACACATACTTGCCTTCCGCATTTCTTACACCTCTCTTCCTGTCTACCTGACTGCTGACTATGCCCCTTCATCTGTGTAAAACCTAGCATACTTTGAGATGCCACATCTTGGAGGAGTTCTTTCCTGGGTTCTATGAGGAAGACTGAGTGATGGTTCCCTTGTCTAATAAGAAAACCAGAATAATGCCAGGATTACATTCCTGTTCATGGGTGATGGTCACCTTTGCCCCACACTTGGACTTCTTTGACATAACCAGAGGACTTCCAAATGTTCGTGGGCAAATGAAATGAAAAGATAATGGAATTTTCCCAGGTACATATGTTCATTGAGCCCCTATCATGTACCACTTGCTGTCTTAATACCTGTATGCGTATTTGCTCTTCTTCAATAGCCCCATGATGTTGGTATTGCCTTTGGCTTGTAGGCCCTGGGTGACACACACAGGCAAATCACTCTGCTACTCACCCAGAGTTTGAAGGCTTGAACTTACCCAGAGGCACCTCAGAAGAAGGACCAGGAAACTGACCTTTAAAAGCTCCCAGCCATTACAGATGCAGTGGAATACAGTTCTCCTCTGAGGCATGTGCTCACCAAAAGTCTGAACCTACTTGATGACTGCTGGCTTGATTTTGTTGTCGTAGTTTTTGTTACTGGATTATAGAAAGCAAACTAAAGTGTCAAAAGTTCTGATTTAACCAAAGTACACAATGGGAAGGAAAGCAAGGATTTAAAGTACAAAAGGTCACAGGCTTAAAGTGGCTCACCTGTGACTAACAACAGCCCTGGTGCTGAGCCACGAGAAGGAGAGTGCTCCGCCTCTGGCAGCTGCCCTACCCTAACTGTGCTCCTGTATCCACTGCAAACCTCAAAGAGCGGGATGCTTTGCGCTGGGTAGTTTCTGCTTGGGGCAAAAACCTAACGTATCCCTCACCTTTACAGAAATGCAGCCCAGGACATAATATGCTGTTGGGTCCTTGCTAGCTTCCCGATAGCCCACCCATCACACTGAGCCAGGGTGGCTGTTAAAATGTAGACTCTCTCCCGTTGATAATGCTGAGTATGTGCTACATCATGCTTTTTAAAAGCCACTCATGTGTCTGGGCATGGAGTTTTAATCACTTCAGTTTTGGCACAAAGGTTAAAAACTTAGTCTTTTAAAATCAAGGCACTTTTTCCCCCTTAATGAAAACCACAGCTTGAGCAGCTGCTCGTATTATTTTCTCTCCTCTGTGGTCCCACTGGTGTGTGGGAGTTCACTGTTGGGTTGTGAAAAAGGAGCGAAGGAGAAGCCAAGAACAGGGTCAGGTTTCAATAGAGAAATAAAAGCGGAATGTTAAAATCTGAGTGTTTTCTTCACCCACTCCACACTTTGGCCATTCAGTTTGCCTTTTCTTATTTAATCTTTTCCCTTTGTAGAAACTTTTATAAGGCACAGACAAGAAGCCGGCAGATCTATACTATTGAACACTCCTCAAGAGTATTGAATACTCCTCTAGAGTATTAAATACCCTCTGCATCAATATTGATGTATCCAGGAGACCTTCCTTTTTGCCTATGGTTATAAAATTACAATATAGCCTTAAAGTCGGTTGTGTTGGATATGTTGTCAACGTTTCCCCTTCTGTATTTCTTTGCTTCGTCTGGCCTGGAATCGTGTCTATGTGTGTTTAATGTTTTATTTTGTTGTGTTTTGTTTTTCTGGTGTAGATTTCCATGTCCCATTTTCTTTTTATACCTATCAGTTTCCATAGCTCCCCTGTGCAGATGTTCTTATTCCTGGTCGCCATTTTACTCACCTTTGACTTGCCCTCAACACTTCAAAATATACCCTTTAAAATTCTACACATAAAAATGGGTGTATTTTTTCACAGTTCTCATATTTTAAAGTAAACAGATCACCTCTTGTTCTTCCAAAAGGATCCTACCTCGAATAAAATTGCATTGACTTTCTCTTGTAGGTTTTTTTAAGCTTCGTTGGTAAAAGCAGGTACTGCCTCCTGACTACATGCTATAATACAGATATGATAAAAGGATGGCAGGGAATATTTGTACTGAATAGGATCGCTTATCTGTGAAGCCATGTACCTTCCATGCTTCAGTCACCGGAGTTATACTTACATGAGAATGCGTTTAATCATTTAAACCATTGCCAGGGTAATGTTTGGGATTAGAGGAAGCCACGTGGATAGCCCTTCAAACTCCCTGGAAGAAGTCCTTAAACATCAATAAAAAATAGCCCTTTCTGATCCCAGTCACTTTGGGGATCTTGTTTTGGGGGTTGGGTTTGTGTATTTTTCAGGCAACACTTAGTTCATCCTGCTGGTCGTCAAAGGAGATGTTGATGTTCTTTGGATGCTGCCTAATCAAAGTGAACACAGGGTCAGAACACATGTATTCTTACCATCTTGATTTTGCAACTGACTCGCTGTCACCAAAGGCAAAACCAAGCATCAGTTTCCTCATTGGTAAAATTGCTAATCATCCTCCCTAACCTCCTGCGCCGCTTAATGAGGCGGGCGATGTGTGGAAGCTTTCCAAGGCAGAAAAGCATGTGCTGATTGTAAAGAATCCTTTGCTGGGGCCCCTTTACTCCAGAGGATCAGCATCGTCTTTGTTTACTAACCTCTTGGTTCTCCGAGTCTGGTCTAATCTCTTTTCTTTACAGCTGGGCATATGGCATGTGATTCTCTTCAAATCTTTGTCAGCGCTAGCACTCAACACCTTCTAGCATTCATCCAGAGTCAGGCAAAATCGTGACTCTTTGATGATCAGGCTAAAGAGCCCTAGTGTCTCTGTTGGTTAGAGACTCTGCCGCTAACTGAAAACGTTGGAGGTTAGGCTCTACCCAGTGACTCTGGGGGAGAAAGATGTCTTCTTTAAGATTAGCACCAAGAAAATCCTACAGGGCATTTCTCCTCTGTCACATTGGGTTGCTAGGAGTTGCAACTCTGCAGCACCTACAAACGACACGTTTGACAGGTGAGTAGAAGTAGAAGCAACTCTGAAGGTCACAGGCAGAGCACTGCCAACAGTGTGAGTTTTAAATGACTTTACTCATAACACTTAGGCTGAAATCTATAAGCAAAGCCCCGGGCCAACTTCAAATCTATGGTTCTTAAAAGAAAACACTCCAGTCGTCTAGATTGCCTCCAACCCCGGCCTCCATGCCCTGACCATTTTGTGAACAATATGCCCCAGTTCATATGCAGCACCAACTAGATCAGTGATGGTACAAACTTGCTCAGAATATACCCCAGCCGGCCCCACTCTCATCAGTTCAGGATGGGCCTGGAGCTGGATGAGTTTTTTGTTTTGTTTTGTTTTGTTTTGTTTCCCCTGAGCCAACAATCATAAAATTGAAAGTATTTATGTAGAAGTCCAGGCTGCCCGCTCGTTGTAGCCACACGTGATGAATAAGAGGGAGCCTTCTCCACTTGTTTGAACACTGACTAAACATTCTAAATATTTCTTATCGGTGTGTGAGTTGGATCTATCTAAAGTACATTTCTCTTAAACTCCTGATGTTCCAAGCAAGCATCTATTGTCTTTAATATGAATTTGGCCAGTGCTTTCAAAAGATGTGTGTTTTATGATGTGATTTTGTGCCCCTGGCTTTCTGTGCCCCTGTGTCTTGGAAGAAATCCACAGGGGACTGCTATGGGTCAGCATTGACTTGATGGCAGTGAGTTTAGAGTTTGTTATGATGTCCTAGACACTCGGAATAAAAAGGTAATGGACACTTCCCCTACTTCGTGACAGTTTCCTTTCTACAAAGATAGACATTAAACAAATAAGAACAATCAAATGCTATCATGCTTGGATTAAAAAAATCTGTAGGTAACAAGGTCTTTGAGGCGGCATGTGGTATAAAAGCTGTGTCCTGGGATGATTTCGTTTTGAATCCAGGTTCAAGAATGGAGGGTCAGAAAGGAATGTTTGGCGATGTGTTTTTGCACGATTTCAGATTGAGAAATAAATAGTAATACTTACAGGTGCATGATGATGAAGTTCATTTACTTATGTGTAGGTAGTTGATTTGCTTTCTATTCTTTGACTGGAAGTCTTTTCTTTAGAGTTATCTAAGGGACCCTCAAAAAGTTTGTAGAAAAATTTTATTATCTGTTAATTCCATTTGTCAACAAGCTTTTTGAAGATTCCTTATAGGTTTTGAGCTTTTGTTCCTCATTATAATATGTTCCTTATTGATATCTTTTCTACCAAATTCATTTCCAGTTATATCTGCTATCCTCTGTAAAAATTTTAAAAAGGAGAAGATTTTATGAACTAACCAGAGTGATGTAGGAAATCAGATGTCAGAATAGGGGATTCTAAGTACAGTATTTCAAGGTTTGTGGTTTTTTATTTTAACCCTATAACACCAAGCATGACATTGTTGTAGCATTTAATTAAAATGTATATATTAACTATGAAAGTAAAGAATAAAAACAAAAAAATTTTCTCTGAAATTAAAAATTCAGGCATTATAGGGCTAAAAATTAAAAATTGATAGTTGTACTATAGATTGACTGAAATCAGATTGAAGTTTTACAAATTAGTAATAAGAAAATTCACAGAATATGAAATGAATTATTCATAATATTTTTAAACAGTATTATTCACATCTGTCATTTGAAAAAATGCAATTAAATTCCCAAGGAGACAGCGAGTCCCCAGGTTACCTGTGTCTCAGGGACAATGTCTACTTTCCCTTTATTGTCATATGAATTTGCCAGCTCTACTTACGACAAATTCCTCATCCTGTCCCCTTCCCTTGCTACACATGCAAGTTTTAAGTCCTTGCAAAGCCCTCAAGCATTCCCTTGGACTAAAACCAAACTCGCTGCTGTTGAGTAGATGCCAACTCATAGTGACCCTATAAAACAGAGTAGAACTTTTCTGAGGCTGTAAATCTTTACATAAGACACTGCCTCCCATATCTTTGGTAGGCACAAACAACCAACCTTGTGTTTAACACCCCAATGTTTGACCCACTGAATTAGCAGGGTTCCTTCCTTACACTGAAGTCAGAATAAGAGCCACATGTCCCAGCTCCTAACTTACCTACACAATCGATTTAAAGACACACTAATGAATGGACTCCATGGTAACCAAGGGCTACCTATAATATTTTTTCACTTTCAGATGGCAATGGGGAAAAAATGTGAACTTTAAGGAAATAACTGTGTGTGGCATGCTACCATCTGATTTCAAAAGAACATGTGTAGATTGACTCTATTCAAATACACACACACACACACACACACACACAAAAGAGAATGACAATAAGTGTTTCTATCCAGGGATCTGAGCATGAGATTGAGGAGACAGGATTGTCATACTCTGCCCTCTGATGCTAGTTCGGTTTTCTGGCAATGTATTCAGAAACCTTTCAAACATTACCCCCAAATAGGGAAGATAAATGGGTTCAGTGTTGGTAAATGAGTTTCCATATAAGGTTGGTGGAAGTGAATATTTGCATGACATTTACGTAAAACATGTTCAAAGGCAACATGGTAGCTAGTACTGTTCAAATTAACAAGATGTTTTTCACTTCTATGTGTCAATCCTATAGAAACACCAAGCTGCATGCATATATAAAGGTAAAAATACAAGAGTATATGTTAAATTACATTTTCATTCTAAATCCCATTTCCTATCTATTTACTTCTTGAAAAATAGCAGCTGGTGTATTGTTTGTCTCACTTGAGGATTGCCCATTTCTTCTTATTTGAAGACAGCCTAGTATTTTTGTTTTTTATAAAATATATCATTGGGGACTCTTTCGGCTCTTGTAATAATCCATACATCAATTGTATCAAGTACATTTGTACCTATGTTGCCATCATCATTTTCAAAACATTTTCTTTCGACAACCTAGTATTTTTAGGATTCAGTTATTTGAGCTATTTAGAATGTTTTTCATTTGCCCTGACTTCAAACTAACTACGTGAATGTCTGCAGCCTACCTCCTGATGTACAGGCAAGCAAGAAAAAGGGAGACTAATTCAATAGCAACTCTTCACTAAGCACCTACTACTAATCACGAGGTGAGCAGTTCAAAACCACCAGCCATTCCAAGGTAGAACAGTGAGACTTTCTACTCCAGTAAAGATTTGCAGTCTCAGCAACTCACAGGAGCAGTTCTGCTCTGTGCCTTTGGGTCACTAGGAGTCAGAACCGACTCCTTAACAGTGAGCCTGCCATGATCTGTGCCGTGCTGTAACACAGGTCTGGCCTCTTCCTTCAAGGAACTTCGACTTCTGAAGCTCCCTTTTCTTAACCTCTTGGCACCTCTTAGTCAGTCTTCTGCTTCTGGGTTGCGATCTTTTCTATCATGTGGTACTGCGCGGTGCAGTGTCCATGAGGGAAGATTCAGTAGAATGTTGTTTTTCACTTGTGTGGGCACATCATAGGTGGTACTGGGGGCCCCAGTTATTGTTCTATTTCATTTTATTTTCAAACATAAAGCAGGCCACTGTGCTGGAGAGATGGTAGGCAGTAAAAACATAGCCATAAAAGGGGATTTCCCTTAGGTCCTGCCCATTTCCAGCACAGTGGGCATCAAGGAAGCACAAATCCCAGGCACCCTGTAGCATGGGAATTCTTTCCACTGGCCATTGGACCATATCTGGCCAATAGCCAAGCTGACAAACCTGAGGTTGACTACCTCATATTCCCCCTGTCGTTTCTATGCTTTTCAAAATTATTGTTCCCCTTTTCACCCTCATTTATTTATTTGCTATATTTTAAATTTGTAAAATTTGCTTCCTTTTTAAAATTTAAAGTTATAGTACAACCCCTTTGGTATTAAACAGCTACTTGAAACTTTGGAGCCCAGATAAGATTCTGGACATCTTCACAGTGCATAACTCATTTTGAGGGAAAGCACTGTAGTTCTCACACGGAACGTAAAAATGATACGTTCTAAATGAGCACTACTCCTTGCCAATGATTCAGTGCTTTTGAACTATATGGTGCAGGTGAAGAATACTGGAAAACACTTTATGGATTGCCAAAGCAACCAATAAATCTGTCTTGGAAGCCAGAACAGAACGTTCCTTAGAAGAGAGGATGGCAAACCTTTGCCTCATGTACTTTGCACTTATTATCAGGAGAGACCAGTCCCTGGAGAAGGACATCATGCTTGGTCATGTAGACCAGGGCAGCAAAATAGAGAAACACTGAGACCAGATAGAGTGACACAGTGGCTCGCCATCCTAAGTGAGGATGGCGCAGGACTGCCAGTGTAGGGGCCGGGGTCGCTATGAGTTGGAATGACTTGACAGCCCCGGACAAGAACAGTTTTAGAACCCCATCCTGAAAGCAGTGACCTGTCAGCATCCACGTCTGCTTTAAAATGTTGCATTAAATTTACTTTGACTGCATTCGGCCAATGTGCCTTTGGAGTTGCGTCACTCTGGGAGACTCAGGTCCTACATTTGGAATGGTTCTCACAGTGGAGGCGGTTCGCGAAGAGCATCAAAGCCACCAAAGGACAATGTGCTTCCCCCTCTCCTGCAGCAGAGTTTGACAGTAACATCTCAGAACAGATGTTCTGACAACTTCCAAATGTTTTTGTTTGGTGGCACAAAGACTCTGCTATTCATGAAACGGTCTGTTAAAAAATTAGTTCCTCCATGTGGAGGTTGTGGGAATATGTGTCATGTGAATTGATTTCACATTTTGGGGGGAGGGGGGCATGTGCTGAACGCTAGCTTGTCTCTGAACTTTGACTCTGGCAAGTTCCATGCCTCAGCAGTCACAGAGGCTGCGGTCATGCAGTGGCCCTGCATCTTTCTCACAACACTGGCAGTTGCCTACTCTGAGAGTGTCATGTTCTTTTCTGAAAGAATGAAGCAGCAGGCAATGAAAGAACGTTGGTGAGAGTTTGCGTTGTGCTCTTGGTCAGAACCCACCTTCAGAGTTCACACTGCACTGATTTCTGAGTTTGTGTAAAAACGTGAACTTAGGGCAGCTTAGAATGTGGATGCAGCGTCTTACCCTGGTGGTGGTACTGGATGTCATCTGGTCCGTTCTGCCTGGTGACAGAGTAGCACTGCCTTTAACAGCCAATCATTTGATTAGCAGCTAGGCATTTACCGAGTCTGCCACCGGGGCTTCTTAGAAGAGACCTAGGTATCTGATTTAGTGGTATGGAGTAAGAGTAATAGGCCATTTTCACTTTGAATGGCTTATCTTGCCATGACCCTTTTCTGTAACTTTCACTCCTCCCCTGAATTGGATAAAGGTCAGTAAATTGCAGCCCAATAGCCAAATCTAATATGCTGCCTGTTTCATAAATAAAGTTTGATTGACTCGGAGCCATATCCACCCATTACCCTATTATCCATTATCAGTTTTAGTGCTCCAGAGTTGAATAGTCATGATAATGTTTGTGTAGCCCACAAAAGCCTAAGGGTTTTATAGAACACGTGTGCCAAACCCTACAACAGGAGGTCACAGATAGCCTGTGATCCAGTGTTGAAAAGATTACATTGATTACATTTAGATTTTTAAAGGCACTTTACTGTTGTTAAGTACTATGGAATCAGCTCTAACTCTTAGCGACCCTGGGCACAAAATATGGAAACCCTTCCTGGTTCTGCACCATCCTCACATGTTTTTATGCCTGTGCACATTGTTGCAGCCAGGGTGTCAATCCATCTCTTTAAGGATCTGCCTGTTGTTTTTTTCTGTGGATCCTCTATTTTACCAAGCATGATACCCTCTGGGGATTGATCTCGCCAGATAATGTATCCAAAGTTTGTGAAAGAAAGACCCACCATCTCAGCTTCCAAAGAGCATTCTGGCTATACTTCCTCCAAGACAGATGTTTGTTCTTTGGGAAGTTCATGGTATTCACGGGATTCTTTACCATAATTCAAATGCATCAATTATGCTCCAGTTCCCTTCATCATTGTTCAGCTTTCACATGCATAAAAGGCCGTTGAAAATACCATGGCTTCAGTCAGGCACAACATAGTCCTCAGTCGGACATCTTTGCTTTCTAACACGTTAAATAGGCCTTGTGCATTTGGTTTGCCCAGTTCTGTAGGTCCTTTGATTTTTTTTTTTTTTAGCCACTGCTTCCAAGAGTACTGATTGGGAATGCACGCAAAATGAAACCTTTGATAACTTCAGTCTTGCCTCTGTTTATCAAGATACTGTCTATTGGTCCAGGTAGGAGATTATCCTTCTTTACATTGAGCTGTACTCTACACTGAAGGTTGTAGTCTTTGGACTTTATCAGTAAGGGCTTCAAGTCCTCTTTGTTTTCAGCAAGCCAAAGCTGTGGCACCGCAGAAAACTGGCTTTTAGTGAACCT
This sequence comes from Tenrec ecaudatus, assembly GCF_050624435.1. Lineage (NCBI taxonomy): Eukaryota > Metazoa > Chordata > Mammalia > Afrosoricida > Tenrecidae > Tenrec > Tenrec ecaudatus. Next base: position 43,946,289 of record NC_134544.1, read on the forward strand.
TATTCCAATCCTGATGCCACATTCTTTTTCATATAGTCTTCTTGGATTATCTGCCCATCATACAGATTGAATAAGTATGGTAGGAAGAAGCAATGCACATATTTCCAGATTTAAAACCAAGCCATATCCCTTTGTTCTGTTAAAACAACTACTTCGTGGTTTATGTACAGGTTCTACGTGAACACAATGAAATGTTCTAGAATTCCTATTCTTCTCTGTTATCCATAGTTCGTTATGATGTCCACAGTTGAATGTCTTTGCATAATCAATAAAATGCAATTAACATCTTTCTGATAAGATCCATCAGAGGTGTATGTGTGAATTGTGATGAGTTGTACGAACCCCAAATAAAATGATTAAATTTAAATCAATAAATAATTTTTTTTAAAGGGAAAGTTACCTATTGGAGGGAGGGGCAAAGATCCATCTGAGGTCTGCAATAATATCACTTGACCCGCATCCTCTTCTGAATCCACTTTGAATTTACTTCTGATACCTCCCTGTTAATATACTGCTTGCAACCATTTTTTAAGTTATCTTCAGCAAAATCTTACTTGCAGTTAGGCATTTTAAAACTAAAAAAACTCACTGCCCTCGAATCCATGCTGACCCATAACAACCCTATAAGACACTGCCGCTGTGAGTTTGAGGCTGAAACTCTCTTTTTTTTAATTTTGTTTTTATTGTTTCTTCTTTAAAAAAAACCATTTTATTAGGGGCCCATACAAGTCTTATCACAGTCCATACATACATCCATTGTGTAAAGCACCTCTGTACATTCGTTGCCATCATCATTCTCAAAACACCTGCTCTCCACTTAAGCTCTTAGCATCAGGTCCTCTTTTTTTTCTCTTCCTTCCCCACTTCCCCCTCATGAGCCCTTGATAATTTATAAATTATTATTTTGTCATATCTTGCCCTGTCCGATGTCTCCCTTCACCCCCTTTTCTGTTGTCCGTCTCCCAGGAAGGAGGTCACATGTAGATCCTTGTAATCGGTTCCCTCTTTCCAATTCACTCTCCTTCTAGCCTCGCAGTATCACCACTCACACCCCTGGTCCTGAAGGTATCATCCACCCTCAATTCCCTGTGCCTCCAGCTTCTATCTGCACTAGTGTGCATCCTCTGCTCTATCCAGACTTGCAAGGTAGAATTCGGATCATGACAGTGGGGGTGGGAGTGGGGTTAGGAAGCATTTAGGAACTAGAGGAAAGCTATTCTTCATCGGTGCTACATCACACCCTGACTGACTCATCTCCCCTACACCCCTCTGCAAGGGAATCTCTGAAAAATGGGCTTTGGGTCTCTTCTCTGCACTCCCCCCTCATTCACTGTGGTAAAATTTTTTGTTCTGATGATGCCTTATACCTGAACCCTTCGACACCTCATGATCGCACAGGCTGGTGTGCTTCTTCCATGTGGGCTTTGTTGCTTCTGAGCTAGATGGCCGCTTGTTTATCTTCAAGACTTTAAGACTCCAGATGCTATATCTTTTGATAGCCGGGCACCATCAGCTTTCTTCACCACATTTTCTTATTCACCCGCTTGGTCTTCAACGGTTGTATTGGAAGGGTGAGCATCATAGAATGCCAATTTAATAGAAGAAAGTATTCTTGCACTGAGGGAGTACTTGAATGGAAGCCCAATGTCCTTCCGCCACCTTAATACTAAACCTATAAATATAGGCACATAAATCTATTTCCCCGTCCTCATATATATATATTTGCATATGTACATGTCTTTGTCTATACCTCTATAAATGCCCTTTGCCTCCCAGCTCTTGAGGCTGAAATTTTTACAGGAATAGAAAGGCCCCACCTTCCACCTTCTGAGATGCTGCTGGTTTCAAACTGCTGAGCTTGCAGTTACCAGCCCAATGGGTAAGCACTGCACCGCCTGGACTCCTTCTTTTGACATCTAAGGAATATAAAATAATTGTTTTGGTTTAGATCATTATACATACCATAAGAGGTTATTGAGAATAATAATATATGTGCCTGAATCAGCATATAAACTAAAATCTCATAATACAATCTGAAAAGAAACTAAGAAAAAAAGTAGGGAGCAAACTGGTTCATTAGGTTTTCAATGAACATTTATGAGATTGAATGAATGAAATATTGGGGGGGGTTCAACAATAGATTTATATGTTAAAAGCTGTGACACTTGGTAATATTTAGCTGTTTCTTTTTATTCATAGGAAGAGACATTCTGCTTTGTCAGGAGGTATACTTTTTCCCTTCCTTTTCCTGAGGACACATCATCTGGTCTCTCTTTAAGGATTTTGTGTGTGTTGGTAAAGGAGTACAGAGCAAATCAGCTTTCCATTCATGGTACATACACATTTTGTTTCATCTCATTTATTGAATTCCTTACAATGTAATACCATTTATCCAGCAGCTTCCTTGTGTTTCCCTTTCTCATTCTTCCTTTCCTGCCCCTTCTTGCATTCTCAACTTGGTCTTTGGCCAAAGCTACGTCTTTTGAACTATGCCTGGCATCAGAACTACTGGATGCAAAGATGTGTTAGACCTTTACTGTTCTAAAAGGTGGCTGGTGGCACTATCCGATATGTGTTGGACTGCTAACTGTCCAGTGAGCCATTCACACCACAGCTCTCCTCAGGAGAAAGATGAAGGTGTCTGCCCCTTACAGATAATCCAGCCTCAGAAACCCTATTGCAGGGTTATTATGAGTCAGAATCGACTTGATGGCCATGGGAATTTTGTTTGGTACTGTCTGACACAACCATCTCCAAGCCGTAAGTGGCTTATGAGAGTTTGATAATAGCTAGGTTGAATTGATATGTGACATGAGTGGAAAACATGCACCAGATTTAAAAGAATGTAAAATACATCCACTGATAGAGATAGATAGATAGATAGATAGATAGATAGATAGATAGATAGATAGATAGATAGATAGATAGGTAGGTAGGTAGGTAGATAGATAGATAGATAGATAGATAGATAGATAGAATTTAGATGCATTGGTTTAAATAAAATATATTACTTAAAGAAATGTTGTCTGTTTCTTTTGCTTTTTTAAAATGTGACTATAAGAAGATACAAAATTGTATGTGGGCATGCATTACACTTCTATTAGATAATGCTATAATGTAATGTCTCATTCAACATACAAATATTAAGGTGCGATGATGGATCCTTGTCCTGTGAATATGTTACTGAAGGAACAAAATAGAAGTTAGTATGGACACGTAGATTTTATGTAGTCTCTTTCCACAGAGACTGAGTATATATAGAACACTTAATGAGTATGCAGCGTATGCATAGATTCTGCTATCTCAGGGACCTTTTTCTAAAATACTAATTTTTTAAAGATATATTTATAAATGCATGAGCCTCTGCCTCTTCCTTCATTCAGTCAGTCACTTACTCATTAATTCATTTTACCAATATTTATTGAAATTTACCCTGTACCATGAACTATGCTGATTATAACTTGAAAAATCAACTATCTTATATACTTGGAAAGATGCTGTTTATAGACTTTGAAACATTTGCCAATAAAAAGACATTCAAGAACACATTTTCCAAATAAGTTCTTTTTAGTCTTCAGTAGCAGAATCATTGCCTGTTTGCAGGATAGCTTGAGTTTATTCACTGTTATAAATCTATAATTCCTTCTCCTATTTTTAGTTCTAATAAATTAGAAAATGTAAAATCACAGTTACAAGTAATCAGAAATGTTGGCAAATAGCTCTATTTCAGGTGGTCCAATTTCAGGTGGTCCAAGAAGGCCAGTGGCCCCTAGGCATTTTAACTCTCACTGAAGACCACTTTCCACACTCTAAAATAACATTCAGTTAATAAGCATGTCATGCTCCAATGCTGAAAGACTGCCTATTTCATTTTTCAATATAATCTATTTTTTGTTAGATTCATTCCTGAAAGTTTTTCTTTTCAACATTTACATAGTGATTGCTAATTAGGCCAATAATACATCGCAGCTTTCCTTCTCTGATGAGTGAAGATTCTCTTCTAATGTTGGAAATCAGACCTTACGCATCATAATGTAGTTCATCAAACCTTATCCATGGTAATGTATTGTAATTTGAAAACCTACAAATTACTATTGTGAGTTCACTCTCACAGTCACTGCCATCAAGTGGAGTCTAACTCATAGGAGGACCCTTGAGAACAGAATAGAAATTCCCTAGTGGGTTTTCTAGATTAAAATCTTTACAGAAGTGGAAATCCTCATCTTTCACCCATAGAGTGAGTGGCTGGTGGTTTCCAACAAGCAGCCTTGCAGATAAGAGCCCACCGTGTAACCCACAAGACCACCAGGGCTCCAGGGACAGTGTAGAGAGAGGGAAGCGTCGACCTAGATGCGGCCCTGGCAAGACCCAGTCTCATACCCAGATCCCCTGCCTGCAAATCGGTGCCTCGTCGTGGCCCTGTAGCATTGAAGGGGCCATGTGGGTTTCTAATACTGGTAGCTCTTTACCAGAGGAGAACACTTCGCCTTTCACCTGAAGAGCAGCTGGTGCTTTCAAACTGTTGACCTTGAGGTTTGCAGCCCACATTTACTAAAGTTTTCTCTGATTTTGTAGCAATATTTTTCCTTACTCTATGCATTAATCGAACTTGACCTTGCTCTCCCTAGAGTATAATCTATATAGAGGGTAAAGATCGTTTGTTCGTTCACTAGTTCTCTCATACGTGCATTTTTTGATGTATCTCCAGCATTTAGAACAATACCTCCAGCTAGTAGACACTAAAAGCTGCTGAATATGAATGAAGCTTCCCTATCGGTGTCTGCCTGGTGCCCCCTAGACTCATGCGCAAAAGTTAGTTTCATAATAGCTTTTAATTCCTTGTCAATTTTTCAAGTGTTATATTGAAAACAGGATGCAGAAAATTAGTACTAAGAAACACTTGAATTCTTGACTGGATTACCATATGATCTTTTTTTCTGAATTGAAAACACAACTCCTTTAGAAATGTACATTGAAAACATAATAACATAATTGACCCTTTTAGAAATGTACATTGAAATGTGACAACATAATTAGTCCCTGACATTTTTAACAATATGTTCACAGCCCTTCACAATTCCCTCTAATTGTGGATTCTGCAATAGGGTTTCTTTTGCCATCACGGTCCTAAGTAGAGAGAAGCCACCTTCAGCTCCAGCTCCTCATGGGTTGACATGACCCTGTTATAAGGTGGTGCACACCACACGCCCAGTCAGTCACTCCCTGCTCATCAACAACATCACGATTGTAGAAGTTCATCTACTGAGAACATCAGTTCTGTGAGAGCTAAGGGCCCACCGAATTATTTTATCCTATTTTAAAAATATTTTTAAAATACTAATTTAAAAAAATGAATTCTCCCGGGTCATTTGGTTTGGGCTCTAGCATGTAAATATGTGTGGGCATGAATAAAACTAAATGGTGACTTAGGGCTCAAAACAACATGAAGGATCCTTTTTCATCATGATGATGATAATACATTTAAGAAAACGTTTGCCAATTAAACTATGTTTAGACTGCAGGGGTATTGGTTATGTTCTCCATGGTGTGCAATCATCCCCACTGTCCAATTTAAATTTTTTCTATCACCCTTCACAGCTTAGTACCCTCCAAACAAGGCCGCCTACTTTCCTTATCCTGTTAGGTAGCCGGCTGAGGGATGGGTGGGGTTGCTCCCATGCCTGCAAAGGCCCCCCATAAAGGAGGTTGGAAAGAAATCGGGCAGCCTTTGGATGCCTATGGGAAGACCGCCAACTGAGCATGCTGAGACTAGGACCCCTTAGCATAGGTGAGACCTACAACCTCGCCCCGGGTACATCTCACAGGTGGACCTAACTCAACCAATGAGGTCAACCAGTGCCTTTAACCATGCCTTTCCAGCCAGAAGTGGTAAAAGCGGGCTGCTGGAAAGCCAGTTTCTCTCTTTAACTCTGCTCCTGGTCAGCAACAGGTGGAGACTGAGGGTCTCCTGTGCCCTCCCCACCCCCCCACCCCCTACCCCCCAGGCGCACACGCGCCTACTCCGGGCCCACAGCCTCTGCCCCACATGCACAGGTTCTTAGGCTTCTGACCTCCTGGGATTCCCCGCAGGTTCTGCACATGTGGGTGTTCTTTTCCACGTGGTTATTCTGTACCCGGTTGTGAACCCCAGCACGGCTTCCTTGCAGCTTGGCCATTTTCCAGAAATAGCATGCACCCTATTGAGACTCTAAAACCTGAAACTGGTCCTGTCCTCCACAAAAACTCACTTGGATTACAGAACGTGCTTTGGCGGGAATTCTTTCAGCATGGGAAGCCAAGAACTGAAGTACTTACCCACTCCAGGACCCTAACGATCCCTCCCACTGCCCCTCGTGACCACTAATAAACTTGGTCCATTTGCCTATTCTAGATACCAGTAGCTCCTACTAGTAGGGTTGTCGTCCTGTGACCGACTTATTTTCTGTAGCATAATACTTTATAAGGTTCCCTTGTGTTGCAGTGTGTATTGGATATCCTTCCTCTTTGTGTGTATATATACACCACATTTTATTTACCTATTCTTCTGTTGATGTGTTTTCAGCTCATTTCCATACGGTGGCTATTGTGAAACATGCTGCGATGTCCATTGATGTATTGAACGGCCATTGTTAATGGAATAACTTTATTAAGTTGTTTTCACTTTCTGATCAGATTACAAGTAAGCCTCCCTTCGGTTTGATTTCATTTCTGGACTTCTGGGAATGAAGTCTGACAGCAAAGGGAAAGCACCTTTGATGTTCTTTTCCGCTGATTTTTAAGTACATACTCGAGCTTGTGTAAATCACCCATAGTCACGTCTTTTAAATGACGGTGATCCCAAGACTTTTACCAGAAATACTGGGAGTCAGGAGTGCGAACACTGCGGTCACAGAGACAGCTGGCCGAGATAAACACCTCACCTGCCTTCTGTTTATCCTGTCTTTCAGGACAATTCAAACTGCTGGAACAGGACCGAGATATAAAGGAGCCTGTGCAGTATTTCAACAGCGTGGAGGAGGTGGCGAAAGCATTTCCCGAACGCGTGTACGTCATGGAGGAAATAACATTCAATGTGAAGGTACCTCTTGAAAAATCAAATATTTATCCTCACTCAAATCATTCAACTTTCCAGTCAGGAAGTGCACAGCTGCCCTTCCCAGGAGAGTTTCTCCCTTCCCAGTGGGATAGCGTCAGTGACCAAGACTGGCCTTTTTTTTTTTTAATATTATTGGGGGCTCGTACAACTCTTATCGCAATCCATACATCCATCCATTGTGTCAAACACATTTGTACATTTGTTGTCATCATCATGCTCAAAACATTTGCTTTCTACTTGAGCCCTTGGTATCAGCTCCTCATTTTCACCTCCCTCCCCACTTCACCCTCCCTCATGAACCCTTGATAATTTATCAATTATTTTTTTGTCATGTCTTACACTGTCCTATGTCTCCCTTCATCCACTTTTCTATTGTCCATCCCCCAGGGAGGAGGTTATATGTAGATCCTTGTAATCCATTCCCCCTTTCTACCCAACCTTCCCTCCACCCTCCCGGTATTGCCACTCTCACTACTAGTCCTGGAGGGATCATCTGTCCTGGATTTCTTGTGTTTCTAGTTCCTATCTGTACCAGTGTACATCCTCTGGTCCAGCTGGATTTGTATTTAGGTAGAATTGGAATCATGATAGTAGGTGAAAGAAGCATTTAGGAACGAGAGGAAAATTGTATGTTTCATCGTTGCTACCTTGCACCCTGACTGGCTCATCTCCTCCCCATGACCCTTCTGTAAGGAGGTGTCCAGTTGCCAATACAGATGGGTTTGAATGCCACTCTGTACTCACCCTCATTCACAATGATAGGATTTTTTGTTCCTTGATGCCTGATACCTGATTCCTTCGACACATTGTGGTCACACAATGTGCATCTTCCATGTGGGCTTTGTTGCTTCTGAGCTAGATGGCCGCTTATTTATCTTCAAGCCTTTAAGACCCCAGATGCTATCTCTTTTAATAACCGGGCACCAGCAGCTTTCTTCACCATATTTGCTTATGCACCCATTTGTCTTCAGCGAGACTGCATTTTTCTATAGCTGACTGGACTCCCTGACAACTTACCTTCTTAAAATTAGGGTTTCTTGTTCTCATTTTGCGGTGTCTCTTTTGTTTGTTTGCTTTTTGTTTTTGTTTGGGTAGAATTTAAAATTGATGTTTAGGTTAAAAATATATAACTGAGAAAGGGTAAATTAAACTCCTTGCTTTTATTTTAGGGGAGGTAAGTAGGGTGTGTGTGTGTGTGTTTAATTTGGATTTTATTCTCTAATATCTAACAGTTGTTTGGGTTTATGTTCTGTGACTGTGATGCCTCCACTGTCAGGAGCAAAACATATGATACGATGGAGAATGAACACTTTTGCTAAAGAGGGTAAAATAGACTTGTGGAGCATGCCCTGAGCACATATTCAATCCATATAGTCTTTATGACTGTCCATAGTCATATGCAAGGACAGGAAGATTGTACAGTATTTTGCCCAATAGATCGTTCTTAATCTTTGTTTTTCAAAGAAAAGCCAAGTAGTGTTCACTGTACTGCTTGTGTGGTGTGTTCTTAAGTGAGCGCCTTTGACTCCACTCGCCGTTTAGAAGGAACCAACCACAGAGACCAGGCCACCAGATAGTTCCAACCTCATGGCCTGTACATCCATTGTGTTTTCTGCAGCTGCAGTGAAACTACACCAAAATGTTGGAAGTGTGTTCACACTGAAACCGATTTTCTGTTTCACCTCCTTTCAGCAGGAAGTCTAACTAAGTTGGACTCTAAAAATTTCCAGAAATCAAGGTTTAATTTAGGAAACAAGTTTCCTGTTTCTTAGAAATCCACGCTATGTGAAAAAAAACAGGCTGCGGGAAATTGTCCCAAGAATGCAAACACTGTCTCCATGTATGAGTCAGCCATCCACCCCCAGCCCTCTGCAAACAGGGAAATGCCAAGACAGCCTCCTTGTGGGAGAAGCAATTCTACCCTCGTTATTGGTTAATCGAAGCCTTTCTGTCTTCTAAGATAGGGATGCAATTATCATCTCTTTAGTGTTATCGTTAAAATCTGTACGATTTGTGTGTTTTAAAAATTTTGTTAATGAAAGTATGGTTATATGCAAAAATATTTATCATTTTAACTCCTTCAGTGGGTCAGGACATGAGTCATCCTGACAACTTGAGTCACTTACAATGAACATTTGTGAGAACATGTGGATCTTAAAACTAACTGAGCCTCATTGGCCAGAAGTTAATCAGATCCTCGTCTATTAGTTTCTTGATTGATTCTCCTGAAGTTTACATTTAGAATTACCAAAATGGGCTGGGGGAAGGGAGAAGGGGAGAGGTGTTCATTGTTTAAAAAGTTTTCACATTTCCTCATATTAAAATTTAGCAAGTATTTGTTGCATGGTGACCAGACATCCCACTTTTGGCGGGACAGTCCTAATTTTTAACAATTTTTCCCATGTCCCACGGCATTTTTTAAAAGTCCTGATTTTTAGAAAGAATGAATGACAAGCTAGGGTGTACGGTCTTGGGCTGCCCTGTGGCTATTTTGCCAGGATATGAGTTTTATCAATGGTGTCCCGCTGATGTCTCGCTTTACTAATGTTAAAATCTGGTCATTTTACTCTAGTAGCTAATATATGTATGGATGGTTTCGTGATATATCAGCAGTGATTCAAAGGATAAGACTGCCTTTTGGTAGTTCTGTTTCTTAACAGGAGATCATAAATGAATGATTGAGTGGTACTCTGACAGAAAATACCATTAGTGAATGACTTTATCAAACAGAAATTATTCTCTCCCAGTTCAGGAGGCTGGAAGACCAAATTCAGATTACCAGCTTCAGAGCAAGGCTTTCTGGTTCTGGGTTTCCTGGTTCTAGCTTGCCCAGCGCAGGTACCCCGTCCCAAAGTTAAGTTCTTCTTCTCCCTCTGTAGAAGCAGGTGCTGTGCTCTGCTCCTGCTCGTTCCAGATAACGGTATTACGGGCCACACCCCAGGGAAACTCCTTACATCAGATGAGGACTGTGTTTCATCCCCCTCTTAATATCGTCATACTGTCTCCATCTGATTGGTTTATCCCATCATGGGGGATCATTAAGTAACTGCCCCCATTGTAGCATTGCATAACTGCCAAGCCCGAGAGTCATGTCCCAGACAAGTTGACACATATGTTAGGGGGACACAGTTCGTCCATGGCTAGAGTATTCGTTAACAATGTTTGTTGTAGAGATGCCATTTAAGAATTCATAGACGTACAGAATTTGGTGTTCTTCATAGATAAATACTCACGTAGATAAACTGAGGAGATGCAGGCAGAGAGATCACAGGAAGCATTGTACTTCAAGATCGACCTTGAGATGTTCCTTTTGACGTTGAATGCAATGCCATTCTCCTTGAATTTGTCATTCCCAGAATAATAAACCATATGATTATCCAATTCAAAATGGCCAATACCAGTCCATCCAAATAAGCTAATACCTAGGATATTGATCTTTGTGTGTTCCATCTACCGTAATTTTTGATGACTTTAAATTTTTCAAGTTTCATACTTAATACATTCCATGATCCAATTAACAGATGTTTGCAATTGTTTCTTCTCATTTTGCGGCATGCCTTATCAGCAAATGAAAGTCCTAAAAGCTTTGCTCCATCCACATTATTAAGGTCAATTGTACTTTGAGGAAGCCACTTTGCCCCGGTTACATTTGGGATGCTTCCCAACCTAGTGGCTCATCTCGGGCCCTATACCAGACAATGTTCCACTCCTGTTCAGAAGTTGACCCCCGGCCCCGCCTTATTCTGCGAACTCCATTGTAATCTGTTCACCATGGGTGAGCCTGCTGCTATTTGACACCCAGATGCCATAGCTTCGAGAGTCACAGCAATGGATAAGCCACCACAGTGTGACACACTGAGTGATGGGTGAAAGATGCACTCCTATTAACTTTAAAAAGGGTTTTTCTATTTGTCTTTATTTAGAACATACGTTAATTTGTTTAAAGTATCATTGATTTGATTAATTACATGAAATGAATATATAGTGTTTAAATCTTTAGACAAAAAATATACCTTGAGCACCAACTCTGTGTGTCCAGTGTTCTTCTAGGCACTGGGCACAAATAGTGAATGTGTAGAACCCTCCCAGTATGCCCATGTCTACAGGAGAAGTTCTTTACTGTCCTATAGGATGTCAGGAGTTGAACCAGCTTGATGGCAGTGAGTGTTTTGGGAGGGGAGGTGGATGCACAATAGACAGACAGGCAGACAAATGAGGGCAGGTGAGAGGAGAGGAAAGAAGGACCAATTACTTCGCAGGAGAAGAGAGTTGGATATGCACGTCTGGAACTTGCTGAAAGGTGTAGACATTGAAGCCCATCGTCTTCTAGATGGTATTTGAAGTCCATGTTAGATCAGCTCAAATACACCGATGGTTCTCATTCAGGCCTTTGTTTCTTGGTTTTTGTTTTTAACCCAGTGGACATTTGGGCACTGTCTAGAGGCAGTTTAATCGTCACGACTATGTTACAGCACAGTGGAATAGTTGTTGCAACCAAGCCCATTTTGTTCACAAAACCTGAAAGACAGACTCTCGGGTCCAAAACCTAATCCTACTAAAAAAATTTTTTTAATTTAATAAGTTTTCCACCCCAGATTATTTTACTTCCTCCTTGATTAATACTTTATATTCATTCATCCTAAGGACTCGGTACCTAGTGTTGGGTTTGGTTTTTTAAATTTGCCCTTATTTACTACTTTTTTGAAGACTTAGAACAGCAGTATCTAGTGAATGATTTTGAAAATATCTTCCACCCATTCAAATCCAGGCCTTTAATGATAGACACTTTCCCATACATGATTTTCTTCCATCAAAAATAATCAGTAGCCGGTGACCGTTGACATTCCCTCTTTGCTGTGACAGTTCTGGAGAGAAAGGGGGGAGGCAGCTCCCAGTGAGGGTGGGTAATGTGCAGCTCTCCTGTAGTGGGTAGGGCACGCTTTCTTTTCTCTCTTGGCCTGCTCTCGGGCCTCAGGGAGCCCCCGTACCCAAATCTGGATCATAGAAAGTTGTTATTTTCGCCTAGCTAGAGAGGTTGAGGCTTTCCGTTGTTCCACATAGATTTCCCTAGAGGGGGAAAAAAGCAAGTTTGCATCATTTCAACTAGGGAACATAACCCACTGGGGAGCTGTGAGATTTCAGCCGTATGTGGAGTAGAGACAGTGTCTCATGAACCCCTTTGTCACATGGACTCTGGCTGGGCTGGATGTTGAGCTGACAGCTCTATCACCTGATTTGGAAGCAGTGCCACTGCCTCCCAGAAGACAGCTGTAGTGTGGGCATAGGGATTTCATTAATAGGAAAAAGAAAGTATATTACATTCAGAGAATTCAAGTGACAGAGTTCTCCAGACTGAGAAACAAGATCATGTGAGATAAGAAAATATGTAACTAATCCAGGAAGTGTCTACAGACCTTGAGTGTTTGTAATCATCAAAACTTGAATCCAGAAAGACCCTTACATTCAGTCTAGTTCTGCTTCATCTTCCAACAAATATGGAAAGTAAGATACAGGTACATTAGGTGAGTCAATGAATTCATGCGAAGCCACAAAACTACTGAGCTGTAAGGCCTTATGTGGAACCCAGGTGTCCTCATTCAAGCCAGTCATTTGTCTGCCCCATTTCACTCTCTTTGTGGACAGACCCAAGATTTGGATCAGAATATACTTTAACACTAACTCAATTGTTGGTACCGTTCATTCATTTTTTTCTAAAAATCTGAATAATCATGTTCACTGGTTATTGCAAGTTTGCAATACCTAGCCAAAATCCTTCTGTCTTTTCTATTTCTAAAACACTTGTGGCCTAACACATAGGATTTAGCAGCTGTCACAAATGCTATTCATAAAAAATTTTGAAAATCTTAAACCGCACCAGAATGGGATGCCAATTTTTTAAATAAAATCTTATACGTTAGCTTAATTTTTTGTTTGTTTGTTTTCTCCCCCTCTGCATCAGTGGAGCATTTAATTAGCATGTACCCAAATGAGCCCTTCTGAAATAATAGCATCGTAAATTGTGAGACCACAACAGAGATTCCAGGCTAGCGTTGGGATTTGTCTCTGCCAGTGGCATAAGGAAGTATACGGCATTGGCTAAAATGCACTGCTGGATAAACAAGAGTTCTAAAGTTTAGTATGACTCATGCTACAGAACGCTGAACTTTGAGGGTTTTTTGGTTTGGTTTGGTTTGGTTTTGACCCCAAAGCATCCAAGTCACTGGAAGTACGTCAGCCCCGTTTTCCAGGTCATGGATTTGAGACAATCCATGTGCCATTTTTTTCTTTTTGTTTTCATGTGCCATTTTTTACAACAAATTAAGTACCTTTTTCCAAGTTGTCATTTGAAAAAAAGTGCTAAGGAATGAAAAGTGTACCCCTCTCCCAGGTAGTTAGACTGTATCTTGTATCTGTAGATAAACATCAAATTAAACATGTGTCATGTTGCTTTTATTGACTCGTTTTAACTGAACAAATTACCCATAAGGCCCTGGAAGTGCCTCAGTGGAAGCCTTTTGGACTGCTCCTGATCCTACTCTTGCCATTGTTATTTTCCCTCTTCCAACCTTCTGATGCTACTTGTCATTTACAATGCAAAAGCTATTGGAGGGGTAGTTCTGTTGACTCTGTTCTAGTTGTTGGAGGTTTTGTGTTAACATATCTGTCATACGCCTTTCTTCTTTTTTCATGTATGCATTCAGTGATATCAAGCTACCTCTGATAACTGCCTTTGCAGTGTCCCATAAGTTTTGATATGTTGTATGCTCGTTCTCATTAGTTTCTAGAAATTTCCTGATATCCTCTCTGATCTGGACCTTAACCCATTCATGTCGCAGGAGATTGTTGTTTATTCTCCAATTGGTGGCCCTTGCTTTTCTGGGTGCCTTCCTATTAATCTCCAGCTTTATGGCATGGTGGTCTGAGAAAGACGTCTGGATAATATCTATGTGTTTGAATTTACTCAGGCTGGCCTTGTGCCCCAGCATGTGATCTATTCTTGAGAAAGATCCGTGTGGATTGGAGAAGAATGTGAAACCTTTTGCTTTTGGATGAAAGGCTCTATAGATGTCTATCAGGCCCTGTTGCCTAATTACATTGTTTAGCTCTCTGGCCTCTTTGCTGAGCTTCTTTCCCTGTGACCTGTCTTTCTCTGATAGTGGAGTGTTGAAGTCCCCCACTATTATTGTTGTTTCCGTGATTTCTTCTGTCATTTTTTTAATTGTTTGTTTGACGAAATTTGCCGCACCATTATTAGGTGCGTAAATATTCAGTAGTATGCTTATTGCTTCCTGGTTTACTGAGCCTTTGAGCATTATGTAATGTCCCTCTTTGTCTCTTTTTATGTTTTGGATCTTGAGATCCATTTTGTCGGAGATTAAGATAGCCACTCCTGCCTTCCTGGAGTTACCATTTGCTTGGTAAACTTTCTGCCAGCCCTTTATTCTCAGCATATGCTTGTCTGCTTGCTTAAGGTGTGTCTCTTGCAGGCAGCAGATTGATGGGTTATGTTTTCTAATCCAATCCTCCAGCCTCTTTCTTTTAACATATGAATTGAGCCCATTTGTATTCAAAGTGATTATTACAATCTCTGGCTTCATGGTTGCCATATTCTGTTTTGTGTTTTGGGTCTTTGCCTATCTTCCTTCATATCAGTGTACTGCATTTGAGTGGAGGGTTTCTATCCTGTCCTCTTTTCCATCTGAGACCCTGTTGTCCTGGTACGTGTTGCTGGCATGTTGGCTTCTAGATGGAGATGGGCTATATGGTGGTCTCCTGGTGGTTCTAGTTGGAGCTTGATCTTCTGGCCATAGTGAGTCAGCCAGTATGTTCTGCAGGGTCGGGTGACTTGCAGTATATTTTTTGAGTTCTTCCTTGTCCTGGAAGACCCTTATCTTACCCTCTATCTTAATGGATAACTTGGCAGGGTATAGGATTCTGGGGGAGGCATTTTTATCTTTCAGTTTTTGGAAGATGTTGCTCCATTCTCTCCTCCTCTTCATGGTTTCTGCTGATAAGTCTGAGCATAACCTTACCTGCGCTCCTTTGTATGTGACTGTCTTCCTTTCTCTTGATGCTCGTAGAATTTTCTCTTTTTCCTCTAAGTTGGATAATTTTACAATTATATGCCTTGGCGTGTTCTTCTTGGTGTTTAGCTTAGCCGGCGTCCTCTCTGCTTCCTGTATGAGAGTCGGATTCTCCTTTGTTAGGTTGGGGAAATTTTCTTCCAGGAATTCCTTTTCTATCTTGGCGGTCGATTTGTGTGTTATGTTGTGTTCCAGTAGACCGATTATTCGAATATTATTCCTCTTCATAGCATCTGTCATTGATCTCAGGCTGTCTTCTGTTTCTTTAATTTTCCTAAAAATCATATCATTGACTGCACACCTCCATGATAGGATCGCTGAAGACAAATGGGTGCACAAGCAAATGTGGTGAAGAAAGCTGATGGTGTCCGGCTATCAAAAGAGATAGTGTCTGGGTCTTAAAGGCTTGAAGGTGAACAAGCGGCCATCTCGCTCAGAAACAAATAAGCCCACATGGAAGAAGCACACCAGCCAGTGCGATCACGAGGTGCCCAAGGGACCAGATATAAGGCATCATGCAAAAAAAAAAAAAAGATATAAGTGTGTGTATGTATGTGTATATATGTGTATATGTATATATGTATGTGTATATATATATATTATATTAAATGAAGGGGGAAGTGCAGAGTGGAGACCCAAGGCCCAAGTGTCGGCCAATGGAGATCCCCTCAGAGAGGGGCTTAGGAGAGGAGATGGGTTAATTAGGGTGTGAGGTAGTATCGATGAAGAACACAGCTTTCCCCCAGATCCTGGACACTTCCTCCCCCCAACTACCATGATCCGAATTCTACCTTGCAGGGCTGGATAGGACAGAGGCTGTACACTGGTACATATGAGGGTTGGAGGTACAGGGAATCCAGGGTGGATGATACCTTCAGGACCAAGGGCGTGAGGGACGATGCTGGGAGAGTGGAGGGTGAGTGGGTTGGAAAGGGGGAACTGATTACAAGGAGCCACATGTGACCTCTTCCCTGGGAGAGGGACAGCAGAGAAGGGGGGAAGGGAGACCCCGAATAGGGCAAGATATGACCAAATAACGAGGTATAAATTACCAAGGGCATATGACGGAGGGGGGAAAGGGAAGGGAGGGGGGGGAAAAAGAGGACCTGATGCAAGGGGCTTAAGTGGAGAGCAAATGCCTTGAGAATGATTGGGGCAGGGAATGTATGGATGTGCTTTATACAATTGATGTATGTATATGTATGGATTGTGGTAAGAGTTGTTGGAGTCCCTAATAAAATGTAAAAGAAGAAAAGAGAAAAAAATGATTAGGGCAAAGACTGTACAGATGTGCTTTATACAATTGATGTATGTATATGTATGAACTGTGAAAAGAATTGTATCACCCCAATAAATTGTTAAAAAAAAATTAAAAAAAAAAAAACAATGCAAAAGCAGCAGCACACTGGTGCCCTTGGTTCTAAGTGTATTGCCAGTATTGCTCTAACAAAAAGGATCCCTGGTGGCATAGTGGCTTACACCCTGAACTGTCAACTGCAAGGTCAGCAGTTTGAACCCACCAACCGCTCCTCTGGAGAAAATGATGCTTTCTGCTCCGTTCTGCTCTGTCCTATAGGATTGCTATGAGTCGAAATTGGCCCAATGGCAATGAGTAGGGCTTTAACATTCATTGATTTTCCTTTTTCACAGTAGCTCAGTCACAACTACCCTGCGCAGTTTAAAATGCTGGTCCTAATTTTAAATACTTCTCTCGTCTTCTCTCAACAATCCAGAAGTGTCCCCTCCTTGTGTTTGTAAAGTGATGATAAGGCCAGGGAGGCAGTTTTTCCACTACTGTCTTGATCATTGGCTCTGCTGTTTTAACTCTGTATTGCTTTGTTGTTGTTGATAGAGGCAGGCAAGTAAGCCTCAACTCATAGTGACCCTGCCTCCACGCCCCCCAAATGGAACAAAACACTGCCCAGTTTTGCACCATCCCGTGATCACGTGTGGATCATACCATGTGACCCATAGGGTTTTCACCTATTGATTTTTAGAAAGAAATCACCAGGCCTTTCTTGCTAGGCTGCCTTAATATGAAAGCGCGATTCTAACCTATGCAGTATCTGAGGAACATGCAGACCTCCGTCTAACACGTGGTGAACATGCATCAAGTGCATTGACTGGGAATCAAACCCAGATCTCCCACAAGAAAGGCAAGAATTCTACCACTGAGCCCACCACTTCCCCCTGGACCCATTAGTGTGCAATTGATTGTAGGGAGCCTGTTTTGGGAGATAGCTGTGAATTTTAACAAAAATGCTATCCAAGACAATTCTGTTTTCCTTAAACTTTGAAAAACAAGTTATTGTTTTCTGCTATCTGGAAGTCTTTAGACAAAATCTGAATTAATCATCACCCGCTCTTCTGGAATTCATTGAGGTGATCTCTGCACCTCTTTCAGTTTGAGGTGTGTATGATTTTTGTCTTTAGTTGGGGAGATTCTCCTGAGAATTCAGTGGTTTATGGTCCTCTGAAAGACTGGGCTTTCTGCTCCAGTGAAGTCAGCCTTGGAAATCCACAGGGGCAGTTCTCCCCGGTCCAGTAGGGTTGCTTTGAGTTGGCATTGATTCAGTGACAAGTGAGTATGGTTCCTACATAATCTGGCCCGTTCATTGCCTGTTGTGCCTGTTGGAATGACTACTTTCGGAGTCCCTGTTTATGGCTGTCATTTACACTTTCTGCTGTGAGCTGGGAAGTAGTAACAGGCTTGATTCGGAAGGGAGTGAAATGCAGCTTTTTCCTCTTAGCCCTGACCTCTCCTAGACTGCAGCCTCTTGGCCGTTAAAGCTCTGCCTGCCTGCCAGTCCTTAGCCGTCTTCCAGATACCGCGATACAAATGGTAACTGTGCACCCTGAATGCGGTCAGCTCAAGAGGGGCCTGGAGAAGCATGGACTATAGACACCACCTCTTCTTATTTTCCAGTTTCAAAAAGCAGGGCGTTTAAAAAAAACAGAGTCAGATGTCATTTATTTTCAAGATTCATTCATAAGAAATTGAATACAACTGTGAAGCTAATTGTTTCCATATTGGAAGGCAGCTGAGTGCTCGCTTGTCAGCCGAGGGTCTGAGGCCCTGAAACACGTCCAGTGGCCCAGCCCTCGGCTGCGTGGCCAGAGTCCATCCCTGACATTCGCCTGGTCACCCTTGCCCTGCTCCCTGATTTTAAAAAAGCACAGGCAGAATTACCATTTATTTTGGATGCTTCATGCTCTTTCCTTCTCCTTTTTTGGCCATTTTCCTCAGGGTGGGGAAATTGAAGGCTGGGGGAAATTATGTAAGATTAATCAAATTCTCTCTATACAATCTGGATGTCCGTGAGCTCGTTCCTGGTTTTTACTCCAAGCTGAAATGTCAACTTCTGCTCAAGGAACAGAAAGCTCAAGGAACAGAAAGCCAGAACCATGTTTGGGCTCAAGGAACAGAAAGCCAGAACCATCCGCGGCTGGGCCTGGGGGAAATTGCCCACCCGTAGTTTACAGCATTGCCTGGCCCCAAGCCCCATCTCCATGGAGGTGACCCCCTAGGGCAGAGAGTTTCCAAGGCTGTATCTTTACTAGACCAAACTGCTCACATCATTCGCCCACGGAGCCTGTGGTGGATTTGAACCTCAGACTTTCTGGTTGGCCGTCAAGTACTTTCACCTCTCTGCCACCAGGGGCTGCATTGCTTGCCCACAGGATGTGAATTCTAGGAGGCATTGGGGGGAGTAGTAGTAGAACCCCGCTACTTTTCCTGGATGCGGCGGACTAGCGTTGTGTAAATAGCACGCTCTTTAAAGGACTTCCTCTCAGGAAACATTGGAACTGGACACGTTAACCAGGCTCACATACGGAAGCACTTAGAGCACATTGTTCCTCTGCTATTAGGACCAATAAATATATAAAAGGAAGGAAATCATGCATCTAAATCACATCTGCAGAAACCTGAGGGGACGGTTTGGCTCGGTGGCCGAAGGAAGAACAGTTATTTATGAGATGATGCATCTGTCACTGGCAGTGGCCGAGAAACTGGTCGTCCCATCGCCTCATAACGCCTGCAGGGCTAATTGTGTGCATGGATGATGACGTCAGTTGGGCACCCGGCACTGCAGCTTCCCCTCAGGTCTGTGTTGCATTATTACGTGCAGGAGAAGGAGGAAACGGCTCTTGGAAGTGCACACATACTGGAACACATAGCCGAAACTGCTGGCTGAGCCCAGACAGTGACATCTGGTGAGGATAATTTTGGTTGTTGGCGTCTGTGCATGAACTGTCCAGCTTCTGAAGGTATCAGCGCTCTCACAAGCTGGATGGAGATCCTCTATGGATTCCTTTGATATGCAGTCCCTCAGGAAGCATATAAGTTCATCATTTTGGAAGGCTGACATGGGTGAATTAGGAAGGATAGGGCATGTGTAGGTTTAAGGAGATAGCTACATACCCCTTCGTGCTCTTTAATGTTGGAGAAGTACCCTTTGCTCACTGTATGTTCACTGGAAATTCTCTGCTGAGTGTGTGAATGAGCCGGTCGATCTCAGTCTCATGAGCTGCTTTTCTGCCAGCATCTGCATTGCTGTCATGGTGCAAATGGGGGATCGACCAACTGTTCTACAAAGTTCCCATAAAAAGGAGGCATGCACTGCAGCTGAGTATTTCGGAGACAGATCTGTCCTACACTAACCTATTCTGAATCAGTTTAATATGTTCACTTCCTTTGGAATGTGATGACTTTTTCAGACATGATTCCAACATTGTCTCATTCCGGGTAAATGTTTTCCATGAAAAATGTGAACAGTTCTTTACTATCAAAAGAGTCAGTAGTTGATAGAAATTTAAAAACCAGCATGAAAAGAGGATGTGGAAAGCAGAGAGAAATGATTTTAAGAAGAAAATTGTTGTTACAGTTAATAGCAGTAGTGACAGCACTAGCCTTCATCTACTGAGCCTACATGTGCCAGGTACAAACCAGAGGCTGTTTGCATGTGTTCACATAGCCAACACTTTACAGATAAGGAATCTGGATCTCAAAAAAGTAATGGCAGGTTATGTGACAGTAAAGGCAGCATTCAAATCCAGATGTATCCATTTTTTGTTTGTTTGGGGGTTTTAAAAAATCATTTTATTAGGGGCTCATACAGCTTGTATCCCAATCCATACATACATCAGTTGTCTAAAGCACATTTATACATTCATTGCCCTCATCATTCTCAAAACATTTGCTCTCCTCCTAAGCCCCTGGCATCAGTTCCTCATTTTCCCCTTCCTCCCCGCTCCACCCTCCCTAATAAACCCTTGATAATTTACAAAATATTATTTTGTCATATCTTGCCCTATCTGATGTCTCCCTTCACCCACTTTTCTGCTGTCCCCCCGGGAGGAGGTGACATGTAGATCCTTGTAATCGGTTCACCCTTTCCAGCCCACACACCCTCTGCCCTCCCAGAATTGCCGCTCACACCACTGGTCCTGAAGGGATCATCTGCCCTGGATTCCCAGGATTTCCAGTTCCCATCTGTACCAGTGTACATCCTCTGGTCCAAACATATTTGTAAGGTAGAACTGGGATTATGATAGTGGGGGAGGAAGAAGTGTTTAGGAACTAGAGGAAAGTTATATGTTTCATCATTGCTCTATCACACTCTGACTGGCTGCCCCCAAGACCCTTCTTAAGGAAAGTCCAGTGGCCTACAAATGGACTTTGGGTTTCCACTCTGCACTATCCCCTCATTCACTATGATATGATTTTTTTGTTCTGATGATGCCTGATACCTGATCCCTTCGACACCTCGTGATCGCACAGGCTGGTGCGTTTCTTCCACGTGGGCCTTGTTGCTTCTGAGCTAGATGACCACTTGTATACCTTCAGTCCTTTAAGACCCCAGATGCTATATCTTTTGATAGCCGAGCACCATCAGCTTTCTTAACCACATTTGCTTATTCACCCACTTTGTCTTCAGCGGTTGTGTCAGCATCATAGAATGCCTATTTAATAGAAGACAGTATTCTTGCATTGAGGGAGTACTTGAGTGGAGGCCCAATGTCCTTCTGCTACCTTAATACTAAACTTATAAATATATGCACATTGATCTATTTCCCTACCCTTATACATAAATATATTTGCATATGTACATGCATTTATTTAGACCCCTACAAATGCCCTTTGGCTCCTAGCTGTTTCCTCTATTTCCTTTGACTTTCCTCTTGTCCAACTATTATACTCAGTCTTCATTTGGGTTTCAATAATTCCTCTTGGTTACATTACCCTTGATCATGCTCTACCAGGCCTTCTACACCCTCCTCACCACCGATTTGGATCTCTTGTTGTTCCCTTGTCCCTGGGTTTGTTAACACCACTACCTTTACCCTCACCTCCCCTCTTCCATGTCCCTCAGAACTGTTGATCCCGTTGTTTTCTCCAAATGGTTCATCCAGCCTATCTTATTTAGACAGACCTGCGGAGATAATGACATGCACAAAAACAAGGCAGAGCAAAACCAAGCAACAATATACAACAAAACAACAACAAACCAATGACAAAACAAAACACCACAAAAAGAAAAGCTTGTAGTTAGTTCAAGGGCTGTTTTTTGGCCTTTAAGATAATGTGACCAGATTTTAACATTGTAAAGCGGGACACCATTGATAAAACTCATATCCTGGCGAAATAGCCACATGGCAACCGAAAACCGTATACTGTAACTTGTGGTGCATTCTTTCCAAAAATCAGGACTTTTTTTTTTTTTTTGTGGCTCGGAGTCTTTATTGATCAGTAATGGTGAGACAAGGGGGTATGACCGCTCCCGCTTCCGAGGCGGCGTCCAGAACCCTGAAATCAAAGAGGGCGAAATGAGCAGCCAGGAGCGGAGCCTCGTTTCCGGCCTGCTCTTCCGGGCCCTTGTCCCGGCGCTTGAGGATAGAACCAGCGGATGGGCAGCCGCTGGCACCGAAGACATGATGCCGAGGGGACCAGACTCCGTTTCCTCTGCCTCCATACATAACGGGGACTGGGACTGCACGCCCGGCCCCCGCCAAGAAAAGGAGCCGGACACGGGAAAAATTGTTAAGAATCAGGACTGCCCCCCCAAAAGCGGGACATCTGGTCACCTTACTAGGAATGTTTTCCAGTCCAGTCTGTTGGGGCACCACGCCCTGGCCCCAAAGTCCACTTTCAGCATTCATTCAAATGTATCCATTTTTAAGGACATCGCTCTTTGCGTTCATCAGTATTAGCGCAGAACTGGCAAACTTTCTTGTAAAGGACAAGTTAGTCAGTGTTTTAGGTATTGTGGCTATAAATGTCTGTTGCAGGTACTCAATTTTGACACTGGAGCCTGAAAATTGCCATAGATCTATCAACATAAGTAAATACGTATACATAAAGAGGTGTGGATGCCTTTCATTAACACTTCAATTATAAAAGCAGGCTGGACCAGACCATGCGCTGTAATTTGCTGACCCCTGGTCTGTGCTGCTCTCAGCTTAACTAAATACCGGCTGGAAACGAAAGCCTTCTGGACAAACCAAAGTTAGCATCCAAGGCACATGGAATTTGGCAGTGACTCTCTATGGCCCAAATCAGGAGAGAAACACCATAGAATTCCTGAAGCTACAGATCCTGTAGGGAAAGAAAGTCAGCCTTCACAGGTGCGAGTCCTGGTGTTTATGAATGCCGCCTCAGCTCTTATATTAGAGTAATTATTCCTAAGCCCTACTCTTCGAAAGAGTCAAGGTCATTAAAAATACCCAGAAATTACACAGATCAAAGCACAAAATACAGTGTGTTAGCCTGGTGTTAGCCTGAAACAGGAAAAGAACATTAGTGGTGAAAAATGACTGCAGGCCAAATAAAGCTTCTCATTTAGTTAATGATATTATCCTACTATTAATCCCTAGCTTTGAGAAATGCACCATGGTATGTCAGACGGGAGCAGGGAAAGCTGGGTACAGAGTCTCCAGAAGGAATGCTCTGAACTACCTTTGCCAGCTTTCCTGTCAATCTGAAGTGACAGCCGTCCTTCAGGACCTCCCCCTTCCCTGGGAGTCCCAAAGCCTGCAGGTGCTCGAGTCCTGTATGGAAAATGTCATAGTGTTGGCCTAGAGCCTATACACATCCTCCCTTGTTGTCATCTCTCTCACTGCCATCAAGTCAATTCCGGCTCATAGCAGTCCCTACAAGCCAGATAAAGCTGGCTCTTTGGGTTTCTGAGAGTACAGCTCTTTCCTGCGGGAGCATGCCTCATCTCTCTCCAATAGAGTGGCTAGTAGTTTTGAACTGCTGACCTTGTGGTTAGCAGTCCAACATGTCCTCACTACATCGCCAGGCTCCAAATCATCTCTAGCCACCTTACAATGCTCAATCCAGTGTCCATGCTCTAGGAGTGGGGTTCCAAAACCCCATGGTCTTTTCACTCCCTTTCCCATGAACATTTTGAAGCCCCCTTATGCAAATAGCTCTTGATGCCTTCCCAGAGGGATGGCTTTGATCCCTTAATTGTTCCCCACTACACCCCAAACTATTTTGAACCATGATTGGTTGAATCCACAGATGTAGAAGCTGTGGATATGAAGGACTGGATATAGTCCAAATTGAAAGTTTTAATTCTTTAAACTTTCTAAGCATATTCCTCCAGAGGCCCAGGATTCAGGCTCAAAGAAAAAAAACACTGCCATCGAGTCGATGAAGTCGATGATGACTCACAGCGGCCGCCTGTGGGTTTCCGAGACTGTGAGTGTTTGCAAGAGTAGAAAGCCCAGTATTTCTCCCTAGTGGAAACCCTGCTGGTGGTTTCCAACTGCTGACCATGTGGATCATTCAGCCCAATGCATGACCATTATATAACCAGGGCTCCCAGGTCCAAGGTTAAAACAGGACAAATACTCCACATGTAAATAGACAATAGTTAAATTGAGGGCGAACGTGTGACCCTTATCTCAGTCTCCTATCATTGGGTGCAAGCCTTAGTAGTCTGAATCGCCATCAAAGCAATATTGCACTGCCATTTGTATCCGCAATGCCTCCCACAGAAAGTTGCCTCATTATAGAGACAGCAGAGCTGTTTGGTTCTTATAGCGCTAACATAGATTACAAAAGTACATGTTCCAAATATGAGAATCTTGTAGCTACGGCTTCTATGAATCTAAGGATCATCGACGATTTCTTCTACCTGCTTTTCGCAATCATTACTGATGGCCACTATTCA
Source organism: Tenrec ecaudatus (assembly GCF_050624435.1). NCBI lineage: Eukaryota > Metazoa > Chordata > Mammalia > Afrosoricida > Tenrecidae > Tenrec > Tenrec ecaudatus. Next base: position 43,970,651 of record NC_134544.1, read on the forward strand.
GTGAGGTATATAAACTGTATGGCAATGTGATCACTTTTCCCACTTGTATTTACATAAAAAAATCAATCCCAGGGTTATATGAACCTGATAAAGATAGCGTGATTAAACTGTAAACTAATCATGCCTATGAGTGAGACACATGAACTATAGATTAAATACTATCAAAGAGAATCATGTAATACATCTTTAATTGAATCATAACTAGAGATTATCTCAAGCATGTAGGATTGTTTTTTATGTTTTGGAAATACACTATTATAGTCAGTCAATCAAAATTGTAACAAATTTGAGTATCTTATTGGATACTGATATAGTGTTTGATTAAAACAATTCACTGCTTAAGAAAAGCTTTTAGAGAACCAGAATCGGAAAGAAACATTATTGAGAGGATAAGACATGTCCCAAACCAACAAATTTCTCCGAGTTTATGGTGTACACTAACATCCAAATCAACCCCAAAATCCTCCTGTGGAACTGCTACCACTCTGATGATAGGTCGGGGAAGACAGGCGATGAGAGCAAAATGCAAACTCACTGCCACTGAGTCGATGCTGACTGATAGCAACCCTGTTGCCCAGGGAAGAAAAGCCCCTGTAAGTTTTTGAGCCTGTGACTCTTCACGGGAGTAGAAAGCCTCATCGTTCTCCCGCAGAAAGAACACTGGTGGTTTCAGACTGATGAGCATAAACTTTTGATCATTTGCCTACGATCCTCTAGGAACACTAAGAGAATGAGCTGGGGGCAGGGATTACAGTAAGTAATCTATTGCAGAAAAACTACCTACCAGACACACAAAATAATAAGACATAGTCAACACAGAGGAATCAGCAGCAAACGTACAGATTTGGTAATGAAGAACCAGTTGAAATGTTAGTAGGAGAAATGAAAGTCATGAAAAACTGGAGGAATGTAAAAAAAGAAAAGAGGAGGAAAAAAAGAAAATTAGGGCAAAGAATGTACAGATGTGCTTTATACAATTGATGTATGTATATGTATGGACTGTGATAAGAGTTGTATGAGCCCCTAATAAATTGTTTTAAAAAAAATTTTTTTAAAGAAAAGAAAAACTGGAGGAAATTATATGTCTGTTTGGAATTAACTGGATACTGTAATAATATTGCAGGAGATTTACAGAAAGATTTACAGCCTCAGAAACCCAAAGGGGCAATTCTACTCTGTCCTTTAAAAGGGTCAGTGTGGGTCGCTGTGAATCAGAATTGACTCAGTGGCCGTGTGTTTGGTTATGATTTACAATCATATTACTTTATGTCAAAAACCTTTTTTTAAAAAATTACAGGCAGTTCCTATGTTACAAAAGAGCTCCAGTCCTAACTGTATCCTTAATTTTGAAGTAGAATTTGTGAGGCAGTCAAAACAGGTGCCTCTGGTTCTTATTCACTCAGAGAGGTTTCACTCAATCCCAAATAAGTACTCTCTACCTCCATGTTCCCACCTGTGTTAGTCTGGGTACATTAGAGAAACAATCCACAGAAACTCATGTGTATAAGAGAGTTTTATATAAAGGGTAAGTGCACATTAAGAAAACATCCCTACCTAGTGCTGTCCAACATGAACCCATTAACCCGACAATCCACAAAGCCCTCCTCCCTCTCACAAAACACATGCAATGACGGCAACTGCAGGAGGAAAGCCAAATCAGTGAGCATGTAAACATCTCAGCGCTGGCAGGGGTCTCCACACGGCTGCTCCAGCACCCAGGGATGCATAGGGGTAGATCCATGCGGCTTCTCCTCAGGGATGTCTTGCAGGAAGTGAGCCTTGCCAGCTGAAGCAGGGAACTGGCTAAGACAGCTGCACCCTGGTCTGACCATCACAAATCAAGAGACCCAAGAACTAGAGAGGCGAGGTTCACCGAGCCATTTATCCTTCCACCCTTCAATTAACCCCACATGTGTTTATCGGCCAGGTTGGCACAATAAACTTTAACTATCTCACCACCCCTACCAATCGAACGTAATCATTTGTTTGCTGCTTTATATGGTTTTTTCTGGTTTTAGTATATGCATTTCCCCCTCCTTTCTGACACAATCAGGTGGTATACTGTATAAACTTGGCTTTCTTCACTTAACGGTACATCCCATATGTAACCCCATGTTGATTCATTAGGATCATTGTCATACTTTTTGTAAAATATTACATTTGTGTGTCAGCATTCATTCTGTCAATTGCCTGTGTTTGGGTTTTGATCATTTTAAACCTTTTACAAACATAATCAATGCTATATTGAATACACTGATACCCTGTGAAATTGAGTATTGTTGGAGGATTGCCTTCAGGGCCAAGTTCTACAAGCAAGGAAAAAACACTCACCGTATGTATTTGAGTATAAGCCGATCAGCCGAGGCACCTAATTTGACCACAAAAACTGCCTTAAAAATGTGCTTCAAAAAAACTTAGCTTATACACTAGTATATACAGTATGTTGTTTGGTTAGATATTGTCCTCTTGAAGGGTTCTATCATGGCCCTGTTCTTACCAGCAAGGTCCAAAGCCAAACCAAGCTCACTGCCATCTGGTCATTGCTACTTCTTAGTGACCCTACAGTACTCTCTAGAACTGGCCCTGGGGCTGTGAATCTTTACAGGAATAAAACCTCATTTTTATCTTGTAGAGCAGCTGGTGGGTTTGAACTACTTAACCTTGCAATTAGCAGACCAACGTGGAACTCACTACGCCACCAGGACTCCAGACCAGCTATATACACGAGTACATATTTCACTCTAGCCTAGCCGAGCCAACAGAGAGCAATGTCACACTTTGCAATTTTTACCAGTCGGCTAGGTGAGACATCATATCTCAGTATAGTTTTAATTTACATCCCCCTTGCTTTAAAGAAATGCAATACCGTTTTTTATAAGTTTGAAGATCATCAAGCATCTTTCTTAGTGGAGTAGTTTTTCATGCCTTTTGCCAATTTTTGTGTAGGATTTTTGGTCCTCATTTTTTTTAGTTGCTTATTCATTCAGGATGTTAGCGCTGCATGTGTAATATATATTGTAAATCTTTCTGTGCTTTGATTTTGCGTCTATTGTTTCTTGACCATCTAAAACCTTCTGAATCAGATTAACCACAGTTGAGTGCTGTAGTTAATAGATTTGAAAATATAAGGTAAAAATACAGTAATTAAAATATTTGTGTCTATAAAGGTGGCATGTCACATCCACATAGAACATGTGGTGATTCAGGAAGTGTGCCAGATACACATTTTTATACAGTAAACTGTATTAAATCATTGTAAGTTAAAGCCCTATCTTCGAATAGGCACTAAAGAAATTTTGGTTAAATATTTGATAAATGAAACCATCAGTGGACTCGGAGGAAATACTGGCAATTATATCGGGCTTGCTCTCCCCGGTACTATTGAGAGTGAGCTGGATCATTCTTTGCTTTAGATGACTGTCCTGTGTGCTGAAGGACATGGAGCACATCCCGGCTCTCCTACTAAATGTACGACATGTCCCCATTCGTAACAAGCAAAAGGGCTCCAGTATTGCCTCATGTCCTGGTAACCAAAATCAACCCTGGTTCAAAAACGCTGGTCAGTATCGTCTCAACTAAAAATAGCAGAAGACCCAAGAATGAATCACAGAGGGAAAATTTGAAAACATTGACTACCTCAGAGGAAAGAAAATCTTTGGTGCTTAAAGGAACTGTACATTTTAAATACAGAAATAGAACTAAAAAACCGAGATCCACGCAGCCAGTGAGAAGACATGATGTAAATGACATCCAGATTATACAAACGGTTATTACTAATATGACCGGCCCAGAAGGAAATAGGCAGAGGACGCAAATAGACAATTCATAGAAGAAAATATCTAAATAGCCAGATACGTTTTTTATTTTAAATCCAACTATCCACTGATACTTTAATGGAAGATATTCAAGATGAATCATAAATTCAGGATGAACGCTTGACCTCTTGCTGACAAACATGAAGTAAACTTACCGACTTTCACAGCACTCCGGTGGCAACATAACATGTGTAAATTAATGGGGAATAATGGGAAACAAATGTATTAGCCTGTCAAGTCACTTTTTCCCATGCATTTCTGCTTCTGAGATTTTATCCTAAGAAAATAATGGAATGTTTTTCTTTTGAAGTTCCTTTATAATTGGTAATCCTTTGAACACCTCTATGCTTAATAAGGAACTGGTCAAAGAGAGTATTGGCACATCACCCCCAGGTAAGGGATTTTGTCAGGTCAGCATCAGAATTTACGTGAATGGAGGAGACAGAATCTGTGACGGTTAACCTTTCATTAGACATAATAAAAAATGGTGTGTGTTTCTAAGATGTGATAAACCGATACATCTTGTTTCATTTTTGCTTCGTTTAGTTTTGGAATTCTATTTAAATGAAAGTTAGAGAAATCATGCTAGAATGGTATAGAATTTCAAGTTTTCACCTCTTTCTAATATTAATATGTCTAATATCTATTATCTAATATTCAATAAACATGAACTATTCATAAACTTAAAAGAACAGGAAACAAATAATTTTGCTTTTAAATCCTTTGTTTCAATCCTTTGCTTCAATCCTTTTGTTTAAATCATTTTATTGGGGGCTCATACAACTCTTATCACAATCCACACATATATCAATTGTGTAAAGCACACTTATACATTCGTTGCCCTCATCATTCTCAAAACTCTCACTTTCCACTTGGGCTCCTGGAATCAGCTCCTCAATTTTCTTCCCTCCTCCCTCCATGATTCCCCCTTCCTCTTGAACCCTTGATAATTTATAAATTATTATTTTATCATATCTTACACTGCCCAGCATCGCCCTTCACCCACTTTTCTGTTGCCCATTCCCCAGGGAGGAGGTTATATGTAGATCCTTGTAATCGGTTCCCCCTTTCTACCCCACCTTCCTTCTTCCCTCCCGGTATCACCTCTCTCACCACTGGTCCTGAAGGATTCATCTGTCCTGGATTCCCTGTGTTTCCAGTTCCCATCTGCACCACTGTGCATCCTCTGGTCTAACCAGGTTTGCAAGGTAGAATTGGGATCATGATAGTGGGGGGAGGGAAGCATTTAAGAACTTGAGGAAAGTTGTATGTTTCATCAATGCTACACTGCACCCTGAGTGACTCATCTCCTCCCCACTACCCCTCTGCAAGGGATTTCCAATTGTCTACAGATGGGCATTGGGTCCCCATCACACGCTCCCCTCATTCGTGTTGATCTGATCCCCCCGCCCCCTTTGGGGCTTGATACCTGGTCCCCTAGACCCTTCGTGATGACACATGCTAGTGTGCTGCTTCCAAACCTCTTATCACAATCCATACATCCATCCATTGTGTCAAGCATATTTGTTTATTTCTTGCCATCATCATTTTCAAAACATTTTCTCTTGACTTGAGCCCTTGGTATCAGCTCCTCGTTTCCCCCCACCCTCACCCGCCTTCCCTCGTGAGCCCTTGATTTATAATTTTTTTTTAGTCTTACACGTACCTATGTCTCCCTTCACCCACTTTTCTGTTGTCTGTCCCCCCTGGGAGGGGGTTATATGTAGATCATTGTGAAGGGCATGTCTATAGTAGTGTTCATGAAAGGATTATTTAAATCAGGAGGGGAAAAAGGATAGTTTTCATCTCTCAAAGTCAAGTAGACTGCTCTACAGGTATCATAATATAGACTGGAAGGGAATTCCCAAACCATTTGCCTTGGCCCTCTCTGAATTGTGGGTAGCAGTGGTTCAGTGGTGAACATTTTTGTCCCCCATTTAGGAGACCCAGGTTCATTTCCCAGGCAGGGCACCTCATACACAGTCATTGCTCATCTGCTTGCATGTTGTGCTGAAGCTGAACAGGTTTCAGCAGAGATTCCAGACTGAGCCAAACCCAGGATCGAGGTCTGGCTATCCACTTCTGAAAGTCAGCAGTGAAACTCCTGTGGACACATGATTCAGTCCACATCTGATGGGGAAGAAGGCCCAGCCCAGGCCACATTTTGTCCCGTTGCGTGTGGGCTCGGGCTTGCCGTGCATTGGTAGCTGCTCAACAGCAGTCAGCAATCGCAACAAGGACAGTATCTCTGAATCAGAGTCATTGGGGTTGGTGGGATTGTTCTAGATTTGGGGTTTTGTTGTTTTTTATGTTTTTCCTCTGTGTCTCCTAATGTTTTTTCAATGAATGTAGATTGTTTTACTCTCCAGAGGGTGGGAAATACATGATTTTAAGAATCTAAACTAATGTCTCAGACAAAAATCACCTATTATGAGCCCTGTGGATCCTATAAAAGAAATAGAGTGTAAATGTGGCATTAAAAGAGAACTCCGTATGTTCCCCTGTGTATGTTAACAGCAAGCGCTTTTTATTCCTATTTTTAAGAGACTGGAGGACATTAACTTAAATCTGACGTATCCCCCTGCAGGTTGCTTCAGGAGAGTGTAATGAAGACACTGAAGTTTACAACATCACCCTCTGTACTGGGGATGAACTCACCCTCATGGGCCAGGCGGAAATCCTCTATGCTAAGACTTTCAAGGAAAAGTCTCGGCTCAACACGATCTTCAAAAAGATTGGGAAGCTCAACTCCATCAGCAAGCTGGGTAAAGGCAAAATGCCGTGCCTCATTTGCATGAACCACCGGACCAACGAGAGCATCAGCCTCCCATTCCAGTGCAAGGGCCGATTTAGCACTCGGAGTCCCCTGGAGCTTCAGATGCAAGAGGGTGAGCACACCATCCGCAACATTGTGGAGAAAACCAGGCTCCCTGTGAACGTGACCGTGCCGAGTCCCCCGCCGAGAAACCCATACGACCTCCACTTCATCCGAGAGGGCCACCGCTACAAGTTTGTGAACATCCAGACCAAGACCGTGGTGGTTTGCTGTGTGCTGCGGAGCAACAAGATCCTCCCCATGCACTTCCCTTTGCACTTGACTGTTCCCAAGTTTAGCCTCCCAGAACACCTGGTGAAGGGCGAGGTATGGCCTGAAACCTTGGTCCATCATTGGCTGGGCATCTGCCAAGAACAGTTTGACATTGATGAGTATTCACGGGCTGTCCGTGATGTGAAGACAGACTGGAACGAGGACTGCAAGAGCCCCAAGAAGGGCCGGTGCTCTGGCCACAACCATGTGCCCAATTCCCTCAGCTACGCCCGGGACGAGCTCACCCAGTCCTTCCACCGGCTCTCAGTCTGTGTATATGGCAACAATCTCCATGGCAACAGTGAGGTGAACCTCCACGGCTGCAGAGACCTGGGAGGGGAGTGGGCCCCTTTCCCTAATGACATCCTGCCCTACCAGGACCATGGTGACAGTGGGAGCGACTACCTTTTCCCAGAACTGAGTGAAGAATCGGCAGGTGTCCTCAGCAAGCCAGAACTTCCTTATGAGGAACTGTGGCTAGATGAAGGCAAGACCAGCCATGCGCCTCTCACCCGGTCCCTGAGCGAGAAGAGCAGGTGTGACCATTTCAGAAGTTCGGTCCGGTCTAAATGTGGGACTTCTCCTCTTCCCGTCCCTGGGGCTCTGGGAGCACCAATGAAGTCTTCAGATGTCACCCTACCTCCGCCTCCAGTGCCTCCCAAATCTGAAGCCGTAAGTGATTTCTGGTTGTGAGGGGTGAGCATGCCTTTTCCATCTGTCTGCTCAGTCATTCACCATTCCCTTAGAGACAGGGAAGCCCTCCAACTGAAGAGTGTTCGAGCCAGAAAAATGTTAAAAGTTTTCGTGAAATAGACTAGATTATATTTTTACTAGTTAGAACTTTTATTCTACAAGTGATAAGAAACATTTTGGAAGGGTTTTCGCTTTGTTTTGTTTCTTTAGCAAGAGAGATTTGCACTGGGCTTCTGTTGTCTGTAGATTGAATCCTAGGGAGAGGAAAGTCTGGACCCAATGGGAGCCTATTGCAGCAAGGGAGGTTATGAGAGAATGATGCTTTGGACCACTGGTAGTGATTGGTAGTGGTAGAGAGCAAGAAGAAATGAGCTGACTCACAATGTGTTTAGCAGTAGACCCAGCTGCAGCTACTGCTGCATTGAATGTGGGAAGAACAGAAACAGAGAAATCCAGGCTAAGTACCAGACTTTTAGCCCAAACAACTTGAATGGCCTTTAGACTAATGGGGAGGAGCGAAGTGGGAGCGGGGGTATAGGGGCAAATGGGCCTCAAGAGGCATCAGCGTCACCTGGGACCCTGCCTCTGATCCTGAGGTTACATTGAGATCAAGACATCATGGGCATATTACACGTATACACACATAACCCACAGGTGTCCTTAAACATAAAACTCATTCAGAAGGCATGAAGGCTTCATCAAACCTCAGTGTAAAAATGCAAGAGAACACAGGGACCCTCTGTTCTGACCATGTTCTCTGATTCGCAGCCAATCAAAACCTTTGCTGGGCATGTTTGGTCAATGGATTTCGTGATATGTAGGGGGAAAAGTGGTGAGGACCTAGGTGTAATTCTGTTCCTTTCTTTGACAATATCTACTGTGGTCCTTGCCTTTTTTCTTTCCCCAGCAGAAACCTTTAAGAAACATGCAGACATTTACATGAATCCTAATATGTAGAAGAGTTAACATCAAAACCAATTCCGAAGCACAAATTTGGGGAAAGAGGTCTTCTTGGTTATCCCTGCCCTCTCCCTCTCTACTGCCCTGGAAGTCTGGGGTGTGCAGGACACAGGTTCCAGGCTGTAGAGTTACTGGACTAGCTGCTACAGATGTGGCCTTCAGTAAGACCTGGGCTCAGAGCTCCTGTGCCTTTCCAAAATACAGGGAAGGTAACGAAGAGAGATGATGGCTGTACATGCTTAAAAGGTAGTCAACAATAAACATGAGTCATAGACAAAAATTGTGTATGGGAATTCAGAAGAGAAAGAGGTACTTCGAGTGGGGGGATGAGTGGGGGAAGGCTTTGTGGAGATCGTGACATTGTAAGTAGGCTGTAGAGAATACTCAAGAACTGGAAGAGTGGACAGCTGAGAGAGAAGGGCATCCAGAGACAGTTGAGTGAGCTGAGGACCGGAAGCTGGGACAACCTTGCTTAGCTGTTTGTAAAGCAGCCTCATGACTGAAAAATAAACCCAAGAAGAGACCCACCTCTATCTGTTTGTCCCAGGTCGGAAGAACCCACAGCCATATCAGGCCCTGAACATTACCCTGATCCTTATAGGATCATCCAGGGACCTGGACACTCCATGAGGTGGTGGGGAAGACTGGGGGCAAGCCTTGATGGAAATAGAGTCCTTAGTCATTGTATTTATTCCAGAAAGTTCCCTGAAGATGTCCTTCAAATGTGTGAGGTGTGGTTTCTCCTCACCAGAACTGGAGGCAATTTGAAATAGCCTGTGCTCAGGCAGCATTGGATATTACTTGAATGTTAGGACTGTGATCCTCAACAGGAACAAGACAACATCAGCTTTCCTGGCAAAATACTGGTCCTACCTGGCACCTAATGGGGCCTCCTGTCTTTAGCCAGATTGACTGACTTGTCCAAAGTGACCCCACCCACTGGTCATTTACATCACAGCTTCTACAGATAGAAAACTAGAACCACTTGTTTTTGTTTCTGTTTTGTTTCCTTTGACTAAGAAAAGATTCTTTGACCATTAATATTGAGGGGTTGATTTTGACCCTGCTTACCCCCACCCCTGCAGAAAAAATAAATCAATCCTAGAATTAAAATTGAAACTGAAAAACTAAACAACTCTCATAGGAGAGTGAAAGATATTTAGCCCTGTGCTAAACTGTAGTACCTTATGATGTAAAGACTTTTCAGAATGTGTCCAATATTTTTGAATGCTATAAACGAAAAAAATGAATAAATACCTGAAGTCATTTGCTGTACTTATCCAAACAAAGAAGAAAGCAAGAAAAAGTAGGGCATTTCAGATGAAGTCATGCTTTTATTGGTTCTGTGACCATGAAATGCATTTTCCATATTTAGGACGTGCATGGGATCCGGGGAACGTCATCACCGTTAGATGTGGCTTCAGCTTGTAATTTTCAAAGGGGAACTTTAATAAGGCATAAATCCAAGTGCTCCCACAGAATTAAATATAGCTCCCCCATCCCTTTGAATAGTTAGAGTGAAGTGAGCCCCGGGAGCAAGAGGACCCGTCGGGCTCACAGCTATCCCGTCAGACAGTTAAAACATGGTGGAAAGCTTCCAAAGGAGGCCAGCCAGACCGTGTCCCTGCCAGGATTTTAGGATTAGAAGGTGCTAGAGCAATAAAAAAGAGGCAAGGAAAGCGTATCGTTTGTAGTCTGAGCAGCACATTGGGCTGTGGGCAACTCATGTCTGGCCACCGTGCAGGACCCCGCTGCAAAGTGAAGATCTCCAGGCTGGATAGCTGCCCTGCCTCCCTCTCACCCACTTCTAGCTTTCACTCCCAGCATCAGTGCCCCGCACTGAGACATCTATTTGTGCTCTCCCCCCGCAAGTGACAAGAAGTAGAAATGAAAATCCATCTCCCCCTCCCATGATAATGCTTCCGCTGTTTCTCACAACACTACAGTTCTTGCGCGGGCACCAGGGATGTACTTCTCCCTCTCCTCCCCGCGGTCGAAGTAACAAAGTTGGTTGTGGATCCAGACAGAAACGCCTCTGTGGAGGAGGTTCCGGCCATTCAGAACTGTCCTCAAGCCATATTGCTTTAAGATTGCCCAATACAGTTATCTACACCGACAGCCCAACTCTGACACCGCTGGGGTTAGAAGAGGGCCTTGCCCAGCAGGAACAGGCAGAGACGGGGTATAACCATGAGGCCCATTAGCAGCTGAGGGAGTGTGCTCAGCACACTAGAGGGGTGACTCTTTCCTGTTTTAAAATCACGCATGGGGTCCCCAGATGAAGGGAACTGGCAAGCCCTGTGAACTGTGTTATCCTCGTTGGTGTGTGTTGGAAGCAGCTCTTCTACTTCCAACCTCCATGGGGCTCTCTAGCCGTGGTTTCCCAGCCCCTGGGTGGCTCATACAGGTTGTGGTCAGCTGCTAGTCTAAAGGTTGACAGTGCACATTCACCAGGAGCACCGTCGAAGAGAGGTCTGGCAATTTCCAGCAACAAAGCCCTCTGAAGCAGGTCCACTCTGTAGTACGCGGGGTTCCCGTGTCAGAAGGGGCTCAGTAGCAACCGGGTGGGTTTTTTGGATCCATAATTCCAGATGCCCCTTGGTGGTCCACTGGGGAGAAAGATGGGGCCGTCTATTCCCATAAAGAGTTACAGTCTTACAAACCCACAGGAGCTGCTCTAGTCTGCCCTGTTAGGACCACTATGAATCAGAATCGACTCTGGCAGTGAGTTCAGTTTGGTGGGATAAACAATCAAGTGCTTGACTACTGTCCAAAAAGACTCATCAGCCACAGCAGTTCTCAACCTGTGGGTCACGGCCCCTTTGGGGGTTGAGATAGTTTATTGTGCCAGCCTGGCCGATAAACACATGTGAGATTAATTGAAAGGTAGGGAGATACATGGCCTTGCCTTTCTTCTCTCGCTCTTTGATCATTGGACCAGTGTGCGGCTGCCTTGCTTGTTCTGTGCCTCAGTTTGCAAGCTACACTACTTGTGGGACACATAACCTGTGAACTGTGTCACTGTAGTTTAAGGTCCCTTTAAGACTTGCCTCACCAGAGAATTGGAATGTACATCTCTGGAGCTGGGGACGGACAGTTGGTGACCTGGCTGACGGTTGGTGACGTGCCTTGCTGTTTGCTACCTATGCTGGGATAGCCTAGCTCTCTCTTCAGAGGACTACCTGGTGGCCCTCAAGACTTGAAGGATTGCCAGTGCCTCACAACTCTCTCATGGGAGTGAGTCGAACTGAGCCATTTGTACTGCTTTATAATTTAACTGTTCATTTCTTGTATTATATATCTATCTATCTGTATATACTTAACAGTTCATTTCTTGTGTGATATATCTATATAGATATATAATTATCAGCAATCTGGTTTTATCTCTCTAGAGAACTCTGTCTAACACAGGGGTGGATGACCCTTTGCCCAGGGGTCACCCGATTCATAACAGTAGCAAAGTGACAGTTATGAAGTAGCAACAAAAATAATGTTATGATTTGGGGGCCACCATAACACGAGGAACTGTATGAAAGAGTCACGGCATTAGGATGGCTGAGAAACACTGCACCAGAGGAACCTTGGAAGGAAGGCCTGTTAATTACCTTCTGAATCATCACCACCTGGAATACCCTGTGGCAGTTCTGCTCTGAAGCACACGGGGTCAGCATGAGCGTGAGTCCACCAGAAGGGTGTGTAATCTTCATTTTCTAGGTATTGCTGGTGAGTCTGCCATCTAAACCCCAGGTCCCCTCTATGAGGTGTCATTTTCCAGAGCTGTTTTGCATTTGGTTGGTTGGGTTTGATCTGGGGGGGTTGTTGTGTGTTTGTTTTTCACCTGTTGACATGTCATTTTGGAGAAGAATGACAGGAAGGCATCATCGTGCATTAAAGTCTAATAATAGAGTATTTTGATTTCCACGGTTCTCTGGTTGATGTGAACTATAAGTTATAAACTGTTGCCCAAGCTATCAGGCTTTCTGAACCCACTTACGCAGCATTGTCTACCCAGGAACCCAGAGCCCAGCCACCATGCCTTCTGTCTCTGCAGCAGCAGGGAGAAGCACATTCACTCTTGGGTGGTTGCTGACAGCACAGCCCTTTCTGAAGTCCCGGGAAGGAGAATACTAGCAGAAGCTTGAGGCTGTGAAGCGCTAGGGTAGACCAAGTTCTATGTGCATGTTTCATGAAGAATTTGTTGGCTGTTGTGATAGTCTTTCACATCGCCTCTTACGACTTATGAGAAGCTGGTTGCGAAGATTAAGTTATTGGTTGCTAGCATACATTCATTGTTGCGAGGCTGCAGGTCTGTCATAAATAAAGTACCTTAACTGAAACAGACTGCTTTGTTGTATCTGAGAGAAATAAGACCGAAAGGATGAATCTCATGTCATGTTAACTGGGCCAGATCCCCTGGGTGCTTGGGCAAGCTGATTGAAGGATAAAGCAGTTGGACTGCCCGGACCTGTCTCAGACAGGCTGAGTGAGGCAGGAGGAAACGGGAGGATATAGGAGGCACCCAAGGGAGTCTTCACTTCCCTTCTCAGGGAGATTTAACTGGAAGCAGAGACAAGTGATCTGCTCCACAACGTGTATAAATCACTAGAGACGGCTTAGCAGTGCATGCAAGAGCCATACTTGGGTTTGGGTCTTCATTCTACCACTGCGTAGCTTTGTACCTTGAGCGGAATATTTAAGCTCCCTGAGTCAGTTCCTGTGGGGATGATACCAGCTTCTTCGTTGCATTATTGCATTGTACAAAGTACTTGGCACTTCTCCCCGGCACTTGGTAAGCATTCAGTAAACAGTAGCGGGTTCCAATTAGGTTGTGTTCCAATTTAGGGTCAAATAGAAAGTGGTATTGGGGAGTGCTTCCCTCTCTCCTAGCTGGTGTGAGGATTTGAGAAGAAAAGTAGTCTTCGTATGCATAGACCCTTCCTCAAAGGCACCAGGGCACATCGGGGTGGGCACCTTCTGAACAATGCCAGGGGAGGGGGCAGCCATCCTCACGTGCTAAAAACGCAAGGGGACACTGGTGCTGGTTGCCCTCCAGTGACTGCGGCGTGTGGCAACCTCATGTGTCAAACCCCAAACCATTGTTATCACCCAAGGACCAGAGTGTTTGTAGGGCAGTTTCATCGTGCTAGATCTCCTAAATGCTGGGCCACAGAGTAGCACAAACCTCCTTTGTCATCTAACTACGATGCTTGACTGGTGGGGTAGTGACCTAGCTGTGGAGCCAAATTTGTGATAGTCACACTGAAACTGCTCGCCGTAATGAGGATCTTAATCCTTTACAATCCTGCAAGGGACGATGGAGAGGGTTTGAAGAACTAGCTCCTAAACCAAATGTACTGCCGCCGAGTGAATTATAACTCACAGCGACCATATAGGTCAATAAAAACTTTTCAGGGGAGTAGAAAGCCTCGTCTAATGCCCGTAGAAGCGGCGGCTGGTTTGGAACTGTGGGCCGTGTGGTTAGCAGTGTCCGTTCATTGAGAATCAGGGCTCCTTGAAGAATTAGAGCTTGCTAAAAAGCTGTGTGTTAATCTAAACCTGCAGTGAGTGCCCAAAAGCTATGCTGGTCAGCGAGCCAATAGCAGAGAGTCAACCTGAGAAAGTGCTGTGGGTGTGTCAGTTCCTGCGTATGGCTAGGTTTGGGTCCTTGCCCGAGCTCTCAATCGTGCGCACGGAACAGGGAGCCTCACCCAGCCACCCCGTTAAGAAATGGTCATAGAAGTGTTTACAAACTTGGTGCGGTGGCTGTGAGAATCGATTTGACTCTCCATTTATTTTGTTGAATTGTATTTTTGGTTGCCTTTCTGCTACAAAGTATTCATTTTAGGAAAATCATTAAAGGACATATTTTCATAATGTATACCTGATATATGAATATTCATGACTGGGTACTTACTTTTTTTTTTTAATGAATCCTCCACAAAAATATTTACTGGGTGTTTTACTAATTAATGAGGTTTCCTGGGGCATTTGACATTTAATTAATTTTAATTACAACTTTTGAGGAGTACATTGAGTGCAGGCCAACCATACTGACAGGACATTCCCATTTGTTAATTGAAATACAGACTAAATTATTGTTGGGGTAATTTTGAAGCTAATTGCTTTTGGTTTTGTGCAGGTTTGTTTTTAATTGAAACCTTACAGGCACAGCTAGTTGTTTCTCTCTCTCTCCCCCTCCTTCTGCGGCCAAGGACATTTTCAGTGCTTAGTATGTTAATAAAGATCATTACAATCTCCCGTTGGATATAGTCCCTGTTTCATATCTGTGCTTGTAGATGCCATTGGTACAAAAATCACATTTATAGGGAAGTTGCAAGCCGTTTAGATGTATCTATCATTTATTATATTATACTTCTCAGAAAAGGTCTTTATTTCATGGCCCAGTGGCAGATTCTTTCTTCGGCGCCCGTGGCAGAAGCTCCCTAGTAGTTCAACAAGAACTTCTTTTCAGAGCCTCTTGCCTCCCAGTGGGTGACCGACCGCCTGCTCTCTCCCCTCTGCCTCTCTTGCCTGAGGCTTGGATGTTGGCCACCATTTCAGAGACAGGTCTGTTTTCGGGCCTTCCCCTTAATGTATAACGCTGAAGAAACCCGGGCCTTAGAGCAGCAGCATTTTGACTGTAAATCACAACTGCCCTCCCTTCATTAATCAGAGAGAGGTTAATTGTATCACCACTCTGTCATTGTGAAACTTGAATTTTTGTTCAGCTGGAAATCTCCAGTGATAGCTATGTGACATGACAGGGTTATGAACTCTTTGTATAAAAGCCCCTTTATAAATAAGATTTCTTAAGGCTCGGCTCATTTTGTTATCTGGGAGAAGGGAGTGTGGGAAGAAATGTAGAATACAGGGCAGAGGGCAGGCAGGGGAGGCAAAGTTACAAAGTTCAGAGAAGCCTGGTTACAAAACTCTTTTATTTGGATCACTGGCATCCTGAATTGGCCGTTTGAGAGAAGAAAAAGAATGGCAAAGGTGAATCCCATTTTGGATCAAGCTCTTCGAGAGGGCCTGTGTTTCCGGAGTCACCAGCAGTTTGGAAGCAGGATGGCCCTTACCTGCGTGGGGTCCCCAGTGTTCCACGCTGTATGGTCTTTACCACGGCAGCACGTGATAGCAGGTGCAAAGCTGTATGCACCGAGGAGGTACGGGTGGCCTCCACAGCAGGATCCCCCAAATCCTTTCTGTTTTATTTTAAGAGTGGAGCAAGTACTGCTATGAAATTAAGTTGTCCTCCCCGCCCACCCAAAACGAATCTCTAAAGACTAGAACGGAGTTATGTGACCTGGTGAGGGTTCTGTTTGCCTTTCTTAACTTATCTTGGGCTCAGTTAGCGATATGAAAGAGCCATTTCTCCCAGGGAAGAAGAGGAGTTCCGAGAAAGGAACACAAGGCTTTCTGCACATTGTTCTACCAAAGCAAAGCCACACCGAGCGCTGGTGGAGCACCAGTTACGCACTCCGGCGCGGAACGAACAAAAGGTTCACAGTCACACCCACCCAGCGGCTCTGCCGGGGCAAGAGGTGGCGTACTGCTCCTTTAAAGATGACGGTCTTGAACACCCTGGGGGACAGTTCTACCCTGGCACGTGGGATGGCTGGGAGTCAAACTTGACTCCATGGCACAAAACAAAGCAATAAATTCTCACCCCAAAGTCCCTCTTTCCATATTATATTGTTTTATAAACACCTGGTGGGTCTTGTGTCTGCTTCATTGTTTTAACCCCGTAAGTGTAATAGGAGAATGTTAGAAATTAGTTCATAGGCAATCTGGATAAAATGCTCCCGTTGCATATTATAGTTGTATTTTTGTCCCCTGAGTCATTATTCACAATAGACTCAAAGACAACAACAAACATCTGCTGGTGACCCTGTTTTCCAACCACATAACAATAAGTTTTCTATGATTAACAAATTAGCATATGCTTTTTTTAATGGCGTGAACGAGCGCAAGAAGATCCTTTTTACAGATGATCAGTGCCTTACCCTGTGCATTTCCCTCCTAAGTAATCAGAGTTAGTTCACTGAGAAATGGAGAGGGAAAGGGAGGGTTAAATACCTACAAGGTGGTACCCAGGTACCCAAAAGAAGCACCGCTGGATGGAGCTTTTGTAGTATGCAGTTTTCCCCTAGGCGAGCATCGAGCAACTCACTCTGAGTTAGTGCACCCAGTGGCATCCTCTGGGAAGGCTCTCTCTGGTCACAGTGAATTTTTCTGTAAGAGCAGTTTTGCTCAAACCTGTCTTTGTGATGGCCAATTTCAGACAACAGTGTGCAGCTGTGAAATTTTGTTTCCTGCATGGGGAAAATGCCACAGAAACTGTTGTGATGTTGACTGTAGCTTACAAGGACAGCATTATGGGGGAAAACTCAAGTGTACAAGTGGTTTTCTTGTTTCAGAAAAGGTGACATGTTGATTGATGACCAACCTTATTCTGGACAACCATAAACTTCCCAAACCGATGAAAACATCGACGAAATTCGTGCACATGTGCTCAAAGACTGACGACAGACCATTATAGAGAATGGGGAAATTATGTGGACTTGCTTGGAACTCAGTTCAGCAAATTTTAACAGAAGATTTGTGGATGAGAAGAGTCGCTGTGAAATTTTTGCCTCTGGTTCTGACTGACCTGCATAAAGGACATGGACTAGAAACATGCCATACTTTGAAAGAACAGCTCCAAAGCGACCCAGACATTTTTTTCTCAAAGTCATTACTGGCGAGGAGACATGGTGCTATTCTTAAGACCCCAAAAGCAAACAGCTATCAAGGCAGTGAAAGACGCCATCTCACCTCTCCAAAAAAAAAAAGCTCATCAAGTTAAATCAAAGATCAAGATGATGCTCATTTGTTTTTTGATGTGAGGGGGGATAGTGCATTTGGAATTCATTCAACCAGGTCAGACTGTTCATCAAGCTTTCTATTAAGAGATCCTGAAAAGATTGTGTAACAGCGTGTGACCAAAATGACCTGATTTGTGGGAGATAGGAGACTGGTTTTGCCACCACAACAATGCACCTGCTCTCACAGACATCTCAGTGCACTAGTGTGGGGCATAAAACAGCCTGCCTCTCTTGCCCCATGCACCTTACTCACTTGACCTTGCTCCATGCGACTTCTTTTTGTTTCCACGAATGAAGAGGGACATGAAGGAACTGTGATTTGATGATGTAGAGGAGGTGAAGGAAAAAAAGCAAGGGAGGTACAACCAGCCATCTAAACAAATTAGTTTGAAAATTGTTTCCAAGAATCAAATCACAGGTTTGATAAATGTATTAAGTGTAATGGAGAGTACTTTGAAGGTGATAAGGGTTTGTTTGTTTTTAATACTATTTCAATGCACACCTATGGGGGGAAAAATTTTGTTGGGGGTACCCCTCGTATGCTAAGAGGTAGTGAATGGAGTTAAACTTTTGTAGTCAGTAGTCCTAAATAAAGTAAGAAATCTCATTCGATGACATATTTGATTTTGAGCAAAGATCAGAGTTGAGATTTGACTTGGTGGGCCACCGTATCTTAGAAACATGATGTTCTGCAAAGCCTTGTGTCTAGTGGGTGTGTGTAGCCATTGTATTAGCTGTCAGAAAAGCTACCCGTAATGACTTCTAGCTTTAGGTGCCCAGTGGTGGCCGGGCTGAGTGGAAATAGGCACGTTCTTCTTAAAGGAGAGCTCAGATCCGAGCAGCCTGTGTATGCTTCATGAAAAGATACATACACAGGTGTACACAATTTGCCCATTTCTTCCAGGTTTTTAAAATTAAAAAGGAAAGGCATGCCTCTCTCAATCCAGCATCCCTTTCTAATGGCAGCCTTGCTCCTTTTGCCGCCAGTATTCATGAAGAACGTTGCCACCTTTAATGCCATTCTGGCCTCCTGCTCTGTCTCTACCTCACTAGAATCTAGCTTCTGATCGCAGCTACGAAGATCACCAATGACATGCTAACTCTCACATTCAGTAAACCTCTTCCAGATCTTTCTGGACTTCCTGACAGCTTTGACTCTGTCATCCTCCCACAGTCTTCCACTCCCGCAGCTTCCTGGACACCATTCCTTGGTGATTCTCCTGCTGTGTGAATGGCAAGCCCCGGTCCCTTGTTTTCCTCTTCCACTGTCTCTTCCTCTGCCCATGCCTTAGAAGTGAAACCTTCTTTGCTTCTCCTCTGAGGATCTTGGTGCCCCTGTGACTTCCAGTTCTGCCCATCTGTAGTACATCCAGCTCAAACTCACTATTTTCAAAGCTGAATCCTTTGGTTTCTCATGAACCCTGTTCCCTCTAAATTTCTGACAGTTGCAACCAGTATTTGTCACACCTTCCATGCCCCTGCATCAGAGTATCATTCCGATGCTTTCTCCCGGGCTCTGAAATGTTGTGCCTTCCTAATTCCTGCCTCCCTAAGACTTTCTCTAGAAAATGGCTGTGAATTCATCCTGCTGTCCTCTGGAGTGCATTCATGGTGCTCTCACAGAACCATGTGCATACTTTGATTATATCTACCAATTTGTGTCTTCATTCCAAATAGCTATTACCAAGGGCTTCTCATTTTTATATTTAGTATTCACTTTATAACCATATATGAATATTAATAAATAAATGGAATTAATGAAAAAATAATGACTTAATGCAGTAGGCAGACAAGTCCTGTTCCCAGACTCTCGGGGACAATGGCAATGGTGCCTTGACTCCAGCTGTCTGCCCCCAGGACAGATGCCCTTTCCCAACACCACCTCCACCATCCTGGTTTTCAGTTTGTTAAATAGTAATCATTGGATGATGCTGCCTTAAGAATATGCTTGTAGGCTAAAGAAATTCAGCAGTTCTCAAAAGAATAAAAACCTACTGCATTTTGATGGATTATATTTTTCTTTAGCTTTGGGGCTAAGCAATCTCTACCGGATGAACGATCACCAGGAAGAGTAGTATTAACATCGGGGTGGTGATGTCTTCTAGACGAAAAAGATCACTGATTGTTTCAGAAAAGGGGGAAAAGACTTGCAGTGAAGAAGCAAGGAAGAGAGAATGAGACTAACCAAGAGGGTGGGTGACCAGCCAGAAAGGACATCCTTGGGCCAGAGAATAGCTCGGGAACCAAGGCTGTAGTTACAAGCAGCCGTTGGCTCACCCTGTTCCCCACCCCTGCCTACAGCCAGGCTACTCGGCACCAGGAATTACTGAAGACAGGCAAAGGCCACCCAGAATCTGTAAGTGATGGTAATGCCTCACTTCAAAAAAGAATGCCTTACCCCAGTTCCCACAGCGCAGGGTTAGCACCCTAGAGAAGTAGGTAGCGGCTACAGTCATCTGCGTTGGTGAGCGACCACCTAAGACACAGCTCCAGAACTTGGCAGCAGCAAGGCCATAAGGAGATAACCCCGTCTACAAGAGCCTCAGCCTTACCCAAGCCAAGATCAGAACACCTAGATGGTTCCTGGCCACCAACACTGACAGTGAAATGTTCTGACCAGGGTCATATTAGATGGTGTCAGATAGAAGAGAAGAACAGAGTAGAACTCAAATTTGAGCTTTAAAAAAAAAAAAGCCAACCTGTATACAAGTGTGCTTCATACACATGAATAACGGATTGATAAGATTTATAAGAGCCCCCTCCCCAATAAAGTGATTAATAATATTTTTAATCATTTTACTGGGGGCTCATACAACTCATCACAATCCATACATACATCCATTGTGTCAAACACATTTGTACGTTTGTTCCCATCATCATTTTCAAAACGTTTTCTTTCTACTTGAGCCCTTGGTATCAGCTCCTCTAATTTTTCCCCCTCCCTCCTAAAACTAATTTTTTAAAAGCCAGAAAACTGGGAAAATAGAGAACAAAGAACCAGAACCCACTGAGACGACCATCCTAAACACGCTTTCATGCTAGCACTGAGCCCATCCCCCTGAGACTACCTGTTCTTGTGAAAGAAAAAAAGGTAAGGACATAAAAAGAGTACCCATCCGAATGAGACCCAAAGGCCAACAGTTTCTCAAAAGCAAAGAGGAGTTGGTCAGAAGCCCAGGAAACTGGTGTCCTTCAAAGGGAACAGACTGCAATCACAGACGAGATGGACACATTGTGACAAATATAACTAATGTCCCTGAGCAGTTTGTGGAACACGTTGACTGGGAACCAAGTTTGCTGGTAAGCTTTCACCAAAAATGCAGTAAAGAAAAAAAAATGTCACTCCCTTGCTTAGCACCTAAAGGTATGTTACTGGTAATGGAGATAACCCCACTGCAACCCTGCCAGCCCCACTGCACCACACACACACTCCCCCTGAGCTGCCAAATTAAGTTGAGACTAGATACTGCATTTGAAATTAAGAGAAATATTTTCTTTTGTTGCATCATCATTTTAAAACAGTTTCTTTTGGAGGTGCTTAAAATTAAAGCCACAGACATGATCAGTTTAGAAATACAAGTCCTGTTTCATACAACACTATGTCCAAGTGCGGTGTTGATGTGGCTTATGTGCCAAGAAACCTTGCTGGCACCTTGGTTATTCCCCAAGATCAGCACTAATAGGAGAAGATTTAGAAAAACAAGCATCAAGTTGGAATATCTTGTCAATAGCAAGGTCCACATGAAAACAGAACGGATATTCTTATGGTCTAGACTTAAAACTGAAAGGGCCACTTAGTTGCATTTTTGAGGCCTCTACAAACTTTTCCGTGACTTTCGGAATGCTAGAGGTGACAGGTCCTCAAACTCTACTCTCCGCAGGACAATAATAACCCCAATGATGATAACCGCCTCTACCAGTTTCACTTTTAGGCTCGTTCAGTCTGAATGAGAACTGAGTAAATGTAAACCGTATGTGTTAGCAGAGTTGGGGTGGTCTCAGAGAATGTCAGTTTGGTGCTGGGCCAGAGGAACTGGCAGTGAGATGGGGATGCGCATTAGATATCAACGTACAGAGAGAGCCAAGAAAGGTGAGGTGACCCCGAATCCATCATTTTGGATGGAGCTTTCCTTGTGTTGTTCCCTTAGAGGTGCTGGAGGACTAAGAGCCTCTAGCTGCTAGAATGTTCTAGAATGACGGGAGAGAGGCACCTGAATAGTGTTACTGAGAGCCAAGACAACTCGGCTTTATTCAGCCATGCGGGGCTCTTTGGGAGGAGGAGTGAAGACAACCACAAGCGGGGGTTTTTAGAACGTGCAGAGATGTAGTGCTGGCAAGATGTAATCGAGTAGGAGGGGGAACTGGCCCTGTGGTGGCTGGCCCTCCACTGTTGTTAAATTGCCTGTCCTCGCGGATCAGAGGTGGTTGAAACACAGTCGCGTCCCTTTTGGATATAAACGGTCCATGTTGAATCCAATCAAGGAGCAAAGAAAGAAAAGAGTTCTGTAAAGGTGTAAGGATAGTCAGGACAGCAAAAGAAACCCTCGTCATCACTTCTGGATTTCCAAATGTACGTATTCCACCCAAAGACGTCATTGTCTCCATTAAATGCAGTGCACTGTGACTTCACACAAGCAAGCACACGTGTGGCAACAAGGGGGAAGAGTGTGGTCATGTGCAGGTGCATTGGCAGGGCCATCGGTCCTGCAGCTTACCAAGGCCACTCTTCATACCTGCCCGGGATGACCTAAGCCACCTAAGCCTCCACAAAAGTACAGCTGATGTCTTATCATGCCTGTTTTAAAACTACACCCTCTCCCCAGCACCCCAGTTGGGGTTTCTGATAAGCTTGTTAAATCCAATGAACTCTCCCCTCATCACAGTGGAGGCAAGTCTTTTCTGGCCTCTTCATATTTCCTCCCTGACCACATCACATCCCCTAAAGACCAAGGATTCCTACACCTACACTGACCTATGTCCTTGAACCACCTCTGGGAGGAACGCAACCACTCCAAACATGTTCTTTGTCTTACAGTCTGTTTTGAGGCTTAGCTGTAAGCATCAGTTAGCCAGAGCTTTTTAAAAGAAACCCCACGGTCTTGAGTAACTTACATTTATGATCCTGCCCCTCCGGTGGGGAAAACATACTGGATAACTCTTGGAGACTGCCCTGTTACCATAAGAGCCCACGAAATCTCACTCTTAGTCAGAAGTGGGGAACATCACACGTGTCACCAAAACACTCAGCCATCACGTTAGGGATAAGTTAATGAAATGTTTCACCAGGCTGGGCCAAAAATGGTATATAGATAGCCAAATGGCCCGTGGCAGAAAACAGGTCCCCCACCCCTGCTCTCCACGGTCTTGAGTGCCTACGCATGATTATAAGAACAGGAAAAAGAGGACTTCCCAGGGGTCAACTTTCATTCCAAGACCTTGCCCCCAAATATTCTTTGAAATTAAAATACACACTGTAATTTGACATGTTGGCAATCCTGTAACTGACATTTCAGCTAGAAGACTATTCCTGATGAACCATCAGAATAACTAGTGACGAATCCAAAACTTAGATGTTCCAAATGGCATTTGGCATTAGCCGTGTTTTCCTCGTGCCCCACCCTCACCTCAAAATTGAGGTGTGACCCAGTGCCCTTTTTTTGAAAGTTGAGAAGTTAACAGGCAGGTGCTTTCTCCCTGGTTTTCCATGGTTCCCGTTGCTGTACACATAGAGGGGCCAAGATCAGCTGTAGGCAAATCCCACCCATCAGCCGAGATTCTGCAGGGGAGCCTGCGCAATCGACTAGTTCACTATTTAAGGACCGAGGGAAGGCGACACAATATAGGAGGGCGCTTCAGAAAGTTCGTGGAAAGTAGACAGTATTAGACCACCTTATAGACAACCTGCCTTCCCCAAAGACAGAGTAGGGTAACTCATCTGGAACCTCAGTATCCCACTTGGTTCTCAGCTGTTTAAAAGAGCTCCCCACTCCCCACCCCCCCACCACCCCCCGAAGTCTCCCGGCCTCCTGTGCTCTCCTCTCGCCTTCCTATCCAGTCAGGATTCTGCAACCGCCACCACCGCCAAGGCCTGTTTTAAGCTCGCTCTCCCATCGTAGGTGTAGAACTGATATTAGCCAGACAGTTTCAGTAGGGGCAGCCTGAAGCTAATGAGGAAGTAGCCTTCTGCTCCGAGGGTTGGGTTTTTATTGTAGCTCCAACGGTGTGATCTGAGCCCCAGGAAGAAAATGCCGAAGGTGAGACCTTTCGCACAGAATGGAGGTTGGCTGGGGAATGTAGTCACATGACCTTTCATCTGGCCTTGCTTTGGCAAGTGAAGGAGGCCCAGGAAGCCAGTTGGAGGACCCGACCCGTGTTCAGTGTGGGTGGCAGGTGACGCAATCTAATGTGGACTCTATTGTATGCAAAATTTGTACCAGAGCTCGTGGGAACTTGGCTGTTCTGCTAAGTTACCCCAGAGCTGCCTGCGGAGGAAAGATGTTGAAGGCGGGGTGTGAGGGTGTGTGGACAGAGGGTAGGAGCCGTCCTTAAAAAACAAAGATACGGGAAAATTGGGAGGAAAAAAAAAAAACAAAGATACTTGCAGTAACATGCTTCAGGGTAGATGGGGAGAATCTGGTGTTATCTGCCCCCTGCTGCCAGACACCGAGAAGTACATGTAAAATACACTTCATTGTGAAGAATTTTCAGTGTGAGGGTCTGCGGTGGGTGAAAAGCAAACGGCTGGAGGAATCGAGGTAGTGGAAGGCACCGGCCGGTCCCCCGGATCCTCTCCAGTGTGCATATGAAGGCGGGGCTGAGGGTCTTGGTCCAGAGACCAGCACCAGCAGCGTCTGTCTGATCTGGGAGTGTGTCCGAAACTTAGAATCTCTGTGGGACGCTCTAGATTTACTGAATCGGGTGGGGTGCCTGAGATGACTCCAGGATCATTCTTGACACTCGCATGTCAGAAGAGGCTGGAAGTCAGAAGGTCTACAGAGCCCTTGGAGGGGCGTGGGGGGTGGCTCCCAAGAAGCAGGAAAGGCTCTTCCTGCACCACGGAAGGATCGTGATTGCTTTCTGCCCCTTTCGTCCTTAACCTCCCATAATCCCTCACACGTCTCATGCCCTTGCTGAGACATGGAATGCTCACGGTATTTGCTACATTTCAGCAGTAACTGACGGGTCCCGAACAATTTCTTTCGAAGCCAGCCTGTGCCAGCAAGGAGGCGCTAGGCGCCCTGTTTCCTCCCCAGCAGGCTCGGAGGTTTTCCATCTTTGTGTATTCCAGTCTTCTCACTCCCCCTGCTCTGCTCTTTGAAATAAATGACTCAATCCTTGAGGATCGAGCTGGCCCCGTTGGCATTGTCGGTCTGTTGCTAACCCCGAGTGTTCTTTTCCGTGCCAGGTCAGGGAAGAATGCCGGCTCCTGAACGCCCCACCTGTTCCTCCCCGGAGCGCAAAGCCTTTGTCCACCAGTCCCTCCATTCCTGCTCGCACAGTCAAGCCAGCGCGGCCACAGACTCGGTCTCCCAGCCCCACCCTGTCCTACTATTCTTCAGGGCTGCACAACATGTAAGTCTCCGTGCCAGGGCCCCATTCCAGCTCCTTCTCCCCAGCCAGTGCACCCCTCTGACAAGCAAGGTAGCCCAACCATGGGTAGAACCAAGGGAGAGGAAATGGGGTTGGGTTAGGGTGGTTGGGAGGGCGGATTTCACTGGAAAGGGATGGGGTGGGGGTGGGGTGATTGTGGCAAAGATGGAAGGGACAGTGTCTTAGGAAGGGAAGATCACAGGAGATCCTCTGGGAAATGCAGTGATGACGTCCGACTGTGTTCTCTTGAAAGCAGCCCACTGGTTGCCAGCAATTCTCACCGACCAGAATCTGGTTCTCTGCCTGCACCTTGACCCAAGCGGGCCAGCACCAGCGTGGCCTGACACTGAGCAGGCCCTCTGGATACCGCTCGGCAGAGAGCCCTCTTCTTTACTGTCCCAGTCAGGTAGATGTTCATTCACGTGTCTGGATCCTTCCAGGGTCATGAGCTCATTCTTTTGCAATGCAGCTCATTCTGCTATTGGCAATGGCTAACAATTATTTTTAGAACTCTTTCATAATATTGAGTTGAAATCTATCTGCCTGTGGCTTCCAACTATTTCTTATGTCAAGAAAAATTGTAAGAGCGGGTCCAGCCTTCTTCTCTTTGTCACCCCATGAAAGTTTGAAATTAGCTCTGATGTAAGCCTTCACTTCTCCAAAAGAAACAGCCTCCGTTCAGCCCACTGTTTCCCTTGGCATCTCTACCTGGGCCCTCGGTAGCCTGGTTCCCTACCTGTGAGCTCATCCTTGCTTCCCAGTGGCCTCGAAAAGGCGGCGTCCACAGCTGAATGCCCGGACTGTGATCATTACCTGTACAGTAGCTCTCCTCACAGGTATTTTGTTAATTGTCGTTGTTTGGACATTTAAGTCTTTATGGTAATAGTATCAAACTGTACATAAATAAGTTATTTTTAAAAAGCATACCCATTTTATTTGAAACTTTTCTTCCTATTTCAGACCCACTGCTAGAAATAGGGAAATGGATGGTGCAAATAAACTCACGTCGCTGTAGCACAAGGCTGGCAAGCATGAGACACCTAAAAGGTGCCGGGCAGTTTCTCTTTGGTGTGCCTGGTGTCTTTTGTCTGGGATAACGGTAGCTCCTGCTCTCTCACTCCACAGTTGCCCACTGCAGACATCCCTACCCTAATCAATCGTAGCACTTAGTAAGCCCAAAAGTGGCGAGATTTTTCTTTAATCATAAAGATCCCGACATCCACTAACCAATGCTTAATGATAAAAATTTTTTTCACATTATTTTCTAATATGTATATGGGGCTGGTGAGGAAAGGTGTGCTTGCACGTGCTCTGGTAGTGCTGTTGGGTAAGCAATGGACTATTAACCACAAGGCTGGTGGCTCAAAGCCACTAGCTACTCTAAGGGAAAGAGAGGAGGCCATCAGATCTCATAAAGATTCACAGCCTTGGAGCCCTTGTACAGGGTTGCTAGGAGTTAGAATTGGCTATAAGAGTGGGTTTGGTTTGGGTTCGGGATAGGCACACCTGTCCATTATTGCCCATGTATTTTATGAAAATTTTTCACTCAAATGTTATTGGACACTTTATAGAATTGCTCTACCCCCCTTTCCTTTTTGCCAGTGACATCTCTCGATAATGGAAGGCATTGGGGGTGGGCTCTTGTTTGTCACTAACCTGTTTCTGTGTTTGCTTTCTTAAGCAGCATTACTAAAAGTGACACAAGTCCTTCAGAAAGCGCTCCTGTGTCCTGCTATCCTTGCAACCGAACGAAAGCTGATTCTGTGGACCTAACATCCCCGTTTGGAAGTCCTTCTGCGGAAGCTCTGTCGTCCAGGCTCTCGTGGCCTAACCGTTACACGGGAGCATCTGAGAGCCAGACCAGGAGTGATTTTCTATTGGATCCGAGCAGGAGCTACAGTTATCCCAGACAAAAGACACCAGGCACACCAAAGAGAAACTGCCCGGCTCCTTTTGATTTTGAGGGCTGTGAGCCCGTGGCCAGCCAGTTTGAACCCAGCTCGGTCACTGAGGAATTCAGTAGCGGCGTCTCTGGTTGTCCCAAGTCAGCGAGCTACTCATTGGAGAGCACCGATGAGAAAACTCTCGCAGCGGGCACCACAAAGCAGAGTGTCTCATGCCCTGCCTTACCCCCGCGGGCCCCCAAAGCAGTGGAAGAGATCGTCGCCTCGGAGACATCTCCTTTGCCTCTGAAAATTGATGGTGCTGAGGAAGACCCCAAGACTGGGTCTCCAGACCTCTCTGAAGACCAGTATTTTGTTCCAAAGGGCATGCAGGACATCTTCTCCGTCTCCTATCCCCTTTCGTCTCCACTCCATCTCCAGCTGGCTCCCCGGTCTTGTGGTGACGGCTCCCCATGGCAGCCACCCGCAGACCTTTCAGAACTCTCCATAGAAGAAGTGTCCAAGTCGTTGCGGTTCATCGGCTTGTCTGAAGATGTCATATCATTCTTCGTTACCGAAAAGATTGATGGGAATTTGCTTGTTCAACTGACAGAAGAAATCCTCTCTGAGGATTTCAAATTGAGCAAACTGCAGGTGAAGAAGATAATGCAATTCATTAATGGCTGGAGGCCCAAGATATAGCCGTGTAACCCCGGCTAGTGGGAAAGGAAATGGAGGGTGGGTGTGCTAGAAGGGGGTAGGCAGGGAGGTTATTTCATGTTTTTTGCACTAAACACCTTCTCTGTACATAGGGATCAGAGACACTCTTACTATGCAGATTACGGTTTTGACTGGAGAACAGGCTGTTTTGCCCATCAATAAAAATGCTGTACGGAACACTTAGAGCTGTGCCTTGTACGTCACTCAGCACTAACAGCCGCTAACAGGAAAAAGGCATGTTCCAAGACTCCATTCTTAACCCCATTCGGGTTAAGTGAGAAGGCCTGATATTTATTGCAAAATAGCCAAAGCTGAACGACATAAAAATCTTCAAAACAGAAAACACCTGTGAACAACAATTCCCTTCTGTTGGTGGCCTAGTGTTGACTTTAGGTGGTTAACTGTAGCCTATGCTCTGTTGTTTGGATTGCTCACTGCTCGTTGTTTGACTCTTGTGCCTGAAAACTATTAGTAATCTGACATGACACTTCATGTGATCTGCTTGGTGAGGGGATCTTTTTATCAAAGATGTTTTTCCCAAAAGTTGTCTGATGATAGAGGTTATGTGACATCCTTAGGAATTATACAAATCATGACTACAATAATTTATCTGTAACTGCTGCTAATTTTTTTTCTTGAGCAGAGGAAAAACAATATAGATATGGATGTATATATTTACGTATACAAAATACACCTGCACATGTTTTACACAACCTCATTCTGAGTTTATTTTAGATACAGCCTGTTCTTTTGCAACTATCCATTGAAGTTTGGGGGCTGGGAGGGAAAATAAAGGCACTCTTAGGAATAGGGGACAGAGTGGAGCCCAAAGATTCCCAGACCCTGTCTTTCAAAGTTGAATTTTATTAGTCTTTGTAATGGAAGACACACAACCAATCACTGGAGAGTCTATTGACGAATTTCATTTGACTTTACTCCATTTATGGGGCTCGTTTTTATATATACTCCTACTGTGCTGATATCGGGGGAAGGGACATGTTCCGCCAGATGTTAGTGCTCCTCTGGTTGGAAGGTCTCAGTCCCCTGCGTGGCTGTCGCGAGGAGTCTGGAGAGCATTTCTGGGACCACATCAGGGGCTGTCACAGTGCTTCAGGCTTCAGCAGAGCTCAGAAGCCTGAGCTACGACCACCTGTTGTTACGTGCTCTCCATCGGCTGAATCATTTGTCAAATCCCAGAGTGTGGTTATTTCGCAAACTTTATTTCCCCCTCTTTTCCAAAGAAAATACTCATGATCCTGTTTTCATTCCAGTTTCATTCCAAAAACTCCAGGACATTCACCTGACCATTTTTACTAAATGTGATTAAAAATTCCAAAATAAACGGGCAGTGTCGTCATTCTTTCTGAAGGAAGAGAAGCCGTAGGGAAAGTGGAAGCAGGAGCAAGGCGCTGTCCAAACAGCCCTGCCTCCCGCAGAGTCCACCCCGGACCCGGACACGCACAGTCTAAGGCTGTACCTCGGTGGTTGGCCAGGCAGGCCCCCCAGCAGCGTCCGAGTGGCTCGCAGGATTGCATTCTGTTCCCGCGGCTGCTCGTCGTGCTCACGGCATGGCCATAATCTGAAGACAGGAGGTTGTGATTCCTTAGCACGTGTGTCTACCCCTCCAGTCTAGTGCCGCCTAGTCGCTCTTTCCCAGCGTTAAATGTCAGCCTGTCCCACAGTTAGAAGTCAGAATGATGCGACGCCTACTCTCATTTTCCATCTTAAAGCCCAGTCGAGCCCGACTGCGCCACCCCGCGTGTGTCCGCGTAGGCCTCTGCTCCGAGCGGGTTCCAGAACTGAACACCAGCGCTTCCTCACGAGGCACCTCTGCGTGGTCTCGAACCTCCAGGCTTTCCATGAGCCAAGTGCGTTGACACCTCCCGGAGACTCCTTTGGATGGTAGCTCTTCTTTCCAAGGGGAGAGGATTTTTCTCTCCCGTATAATAGAAATACTCTTACATAAAAAGCATTCTCTAAAATGTGTCCGTCCGGAGCGCCCCTGTCAAAGTAAACAGCGCATCTCTGAAGGCGTTTCTGGAACTGCGCTCCCGGACACCAGGCCCTGCACTCACTTTCGCGTTTGGAAAGTACCCCAAAGGGTGTGAGGCGCGAGCCCCTTACTTCCCACACTAACCTCTCAGAACTTTTCAAATGGAAACCGGCAAAGTATGCTTGACACAAAATTGTTGCGTTTTTTTGTTTTGTTTTGTTTCTGTCCTGTGTTGATTGACAGCGTGCAACCCTTTTGAGGGCAGGGCCTGGTTCCTTTGGGACATGCATGCACTGACCGGTTAAACGTTTGTCAAGCACCTCTCCCGGGTCAGGTGCTGTGCTGGAGCTGATGGTGCCAGGCTGAAAAAAGACCCAGCCCCTGCCCTCCACCTGCATATGAAACCAGTGCTCCCGATGAGGCACGTTTCTGTTGAAGAGGGATGCAGCCCTTTGGGCAGCGGGTTGTATGGCGTTAAATGTGTGGAGTCTTTATAGAATCCACAGCTGAGAGAAACAGCAGCCTCTCTCAAGGTGTAAAATGAGTACCGAGTAGCTTTTGTCTCCTGATTGGTTCAATTTTATTTTTCATTGACTTGGGATATTTTATATTGTAGTAAATATATTCGTCATCTCCAAAGCTCTAAATAAACATCATCACAATAAGTCCATCCAGAACTGAATGCCTATTGGTAGAAGGCGACTAGACAAGGCCCTAGTCCCCTGAAAAGAATCATGACAAGAAATGCTGAGCTATGAAGGGAGACAGCCCGGCCCTGGTCCGAGCTGTGACTGTGCAGTGGCAACCACGTTCAGCCACCGCCACCACCAGCAGCACCTTCCTCCTGGCAGGTGCCTACAGGAGAAATGCCTAAACAGGACCCTTTTGGGGTCCTTAAGCTCCTGGCAAACATCATCACAGCCCTCAGAGAAGAGCAGTCAGCAATAAAGCAAGCTAAGCAGCTAAAGTCTAAAGCGTTGGGCAGGAGAGCTCCAACACTTGCAGGTCACTTCCATCTGAGAGTCCCAAAGGTCTGCAAGCCTCTTCTCTTTGGCTTGGGAGCTGCTTGACTTGATGAACTGTGAACATTTCCCCTAGATTCCTCAAGGCTCGCCACCCTGCCCCTTCGCCAGATTGGCAATTGAACAGAACAACCTTTTGGGAAAGAGGACAGCAGGCCCAACCATTCTCCCACTCATCCAGAGCCATCTCTCAGCTCATATTCTGGAGCCATACGTAGCACACTCCGGGTGGTGCAGTGGTTAGGAGTTGGGCTGTGATCAGCATGGTCGGCAGTTTGAAACCCCGAGCAGCTCCTCGGGAGAAAGACTGGGCTTTCTACTCCCATAAATAGTTACAATCTTAGAAACCCACCAGGGGTCTCTATGAGACAGCAATGACTCGATCGATCAATGGCCGTGTGTTTGTTTTGTTGTTAGTTTTGGAGGTTTTTTTAAGAGCATAGCCCTGCAGCTCCTCAAAGGAGAGACCACAAGTCCCCTAGCCTAACTCGTGTATCATGAACATGCTGCATGACACTGGAAAACGAGACCGCGCTCCAAAGACCCTCCGGAACTGGAGGAACCATTTCGGTCCACCAGAAATGGCAAGTCTGCACTAGACACACGAGGCTTTCAGAAACCGTGCGCTCATTTTATCTGTTCACACTGTAGATTGGGCTGCTGTGGCCAGAGGTGGAAGATGCCCGTAGTATAAGTGGTAGGAATAAGTAAGGACTGAATACTGCAAGACGGGGTAATTGATGGTTCTTCTGGCCACATCTCACTAAGTCATGTCACTTAGTCTTCAAAACTTGCTGTCTTAAAATTTTGTCTCATTGAAGCAGCCAGAAGGGAGAGGTACGCGTGATTTCAGTTAAAGTTACATACAAATATCTTCTGCCATGTTGCTGCTCTAACTTTTAGGTTATGAATTCCATAACAGAGCTTGTCAGATTGCAAATTTCCTTTGTTTACAATCCTTGATAGGTAGCCGGGCTTAGGTCGTGTCTTTGCTATCAATTTTCCCTCCCATTTTCATAATACGTTCCATGTATTGTTTAAGTAAGCAGGCTAAAAATTGAACTGTCGATTAAAACTTGGGGAGAAGGGGGGGGTCATTCCTTGACTTACATGGAAATAGTGTGCTCTTTTCAAAGACTGGTCACCAGCTTTATAAATGTCTTTGCTTGGAAAACTTGAGTGGTTAACTACCAGTTCACAGTTGAATTATTCTCCTGAGCATAATCTAATGGGCCCAATTTGTACCTCAAGATAAACACAGGATGTTATGTCTGAAAAAATTAATTGTCTGTTGATTTAAATGGTTCCGAAATGTCTATAAATAAAGCGATTTTTAAAATCTCCTTTCTTGAAGTTGTTTTTGTATTTTTAACGAGGGCGGATTCGGTGGAGGTTTTTATTTCAGATCACCATTCTGTATTCAACACTATATCAAGCCTCCCAAGAGCTTTCCCTGTTCCTCTTTTATTTTTATTTTGTTTTTGCTCTTCCCCCTCTTCTAGGATACTATTTTACTTCACTCAAGTTAACACCTGTCCACCCTCTCCAAAGCTTCTTAAACTGTAGGTAAAACTGAGTCAAGAGTAGGGAAAATTGAAGATAAAAACCACTGCCACATAGCTTCACAGGAATGCTCTCCATTGGAGGGGCCCTGGTGGGGCAGCAGGATAAGCATTGGGCTGCTAACTACGAGGTCAGCTGTTCAAATCCACCAGTTACACCACGGGAAAGAGAGGAAACTGCCCCCAGAAAGATGTATAATCTTCCACATGGAAGCACACCAGCTGCACCATCATGAGGTGTTGATGGAATCAGGTAACAGGTACCAGAAGACACAAAACAAAACAACATGTTGACAACGAGGGGAGTTTGAGCAGAGACCCCAAACCCATCTGTAGACAATAGGACATCCCCTCACAGAAAGGTCACAAGGAAGTGATGAGTCAGCCAGAGCTCAGTATAGCACTGATGAAACACTATTCCTTTGGTTCTTTGAGGCTTCCTCGCCTTTCGGTTCTGGCAATACGGGAGCACATACACTAGTACAGATTAAGAGCTCACAATACATGGAATTCAGGTCAGACAAACCCCACTGGGATTGAAATTGGTGTAGCAATACCAGGAGGGTGTGGGAAGGGGAGGAAAAGGGAGCCTTCAAAATGATTGATACATAATCTCCATCCCCAGGGGGATGAACAACAGAAAAGTGGGTGAAGGAAGATAGCAGTAGGTATAACATATGAAAACAACAATAATTTATAACTTATCAGGAGCTCACAAGTGGGGAAGAAAAACGAGAAACTTATAGAAACTAAATGTTTACAAAATAATGTTGGCAACATATGTACAAATATATTTTATACAATTGATGTATGGAATGTTATAAGACCTACAAGAACCCCCAATAAAATGATTTTTTAAAAAAAGATTTATAGTCCCAGAGAGCCAAGGTAAAATTCTCCTCTGCCCGAAAAGTTTGACAGGAGTTGGATTAAACTTGATAACAGTTGGTGTAGACTTGGGAGTTTTCTTCCCTATCAGTCTTCTAGATAGGTAGGTAGGTAGGTGAATAGATGGATGGATGGATGGACATGGGGATATAGCTAGATCCTTGGAGTTATTTTAAATATTCAAAAAGGTGTCCACTCCTGAGGAGAAAGGAGCTTGTCCGGCACCATTTTTGAGGCTGCAAACCCCTTCTGTCCTGGTGAGAATCAGAGACTATTAGACTTGAAGAAGCTGGTAACCAAGTTACCTGATGGAATTCAAAGAGAATGGTGCTTTTGTGGTCTGGATTTGGGGAGAAAGGCAAACATAGATGACTTGGTTGGTTTTTTATAAATGTGTGAATGTCCATCTGGGGCAAAGAAAACACACAGAGTCCTTTCGCCCCAGCTTACAGGCAGCTTCTCTTGGTACTGACCGCAGTCCTACGCCGGGGAGCAGACATGATGGGGCAGCAGTCAGGAGCACCGAGCCTGCACCAGACACAGCCAGTTTGCTTCCCAGAGAAGCTGGAGGATGGACAAAGCAAGTTACTGACGAGCGCTTTTTTATAGTGCTTGAACTTGTGTGCCATCGTTTCCCAATATTTTGTCCTTATTTTTTCTGCCTTATCTTACATGACTAAAAGAATCTGAATATTTTGGGGGAGGTTTTCCTTACAATAAAACCTCCCAACTCCCGCCTCCCCCTTCTACTCCTTTACTGTTCAGAGATAAAATCTGACCAAATCCTAGGCCACGTTCCTGGGTTCCTGAGCTGTGCACGAGGAGAAACTATACGACTCGAGTAACTCACAGTCAGGGAATCAGTACTGACTCACAGCGACCCTCTAGGACAGGTGGACCTGCACCTCTGGGTTTCTGAAACTGTAACTCGTTACGGGAACAGAGAGCCTATCTTTCTCCCAGGATTTCCATGGATTGGCTAAGGATCTAAGGATCTACTCAGCATCCTGGCGGCCTGGTAGTGTAGTGTTTATTTGCTGGGCTGCAATTCACATGGTCGCCAGTTCAAAGTCACCAGCAGTTCTGCAGGAGGATGATTTGGGCTTTCTACGCTTGTGAACAGTTACAGTCTCAGAAGCACACAGGGAGCTGTGTATTTGATGTTTTCTACCCAGCCACCTCACACTACTGCAACATAAATTTTGAGTTTGGAAATGAGTTAGCATCAACTAAAGGAGCTTGGTGGCACAATGGTTAAGCACGACACTGCTAGCCCAAAAGGTGGAGGGGAAACCCACCCCGTGGCCCCACGGAGGAAAGGCCAGGCGATCTCTGGTCTCTGTCAAGATTACAGCCTAGGAAATTCAATGGAGCGTTTCTGGGCAGAAGTTGAAAATCGACTGCTCGACAGTCCCTGAACACAACAGAATCAGATACCCCACACGTTTCTGCACATCTGAGTTTAGTGAAATCCAAATCATTGGAAACTGAGTAAATGTGGAATAAATTCTTGCTCAGCTGCATGAATTCCCTTCCAACGTGCTGCCCTCCCGCTCAATCCACTGGACTAACGAATCCCTGTGGGCCAATGGCATTGACAGTCCTGCGGACAGAGACACTGCTCGCTGCCCCCCACTCAGAGCACACCGACAGGACAGGCTCCACCTGCCCCTGTGAGTGGCCCAGACGGCAGCTCATGGGGGGTAGGAAGCCCCATCTTTCTCCCACGGAGCAGCTGGCATTTGGAAGTGCTGACCTTGAGGTTCGTAGTCCACCACACAGAGGACAGACCTCTCCGAGTCTGTTTCTCGATAAGCGGAGCTCCTGGGCACGGAGGGTCGTGTCTTCATCTTTGTACTTTCGAAAGCACATGCCACTGGAAGTTCTGTTGAATGACACCACGGATGTTACCCCTGAGGGATGTGTCTTTGTGACATCAGCGTCAAGCTGTCACTTCCATAAGGCACTGCAGCCATGTCTGATGCCAAATGAATGGCGTTGAGGACAACTTCCCCTCACCCCACCCAAAGAAAGAAAGCTGTACTATTTCCCTCCCCTGGTAAAGTGCTCAAAATGACTTTTGGCTCCTGGAATACTCATTTTCTTTCTTTTCTAAAAATCATTTTATTGGGGGTTCTTAACAGCTCATATCACAATCCATACATCCATACATCCATTGTGTCCAGCACATTTGTATATTTGATGCCATCATCATTTCCAAACAGTTTCTACTTAAGCCCTTGGTCTCGGCTCCTCATTTTTTCCCTCCCTCCCCCACCCCCTTTCCCTCATGAACCCTTGATAATTTAGGTTATTATTTTTTCATGTCTTACACCTACGGCTGTCTCCCTACACCCACTTTTCTGTTGTCCATCCCCCTGGGAGGGAGTTATATGTCAATCTTTGTGATCAGTACCCGCTTTCTCCCCCACCGTCACCTTACCCTCCTGGTACCGCTATTCTCATTATTGGTCCTGAGGGGTTTATCTGTCCTGGATTCCCTGTGTTTCCATTTCTTATCTGTACCTGTGTACATCCTCTGGTCTAGCCGGGTTTGTGAGGTAAATTGGGGATATGATCTTGGTAGGGAGGAAGCATTAAAGAACTAGAGGAAATTTGTATGTTTCATCGGTGCTATACCGCACCCTGACTGGTGTGCCTCTTCCTTGTGACCTTTCTGTAAAGGGATGTCCAATTGTCTACTGATGGGCTGGGTCTCCACTCTGCCCTCCCTCTCATTCACATCATATGTTTTTTTGTTCTGGGTCTTTGATGCCTGACACCTAATCTCATGGACACCTCACAAACACACAGGCTAGTGTGCTTCTTCAATGTGGGCTTTGTTGCTTCTCAGCTACGTGGTCGCTTGTTTATAGGACACCTTTCATTCATCATAAAATATCTGAGCACACTTTAAGAAATGTGAGCTTGTTTAGAGATTCCAGGATGAGTGTGTTCCACTTGACAGTTCATACATTGCTCTTTTCACCGTTTCGGTAACACTGAGGAATTCCATTGTTTCACAGATAAAAGAGGAGCTACAAAAGTGTGTCCCCACATCCTGACTCAGATATTGGCTCCAGAAATCACAGACAGTTGACAAATAAAGCATGTGATAGGATGGCCAACCTAAGAGGCAGTGATGAGTGGAAACAAGACAATGAATTATCTGCTGGGAAATCCAGCTGACCAGGAGACGTGGTGCCAGATGCAGTAGAAAGGGGCAGTGCTAGCCCTGTCTGACTTTAGAAAGAGGAGAGAGAATCGTCAGGTCATCCCCAGACTGAAGCACCTCTGCCCTCCAACCTTTTTTTACCAATTCTGCCACAGCCATCCCTTCCACCGCACTCTTTTTCCGCTGGGTTCAATCATGTGTTGTATCGACCACGCACAACACACAGACCATACTCATGTAATGGAACAACTGAGAATACAGTTCTTCAACCAAGACAGCATGTGTCGAAAGAACCCTGCTGCCGGCTCACGACACTGCCGCAGCTAATGTCACAGCTAGTCCCAGTGTTTCAACCATTGATGGGAGTTAGTTTGCACTGGTTCAGCAGAACCAATACTTATTTTTGTTGAGTTTGGCAAACTGGTTGTTAAAATGGCACTTATGACCAGCCTTCTCTCCCAGGTGGGTGGCTGTCAGCAGCCCAATGTGGAAATCACAAATTTACTCTCTTTACTCGTCGTTTAACCTTCATCTGAGAACAGCACATTCTAAGCACCTGTAGTGATGTCCATTTTGTCCATAGGCATAAAGAATAGAACTATGCCTGTAATGTTTATTCATTTCATATGACCCATTAAGCTTTTGTTGAGCATTAAGCATGATTACTTCAGTAAACAAACATATAAAGAGGGAAAAAATGCCATTGTTCATTTCAGCTTTCTTTTATGCCCCAAATGCCCATGAGATAGTTTGAGGGAATTATGCAATTCCTGAAAATGTTCAAAGAACTTAAAAATGTTGTCAGAACAGTTGCTGTCAGTTCAGCAGAAGTGAAAATTGGTTTTTCCAAAGGTGAACATAATATGTTCAGAGAAGTCACCTAACTGTAAATACCAAACACAATGTCTAGTATCTAATCGATCTACCGCTAAAGCAATGGGATCCTACCCCGACAGTGAAACGATGGCTAAGGATAAGTCACGCGGCAGATCAATTAAGAAGCAATGAGAAAATATATTAAATTAAAAGTTTATTGTTTTTGTCAGGTATTTAATATTTTTCCATTCATATTTTAAAGCTCTCATAAGCTAGTTTGTGCACCTCTTTTATTCTTATTTAAGTATGAACTAAAATAATTAAGTACCTTTCTGCATATCTTTTTTTAATACTTAAAACAGTCACGAGCAGTGACCGGTTGTGAAATTATTTGAATCCTACCACTGGCTTCAGCCTTACAGCTCCTGGGTCTAGCACAGTGGTTCTCAACCTTCCTCATGCTGAGACCCTTTAATATAGTTCCTCATGTGGTGGTGACCCCCCAACCATAAAATTATTTTTGTTGCTACTTCACAACTGTCATTTTGCTTGTGTTATGAATGGGGCGACTCCGGTGAAAGGGGCATCCGGCCCCCAAAGAGGTGACGACCCACAGGTTAACTGCTGGTCAAGCAGTTTCTCAGCACAAGGAACCTGGGTCCAAAGAGCATACTTGCCTCTCCTTCTTCCTCTGGGATTGGGATGACAAAACTAACTAATCCCCTTGATGGGCCACAAGCACCTTGTTGACACATCTCAGCCCATCCAAGAAAGGGTTTTGTGCACCTTATTTGCATAGTCCCACCCAGTGATCTCATGGGATAACTTTATAAGACTTGGTTAGAATGGCCAGATAGCAAATGTGATCATAGGGAGATCAGAGAGGCGTAGAGCCAGAGGGGCCTTGGAGATGATCTGGTCCAAACTCTCCACTCTACAGCAATAAACTCACATGTCACAACAATGACATGCATGTTGGAAACAGAACCAAACTGGAATAAAACGGCTGATCCCCATTGTGTACTCATTCCACAGCAGCATGGCCTCCCAGTTCCCTTGACTGAATTTTTGGCATGTGAAACACCTACCCTGGGTCCTCTTCCCTCTTTTTCTTATTTTTCCCCCTTGAATTGTGTTACATTTTCATTCTATGTACAAATAGTTGGCATTGTTTCTTCTGTTGGGTAGCAGTCTTGGGTAAGCCATTCCAAGGTCACTGAGTGCAGTTTGAGGATGCCAATACCTTCCACGTACCGGCAGCAACACGACTGGTACCTATGAAGGTCGAATTTCCGGATCCGCTAGTGCGCGTGGGAGCGCACACGGCAAGAGCGTACCTGGGCCGAATTTTCAAGGGAAGACCCAGAACAGCTGCTGGAGATCACTCTTGCTTTCAGGGATACTCCAAAGCAAAAATGGAAAGAAAAAAAATCCGGCTCTTTTTTTTTCTAAGGCTAAAAACATGAGACAATCCTGAAATGATGTGAAAATCAACAGAAACCTCTCTTGTTAATCAACAGAGGCTCTGAGTCTATCTCCCGTTTGGGGTCAGAAGGGTGCTAACGTCGTGGGGATTCTAAGTACGGCAGCTGTAAACTGGGAAGTGTAAAAGATTCACACATGCCATAGACATTTTTTATCCCTCGTAAGCCGTGGTACCTGCCAGGAAAAGGTTACACGCGTGTGATCTAGAAGAAGCTGTAGTACTGAACATGACCACACGATGTCGGGCTCTTCCAACCAGCGAATGATGGAGTCTGAGGCGTGCACAAGGTCAACGAATGTACTTGACCACTAATCAATAAGTTGGAGGTGTGGCGCCTTGCAAGAAAAGCTTGATAATCTACTTTTTTTTAATGCCACTGGAAACCCTATGGCGCACAGTTCTCCGAAACACACGGGGTTGCTATGAGTCATAATCAACTGGTTGGCACATGGTTAATGACTACACAGTGGGGACACTGGTGGCTCAGTAGGAATTCTGGACCTTCATACAGGACACCGGAGTTCAATTCCTGGTCAGTACACCCCATGCACGGCCACGACCATGCTGTCTGTCCTGGCCTGCGTGCTGTTGTGATGTGCACACATTGGAATTATGGTGTGGGTGCAGGCTACGGGCAGTCCTGTGGACGGACAGAGGAACAAATCAATCTGACTCATAAGAGATCCTGCTCCTTAGCAGGGAGGATGGCAAGACTTCATCTCACATACTTTGAACTTGTTATCTGGAGAAACCTATCTGCCACATCATGCTGGGTAAGGTGGACCGCCAGCGACAAAGAGGAAGTCCCTGAAGGAGATGGGTTGACACCAGTGGCTACCTGCGGGGTCTCAAACCGCACGATGAGTGGGAGGCTGACGCAGGACCAGGCAGTGCCACGTTCTGCTGCACGGATGGCCGCCGTGAGTCAGAATGAACTCGGCAGCAGCAACACCAACGTGGGGTGAAACAGGTCCCTGCAGAGCTGAGTCTGCACTAAAGCAGATGAGGAAGAGAGCCTAGCGAGCTGCTTCTGAACACCCTCCAGTGAAAACCCTATGGTTATAGCATTTCAGGGTGTAACCAATCCTGGGGATGGCACAAGGGGGGAGCAGCATTTCACTCCCGTGTGCAGACTGTCCCCACGAGTGTGGGGCCAGTTCAAGGGCAGCTAACACCACTGCCCACGCATGCCTGCAGTCTCCTCGGGAAGGGAGTGCACTGACAAGCCAAAGGTCAGTTCAGAGCACACGTGCAAGTCCAGACACATGGGCTGCCTCTCTCTTCCCATTGGTCATTCTCCCACTGGCCTCAATTAGCCCAAAGCCTGGCAACCCTGGCGTTTTGATAATAAAGACGTTTCTGAAGGGAATTAAAAATGGAGCACAGTCAGATTCACCAGCCAGCTGTCCTGTTGGGAAAGAGCCCTAGTGGCAGTGGGGTTCCGTGTTGGGCTGCTAACCACCAGCTTCGCAGTTCGAAACCACCACCTACTCCTCTGGAGAAAGACAGGGCATTTGCCTCCTGTAAGGAGCTATAGATAGTCTGGGAAACCCACAGGGACAGTTGGACCCTGTCCTGTTGGGTCATGATAAGTGGGTGTTGACTCAATGGCAATGACTTGGGCATATTTTTTTATCATTTTATTGGGGACCCACACTGCTCTTATCACAATCCATACATCCATTGTGTGGAGCACATTTGTACATATGTTGGATTTGGGCATCTTTGGATCATCTCCAGAGGAAGCGGGAAGAAAGTTAGAAGACCCTATGATGAATTTCACTGCTCAGTTGACCTGTAAGACACTGCCTACACCTTGGGTCTGAACCTGGTCAAATGTGAAAGTACAAATCAGAAGCTCTCAAGTAAATAACAAAAATTGTTCTCTCTCTCTCTCCTCTCTCTCTCTCTCTCTCTCTCTCTCTCTCTCTCTCTATCTCCCTCCCTCTCTCAAGTCTTCCAGCTGGTTTTGAACAGGAAAATCCTAAGCCTGAAAGCAACATGACATTGAAGTTGACATTCAAGTTAAGATTGAGAAAGAGCATCTTCTATAATCTTCTTTGTCTTAGAGAATCAAACCATGAGCCCAGCTAACTGATCCCTGAAGGAAGTTCAAAGGAAAGAAAAACCCCAACTATAGAGAATTATTGCCAAAATCCAACGGTGGCACAAACGTCTGCACTTCGTATTCTGCGTTCTTTGCTACCCTCCGTAGTGCGGCTTTTGACAATGTACTGAAGACTTTTCAACTCAGCTTAAAAAGATGATTGGTTTTTATTTAACTCAGTAACTTTGCAAGGACATACATTTTTGTGGGTTAGGCCGCCATCTGGAAGCAGTATAAATGGCAAGGAGCATTTCGTGGCAGCCGGCGATCTGTCTGGATCACATGTCAGTGATTCACGAGCAAGGCTTGTCTCGGGATGGACCCACAGTTCACAGAAGCACTCTTGCTCACTTTGATCCATGGTGTGCTTGTTGGTCTCACATTTCTTTTGTTACTCCTGCCCTTTGTGTTTGTCCTGCACGTAGACAACGTGGAGACCGTGGACGCCTGCCGATTCTGTGTATGCATCCTGCGTCTCTTACAGAGAGCTGAGCAGGCCTGGCGATGTAAATTCTTGTTTTACCGTGGAACCAAACAATCCTGAAGGGAGAGCGCCCAGAACTCACTGAACCTCCAAACCAGAGGGGACTTTGAAGACTAACTTCCACTCTGACAATATATCCCTCTCTTTGGGAATCGACAGATACCTGAGACACCATGTGGAGGATCATCCTGAATGATGGGACAAAGTGGAAGCTGTTTGTCCTGGCCGAAGCAAAAGCAACCTGCAGGAGCATCATCATGATAGTCCCTTATGCACTCGTGGGACCCAAGGATCTGTGAATCATTGATAGCTTACTGTGTAGTAGGCTTCCACAGCAAACTAATCTTTCACAGATCACGAACTGGACACGAACAGGCTGGAGTAGGGAACGGGAGGTGAAGTGCATGTGCTCGTTGCTCAGCTTTGGCCATTCGGTCTGTTTCCATTGCCCCTGAATCCGTGCTGGTCGTGACCACTTCAGGTGTGGCACAGTGGAATTGTGGTCCACAGACTCCTCAGTGCCGCCCCAATTCAGAAGCAGACCGCCAGGCCTTTCTCCCGAGGTTCCTCTCAGTGGGTGCAAACGTCCAGCTTTTCAGTTAGTAGTTCTTAACGGTTTGCAACACCTCAGGACTGGTAATAGCCAATTGGTCTGCCTCACCCGAAGGCATGCAGCATAGCGCGTAAAGAGATGTCCTGCTTATGTGCCGCTTGGCCGTGCGGCCAGTGTGATTCGATCTCCATCTCCCTCCCATTGGTGCTGTCCCCCCGGCTGGTACTTAGCATCCGAACATGACAGTGGTTTAGGTGTTTCCCGGCAGTGGTTTTGCTTGAGAGGGGGATTGAGGGGCAGCAACTACTCCCCAGGCTGTCCCATCACCGCTCCTTGGGGCTCAGCCCTGTAGCTAGGTCCACGGCTCTCCTGGCTGACAGTGAGAGCCCTTCGTGTTCACTGAAAGGAAAGATCTCACCCCTGTGATTTCCCTCGGTTCCAAGTGGCTTCTCCCGTCTCATTCCCTAACGACAACGTCAGCAGTTTGAAACCACCAGCTGGTCCGTCAGAGAAGGACGATGCTGTC
Organism: Tenrec ecaudatus; assembly: GCF_050624435.1. Lineage (NCBI taxonomy): Eukaryota > Metazoa > Chordata > Mammalia > Afrosoricida > Tenrecidae > Tenrec > Tenrec ecaudatus. Next base: position 44,012,876 of record NC_134544.1, read on the forward strand.
TACTCCCATACAGATTTGCATTCTTGGATCCTGGTGGCATCGTGGTTACAGCTCAGGCTGCTAATCACCAGAGCTGCGTGCCTAGGAACCCCCGGGGGCAGTGCTGGCCTGTCTGCCCTGGTCTCCAGGAGTGTGAAGGGCAGTGAGTTTGGGCAAGTGAGACCTTGGCCAAATGTCACATCTCATTCATTCTCGGTTAGCTGGTTATAAAACGTGAAATCACTCTAGAAACCTGGTTTCCCTGAACTTGTTCTTATTCACATAGAAATCCACCAGGCAAATAGAATTGCAGAAAGGGTTTGTGTTAGTCTGTGTAAACTAGAGAAACAAATTCATGAACACACAGATATGTATAAGAAAGAGTTTTATATACAAGAACAGTTGAATATTGAGAAAACATCCCAGCCCAGTCCAGATCAAGTCTATGAGTCTGATATTAACCCATATGTCTAACACCAATCTACAAAGTCCTCTTCAGACTCACAAAACACATGCAATGATGCTGAATGCAGAAGACCACAGGCCAGTGGGTGGGAAGTCTTGTAGACCCAGTGGCAGGAGAAGCATCTTAGCGTTGGCCGGGGTCTCCATGTGGCTTCTCTGGGTCCAGAGTTCTGGCTGCATCAGGGTAGATCCATGTGACTTCTCCTCAGGGATGTCTCTCAGGGAGTCAGCCTTGTCAGTAGAGCGTCTCCAAGGAAGTGAGCCAGGAGAGGGAGTGTCTCCCACCTCCCAAGGGGAAAATCAACAGGTCCCAGAATTCTCAAGGGAAGGCCATGCCCACACAGAGGTCTCATAGGCTATTTCCGGATTGACAGGCTAGATTCCACCCCTACACTCTTAATCCTCACAAACAGGCACCAGATAATGTAAAGTCTGATCTCATGGACAGAGGAGAAGAGGTGCAACAGCTGCCACATGGTTGTATGGATTAGTTAATTTCTTAATTGAAATAATTTGGAGGAAGTGCCAATCTCTGTTTCTGAAGAATGAAATTTTATCGTTTCTATAGTGCTAGAGGAATAAATGCTAAAAGTTGGTTAGAAATTACTTTTTTAAAGAGGACTACCAAGTCATGGTGAGCCCACAGAACTGAGCAGACCTCCTCCCCAGTGTTAGCAAGGCTGTACATGTTTGCAGGAGTACACCATGTCATCTGTCTCCCATGGAGTGTTGGGGGCTCAAAGCCCCAGCTTTCTGGTAACAGCACAATGGCTAACCCACAGGACTACCAGGCCTCCTTAGAGAAGGACAGCATGCTTGGTACAGCGGAGCATCTGTGAAAAAGAGGAAGCCCCATAGCCAGATGACTTGGCCTACCAGCTAGCTATACCAATGGGCTCAAGCCGACCAACCTTTGCCAGGATGGCGCAGGACCGGGCAGTGCTCTGCTCTGTTGTACAGAGTGATGATAAGGCAGAACCAACTCCACTTGAAAACAACAAAGCAATACTTTAAGATCGTTTTACTTAAGTCTCCTGTTGGCAGGTCATACACTATATGGTGCCTTCACCCCATAGGATGGTAGGGGCGGCATTGGTTTCCCAGGTGGATGACCCAAGCAGCCCACTTAGACAGACGCTACATGTAGATCAATGCTGTAATCAACACCTCGACATTCATGTATACTGGACCATACATATCATATAGCCATCCTGGGGAAGTCAACATTAGATGGACATGATAGGTATATGTCACAATGGCAGGGAGGACACACATCTGGCCTCCTCTGACTTCAGAAGTGGGAACAGAAATTTTAATAATTCCTGTGAGGCAGGGATGAGACATTGCTCGACCTTCCCACCCCCCACCCCAATTCTCTTTACCCAACTCTAACGCCAGCAGCAGTCCCTCCTCCTGCACTCTCCTCTGCTGAGATCCATAGCCCGTGGCAATGGCCACAAAGAACTCACAGACAAGACTTAAGAGTACATGGGGGTTATTAGGGAAGTTAGTAGGTTACAAGTCAGAGCCAGATATGTTAAGGTTAGTTCTTGTCTACAGCTGATAAATACCCAAAGGGCACCCTACTCTGGAAGCCAATGTCCTGCCTGAAGGCACTCAGCATCCCCCTGAAAAGGGTGAATCGTTTCGCTGCAAGGAGAGATTGGACATTTAGGCTCCTCGATCGAGGTGAGGAACAGAGTCCTATTCATCTTTGTATCTCTTCCATAGCAATCCGTACAGTGGCTTGTCCGTAGTAGTGCTGATTATGATGCTGGTAACGAGCATTCAATGCAGGATGGTGTAGACAGCTGAAGAAGGAACAAGTCAGTCTTGAAAGAAGTTCAGCCGGAATTCCTTAGGCACTAGGGCTGCCGGGCTTCACCTCCTGTATTTGGACATCCTGTCAGGCAGGATCAGTCCCTAGAACAGAAGAACATCATGCTTGGAAAAAAAATAGAGGGGCCGTGACGGAGAGGAAGCTCTTAAGAAGATGGCTTGACATTAGTGGCTGCAGCAGCAGAGCAGTGGTTTGTGGGGACGGGGACGGAGCCCTAGCAGTATTTTTTTCAGCTGCACATCGAGGTTGTTCTGAGTCAGAACCAACTCAGTAGCACCTAACGAGATCAACTCGGAACACCATAAGATCTTTCGGTGACTTGGGGGTTGAGAGTGAACTGTCGAATTTGAGTCTAAGCTTCTTCTTTTATCTGCATTATAAATTCCTGTTTTTAATTTTCACCACCAGGTTGCGACACTGCAGTGCTTCGTGTGATGTTATGATGCTAGACATATGTCACCAGCATTTCAAAGACCAGCAGGACGGCCCACAATACAGTTCTCAGAAGAGCTGTCAAACTCAGCCAGGGGAGGAGAGTGGTTACAGCATCCGGCTGCAATCCACAGGGTTGGCAGTTCAAAACCATCAGCGGCTCCAAGGGGAAAAGACTGGACTGGGCTGTCTATTCCCAGCCCCAATTCCAGTCTCAGAAACCCACAGAGGGGGGTCACTGTGAGTCAACATTGACCCGATGGCAGTGAGTGTGTTTGTTGGTTTGTTTTGAGTCAAACTAAGACAAATTAGGAGGAAACCCCAGTGATCTATTATGAAAAACAGACAATGAACACCCACCCCCTCCAATGTTAATGACAACAGAAGATTATCCATTATAACCCTGGAGAAGCCTAGTGACATAGTGCTTCTGAGTTGGGCTGCTGACTGCAAGATCAGCAGTTCAAAACCACCAGTCACTCCTCAGTGGGACTTGCAACTCCCTTAACAAGCTACAGTCTTGGAAGAAAACTCACAGGGGCAGCAGTTCCACCCTATCTTGGAGGATTGCTCTGAGTTGGGTATGTTGGAGTCTGGCACTGGACGATGAACGCCGTGGGTGAGAAGGCATTGCACGACAGCACAACAGTGGATGTAAACACGCCGTGATCATAAAGACAGCACAGGGTGACACATGACTACATGTGGTTGTACTTGGGGTCACCAAAAATCAGAGCCTATGCAGGGCCCACTCACAACATGCCCTCTTTCTTAGCCATGGCTCCCAACACTTCCCCACCTGCCTACCCATATGCATCCTTCCTCCCAGGGGACATTCAGTAAGTATTTACACCACTAGATGCATTGAATGGGTGGAGTTACACAAGTAGAATGCTTACATTCTGCTTTTGAAAAAGGAAATTGTTATTAAAGGCAATTAAATACCTATGCTTATTATTTGTGGAATCTTTTTCATACTTCAAATGGAAGACTAGGTTTCATTTTTTGTCCAATGAAAGAATCTGTCATGGCTTAAATAAATACGAGGCACCCACATTTCTGTTTTTGTTGTTGTTTTAGGTTACTTTTGTAGTTGTTGGTGGTTTTATTTTCTTTATCATTATTATTTTGGGGTAGTTTTCTTTTTATCTCATTCCAACTGGCAAGAGTTTTAACTTAATAAGCCTATCATTCTCTCTACATTGTTTTGTTGTCTGCTGTGGTAGTTACATAATCTGTTGTCAATTTGAGACTTGTGAGTGAAGGGGTGGAGGTTAGCCTGACAATCAGGTCACAGCTAGATGACCTCATTTGGAGGCGCTAAGGAGATAAATAGCTCGCTGGAAGTAGGACACCTGCTCACTCCCTGGAAGACATTCCTGTGAAAGAAGACACCTGGAGCTATACTAGAACCCTGAAGCAGAAGGAGCCACGTGAGATGCTTCCACTGCCATTGGATCCATAAGACTTTCCACCTGCTGGCCTATGGTCTTCCTGCATTTGGCATCATTGCATGTGCTGTGTGAGTCTGAAGAGGAATTTATAGATTGATATTGGACATACGGGCTAATATTTGACTTATGGACTTGATCTGGAGTGGGCTGGGATGTTTCCTCAATATTCAATTGCTTGTACATAAAGCTCTTATACACATGAGTGTCTATGAATTTGTTTCTCTGGTCAACCCAGGCTAACACATCTGCTTTTATGGCTGGAAGCATTTGCTCTATAAGGAACTCCATCTCTCTTCGCGTGTCAACCAGGCACCTGTGCGAAATTTGCCTCGATGCAGACAGAAAACCTGTAGTCCTTGGAAGTATCTTCAATTCTCATAGGCCGTTCCACAAAGTGCTTAATCTCGTTACCAATATTTCTTTTAAAAGTTTTAAAAGAGCACAAGAGGAGGGTGTCCGGGCCACACAGTCCAGGGTGCTGCCTGAGATTGAGAGATGAAAGGCAAAGGTTAACAAGAACAGGAGGGGCGGGGGAGAAATTTAGCTCATTCCATTTTATTGAAAGCAATTTCAAAGTAGCTTATCTATTATGAAGATAACTTCATCCAAGCATTTATTTAATAGTTAATTAGCTGCATCTCTTAAAAGATCCCTGCAGCCTAGAAAACACAAGGCTATAATCCTTGCTCATAATATCAAACTGATGAGTGCAGCCACGGCCACCTACACTTTCAGCTGATGATGTGGCAAAGATCATGAAATGCTGCAAAACGCAATCTACAGCAGGTTATAAATTGCACAAATACCATCTAATGGATAATGAGATCTTATTCTAATGTTGATAATGTGCAGTGTAAGTGTTTCCTGTTTCTTAAGTAGGGTATCTTTGATCATTTAAACAAGTCTTTAGCACCAAGCATCCACAGGCATGAGTATATAAAAAAAAACCATTTTGTGTATGCAGCTTGGAGGTAATAAGAAAGTGTTTCTCGATGGGACATGCATAAGAGGAGACATCAATGTCTTATTAATAGGTAAGAGCACGCTGAGTTAATAGTGCATTGATACTTATTTTTATTTCCTCCTACTCACCATGCTGGTGTGATTCAGTGATGTAATGTTGGCAAGAAAACAAAAAAACAAACAAGCAAAATTATTGGGTCATTATTTTCCTGTAGAAAAATGTGGTTGCTATTTTTTGGATCATTTTTATCTTTGAGAGTATTATTTGACCATCTCTACAAATACCTGTGTCCAATGGATCATAGCAGCCTGCTCCCCTCCTCGCTCCCACATTTGGATCCGGCATCAGGTTCTAACTTTGATCTACTTAATGTTTTACACTCAAGCACCCTAAAACCACCTGAATCTGTTTCTTTTTCTTTTCAATTTATTAGAGGCTCATACAACTCTTATCACAATCCATACATATACATACATCAATTGTATAAAGCACATCCTTACATTCTTTGCCCTAATCATTTTCAAAGTATTTGCTCTCCACTTAAGCCCTTTGCATCAGGTCCTCTTTCCCCCCTCTCCCTCCCTGCTCCCCCTCCTCATGAGCCCTGGATAATTTATAGATTGTTATTTTGTCATATCTTGCCCAATCCAGAGTCTCCCTTCCCCCCTTCTCTGCCGTCCATCTCCCAAGGAGGAGGTCACATGTGGATCCTTGTAATCAGTTTCCCCTTTCCATCCCACTCACCCTCCACTCTCCCAGCATTGCCCCTCACACCCCTGGTCCTGAAGGTATCGTCCACCCCGGATTCCCTGTGCCTCCAGCTCCGCTATGCACCAGTGTACAACCTCTGCCCTATCCAGTCCTGCAAGGTAGAATTCGGATCATGGTAGTTGGGAGGAGGAAGCATCCAGGATCTGGGGGAAAGCTGTGTTCTTCATCGGTACTACCTCACACCCTGACTGACCCATCTCCTCTCCTAAACCCCTCTATGAGGGGATCTCCAGTGGCCGACACTTGGGCCTTGGGTCTCCACTCTGCACTTCCCCCTTCATTCACTATGGTATACACACACACACACACACACACACACACACATATATATATATATATATATATATATATATATATATATATATTCTTTTTTTTTGCATGATGCCTTATACCTGGTCCCTTTGGCACCTCGTGATCACACCAGCTGGTGTGCTTCTTCCATATGGGCTTTACTGCTTCTGAGCTAGATGGCCGCTTGTTTATCTTCAAGCCTTTAAGACCCCAGTCACTATCTCTTTTGATAGCTGGGCACCATCAGCTTTCTTCACCACATTTACTTGTTCACCCACTTTGGCTTAAGCAGTTGTATCAGGAGAGTAAGCATCATAGAGTGCAAATTTAATAAAAGAAAGTATTCTTGCATTGAGGGAGTGCTTGAGTAGAGGCCCAAGGTCCTTCCGCCACCTTAATACTAAACCTATAAATATAAACACATAGATCTATTTTCCCATTTTCATATATATATATATATATATATATATGCATGTGCATGTCTTTGTCTAGACCTTTATAAATGCCCCTTGACTCCTAGCTCTTTCCTCCATCTCCCTTGACTTTCCTCCTGCCCCACTACCACACTCTGTCCCCACCTGGGCTACAGCTACACCTCTTCTCTACGCAACCTTACCCTTGATCATTCCCCACCAGGCCTGCCACTCCCACCTCTCTACCATTTTTGGTCCCATGTTGTTCCCTTGTCCCTGTGTTTGTTAGCACCACTTCCTTACTCCCCTACTCCCACCACCCCAAGTCCCCCCAGAACTGTCGGTCCCATTGTTTTTCCTCCAGATAGTTCATCCAGCCTGTCCTGTTCAGACAGACCTGTGGAGATACTAACATGCACAAAAATAAGACAGAGGAAAACAAAGCAACAGTATACAACCAGACAACAAAACAACAAAAACAAACCACTGACAAAGAACAAAACAAAACACTTCACAAAAGAAAAGCTTGTAGTTAGTTCAAGGATCGTTTGTTGGCCCTTAGGAGTGTTTTCCAGTCCAGTCTGTTGGGGCACCACGCCTTGGCCCCAAAGTCCACTTTCAGCATTCCCTGGGGACCTTGCCACTCCATTCCCTTGCTGTTCCGCTGCACTCCCCCAGTGCTTTGCCTCGGTGTGGTGGGATCAGGTCAGGTGCAATTCCCACTCTGTGTCTCCGGTGCAGTCCCCTGTATCGCCCTTAGTCACTGAGGGGCATCATGTCTCATAGTGGGGCCAGCCATGTTGTTCTCTCTGTGGACTGGCTGCTCTACTCAGGAACATCATCCTCATGGCCTGGTTGGCCAGGCTGTGTTCCACTCTCTCCTCCTCCCCCTTCATCTGCTCCCGTGTGCTCTGATCAGATATGTCCATCTCCCGGAGCTGCAAAATCAATGTCGTCCTGTGAAACAAATTCTTTTGGGGGGAGGGGCAGGAATCCACTTAATTTTTGGTGCTGGGACTAGCCTCCAAGACCTCTCCACTGGTTCCCTACTCCACGCCAGGATATTGCATTCACACCTTGCAGCACTGGGTTGAAGTCTGGTCCCACTTTCCCTGTGGAGATATAAACAATACCCTCCCCTTGGGTGGGTTAGTGACCCATTCCCCCACTCCCCTTTGAATCTGTTTCTTGACTGCATTTTCTTCTAAACGCAGCTAAAACCCATCTTTCCTTGTACCCAGTGAAGGTTCTCAGGCCAAGTGGGACTTAAGCAAAGTCTTGGGCATGCCTCTAAGGATGTGCCTGCTGTAAAGATTTCAGTACCACTTGCTCTGTCTCTCTCCAGAACAGGCATTCAAGGGGGTACCAAAATATACGGTAACATAAATGCAGAAAGAACTGTCTAGTTTTGGAGATGATGCAAATGTATTTATAGGCCACGCATTGATTTTTAAAATACTTACTCCATGTCAGTCAAACAGTTAATGTGTGCTACAGTTGATGTGCTCAGCATGGCTGCGTTAGTATGGGTAGACTAGAGACACAAATCCAGGGAGATTCATATGTGGATAAGAAAGAGTTTTATATAAGGAGTAATTGTATATGGAGCAAACATCCTAGCCCAGTCAAGATCAAGTCCATAAGTCTGATATTAGCCCGTATTGTGATACCAATCTATAAATTCCTCTTCAGACTCAATACAACACATACAATGATGTTAAATACAAGAAGATAACAGGCCAGTGGGTGGAAAGTCTTGTGTATCCAGTGGTTATGGAAGCATCTCAGTGCTGGCATGGGTCTCCATGTGGCTCCTCCAGCTCCACGGTTCTGACACCATCAGTGTAGCTCCATCTGGCTTGTCAACAGAAATGTCTCACCGAGAGAGTGTGGGTCTGGCCTCCCGTGAGCTCGGTATCTCCTTCATGGCTCCAAATAAGGTCATCAAGCTGCAACCTGATTGACAGGTTAAACTCCACCCCTTCACTCTTAATACTTTCAAATTGACACAAGATTATGTAACGACCACAATGGCTAACCCATAGGTTAGAGGTTTGAATCCAACCCAGAGGCACCTCAGGACAAAGGATTTGGGTTCTACTTCCCAGGAGGTAGTCATTGCAAACCCTATAGAGGAAAGTGCTACTCTCATATGCAAGCGATCCTTATGACCCTTGATGGCAGCTGTTTGGGGTTTCATATCAATCCCTGCTATCTATGAAAAAGATATAAGACACAGAGCTGGTCCCCAAGGGGCTGACAGAAGAGAGCAAGTAGACAGACATGTAAAGAAATAAGTGCACCAATGTACTGCAGGCTCCGGGGTGGACATGTGAGCAGATGTTGGAAGGGCACAGCAGCAAATCCCAGGAAGGATAAAGGCTGCAGAGCAGGAAGATATCACATGGGTAGAGTGATGGCAGCGTTTCCAGAAGTGGGATTTTAGTTTTCAACACTTCCCTTGAATAATCATTTCAAGAATTAATTGCTAAATATTTCCAAAGAATACTTGCTTCTAAGGTATATTCTAAGGTATAGCCTATTCTTCAATATCTCCCAACTGCAGTGCTGTAACTTACTTAAGGTTCCATTTAAATGTTACCTTCTAGAGGCTTGACCCGACTCCCCAATGTAAAGCAGACCTCCAAGCCCTCTCTTGAATACAGCCTCATTCACAATCCCCTGTCTAACACTTGTCAGCCTCTGATAGTTTTCTTATATCTTGTGTATTGCTCCTAAGCTCAAAGAATGCTGGGACATCTGTTCACTCCTGTACCCCTAGAGCCTAGAAAGATACCTGACACATTAGAGGTGTTAAACAATGTTTTCGAATGGATGGAGGAGGAAAACATTTTCTCAATCTGCTTTCTAACCAGACCACCTTTCCTTTTTTGAATCTACTGATCCCCCCCGCTTTGCTCCTCCCTCATCAGCACAGCACTGATGTCCTGAACTGTTTCTTCAGGAAATAAAATGTACAATCAAGAGAGCTCATTCCACCCTCACCAACATCATCCCCACATACCCAAATACCTAGGAGTCGGGTAACAGAGGCAAGGCCTATGAGATTTTTGAGACACTGTACACATGTCAAATTATGAAGTGCTGAAGAATAAATTATATAAGCTATCTAAAAAAGGAATCATTGACTATAGTCTTTATGCCATAAGTTTCTTGTCACTTGGGAGGAGTTAGAATTTGAGGCAATGCTTTTTGCTCATTTCCTTGCATTGTCTGTCAAACAAAGGAACTAGCATTCTGATGGAGAATAGCCAATTATACTGAATAAGAAAATGACAAGGTCCTCTCAATGTTAATTAGGCCAAACTAGCTAATGAGACTTCTAGTGTTGCAAATATACTCAACTGATAACCAAAAGACCAGAGGTCTGAATCTACCCAGAAACACCTTGGGAGAAAGGTCTGGTAGTCTAGTTCTGAATCATTAAAAAAAAACAACCTGCGAACAGGAACAGGGGATGGAGGGGGGGGGGGTGGAGCAGAGAGGAGCAAGGTGGAATGGAACTGCCTCCCTAATAATTGCTTCCTTTGGCATGAGACCAGAAGAACTAGATGGTGTGCGGCTTCCATTATTGACCCAAGATTCTATAGGAGAATCCTAAACAGAAAGGGGAAAATACAAAGCAGAGTTTCATATTAGCATTGACTCCAGAGACTTTTTGGAGTCATCGACGCTAGAAGAGTCCCTGAAACTATCATCCTGAGATAGCCTCTAAGTCTCAAAACAAAAACACCAACGTCTTCTTAAAACCGAACAATAGCATAGCTTCACTAAGTAAGGTGTGACTGCCTTGAACATTGTGTTCTTTTACGGTCTATCTTTAGGGCTCTTTCACCATCTATTTATATGACAAGCCCAACCAGAGCGATGAAGGAGTCGCTGGGGAGGAAAAACACAGAAAAGGAGAGTAAGAAAGAGTTCACAACCTGAAGAATGGAAACAAAGTCACTGAATTGTACGTGTAGAAATGGTTGAATTGCTGTGTATTTTGCTGTGTGTATTCTTCATGACAAAAAGTAAAATAAAGTTTTGAAAGAAGAAAAATGGGAAAAAATGCCCAGTGGAGTGCATATTTACTCTGCCACACATAGTTATCTGCTAGTTTGGTTTGGGGTGGGTGTGTATATGTGTCTGTTTAAATAACTTATATAGCAGTCATCCAAATGAAATATTGTCAATACTTGAAAGTTTGGGGGTGTTTTGGAAAATCATTCCCAGGCATTTGGAGTTGAGGGGAGGCAGATTATGAACGTGAAAATGAATATGACCTTTAAGAATCCTCAAGACGGATCTAGGGAATTCTTCTACAAGCATCCCATCTTTAAAGGAGCATGTTTCTCTTCACTTTGTGTGTCCAATAACCAATATGTGCTGAACATGTGGCAGCCTGTGGTCGGAGAAGCACCCTTTCGGGATCCGCTCAGTCTGCCTCCAGGTTGTGCCAGTTCTGGCTTTCCTGGTTCTCTCTCGGGGGAAGCTAGCAGAGCATCTGGCGCATTGAACTCAAAAGCCATAAAGCCCTTTCTGCTCCGTTAGATAACCTCCACCGAGGGCTGGAAAATCAAATCAAATCAACAGCCTGCAGATTGTTTGAATTAGCCTACATTGAGAGCCAGGAAAACGCCCGGTCATTTCACAGTCAAACTAGGGCACAGATCCAAAGGAACAGATAGATGACAGAATGACGAGTATTCATCAACCCAGGAAAGGTGTCAAGTGACCCACAGGGAAGCGAGGATGTACAAGGCAGATGGACATTTGGATTGAAAGGGAGGAGAAAATTGGACATTTTAGATTGAGTTGTTTTAAAAAAACCTGGGTTTCTGACAGATGCCCTCCTCTTCTTTCTGAAAAACTTATATGTCCTCTTCTGATTGCTGTTAAAGAAAAGAGGGACTGAGATTGTTGGTGAAATAACATAGATTTTAAAAACTCAGGGAAGCTTTGAAAGAAGGAACACAGGCAAGCACACCAATGTTCATTCCGGCATATCCACTACCGCCCAACAGTGGAAACCACCGAAATGCCATCAAGGAATGACGGGATCGACATCGTGGGGGGATGGATATACACCCAGTGGAGTTCTTCCCAGCCATAAGAGAAAAAATGACATAGAGTGAGCCAAGCGAGTCACAAGAGGCCAGGTACTAGATGATCTCACATACATGAAATACCTAGACTAGGTCAATGCATACTGTTTTATAAATATATGTGTGTGTGTGTTTTATAAAATCTTATTTTATAGAGACCCCCCTTATGAGTCTTAAATAAGACAAAGGCAAGATCCTTAAATAAGACAAAGACATTATCCTGATGAGGGAGGTAACAACGGGATCATCATGTTGTCCAAGAATTCATCGTCACGAAGCTACTTAGGATTTTCTTCACACTCATAGACAGTCTGACGGAAGTGGGAAAGAGACCATGACGGGCACACTACTGCAGATTAGGGACTTTTAATAGATTGGCCCAGAGCCCCACAGCCACCTTGGCGGGACTATGACTCATGTAGCTTGAGTACCCCAATTTCCATTAAGGCTACATCTAGTCCAGAGAGCAAGAGCACCTCCTTTCTGGGCTGGCCAGGGGAGGTTACAGAAGTCTATTTTCAAACACAATCTGCCAAGGGCAAAGCATTAACCTGGCCGGTCGAAGGCCAGAAAAAACTCCATGGAGGCTGAATCTACGTGAAGACTCGTCGGGTTGAGAACTTCCACTGCAAACCGAGTGCTCGGAGTTCAAGCTCTCCTCCAATGCAGAACAAAGTTCATTAGTGTTGCCAGGGGTGGAGGGGAGCAGGAAACAGGAGCTATTGAGGCACTGAGCTCCTGGGAAGGATTGTGAAAAAAATCTGGAAGCAGAGAGTGGTAACGATTGTGCAACACAATAACTAAATTTGTACAGTGAAACAAAATGCTTCATGTGTGTACACACAGCGTCATTAAAAAGAAAGGAAACACCATTTTCCATCAATCCCCCAAGGCACTGTGCTGCTTCATATGTCCGGTGACACACATCCACCTATTACAGGACGCCAACCCCACAGGCAGGTTAAAGAAATTTACCAGGTAGCCTAGCCTATTGAGATGCAAAAGTCATTTGGGCGTCATTTGAAAATAAGTTTTTCATATGTGGGCGATGAACCCTGCCATTGTAAGAACCCCAACTTTTCTATTGAACACTCTTGGTCGAGTGAATGAAAATGGCTTGTACAGTGATATGTAGCAATTGGCGTTGACAATAATTTCTTGAGAATGTTAATGCCATGATGCGCTCGGTGGTTGGAATGTGAGAAAGGATCACTTTGGCTGCCTTCATCCGGACAGCTGATGTAACGGAGCCTCGTGGCAATGTCAGGTAAGCGTTGCACCTGTAAGTGTTCAAACACACCAGGCACTGTGAGGGCAGGCTACCTGCTCCCGTAGAGATGTACCGCCGCAGAACACCTGCGGAGGATTGCTATGAGTCAGAAATGACTTGAAGGCAGTGAACTAGCTTTCTTTGGGGGGTTGGAGCAAACTCACAGGGCTGGTGGAATTAGACATCCTGCTGAGAGAGCCTGACCTTAAGGATTCGTGACCAAATGCACAACTGTAACCAAAAACAGAGTCGGGTTACTCCAGGCAGAGGGAGAGTTTTGGTTCTGCACAGGATTAATCAGTCTTCTCCTTGTGTCTCTCTCTGACACTCCTATCTATGTCGTTGGGAAACGGTGGCATACGTAGAAAACCCAAAAGAAGTCTCCGTCGACAAGAATCCTACATAGCATTGGTAATTGTGCTTTGAAGAAAGGGGTGCTTTCAATTTGCCCCAACAATCTAACCTCGATCCAGAGAACCCAGGCCCATTCTGGTACATCTGAGACACCCACGAGCCCAAGAGAAGCCAACTTTTGTCACTGACACTGTGCAGCTGCAGGAGTCGCAACTCTCCATGAAAGGACAACCCTCAGAGGGCAGTGGAACACAGCTATGACTTCAAATCCACTCCGCAGCACCTACCAAGAGCAGGCACAAAGCAGTGTGGCCAACCAGTTCCCAGCAGTTTCCCAGTAATCACGCTTTCACCTCTTCCCTGGACTGCAGAGATGTAAACTTGAGCCAAATCAGGCTAGTCATGAACTTCACTGCTGACACAAAATTGGCGTGTAACCTAAGCTAGATCCATCAAAGCCCTCCCCTCATTTAGAGAAGAATTGACAGCAACCCTATTTAAACTCTTCCAAAAAAAAAAAAAAAACGGAAAAGGAAGGGATATACCCTGCTCATTGTATCAGGAGCCCTGGTGGCGTACATGATGGGCTGCTAACTGCAAAGTCATCAGTTTGAAACCACCAGCTGCCCCGTGGGAGGAAGGCGGGGCTGTCTACTCCTATAAAGAGTTACAGTCTCAGAAACTCACAGGGGCAGTTCCTCCCTGCCCGATGGGGTCACTGTGAGTCAGAGTCGACTTGCTGGCACTACGCTTGGTTTGGGTTTTGGGCATTCCTGCTACGAAACAAACAAAACCCTGATCCCCAAGCCAGACAAAGACACTACAAAAACACAAAATAAAAATAAAGCACAGGCCAATCTCTCTTAATAATGTAGGTGCAAAAAATACTCAACGAAATACTAATGAACAGAATCCAACAGCCCATTAAAAGAGTCACACACCATGGCCAAGTGGGACTTGTCCAGAGACACAGGGGCGGATGGTTTAATGCTAGAATATCAATCACCAAAATACACGACAAAAGAATAGTGGGAAAGAACCATGGGATCATCTTGATGAATGCCAAAGAAACAGCGAATAAAATCTAACACACTTTCTTTATTTTTCTAATTGAAAATAAGGCATAAAATATTAGAAACTGGAAGAACTTTAAAGCAGGTCAAAGGGGAGATCAGATGATAAGGTGTCACCTTTTACCCTAACTGCATCAACCATAATCCACTTTACAATGCTCTCCGTCTGGTAGCAACGCACATTTCTAAACTATGACCAGAGGCGCAATCCTCACAGGAACCCTGCAAATGGATTCGGACTGCCCTGTCATCTATAGCCTTCTGAAACTGAGTGTTCAGAATTTAAGCTCTGAACCCGTTCCCTTCTCTGGATTTGAATTTCATTATTTATAAATAAACCTTGGATCACACAGGCTGGTGTGTTTTTGACCTGGGGGCTTCACTGATGCCTCACTTGTTTTGACCAGCTTGTTTTAAGACCTGCCTTTAAGGCGCCCGGCACTCTTCTCTTGGCCCCCGGAACCCTCTGATGTCTCCCTCCTCCTTTGTTATACCAGTCAGATCTTCCAAGATCCGTCCATGAGAGCAAATATTGAATAGGCCATGTCATCACAACTAACTGTTCTGTTGACACCCTTTCTTGATGGAAATCCCTATGAAAATTAGAACCTAAGGAAAGAGTTCAATATGATGTGGGGCACATATTTAAAGCCAGACACCATCATTCTATTTAATGGAGAAAGACTGAGTACTTTCCACCGGAAATTGGAAAATGCTCCTCTTCTAATATAATACTGTATTAGAGGTCCTAGACAGAGCAATAAGTCAAGAAAAATAAAATAAAAAGTATCCAGATTGGAAAAGAAGAAGCAAATTTTTTTCTATCATGTATATTAAAAATACCAGAGAGTCCACAAGCAAAGATTTAAAGCTAATAGAAGAATTTAGGGAAATTACAGGGTGTAAAGTCATCAGCCAAAAATCAGTTGGGTTTTTATATACCAGTTATGAGGAATATGGAAAGGACAGGGAAATGATTCCATTGACAATGGCATCTAAGAGTATAAAATGCCTAGGAATAATACAACTATAAATGGGAATGGCATACTCAATGGAAACTAGAAGACACTGACAGAGATGAAAGAAGAGTTAAACAAATGGAAAGATGCCCTGTGTCCATAGATTGGAAGACTTAATATTGCTATGATACCAATAGTACCCAAAGCAATCGGCAGATAAAAGGCAATCCAAATTAAAATTCTAACCGCCTTCTCTACAGAGGTAGAAAACCGCCATCTTCACCTGTCTGCAATGACAACGTTGAAGGAGAACAAAGTCCGAGAGCATACGCTCCCTGACTCGAAAACCAATTGCACAGCTACGCAGAACCCTGATGGGTTGATGGGGAAACACTCAGCTGCTGATCACAAGAGGTTGGTAACTTGAACTTATCAGCTGATCTTTAAAATGATAAAAATGAATAAATAAAGATTTGCAAGTCTTGGATAGTGCTTTGGGGTCATTCTCTGTCCTACGGGGTCACTATGACTCAAAATTCAATTTGGTGCCAGTAGGTTTGGTTTTGGTGTGGAGACAGCTACAGTAAACAATTGTTGCGAATAAATTGTACACACCTGTAAAAAGTTGAATTGGGTAAAGTGGATAGATATGTTTACAACAGTGACACCCACCTCCCCCCAAAAAAAAAAGAATAGCTTCTGAGGTTGCATATGAACAATGGAACAGCTCATTGGATTTGGTTGTTTGTTTATGGAGGTTTAGGGCATGTTTCCATGGGACTGCCCAGTGAACTGGGTTAATAGCATGCTTAATTCTTTTATTCTACCTCCTAGTTTGCTTGATGGTTTCTGTTTTTGCCTTTTTTTTACATTTTATTGGGAACTCTTAAGATATTGAAACAACCCATAGTTCAATTGGATCAACCATAATTGTACAATTGCTTTCACGATCAGTTTGAAAACATTTTCTTTCTCCTTAAATTCTTTGATATCAGTTCCCACATGTCCTCTTTCTCCCCCACCCTATCTCCCAGTAACCCTTGTTATTATTATTATTATTTATTTATTTTGCTGTATCTTGTACCACCCAATGTATCCATTCACCTACCATTCTGTTATTCATCCCCTCAAGTGGGGTTATATAGTCATCATTGCTATCAGTTTCCCCTTAACCCCCCCCTTTCTGTACCCTCTGGGAATAATTACTCCCATTACTATTGCTGAAGGGTTTACCTATCTTGTATTTCATGTATTGAACTAATTTAATTATGCAAATGACTATTAATACCTCACAAGATTAATGAGGTAAAAATAAGACCATAATAGTAAGGGGGAAAATATTAAAGAACTAGAGGACAGTTATGTGTTTCATCATTATGAAACTGCACTGGATGTGTCTTCCCTTCCGTGTGGCCCTTCTGTGAGGGACTATCAACTATCTTACAGATAGGTTTGGGGTCTCCACTTTGCCTGTGTTCCTCTACGTCAACTTAGTTGCTTGTTTTTGAACTTCTAATTCCGAGTTTGTTTTGTTGTACCTAGAGTCTCAGAAACATGCAAGCCACTTTCCAAGGCCCAACAATTTGTCTCTCAATACCTGGAGCAACAGAGACAATGCGGCAGGAGAATGATATACAATATGTGGTTAATTACCTCCACAAGTCTCCTACTTCCTCCTTTGTCATGAGATCAGAAAAACTGAATGGTACCTAAATGGAGGGATTATCCAATAAGTAAGGTAGCCATGTGGTTATGGCATCAATAAGATAAGATTACAGATGTCCAAAGCGCTGACACATAGATTCCAAGCAGGTAGGACACAAGAAAAAGTGACTGCCGTGGTGGAAGGAAATGGCCAAGTGCAGTAAATAAAATGGATACCAGCTGCAGTGTTCGAAAATGTGTGTCTCAGAAATAAAATTCACACATGGTCATGAAGGTGCCCATATGCAAGATTGCTATGAGGGGCTACCACTCGAACATTCATTGACATCTGTCTCCTACTGTCCCCTCCCAGATCATTGATATTTCATCAAGTCTCTTGGGATTCCAGACCGTGTCTGGGTTATGAACATCTGACTTAAAGACAACTCCTTTAACGCAGGTCTTCAGACTGGTTCTGTCCTGTTTGAGGAACAGGCCAGAGAGGTTCCGATTTGAATGATGTGTCACAGTAACAAGGCTGGAGTCCTGCAATGTGGGCCTCAGAAGAGTCATCGTTAGCCCTCCCAGAAGGCTGATGCGTGAGATGGGATTATTGGCAGGATTGTGGAGAACCACACACATCCAAAATGGCCTCCATCTTTGTGGGAAGAGCCTGCGCCATCTTTGACATCCTGCCGTGATGTCAGGGATATGAGCTCTCACTTCAAAAGAACTCAACCCACCCCTATGGCAACAAAGTCTCCAACAAAACCATCACTTGCTGCAAACGCAGCTTTTAAAATCAATGGGTTCTTCAATAAGGTTAATTAAGAACTTAAGTACCTAATCCAACGGGCCTGCAAATCCTTCAAGACACAGAAATCCTTAAAGACACAGAACTACATGCCGTTCCTAACTTGGAAAGTCTCTGTATATTATTTCTTCCTAATGAACCAGAAGGTGAGGGTGGGATGTTCAGTCTAACTCTAACTAGAAATAAAATTGTGTAATCTGTTTTCTGTCCACTAGATTTTATTTTATGCCATCTTTTCATTTGTTCACTTATAATGATAACACTTATTACTAAACCAACATCAAGATTGGAAATGAGCCAGTGGTCTCTCGGAGTTTCATCTTAAGAAAACATTTCCATCTGTCACTCATTAGCTTATTCTTTCTTCCTGATTTCTTCTTGTATTGTGTTTATAAATGGCCCAGGAAGCTATGGGTTATAAGAGAAAAATAACACAGAGGTCAAGTCAACCAACAGAAAACAGAAAATTAGAAAACTATTAAGAGTAAAGAACAGATACATTTGGGGAACTGTTAGAGCTTTCAAACAGAAGAATTTGTTTCATTCTTTCTGTTAGTAGTTACCATTTGTATGAGGAGCCCTAGTTGTGCAGTGCCTTTGTACTTGACTCTAGCTAGGAGGTTGGTGGTTCAAACCCACTAACCTCTTCACAAAAGAGAGATGTGGCTGTCTGCTTCCTGAAAGGGTACAGCCATAGAGACCTGATGGGGCAATTCTACTCTGTCCTAGAGGGTTACCAAGAATTGGAATAAACCCAGTAGCAGTGAGACCACTGATATATTTGCCATAATACTTGTTTTGAAGCTTTCAAAGGAGACGATGGCAATTAATTCCTGAAACACTGACAGAATGTGGAAGCCAAGATCTCCTTCATGAGTCGAACGCTTCCATAGCTAAAGTTCACAGATAAGATATTTGTTGTATTTTGTTGACTGTATGAGTCTGCCTTATCAGTTAGTGTATTATTCAGTCTTGACAATTCCACTGGGTTTATTGCATGTGATCATTTTCCAGGGCACTATCTGAAATGAAATATTTTGTAAGCATCACTAATTTTAGGTGCAATAACTACAGGTATTAAGGTTTATGATCAGTTAGTCATTTCTCAGAGAAGGGATACCTTTGCCCTAAGAAGAAATGAAAACCAACCTCCAGAACTTGCCACTCTGAGGGTTCATCCCGGAGAGGTACATTCTTGAGGACTTGAGGTTTATGATTCTGTTTTGTTTATTTTATAATTATCAGAAGATTGTGAGGGAAATTAAGTATTAATATTGTGATCATTAGAGCAAGACCAAAAGTAAATATTTGAGAATAAAAAAGAGCATGTGTTTCTTGAAAGTACTACCTAAAAGGGGGAAACAGATATCTAGTTCCGTACATTCTCTAAGCAGCACACACTTGAAGTAGTGATAAGAAAGAAGGACAAATAAGATGCCTTTACCAATAATCTCACAGGATTTTGTGGTTGTGTGACATCGAGTAACCCCCCTAAGCACAGGAGATCTGCCCCTAGGATTCCCCGCACTGTGCAATCAGAGACTGCAGCCGTCAGACGGACGCCAGCCCAATGGAAAGAGAACCAAGCTCCTCACGGGTGGCCCAGTAGGCAGCATCGTGATCAATAAGGTGCAGATGGAAGCTGTCAAGGATTTCATCTGGCTTCAATCTGCCATCAGTTTTCATGGAGGCAGCAGTCAAGACATCCAATGACGCATTGCATTAAGTAAACCCGCTGCGCACAGCCTCCTTAAAGGGTTGAAAAGCAAGCGTGTTATGATGAGGACTACGGTGCCCCAAGTCATGGTCTCTTCAGTTGCCTCATATGCTTGTGAAATTGGACCTTGAATAAGAAAGACTGAAGACACATGGATGCCTTTGAATGCCGGTGCTGGGGAAGAATCTTCACTGCCCAAAGCAGACGCCAATCGGTCTTGGAAGAAGTACAGCCAGAACGCTCCTTAGAGGTGAGGATGGTGACACTGGGCCTCACGTGCTTTGGACGTGTGTTCAGGAGTGCCCGGTCCCTGGAGAAGGACATAATACTTAATAAAGTATTGGGGCAACAAGAAAGAGGATTCTGAAGAAGATGGGTTGACCTGGTGGCTGCATCGATGCGCTCAAACATAAGAGCACTTGTGAGGACGGCCCAGGCCCAGGCAGTGTCTTGTGCTGTTGCGTACAGGATTGGGGTGGAACCAACTTGATCATGAGGACAGGCCTTGGGCAGGGGGACTGAGAGAGCAAATAAGTTCCTTAGTAAAGCAAAATGCTCACTTTGAGGAAAGTCTTCCTTTGAAAGCTCAATCAAATTTCAAGTACCTCATATTTCTACATTTAGAATAATTTCCCCTCTAACTGTTCTAGGAGTGAAGGTTTCTTTGGTTTGTCTTTGAGACACTTGATCGCCTTAAAGAGCTCCGCTCAGGTGCTAACATTTACATGGCAGACAAGATTGCTCCCTCTCTCTCCCAGACGAGATGCACATGCCCCTCAGTGGGATGGCGTGCCTGCCGGCAACAACACGCATGTGTGAGAGAGTAGGTGAACCATGGGTTTAGGCTTTCTTTGTGCTGTTCGTTGCCATGGAGTGGACTTACGCACAATACTCCACAGCATTGCCTGGTCCTGTGCCATCTTCACAATCAATCCCTGGTGCCCCAGTCTATTCTTGTGACCACCGACAACCGAGGGAGCTCACCTTCTGATCTGATCCAGGGGGTCTTCACTGGCTAACCCACCAGGCCTTTCCTCTTTGTCTGTCTTCATCCAGATCCTCTGCTGGCACCTGTGCCCCTCGGTGTTTGAAGTCGCAGTGATGGGCTTCCCGCATCAGAGCAACGCAGCACCACCACTCCATAACACAGCGGACCTAGAAACAAACCCAGAATTGCTCCTCTGGGACGTAGGATAAGATCTCCTGCCACCAACGCCTTCGGAGGATTGCATTCGAAGACGCGGAAAATACCTCACACTGGGCCTAAGAATGAGTGCACAGGCGCTGTGCCACTGAGCCCACTCTGACTCATAGCCACCCTCCAGGAGGAGGAGAACTGCCCCTGCGGTTCCCAGCCTGCATATCTGCAGAAGAATAGATAATCTCATCTTTCTCCTGCCGAGTGAAGTGTGCTTTTGAACTGCTGACCTTGCAGTTAACGTAGCTCCCTATGCCAACAAAATAAAATAAAAACCTCACTGCAATCAAGACAGTGTTGACTCACAGTGACCCCCTGTGGGTTTCCAAGGCTCGCTGTTTAGGGGAGTAGAAAGCCCAGTCTTTCTCCTTTGGAGCTGCTGGTGGTTGCAAACTGCTGACTGTGCAGATCACCGCCCAACATGTAACCACTACACCACCAGCGCCCCTCAGAATGAAGTGCAGACAACCAACAAGCACGAGATGCCGCCTGAGCAGTGAGTACAGCCCTCCAAGGGCACCCAAGTGTAAGCCCTCTCTCACCAAGTCAAGAAGCATGGTGGCATCAGAAGAACCAGGAGGCTCTCTGCGGCTGGAAAGATGGACAGCCTGGAGACCCGCAGGGGTGAGTCGACTCTGTCCTATAGGGTCGCTATGAGTCAGAATCGACTCAATGAGAGTTTTGTTCTGTCTTCTTGTTTTTTGACTTGTTTCTACCTCCTGAATTGGTTTGAAACAACATCTCATGACTTTTATCATGACCAGCAATCAATCTGTCCTTTCCATAACAGCTTTTCCCAGCCACATTAAAGCACAAAGAAACTATCTGTAATCAATAACTTGAATGACCACAAGTACCTCATTTCTAATGTGAGGTAAATCCCCAAACTAACAGTAATAGTCTTGGAGTCTAATGGTTTGGGTAGTAAGACTTGACTTCAGTGGTAAAATTTGCCAAAGGACAGTCATCTCTCTGACAGCCTATGGCGTGGTTGGTTTCAAATCGGACTAGTGATTTTATTATTTAATCATTTTATTAGAAACTCATACAACTCCTATTACAATCCATACATACATCAATTGTGTGAAGCACATTTGGACATTCGTTGCCCTCATCATTCTCAAAACATTTGCTCTCCACCCAAGCCCCTGGCATCAGGTCCTCATTTTTCCCCTCCCTTCCCATTCCCCCCTCCCTCATAAACCCTTAATAATTTATAAATTATTATTTTGTCATATCTTGCTCTGTCTCACATCTCCCTTCCCCCACTTTTCTGTTGTATGTTCCCCAGGGAGGAGGTCACATGTAGATCCTTGAAATAGGTTCCCCCTTTCCAACCCACCCTCTCTCTGCCCTCCCAGTATCGCCACTCACACCACTGATCCTGAAGGGATCATCCGCCCTGGCGTCCCTGTGTTTCCAGTTCCCATCTGTACCAGTGTATATCTCTGGTCTGGACTAGCGATTTTGAAAGGAGCCCTGCTGGTATAGGGGGTGACCTGTTGGGCTGTGAACACACAAAGTCCGCACTTTGAACCCACCAGCAACTCTTTCAGAGAAAATGGGGCTCTCTGTTCCCATAAAGCTGTACAGTCTTGGAGATCAAGGGTTTCCTATAGGGTCACTACAAGTCAGAACTGATACTTGATGGTCATGTGTCATGATGTTGAAGATGCCATGCGCTCCCCAGGTGATGGAATCAGCAGAACTGTAGGGGTTTTATGGTCCTTTGGGGGTCTCAGATTTAATAGTGCTCAATCTCTCTTTGGTACGGAAGGAAGTTGATTAACTTGTCAATATCCCCAGATACCAAGAGGTGCAAATAGTGAGTAAAAGTGCTTCCATGAATATTTTCTTACTAGGGAATGATTTTGTCTGTAGAGTATGGTGGACCATATATGCTTGAGTAGAAGCTGACCCTAATATCAGCCAAGGTACCAAATTTTACCACAAAAACTGCATTAAAAATGTGCTGGTAGCCCTCAGCTTAAACCTGAGTATATATGGTAGTGAAATTCTATGCAAAATGTGAAGTTCATAAATTCATCATTTGAAATGGCAGAGTATTAGACATATTGATAAAGTCCCCGTGTAAAGAGTTAAAATACTATGACACATTCCAAATTTAAAATCCCTCAGGCCTCTCAGAATTGTAAAGCTAGTGGGCTGCAGGCATGGAAACTAGGATTATGCTACAACCGCAGTCCAGGGTCATGTTGGCTGGGTTCCAGAAATACACATTGTTCTTTTTCAGTCAAAAGAGGTTGGAACAAATAACCCCACAAACTCACAATTACACCTAGAACACCGAGCAGGCTGGCAGAGAATGAGCGCATGGGAAATGGATTTCAGATTTTTCAAATCCCAAACCCCAACATTGCAGGAAAGAAAGCATTCTATTGAAGGAACCCATTTTCTGCATTGAAAGGATGCTGAAATTTCTTAAATGCCTCCAATGGAGAAGCTGCTGTCATTGTGTGTCAGTAGAGGGTAGAGTTGATTCTAATTCATTGTGACTCTATAAGACCGAGGGTTTCCTGGATGGCAATTTTCATAGAAGTGGCTCCTCAGCTCTTTGCTCCCATGGTGGCACCAGAAACTTAGAACACTGTCCTTTGAGCCAGTCAGGGTGCAGCATAGTGCCGAGGAACACTCAACATTCCTCTAGTTCTTTAGTGCTTCCTCCTCCCCACTATCATGACCCCAGTTCTACCTTTCAAACCTGTCTAGACCAGAGCATATACACTGTACAGATAAGAGCCCTTGACACACAGAATCCAGGACAGATAAACCCCTCAGGACCAGTAATGAGAGTAGTGATACCATGAGGGTAGGGGCAAGGTTGGGGGAGAAAGGGGAGAAAGGGCAATCAGATCACATTAATTGACATACAACATCCCCCTCCTAGGGGGATGAACAACAGAAATGTGGGTGAAGGGAAACAACAGATGGTGTAAAATATGAAAATTAAAAGAATTTATAAATTATCAAGGGTTCACAAGGGTGGGAGGGTGATGGAGAAGGGAAAAAAGAGATGCTGATACCAAGGGCTCAAGTAGAAAGAAAATGTTTTGGAAATAATTATGGCAATATATATACACATGTGCTTGATACAATTGGTGTGTGTGTTGTTTATAAGAGCTGTAAGAGCCCCCCCATAAAATGATTTATTAAAATTAAAAAAAATAGATGAAACATTTAAGCACATAAAAAAAAAAAGAACCCTGTCCTTTCAGGCTAGCAACTGAATGCTAATTATTACCTTACCTCAAGACCTTTACCTAACAAATCACTGCGAATAGGGAGCAGGGGGAAAGTAATAAAATAAAAAGGTCCTGGTGCTGAAATCATGCAAGTACATTGGGTGGGATAGAGACTTTGCATTTTTCTTCCTACTTTAAAGCTACTTGAATAGGTATTTGTTTGTTTGTTATGGGTCTTCTGATGCCTGTTACCCAGTCTGATGGCCCCTTGTGATCCCACCCGTTGGTGTGCTTCTTCGATGTAGGCTTGCTGCTTCTTGGCTAGATGGCCGCTTGTTTAATTTCAAGCCTTTAAGACCTCAGACACTATATCTTATAATATCCGGGCACCATCCACTTTCTCCACCAAATTTGCTTGTGCACCCATTTTGTCTTCAGCAATTGTGCTGGGAGCATGAGCGTCACAGAATGCCAGTTTGTTAGAACAAAATCATATTGTTGAGAACAAGGGTTGGTCGGAGAAGAGACCCAAAGCCCATCTGTAGACAATGGGACATCCCCTACAGAGGGGTCACAGGGAAGGGATGAGACAATCAGGGTGCAGTAAAGCACCGACGAAACACACAATATTCCTTTGATTCCTTGATGCTTCCTCACACACACACACACACACACACACACACACACACCACTATCATGGTCCCAGTGCTGTCTCTCACTTCAGACTAGACAGGAGCGTGTACACAGGTACAGATAAGAAATAAGAGCTCACAACACACGGAATCCAGGAATGGGAATAGCGATACCAGAAGGGTAGAGAGAAAGGGGGGAAGAGGAGGATGGGGGAACCAATCACAATTATTGACAGATAACCACACACACTTAATACTAAACCTATAAATACATGCACATAGCTCTAGTTCTCCATCATCATATATAATATATTTACATATGTATATGCCTGTATTTAGACCTCTACAAATGCCCTTGACCTCCTAGTTTTTTTCCTCTATTTCCTTTTACTTTCCTCTTGTCCAACTATCATGCTCAGCCTTCATTTGTATTTCAGCAATTCCTCTGTTACATTGCCCTTGATCAAGCCCTACCAGACCTCTTAGAGTGTCTTTGATTTTCATTCTTCTTTTCTGGATGGACAGAGACCAATAGATGTATCTTAGATGACCATTTCCAAGCTTTTAAAGTCTCATTGTCACTCATCGAAGTAGAATATATGCAGAATATTGTCTCTGTGAATTATCTTATGTCGTTTGACATTGTTGACTCCCAAACACAATGATCCTGAGCCCTGAGCCCTAGAAATGCATTCCCTTGAGCTGTTTGGTTATATCTGTGAGTTTTCCTAACTCTGCCTCCAGTGTGCAGCACCACATGCATGGATGTATTTGCAGCAGAAGTAAATGTTCACATTCAGTGTCCTCTGCCAAAATTACCTGTTTGCTTATCGGTTACTCCGACTCTCCTTCCCACATCTGTTCAGCCTGCATATCCATGAATTTATTAGATCATCATTATCGCAACACTGCCTTTAACTCTTACCTGCTTCTCGGTGCCTCTTCCTGCCCGTATTACTTGTTGCTGGCCTCCCTCTGAACTGTCTTCCCTTTTAGCTAGGGTAGCAATGTCTACATGCCAGCTAACATTTTCCCCTCTCACATCTAGCAGCCATCAAAGGATGTTCCTCTCAGTCCGAAAACTTCTTTTGACGTTTTACAATAGTGGTCTCATACAATATTTGTCCTGCTGTGACTGGCTACTTTCACTCAGCATAATGTCCTTCAAGTTCATCTGTATCCTCAGGAGTTTCACGGCGGCATCATTATTCTTTAGCATTGGGTAACATCCCATTATATATATATATATATTCCAAAGTTTGCTTATCCATTCTTTTATTGGTGGGCATTTAGGCGGTTCTCATCTGTTTGCTATTGTGAACAGTGCTGGGATGAACATGGGTGTACATACATCTGTTGATATGCATATAACTATTTGTGTTGTAGCTCTTATTTCTCTAGGATATATACTTAGTAGAGGGATTGCTAGGTAATATGATATATTATTTCCAACTATTAAAAGAAGCATCACACTGCTTTCCACAGTGGCTGCATCCTGTTATAGTCCTACTAGCATTGGATGAGGATTCTAGTCTCTCCACATCTTTGCCAGTGTTTGTGGAGTTTGAGTAGAATTGGTGTTGCTTCCATTCTGAAAGCTTGGTAGAATTCACCAGTGACAGTCTGGGCTTGGACCTTTTATGTTGAGTTTTTATGTGACCTGATCAAATTCTGATTTTGTTATAGGTCTGGTCAGATTTTCTACTTCAATCTATGTCGAGGTAAGTAGTAAGTTTCTATAAATTTGTCCATTTTTTGGAGATTTCTGATATTTTAGTAGTGTTCTTCCGTCGTGACATCACCCATTTCATTTTTTATTCATGTTGTGTGCGTCTTCTCCTTTTCCTTTCTTAGATTTTCCAGTAACTTATTGGTTTTATCAATCCTTTCAAAGAACCAACTAACCCCTTGTCTTGGTGACACTATTGCGTTTCCGTTTCCTGCTTCATTTATTTTTGTTCTAATCTTTACTGTGTCTTTTGTTCTGGCATCTGTAGACTGGCCTTGCTGCTCCTTTTCAAACTGTTGGGGATGTTGGCTCTGCACTGATTTGGTTCTTCCTTCTTTCTTGATGTCCGCAGTGAGTGCCCACTTTGGAATGTCCACTTTTGCTCTGTCCCAAAGATTTGGTTTCTTTCATTCTCATTTGATGCAAGGAGTTTTTCATTTCACTCTTCAAATTTTTCTATTACCCAGTAGTTTTTAAGCAGAGTGGTATTCAATTTCCACGGACTTGATCTTTTTTTCTTGATCTTCCTATTGGTGATTCCTAATAATATAGCATTATGATTTGAGAGGGTGTTTTGTAGTAGTTCAATGTTTTAAAATATATTGAGTCTTGCTTTGTGGCCTACCATTTGGTCTAGTCTGGAAATTGTTTGATGTTATACATTCAATATCTCAACCAAGTTCATGTACTAAGCGATCATGTGACATGTAAAGTGGGTGAGCGAGCATGTTTCCCAGAGACCACATGTGCCCACAGAGAGTCCGTGAGCTGCCCCTCAGGACAGGCATCAGGAAACTGAGATTCTACAGGAAAGGTCATTCTCACGGGGTGCCGGTCATTCTTGCGTCACTTGTGAGGCCACTGTACTCCCACAAATAAGGGAACTATGGGAAGGACCAGTAACTTGAAAAGCTCACTCTAATTATTGCTTTTCCCTTTACAGACAATAGTTTACTTCAGAATTCTTTCTCTTGTGTTAAAAAAAATCGACATTTCACCAATTTGATCTTTACCCAAAATAGTGATTTAAAATACAGCTAGTTATTTACCAAGAAGGTTTATTTTTAGAAGAATGAGGCATTGAAAAATATTTAAAACTTCATTTTTTACAATTTAGGTGAAATCCATGATGTGGGATCCTTTTCAATTTTGCTTGCTGGCCGTCTTGACTTAATCTTCAAAAAGCATGTTGCTAAAAGAGGAAAGAACAATTGATGACTTAATTTCTAAATTTAAAAACTGTCATCTAAATGCATCACAGTGTCATAGACTCAGTTTTAAATGAAGTCCTCATTAGCAGTCTCCTGGCATCCTCCCAGGTGGCAGGCAGCCCCGCCCCAGCCTCCTCTGCCACGCTCCAGGAAGAGACCTGGCCTACTGGGTTCACATTATTCTGAAACTGGAACATGACGGGGAGCACAGACTTCAGCCCCCGAAAGAAGGTCATTCTGATTTAAGAGATGAACGAGATTGCTGAAGAATCTGTTCTCAGTGAGTGAACAGTAGAAATATCTAGGTGAGGGAAAATATATGTCCTTGACCTTGGGGGAATGTGTTTAAATGGCACACAACTCTGAGCAGCATGCATAGCTTCTACAAGTCGGGTCCCCTTTATTTTTATTTTAAACTTGTTTGGGCCTATAATTACTGCATCATACAATTTAATAGTTCAACTGTATCAAGAATGGCTGTGCAATTCTCATTACAATCAACTTTGGAAGCTTTTCTTCCTTCTGGTACGTGTGAATGTGGACTCTCCCTTTCCCCACCCTTCCCTTCCATGCTCGCAGGCAATCCCTCATCTGGCGACTGTCTTCATGTCACCACCCATCCTGCTCTCCCTCCACAGCTAACCATAGAGATAAAAGGCAAACAACCAACAAGGACCTAGCCACCATGGCCACATCGAACAGAGAAGACCTCAATCTAAGAAAACGCAGAGTCTATCAAAATTTTAGAATAAGTTCACATTGGATCAAGAGGGGGATCAAATTATAAGGTGTTACATGCCCGCAAAATTCACTTTACAATACTCTTTGTCTGATACCAGGGTTATTGTTGCTCCTGGCCTATGTGTATTGGGGATTCACTGGGGACTCAATCCATGCAGGGACCCTGCAAATGGATTTGCGGCTACCACTATCCTCCTTAGTTTTCTACACACTAAGTGTTTAAAATTTAGGCACTGGTACTGTTCCCTCCTCCAGGTTTGGATTTTATTACTTATAATCCTTGGATCACACTGCTGATGTCCTTCTTCCGTAGACTTAGCCTACTCTTCACTTAGATGGATGTTTATTTTGAGACAAGACTTTAAATGGTCAGAAGCTATTTTAAAATCGCTGGGCATCATCTGATTTCTTTACTACACTTTGCTATGACCCCTATGTCTTTAGTATTCTGTTCATGAAGGTGAGTAGTAGGCAGGGTGATGTCATAATAATTAATTGCTCTTTTAATTTAGCCATGATCAAGTGAGAGCTCAAAATCCATTCAACTAACTATGGTTTCTATAAGTACCTGGTTCACTTTTAGAAACATAATTGTCATTTTATTATACTATATCATAGATCATCCCCATGGGGCTTAACAAAATTCTATTAATAATAACATCAGTTTAGTCAGTGATAAAGCACTGTTGAACAAACAATTTTATACATGTGTAGGACGTATTAGACCCCAATACATGAATTGTTCAGTTGCCTATATTCAAAACGTGGTTGACTGGACACTAAGTACACATACCATGAGGGTTGGAGATAAGGCAATACTTTTATTAAAATTCACTTATAACAGAACTATGCCCAATGCCCAGTAGACTAACACATGTCACATAAAGGCATAGAGAGTGTCTTGGGCACCCTCAGTGCAATAGATTAGAATCTACCCAAATTGCCAAGACCACCAATTCCATAACCTGCAGGTGGCGATCGGCTGCTTCTTCTCCCCCTGGGCATTTCAGCTTAAAGTTCAAGGGAGTGTCTCCATTCCTTGGTTCT
The DNA here is from genome assembly GCF_050624435.1 of Tenrec ecaudatus. Lineage (NCBI taxonomy): Eukaryota > Metazoa > Chordata > Mammalia > Afrosoricida > Tenrecidae > Tenrec > Tenrec ecaudatus. The sequence continues at coordinate 44,042,188 of NC_134544.1, forward strand.
GATATAAGTAAGTTTAAGGTAAAATATTTAGTGGGGTTTCCAATTCCAGCCCTTCCAGTGTGATCTATGAAAGGTGTTGTGTATCCCAGGACAGTCTTATGCCCGGGTTGTCCATGGCATGTTGCCTGGGTTACCAAAGGTTAGTTGGGAATTAGGTCAAATGTTCCCAGTAAGAAAGCAATACTGGACCCATTTCCCCCTTGGGTTTCTACAAGCAATGGTAAGTATGTTTCTCTATGATGGGATTCCCCACCTGGCCCCCACACCACATTGTCCTTTTTATATTGCATCATAAGACAAACTGGAAGTAATTGTTTAGAAACAAAGTAGCATATACATTTGAAATGTTTTTTTTCTACTGTTTGTGAAGGAATTCATTTACTGATGTTGAGAAGACATGAGCATAGTGTACCACAAAACTATTTGCTCTCCGTTCAGTACCATTGTCTGCCTACGGTTTGACTATGTAAACAAATTTAACATCGCAGTAACAGGCTGTCCACTTTTTAAATCTTAACTATAAAATTTAGTGTGCCTTGAATACCATTTTTCTAAAAATAAAATCCCCTTCCTTTAATTAAAGTACTTTTATTTTCTGAAATATTTAAATGGAACATCTTGTCTTCATTCATTTTGCTAATAATTTTCAGAGACTCTATTTTGGATGAAGCAAAATTGGAGCAACTTTAAAGCTATACTTTGAAGTAACATTCCGGTTTTCTGGCCTTTTGGGGGTGCTCATTTGTAAGTCGGTGGATAGCTAGGCTTCTGAAACCCTCTCCACGGTGGGGCGTCCAGTGGATGATAAGGCCCACTGCGCAGGCCGACCCCGCAGGACAAAATTATCCTGCAGGAAATGCCATCTCCCAATTTTATGTCCTTCCTTGGGGCAGTGGGGTGGGGGTGGGAGTGGAGGTGGGGAGAGGCTGCTTCGCTCCACTGACTGGTGCTGTGGGAAGTACATGGACCCCATGCTTCAAAATAAAGGCTAAGGCCTCTACCTCAAAAGTATCACAGTTCAATTCCTCCCTCTGCCCAGTCCGAGCCCATTCCAGAGGTTGTTCCAGGAACAGTCTCTTTGAATGAAGCCTGCCACATGCAGAAAGTAACTCAACATCTGCTTCTCTGGTGAGCCCAGCCTGAGATGGGGGTAGTAGTAAGAACCTATTGCCCGCTTAGACCTTCTTTCTGAGGTAAACCTGGAGCATCTCACTTAAAAATCTGACCTCAGAGTCAACGATGCACATGACTTAGACTATTTTTTTAATGGAAAAACTTTCCAATCGTGCCTGCCCAATCCTCCTACGAACATGAGCTTTGCCCCTCAGAAAGGCCTTTTGAACTAAAACAGTGGTTACCACTCTCTGTATCTGGAAGATCCGATCTATGGAGAATCACTGACCCTGACTCCAGGAAAGAAATTTAAGAAATGCAACTGTATTCAATTTTGGATAGAATTCCAGGAGAATAATGAACTTTCCCAAGAGTTTCCCACGGACTCCACTTTAAGAGCAACTGGTTTATAATAAAGGTGGCAGAGTTGTATAATCTCAAAGCAGTTGGTACCAGCAAAAATAAATAAATAAATGAAAAGGAAGTTTCCAAAAATATATGTTAAAAATTTCTAACTTTTAAATTTTGGAGCTAGTTATTAGAGCTGCACAATGTGGTTAATAGCACTGAATTGTACATTTTAAATGATTAAAATATGTCTTTTATGATATCATATGTATTTTTTAAAGTTTCATTAGCAAAAAAAAAATCCATGATATTTGAATTCCATTTTTCCACCAGCTTTTTTAAAGCCACCTGTGAGGATGTATATTTATATAATGTAGATGTTCATATACACACACACAATAAAACAAGACATACATACACACTAGTGTCCTCCTTCCCCATAACATGTCATCCATTTGAATAAACAAACTTCAGACACACTTACATTTTCCAGATTCATGGCTGCTGTGTTTGAACTTAGTTTTTCACGATACTTCTTCTTGGTGCAATAGACACTGACGAGGGTGACTATCAGCATCAGGGCAAACACAGCGACAGTGGACGAAGTGGCGATGATGATGGTGTCTCGAGTTGAGCCTCGCGTCTCGCACCTTTCCCCCATGTACCACCAGTCTGGCCCCGACGGACACCTGCACAGTTAAGAACACGACTTGAAATCTGGAAATCTGCTCTCCACTTAAGCCCCTTGCATCAAATGCCTTGAGAATGATTGGGGCAGGGAATGTATGGATGTGCTTTATACAATTGATGTATGTATATGTATGGATTGTGGTAAGAGTTGTATGAGTCCATAATAAAATGTAAAAGAAGAAAAGAGAAAAAAATGATTAGGGCAAAGACTGTACAGATGTGCTTTATACAATTGATGTATGTATATATATGAACTGTGAAAAGAATTGTATGAGCCCCAATAAATTGTTAAAATTAAAAAAAAAAAAGAAATCTGGAAATCATCCAGGTCATTGGCACGTGGAACCATGGCACAGGCTCAGAACAGAAGGAAAACCATTAGATTGATCAGTACCTGGAGACCAGACTTTCATAGAGGTGAAAAATCGGAAAATGGAATTTCTCCTGCTGTACGTTGCTGTATTATGGATTCCTCCTCGCGTCAGCCTCATCTGCACGGAGACCGAGCGCCAGCCCTTCTTCTCAGACACTTCTCTGTGTGCTCCAACCACCACCCTCCAGGTTGGCCTGGTCAAGCCCTTCCCCTTCTGTCCACCTGGGGACTCACAGGCTTACTCTCAGTCTGATCATAACATACCAGCTCCAAAGACAGAGAGGAAGGTAGAACGGACTCTTAGATTCCTAGTGCTGATGGAACAAACAATACCACAAAGTGGGGGGCCTCAAAGAACAGGAATTTCTGTTTTCACAGTGAGAGGGGCAGGGGGGTCGGTTCTAGGTACTGGCAGAACAAGGCTGTCGCTTTCTCTGTGGACGCTAGGGTAACCTCCACGTGTCTTTCTGCTTCTGTAGCTCCACGCTTCCTTGGTTGCTTATAGATGGACGTTCACACAGGCATCCCTCTGCCCTGTGTGTGTGTGTGGGGGGGGGGGGCTATTCTTCCCTCTCTCCCTTTGTGTAATTCATTTTACTTCTTATTCTCCTGGTTGAAAATACAAACAGAAGAGATACCAATTCAACAATTTCTGCATGTGCAATTCGGAGACACTGGTTACACTCTTCACGTTGTGCGATCGTGTGGACCCTCTCTTTCAGAGTTGTTCCTCTCCCATAGGTTCCACAAACATCCACTCACTGGCCCGAAAGTTACCTGTCTAATCTCAGAGTTCCTGGCGCTGATTTGATCCCCAAGAGCTAGTTATTTAAAAGAGCACAATCTTTAAGGCTGGTGTCCTTTACTATTTAAACTATTGCTTGTTTTAAAGAAGACTTCAGGGGATATTTTGGGCTTCGGGTTTAAAGATTATCGCAAGGAAGTAGTCTTGGGTGTTCTGGGTTCCACAAGAATTTGAAATTCTCTTCTGTATCCTCTTGACCCACTTTGATTCTACTAAGATTCTACAGAATCTATGATCAAAACATTCAGTAATGGTGTCCAAGGACCACCCAGTTCTTGTGATATGCTGACGTGCATGGAGGCAATCAACTTACACGTTCAATTTCCTCCTCCTGTCCCTGACTCTCCTTCCTCCTCTGTTACTTCAGGTAAATAGAGACCAACTGATATCTTTTAGATGACCTCTAATAAGCATTTAAGACCCCAGCCACTACACACTGAATGAGGGAGTAGCGCTGAAACCCTGAACATGCCAACAGGCCAATGAGCATGGATGTTCCATGCAACTATGACTCTAAGCCTCCAAACCACAGAGCCAAATGCCATGACGAGTATCAATCTCCATAAACAGCTCATTAGCTGCCCTCTGCTTGTTCTTATAAATAGGAAAACTAATGAAGTACTGCTACAAGATCATAGAAACCTTTATTTAGCCCAAATATAAAAATGTGAAGCTATTGCTTCTTAACACATCCTCCATGTAGCCTGTCTACCCCTGAAGGCATATTTGCACCTCTCTCACCACTCCCCAAAGCATTCTGCATGTTTCCATTCACACCACGCCGATGGTCTCACACCGTGTTCCTTTAAAATGTCCTTTGACTTTTTAGACCAAAAAGATGCCTGGGGGGAGAAACCAGAGTTTTACAGTAAAGTTTCCCAGGAAAACGTCTGGAGGGCTGCTCTTGATACCCATAAAGGCACATTGTCGTGATGGGCAAACGAACAAAGCAAAACCAGACCCATCACCCCCATTCTGCAAGGTAACCCAGACCCTTCCACGAGTGGAGCTATTGCTGCAACTGACAAGTGCCTGCAGTGCCCCCCTCTTCTTTATCATCAGAGTAGATTTTGTGATTTGTGTCTTTTTTTAATGTGTGTATGTATTCGAGTACAAAGAGGCTTAAGAGATCATGGGAAAAGAGAAATGGAAATTTCCACTAACTTTTTGAAGCCCCACCCCCAACCCTGGCCATGTGTCTATAAAGTTTTCTGGACTGTTTCCAGTCCCCAAAGACAAATAAAGATTATATTTGTGAAGCTAGTAATAAATGTAATAATAATAAAACCTGTGAGGAGGTAAAAAAATATCTACCTACATCATAACTGGCTTGTGACTAAGTCATTGAAATAGAGCCTGATGATAAGACAGGAACTGCTTGTTCCCAGAAAGGAGCTTACTGTGACCTCATCCGCATAACACAGGGAAAGTTCTGTTTCCCCACAGGGGCATCTGTACAGGGATTAGGACTCCAGAATGATGTTTTCGGGGCGGAGCACTAGGTATTGGAGACGGGTTCATGTGCTGCCTCCTAGTGCTTCCACCTCTTACTAGTAGACCTTAGTCAGACCTTCCAGAGCCTCGGGGTCTCCAGCTGCAAAATGCGATCAAGCACACTTACTGCTCCACAGCGTGACGAGGATTTAGCAAGATGTACCTTGTGAGGAATATTTCAGTTAATCAGAATCTAACATAAACAGGATTTTTTTCAGGCGATTAGGATAAAATGTGCACATTTTTTCCCCATCTGCTCTTTCATTGTGGTGGTTTCAAGCCCTAAACAAGTAAAGACTCGCGCACAGCGAGTCGATTCTGACGCATCTCGACAGAGTAGAACTGCCCCTGTGGAATTCTGAGACTGTACAGCTCTGCTACGGGAATGGAAAGCCTCATCTTTCTTCCTGGGTTCAACTGTTGCTTTCGAACTGTTGACTTTACAGTTAGCAGCGCAATGCCTGATCCACTCCGTCAACAGTGCTCTACAGAAATTGCACAAAGCACCACATGGAGAGCAAACGTGGAGAGCCTACAAGTGATTTTTATGTGGGAATCAATGAATTTCATCCATATGAAACATCAGTCTCGAATCGCACATTGCGTGAATGATGCACTTCAAACCCCAGAACCCAGAGATCTCATGTCGGTGACCCCTTTACCTGCACTGGGCTTGGTCGTTGTGGAGGGTGCAGATGCCGTCGTTCTCACAGGTGACGTTTTTGCAGGCGTCCTTGATGGCGGGGGGTGGGATGGGCTCCGTTTGTGTAGAATTGAGATGGGAGATGTCTAACGGGTGGGGGGAGAGCAGGGATGGAAAGTCAGCTTTGGCTTTCCCGTGTGAACTTCACATTTCCTAAAATGCGATATTCAGGAAAACCTGTAGCCTAGTCCAGTAGCATTCACAGGCAATGAGGTACAGCACAGTCTGTGAAAGCAAGACCATGTAAGGCAGAAACCAGTCTGTGAAGGAAAATGCAAATATTTTCCACTAATAGAGTTTTGTTTTGTTTTTTAAGTGATAGGATTGCACCCTCTCCCATGCAGAAAAGCATGGCAGTGCCACCAAACCCTGACTGACAGATTGTACTGTAATGTGTGGGCAAGCTGACATCTAGCTGCAAAAGAGAGTTGGGCCAGCCTGCGAAGGCTACAGCTTAACCACACACTTTCTGGACAGGGAGGCTCCCAAGGATCCCATGAACTTGATACCAACACTCAAGAGTACAAAGAAGGAAACCAAAGCTCAGGTGCAAGGGAATCCAGGGCGCCATCCCAAAGTCAGTAGATTTTTCTTGGTGGAGCTAATGGAATCCAAATGGTATGTTCGACCTTTCCTCTGCTTTGCTGAAGGTCAGCCTTTCATGGATTTTAATTGTGCTTCCTTCCATCATAAGTGGCTATTTTACTGAGATGTAAGTGGGTTTTAATAGTAAATGAGTTAAAACCCTATATTGCATAAAACAGGGAAGCCACAGACTTACTGAAAAATGTATTCATTAGTTACCATGGGTAAGTAATTTTACAAGACAATAGACAACTATTATTACTGCCAAAAGACATACAGTCCTGGATTTTGAACGTCTGATTTACATACACACACCCTATAGCGATGACTCCTAATGTCCAGTGAGCCTACTATCTTAAAGCTGGAAGGTATAAGTAAGCATCGTAACAAGGCGATACTACCTTACGACACCCTCCAAACCATTATTGTTATTACTGTGGTATTATGGTAAGACGTTTTAGTATATCTGAATGTTTTTGTAATTTTTTATGCACAAAATGGTAAATCATGTGCTGTTCACTATGACAATCATCTGACTAGCTGACGTCAGATAGCATACCTAATTATTTCCAGTTATGTACACATTTGTCACATTTAGGAGACTCTGACTATAATTTTGGCAATGGCCTATATTCAGAACTAAACTAGTTGCCACTAAGATTTCAACTTATGGCAAGACTATGTGTACCAAGTAGAACTTCGCTCCTTAGAATTTTCAAGGCTGTAATCTTTTGAAGCAGATTGTAAGGTCTTCCTTTCAAGGTACCTCTGAGGAGATTTGAACTGCCAATCTTTTGGTTAAGTAGTTGAGTCAAATGAGTAGTTGACATATATCATATTGATGATGTAATTACTGTATTATACAGATAGACATCTTTGAAACAAACCATGAATGTAGGCCATTTCCTGTTGAATTTCGTGTGTTTTTGTTATGTTTTTATGTCTGGAATCCTTACATATAATTCTGAAGTATGAGCCTGTTAAATATAATAGCTATGCTTTAACTTATTTCCCAAGTTCTCCAGGCTCAAGGTTGCCATCTCCTGCTCCGTGTGGTGATGAGTGAATGCTTCACTCTAGAAGCCTTCTTGCTTCGATTTAAATTATTTTCATATTATCAATGATCCATACTTTCCCCCCACCAAAAAAAAATCACTCACACCCTGTTCCTCCCACATCACTATCTAATATACCCAAAACTGGAACGCTGACGAACACAGTAATCAATCAATGGCCACACAATAAAAGGATGGCTTCTCTACTGCTGCTTGTATTGACATACCTTCCACGGTCACAAGGAGGTAAGCATCATTTCCTTTTATAAAGTCTCTGCTTCTCAGCCTCTGGTAGGTTATAAAGGCGCTGGTCCCATAGCCCTGACTTCTTCTGAACTGAGTTCCATTAGGGAAATTAGCCACTTCTCCTACTTTGGAAGGCCTGTCCCAAAAATAGCTTCCATCATCTGAAAAAGGCAATTTGTATTAATGGATTGTGTTCTGCAGCGTCATAGCTTTCAGTGCTAAGAAAAGAAGAGGTCATGGGAGACACAATCAGGATGGAGTGCCAATAATTAAATGATTGCTACCGACGACCCATGATGTATTTCCCCTGGCAAATCGCGGGCTTGTTCATGGGGACTGTCCTAAAGGAACTGAGATTGTGTGGTAGGAAGGACCATACTCTGCAATCTGAGTGGAGGTAGCCAATGTTTCCTAGGTGGGGAGAGAACATCAGCATTGACTGAACCGTGCAGAAACTCCCCTGACCACTAGACATTGTCTTTAGTGGTCTTTGTAGTCCACGATAGTGCTCTTAACTGAGTTAAAGCAATATGTTGCTAAGAGGGTGTGTAACACTAGAGTAGAGCAATTTATCTCATCAACTCAATTATTCACCAAAGTCCGTCAGGAGAAGACTGACAACAAGGAGTACTGCTTCAGGGAAAAGGTGTTGACCCATTCAGCCCTGAACCCTTCTAAAGGTCATTGAGGAGGTAATGGTTGTTTGTTTGAAGTGAAGACATGCTGATTGTCAAATCCCTGCAATGCTATTCCCTCTGAGAATATTCTTCCTCCCACCCCCATCACATGAAGTCTCTTCACTTTCTCTGACACTTGGGTCCACCCTTTTAATATAAAAGAGTCTCACTTGGCAATATATTGAGTTTACCATTTTTTATTATGTCCCCAAAGGGCAAATAATTTCTTAAATTAGAAATGTGATCATTTATTTCGGGACAATGCTCCTTTTGGGAACTTGAAAAACTAGGAATGATGTCACCATTGGCAAGTCCTCCAGAACTCTACAAAAAGTTAGAATCCATTCCCATACCCTCTCTGACACTCCAGTGTACCTGCTCAGCTTCTTTCTGATAAAAAAAACTCCCCCCAGTCCAAAAGCTGGGTCATTCTCTATAATCCCAATGGTAAGGCCAGGGGAGCATGGGATTGGAGAACTCAGTATCTGTACCAGCCTTGTCTACATGTACTCTGGATCATACTTGATCTTTACTAATTCTCAGAACAAATCTATGAGGTTCTGATTTCAGGCAATTCCCAGGTAACAAGCAAGATGTACCCCTATGTTTGTACGTCTTTAAGTGCACTGTGTGGGGGAGTCAGGCCTGGTACATACGATTCTTATTTAGCCTTCCTTTTGTGCAGGGTGGGGAACCTTTCTTGGGCCAAAGACCATTTGGTTAGTTATAGCATTCACTGATCATATTGGTAAAAAATTTAATTAACTCACCCCAAATGTGTGAGTTAGCAAGATATCCAGCTGGTTACATGTTGGGCTGCCAGCTGCCAAGTCAGCAGTTCAAAACCACCAGCTGTTCTGAAGGGGAAAGATGGGACTTTCTACTCCTGCAGAGAGTTACAGTGTCAGAAATCTACAGGGGCAGTTCTACCCTGTCCTAAGTGGTTGCTGTGAGTGAAAATTCACTCCATGGCAGTGAGTTTAGTCTGGGTTCTTAACATGCTGTCTGGATCTGCTTCAATTGTGAGGATGGTGATATTAGCTGGTATTGGTGATTTCGCAGGCCTGAAAGAGCGTGGTAGTAATGAGGTTTTTGTTTCATTCTGTTTTCTTTGGCAGAGTGCTAGTGGTGTACTGAGCAGCAAGTTGGCTGCCAAATGCAAGATCAGCTGTTTAAAACCACCAGCTGTTCCTCAGGAGAAAGACAGGCTTTCAGATACTGTACAGTTAGTCTTAGAAACCCCCAGGGGCCATTCCACCCTGCCCTATAGGGGTCTCTATGACTCAGAAATGGCTCGATGGCAGCGAGTTTGGTTTTGGTTCTTCAGCCAGTGGCTCACACACACCCCACTCCTGCTTCAGTGCAAGAAAAGGCTCAAAGTCTTTCCATTTTCAGCATGCACAGCAAGTAAAGGCGATTGTGATGGCCAAAGGGGGCAGCTCCATGGTTTCAATGAGAACCAGTTTAGATAGATAGCATCAGAGGGCATGTAGGAGTGGTGGTTAAGGCAGGCATTCATCACCCAAGGACTGCCTATACTGTCCAATGTCACAACTGAGGATTCTGAAAGATGGTTCACCTGGGGTCACGTAACCAATGAAGAACACACGTTGGCTTTGAACCAAGGTCCTTCAGACTGGAAAATGAAAACTCCCTGTACATTAGGAGCCTGTCTGTGGTTCTCAGTTCCCAGGAGGACAAACAAAATCTTCTTGATTTCTCAGGATCCTTGCTGGCATTCCTGACTCCTACCTGGGAGATGCAATCCGTCCCTGCTAAGAAGTTCCCCCTACTTATTGTTGGATCCTAGCATTTGAAGTCCAAAGTTCCCTAGGTACCTGGCAGTGCGGTCTCCCTTTCCCACATCAGCTGCCCCTCCCAAAGTAATAAGCATGCAAGAAGCAATAAAGAAAATGAGTCACGAACCGGTGGTCATAAATGGGTCTGTAGTTACACTCCGCTGGTTGGACATACGCTGCCGGATGTCAGGATTTTGATCCAAGAGTGTCATCGTGGCTTGTTGCCAAGGGCACGGCCACTGCAATTGATCGTCATTGGCCCCAGAGATCAAGTGGAAGTAGATCCCCACATTAGTCAAATGGTTTAGATTCAAGTGAACCTGAAAGGCATAGCCTTTAGAAGAATAAAATGGAGGGCTATAGATGCTTCCATTTGGCTTGTCAATGAGCTGTGTGAAATTCTTTATGTGCCAGATATGATGAGGGCACCGTGTTTCTGAAAGATTGATGTCATCGATTGACAGACCACCCAATGATGAACCAGAGCCTCTGATTCCTCCAAATACCACTCTGAACTTGTTGGTCACGTTCAATGGTACATAGTAAAGTTGCCAGCTCCCAGTGGGTATCTCTGCAAAAGAGTCATTATGATTGCAAAGGAGACGTAAGGTGATGGAAAGGCATACAGTACTGTGAAGACACAGAGACTTCCAATGGGCTCGTTGGAGCTCTAAGCTTCACTGACAAATGCTCACCAAGAAGGACTGGGTTTCTCACTCCCCTCAGCCCCGGCCCATTTACTTCAAGGCCTTTCCGTGGGGTCAGACTGTACTCCTATATTTGGACGCTTATCTCAGAAAGGTGACCCTTTCCCAGACAGGGATAAGCAAACTACAGCATCGGCTTCATGAGCGCTCCGTGTTCTGCTTATGTGCAGAATAGACAATATTCATCAGCGAATCCTCTAACATCATTTGGAGAGAGTTAGAGTCTAAATCATCTGTTTTCATGGGTGGTTAACATGACCCACCTCCCTGACACTTGATTGGATGAAAGCCGAAAGCCTCTCCCTGTTCAGGAAGTGCTGCAGAATTTGAGTTCAACCCGACTTGAAACAGTCAAAAGGCCTGCACTGAGAATTTTTTTAAAGCTATAAATTGGCAAGGGGGGTGAGGGGGTGTCCCTTTTCCACTCTGATACATCTGATGAAATTTGAGCTGGGGTTGAAACAGCCAGAGTGCTTGTGGGCATAGAAGCCATTGGGAGATGAAATGAGAGGTCACTGCCAATGTTCAGGGGCAAGGCCCATTCTCCCTGAGGCCCATTCCTCCCTCGTCCATCGCACAATGGCCTTACATCGAGTTAGAGCTTTTCCCATTTCGTCTAAGTTAATCCGCATCGGATCTGTATTTCTCGCCAAGAACTGACCTCTACCGTGTCAGAGACAGATAGACAGTTTCTGAAATGACTCTCACAGCCCACAGTGCACAGAGGATCATTGTTTTTCATTTTCCTATGTACAGATAAAATAAGGAGGGCCAAATTCGAAGCTGAGAAGCCATGAGTCCATCGATAGCCTCTGTCCTCTTGAAAGTGTGGCATGAACCAGAGCATGGGAAGTGGCCTCACGCTAAACCCAAGCAATGCACGAGAAGGTTGAGAATGTACCTTTTATTTCTTTCACAAGGGTTAAAGTGCCATTCACATGGCCTGCAGAATACTCCCGGACATAGATGGCCAACTGGTCGTTTTGACTTCCGCTGTTATACAAATAAAATTCCAAGCACTGAAATCCACGCTTTGGGTACAGTGTTCGACTTTCTAATTGTGCCGTGGCTCCCACGTTCACAGAGCTACTGTCAAAATGCATGAAGAAACCAGAATCTGTCAAAAAGCACAAAAGCAGAATTGAGGGAAACACATACTGGAACATGGGTCTGTTAGCTGTGGTCACTGACAGGTGGCCCACCTAATGCCAATATCGAAATCACAAACAGAAACTTCCGAAGTCTTAGCTCCACATTGGCACTTGGCAAAGGTAGCCGATGGCTGTAATAAAGCAAAGCTCAACCCTATCTATCATCTATGAGATGTTTACTTACAATAGGAAGGAGGAGTTTGCTTGTGGACACTGATCTTTGCTTACTTTCCCTGGCTGTGGGTTAAAAAGATACAGAACATTTAATCATCAAACGATACCCCAAACAGAAAAAACTAATGCGGTACAGAAAATACCAAGCAGCAGGACCAGAAGACATATGATGCAAAGACCCCATGTAAGTGTCCCCACCCTGGTCGATCTCTAAGTGGGACCAGTTACCCTTGGTAAGACGCCACAGAGAGCTGCAGACCTCTGAAACTATGAAATAGGGTAAGAGAAATTAAGCCCAAGGGGGCGTGGCTAGACACCTCGATTGCTGGCCATTGCTAGCATCAATGTCTCACCAAGCTGACCCCTGGAGAGCCTTTCAGAGGGCTAGATGCACTGCACTGAGGACCGGAGGAAAAAAGCCAACCTTTGTGCTGACCTGTCGCTTGTGTATAATGCTTCTCAAATTCTTTGACTTTAACAACAATAGCAACAGAAAAGTCATTCCACCTCTAGAGATATGGGAAGTATAGCAACCAGCAAATGGGGATCCTCCTTCTAATGATGAGACAGTGAGATTCACAGTGAAAAAGTTGGGAATAACTGAACTAGATCATTTCCAAAGTCCTCTGCCTCTGTTGTTTATAGTTCTCACCCTAGCTCTAAGTCAACTCTAAGAACGCACAAAGCTCGTACTTCTGGTTTGGGGGTGCCTATTCATTCTCACTGTCTTATTTCAAATATTGGCTTAGTTCCCACTATATGCTGGGCACATGCGCTGCTGATTGCAAGGTTGGTGGTTCAAACTCTTCAGTCATTCCAACAGAGAAAGATGAGGCTGCCTGCTCCCGTAAGAAAAATGCATAGGCCCAGAAAACCCATGGAGTAGGTCTGCTCTGTCCAGTAGAATCAATATGCCTTGTAATGGAGTTGATGGCAGCGGCTTTGAATGGGAGTTTGTTGCTGTTGTTTGTTTGTTTGGTATTAGGCATCTAACTAGGCTTCTAGTAGAGGCAGTTTATGAAAGAAACCACATGAAGCTACCTTGCTCTTAATTCAAATAGTAGCTTTCAAAAACAGAAACAGGGGTCAGTTAACTAGGTCTTACTTCCCTTCCCCCACCCCCCAAACTCCCCAACTTTTCCTCTTACCCTGAAACCCCATGTCATTATCCCAGAAAAACCAAACTCACTGCTTTGGGGTTGATTCTAACTCCTAGTAACCCTACAGGACAGGACAAACTTGGCCCTGTGGGTTTCTGAGACTGTAACTTTTTACACAAATAGAAAGCCTTCTCCTCCTCCTGGTGGTTTCAAACTGCTGACCTTGTAGTTAGCAGCCCAGTCTGTAACCAGGACACCACCCCAGCTCCTTCCCCCTAAGGAGTCCTGTCAGTGTTAGACTGCTAACCATGAGATCAAAGTTCAAACCCACTACCTTCTCCACAGGAGAAAGAGGAGACTCTCTGTTCCTATAGGGACGTACAACCTCAGAAACCCTTGTATATAAGGTCACTCTGAATAAGAATTGACTTAATGGCTGTGGTTTAATTACCCCTTAACAACTCCATGTGGTCCAGTGGTCAAGCACTCCGCTGCTAACTGAAAAGGCAGCAACTCAAAGCTACTCAGCAGAAATACTGAGCAAAGTGGCAATCTGCTTCCAGAAGGATTTACCGCCTTGGAAACACACGAGGGCAATTCTTTGTCCCATAGGGTCACTGTGAGTCAGAATCGACTGGGTGGCATTGTGGCTTGTTTTGTTGAAATCATCCCCCTGCTTAGCTCATTGGAATGATCAAGGCTTGGTCCTGAATTCTAATGTCTCATATGTAGTACTTATAGCCAAACCAAATTAAGGATGAAAAAAGATAGTCATCTGAAGAGAATTAAAGAAATTACACTTTTTACCTCCGTTTTAAGAATTTTTGTAACAGGAGCTCAGAAATCACAATCTGTGGATGTTCTGAAATTGAATAGTGACCCAGCCCAGTGCTCTTCACTGGGAAGAGTTGCTTGTATTTTACAACCTCCCAGGAGACAACCTCACTAAACTTGTGGTGAGGAAACCCTGGCTACTTACTAGTGCCTTTCAAGTTGGGCTGCTAACTGCCAGGTCAAGGGTGCGAATCCACTAGTAGCCCCATGAGTGAAAGATGGTCTGGTCTTGTAAAGATTCAGTCTCGGAGACCTAAAGGAACAGTTCTACTTCCTCCTGTGGGTCATCAGGAGTCACAACCAACTCCCTTTGATGGCAGTGGATTGCCCCTCAGGCAAGAGCCCTTCCAGAAGGTGCCATTTTACCCTAGGGCCTTTATGGATAGAAGCATCACTACGGTAACTCAGAAAAAAAAAATCAGGAATCATGGCAAAAATTATTTTGCCATTTCCTAATTATAAGTCACAGAGCCCATTCCTTTGTTGCAATCAAATGGATTATCATAGATAATGCTGAGAGTAATTAGAAATAGAGTCCCAATCTTTCATAGCGAAGGGAGAAGCTATAGCCATTGAGTGTCAAGTAGAGAAGGATCTTGCTCCTGTTACCTTTGCACTGGCCCATGTTGGAGTGATCATTCTGTGGGCCCCCGGGAACCTGGGAAACACGCTGCCAGTCAGCATGATCTCCTGAACTTTGGATCATGCCACATACATTTTCCAGTTCAAAATTGCACGAGTCCATGAAGCTGAAAGACGAGGCTACATGAGAAAGAAAATAGTTATTGACACACATAGAACAGGATGATCTAAGGACTCAAAATGGATTTTGTCTGGAATGTGTGGCCAACAGACTTAATGGTGCCCGGCTATGTTTAGTGAGCATTTTGATCCATGATTTCATAGAGGAATCCCAATCAAAACAGGGAAATACAAAAGACAATGTCAAATTTTCATGGAATCCAGATTGTCTGCAGCCATGAAAGTTGCATGAACCCCTAAAACCTCTGTCCTGGGGGTATCTTTAAACTTTGAAGCAAAAAAAAAAGAAAATCTCTTTTGGAATCTTCACAAAACAAAGAACAAGTTCACTTACATGGCGGGCTAACTACTAGAGCTTCTACTCCCTGGCAGGGGCACATTCCACACCGGTGGGGTTGCTAACCACCAGTAACTCTCCAGAGAAAAGAGCTGAGACCTCCTGCTCCCACACAGCTGTACGACCCCAGAAACCCACAGGGGCGGGTCTACCCTGCCCTACAGAATCACCATGAATCATAATGGACACAATGGCAGTGTGTAAAAAATACCTGCTTTCGCCTTGTGCCCCTTTCAGAACTATCTTTGTGGGATCAAACTGATCATGGCAACTCCTAAGATTCAACGGGAACCTAGGAGGGCAGTGTCTTTGTGTGAATGGGGAAGTAAGGCATAGTTGAGTCCTCAGCCTCAGTGGTGGAAACCCACCAGCCGCTCCGAGGGAAAACGAGGTGGCAGTCTATTTCCATGCAGATTCCCGGGCTTGGAAATCCTGCGAGGCGGTGGTACCACGAGGCCATCATGAGCTAGCACGGACTCCGCAGCAATGGGTTCTCACAGAAGGCCCACTCAGAAAAGGAGCGTCGCATGTTTACACACGTGAAAAGCGAAATCAGTGTGATGGGACGGTTCGTGTAGAAATGGTTGAATTGGTTCAAACTTTCCTGTACATATTCTCAACAATAACAATATATAACTGTTTAACTTTTTAAAGCCCACCAAAGCAAACGAACAAACAAAAACCCCTGAGCTGATCGGAGAAGTACTAGGAAAGCTTAATGACATGTAAGGAGCCATCCAGTGTCAGATTAGCACGGTTAGCGCTGGTCCACTGGGTCAATTCACTAACCTGGAGTGAGCACTTTCACATGACCCCGCATCAAGGACTCTAATTCTAGCGATGGCTGGTCTTGTTTCTCGCTCAACCCCACGGCATCTTCCTACAGACTCAAAGCCCCTGTTCGAATTTACAATTCCTGACAGAGAGAAAGCACCCAATGTGGAAACTGGGAGCAGATGGAAACTGAAGTCGTTCGCTACGGATTACTGAATAAGCACAAGCAAATCAGTGTTTACTTAGCGTACTGGGTAATCTGACCCCGGAAACACCTCATGGATTTCGGGTGACTGTGGCTTGAAGAACCACTCTACCTGTGGAACCACTGCCAGGAGATGGGGAGCCAATCCACTCTCGCCCCCATCCAGCAGTTCTGTGAGAGGAGGAAAACCCGATGGGCAGTTCTACTCTGAAGCACGTGCGATCGCCACTCCACAGCAGCTAAGAGCAAGGAATTAGTAGAAACCTGAGTCTCTTACTCTCCAGGTTGTTTAGAATTTAAAGTCCCAGCCCAGACTCTTTGATCCCACTGATCTGCATATGGAACTTGGACATTGACTGAGGAAGACTGAAGACCAATCCGTGCATTTGAATCAGGGTCCTGGTGAGGAATAAGAGAGAACCAGGACTGCCAAGAGAACAAACAAATCCGTCTTGGAAGGACAGCCAGAATACTTGGAGCAGGTTCATCAGGAGAGAAGGGTCTTTGGCAGAGGACATCCCGCTTGGTAAAGTAGAAGTGAGTGAAAAAGAGGAAGACGGCTGTTCAAACCCAGCAACCGCAACATGCCAACAATACGATGCCTCATTAACGAAAAGGAGTTTTGACCCTTAAGGTTTGAATTAGTAACAGCTTAAAAATCCGGCCTGGGAGGTAAACAAGCAGCCATCTAGCTCAGAAGCAACAAAGCCCACCTGGAAGAAACACACCAGCCTGTGTGATCACGAGGTGTCAAAGGGATCAGGTATCAGGCATCAAAGAATAAAAAGAACATATCATTGTGAATGAGGGGGAGTGAGGAGTGGGGACCCAAAGCCCATCTGTAGGTCACTGGACATCCCCTTACAGAAGGGTCTCCGGGAGGAAACGAGCCAGTCAGGGTACAGTGGAGCAATGATGAAACATACAACTTTCCTCTAGTTCCTAAATGCTTCCTCCCTGCCCCCACTATCATGATCCAAATTCTACCTTACAAATCCGGTTAGACCAGAGGATGTACACTGGTACAGATAGGAACTAGCAACACAGTAAATCCAGGACAGATGATCCCTTCAGGACCAGTGTGAGAGTGGCCATACCAGGAGGGAGGAGGGAAGGTGGGGTAGAAAGGGGGAACCGATTACAAGGATCTACATATAACCTTCTCCCTGGTGAGACGGACAACAGAAATGTGGGTGAAGGGAGATGTCAGACAGCGTAAGATATGACAAAATAATAATTTATAAATTATCAAAGGTTATTGAGGGAGGGGAAACAGGGAGGGAGGGGAAAATGAGGAGCTGATGCCAAGGGCTTAAGTGGAGAGCAAATGTTTTGAGAATGATGATGGCAACAATGTACAAATGTGCTTGACACAATGAATGGATGGATGGATTGTGATAAGAGTTGTATGAGCCCCCAATAAAATTATTTTTAAAAACCCTGCCTGGGACATTTTCCTACTGAACCTAATTTGTTTTCAGATCTGCAGGTCAAGCCTGTGAGAAGAACATTGCTGCGTCCAAATTTCAGGTTGGGATCTCTTCTGCATTTTCCTGACAATCAAATGATTATTCTTTCAGAACCCCACAACACTCAGCCAAATGTCACCATCTGACATCTTGCTGCTTAGCGAAGGGCACTAGGAATTGGTGAACGAGCCTATCACATACAGCAGTTATATAGTCGGTTCAACTTTAGCAGATCAGAGTCGCTGAAATCCATTCGCTGGCCGATCACATCCATGAAGTCGGGGATCCTCGTTACGATGGTTGGCTCTGTCCCATTTTGAAAGGCAGTTTTACTGTAGTGCATGACCGAAGTGTAATCATAGGGCACATTCAATGAGTCTGACTCCTGATCATTATAGGTGTTAAAATTGTGTTCTCTGCCTAAATGACAAATGAAAAAAAATTAATTGTGTTGTTTGCACAAAATTCAGTAATATCGAGAGACTAATCTTGGCTACAACTGCTACATAGTTTCTTTTAGGAATGCTTCATGTAATAGTCAAGCTTAGACTTGTACTATCCTCAAGCACACTGAGTATAGCCAAAAGGTGTTTATAGGTCTTTACATGGAACATTAGTATTAGACCTATGGTTCTAAGAAGTGCTTGGGGGTGGGAAGAGGCTTCTAAAACAAAATTGTCTTTAAAGGATGTGAGATCCAACAGAGCAAGCATACCTGACTGGATTCTGTCCCACATGATATTGACGTAGTCATCCCGATCAGAACGTGATTGCTCATGCCAGAATCCCAGGGCGTGGAGGAACTCATGTTGAATCGTGGCTATTCGGTCACAGTTGGCCCCAATGGAAAGTTCTTGCCTCCCGACATGCCTATTTCCGACGGAAGACCAGCATCTATAGGAGAATGTAACAAGAAGTGGGAGCGAGTATGACTGACGGATTATGGTGCAGGTTTGACTCCTCAGAGCAAAATCTTCAATGTTGAGTCACTTCGTCTCCTTCCCCAAATCCTTCACTTGTTATCAGGACACTGTGTATTCTTCTCAGGTGTGACTATCTTCCCAGGTAGGGAACTCATCCAAATACTGTATATTACATAGACACAAGCCATTTCCCAGCCAGACTAACTCTGATTTTTCCTGTGGAGTTCAAAGTCTTTCAGTTTTCTTTGGTACCCTGGTGTCCACTAACAAGGACATTACAGGGACACTCAATACTACTTGGAATTGCTGGACTTAATGAATGTGGGAAGAGGGAGAACTGAAAGTGATATAACTATGGAAGTGTATGATATGTGAATATTACATTATGAAACTACTTAAAATTTTTATCAGGTGTCAAAAGATCCAAAACAATTATATAAATGTGAACAAGGGGGGTTGGAGTGGAGACCCAAAGCCATCTGTAGACAATTGGACATACCCCCACAGAAAGGTTATAAGGAAGGGATGATTCAACCAGGGTGCAGTATAGCACCGATGAAACACGCATCATTCCTCCAGTTCCTGAATGCTTCCTCTACCCTAGTACCAGAACCCAGTTCTACCTTACAAATCTGGCTAGACCAGAGTGCACAGATTGGTAGAGATAGGAGCTCTCGACACATGGAATTCAGGACAGATGCCCCTCAGATACAGTAGTGGGAGTAGTGATATCATGAGGGGCAGGGGCAGGGGAGAAAGTGGGAGTCACAGGTTGGATATATAGAGCGCCCCCCTCCCCACCGCCGAGGGAACACATAACCAAAATGTGGGTGATGGGAGACAATGGACAGTGTCAGATACAAAATAACAATAATAATATATAACTGATCAGTGTTCCTGAGAGTGGGAGAGCGAGGGGATAAAAGAGGAGCTGACTATGATGCTCACTCTCCCGACACAACGGCTGGAGCCAAAGTGGGTGAACAAATAAATGTGGTGAAGAAAGCTGATGGTGCCCGGCTATCAAAAGAGATAGTGACTGGGGTCTCAAAGGCTTGAAGATAAACAAGCGGCCATCTAGCTCAGAAGCAACAAAGTCCACATGGAAGAACACACCAGCCTGTGTGATCGAGTGGTCCCAAAGGGATCAGTTACCAGGCATCAAAGAACAAAAAATCATATCATTGACTGCACACCTCCATGATAGGATCGCTGAAGACAAATGGGTGCACAGCAAATGTGGTGAAGAAAGCTGATGGTGCCCGGCTATCAAAAGAGATAGTGTCTGGGGTCTTAAAGGCTTGAAGGTGAACAAGCGGCCATCTCGCTCAGAAGCAAATAAGCCCACATGGAAGAAGCACACCGGCCAGTGCGATCACGAGGTGCCCAAGGGACCAGATATAAGGCATCATGCAAAAAAAAAAAAAGATATAATTGTGTGTATGTATGTGTATATATGTGTATATGTATATATGTATGTGTATATATATTATATTAAATGAAGGGGGAAGTGCAGAGTGGAGACCCAAGGCCCAAGTGTCGGCCAATGGAGATCCCCTCATAGAGGGGTTTAGGAGAGGAGATGGGTTAATTAGGGTGTGAGGTAGTATCGATGAAGAACACAGCTTTCCCCCAGATCCTGGATGCTTCCTCCCCCCAACTACCATGATCCGAATTCTACCTTGCAGGGCTGGATAGGACAGAGGCTGTACACTGGTACATATGAGGGTTGGAGGTACAGGGAATCCAGGGTGGATGATACCTTCAGGACCAAGGGTGTGAGGGACGATGCTGGGAGAGTGGAGGGTGAGTGGGTTGGAAAGGGGGAACTGATTACAAGGATCCACATGTGACCTCTTCCCTGGGAGAGGGACAGCAGAGAAGGGGGGAAGGGAGACTCCGGATAGGGCAAGATATGACAAAATAACGAGGTATAAATTACCAAGGGCATATGAGGGAGGGGGGAAAGGGGAGGGAGGGGGGGAAAAAAAGAGGACCTGATGCAAGGGGCTTAAGTGGAGAGCAAATGCCTTGAGAATGATTGGGGCAGGGAATGTATGGATGTGCTTTATACAATTGATGTATGTATATGTATGGATTGTGGTAAGAGTTGTATGAGTCCCTAATAAAATGTAAAAGAAGAAAAGAGAAAAAAATGATTAGGGCAAAGACTGTACAGATGTGCTTTATACAATTGATGTATGTATATGTATGAACAGTGAAAAGAATTGTATCAGCCCCAATAAATTGTTAAAATAAAAAAAAATTAAAAATATATATATTAATAAATTTTTTTTTTAAAAAAGAGGAGCTGATACCAAGGGATGAAGTAGAAAGAAAATGTTTTGGAAATGTTGATGACACCATATGTACAGGTGTACAATTGAATGATGGATTGTTATAAGATTTGTAAGTGTTCCCCAATAAAATGATTACTTAAAAAAACACTTGGTCAGTGGTTACCATGGATGAAGGAGGAAGAATTCTTAGGGAATGTTGTTATGGAGTTTATGTTAAAGTGGTGGAATAATTTGGGGAAAATATCAATAATGGCTGTACAATGTGAAGAGCGTAATCAAGGGCACCGAATTGTACATGTGGACGTTATTGGATTTGAGCATTTTTATTGTGTATGTTTTTGCCACAATTAAAAACATAATTACACCCATAACTAGGAGTACACGGAAGAGGAGCATTCCACAACTGATTGTGGTAAGGATCACACGGCGCTCCTCGGCATGATTAAACTACTGAAGTGTACGATACGGGGATGCAGTACCAAATAAAACTGTGAAAAATTTTTAAAAAGAATGGCTGGACTTGGTATAGATAGCACTACCTTCTTATCTCAAGTTATGAATTGCTAAACATATGCATATATAATTCTTCTGCCCATAAGACACTCAGAAGTCAACCTTTCATAATACCACATCAGCAAAACACATGCACTGTAAATAAGTTAGTAATACATATAAATAAAAAGAAGGAAACAATGAACAATTCTCACCATTCACCCATTCTTTATAAAGAAATTGGTCTTTAAGTGATTGTGCATTTCTTGAAGGGGCAAATAAACAAGGAAATTACAACCATTTGCCACCACTCACAAGAGTGTGAGATAGAAGAAATCGATCCCCTCTGCCTCATGCCAATCACTTTGGTGGGCTGGTTACAGGTATGAAACATAGTATTTGTTACAGCGAGAGGACCTAGGTTCCACTCATCATTTATTCTTCAGCAACCAGCAAGAGTTGCCCGCATATTAACGGTCCTAACCCAGGCCAATGTCTGGGATATGATGTCCCTTACACAGAGTTCTCATCTGAGCCAGGTCTTCAACCTACCCGCTGCCCTTAAACACGGCTATGTAGTTAGCTTCTCCAGCCCAAGGCTTGAAGTCAATGCAAGTTTTTAGGCGATAGCGTTCAAACGCATTGAGGATCGCTCCCTTCGCATTCATTTCTGAAGAAAGAACACAAGCAAAATAGATTTATTAAAATAATGACCACGTATTAAATAATTCACTGTGAAAATAGACCGTGATGATATTGCTTGAACGAGTGAAAAGGAAGACGGTTCTCAATGAAACAGATTGACAAAGAGGCTGCAGCAACTGGACTCAGACATAGCAAGGTTGTGAGGATGGGCCCGGACCAGCTAGTGTTCCCTGCTGCTGAGTACAGGTCCGCAAGGAGTCAGAACCTGGAACTGACTCATGGTCCCTGACAGCAATAAAAACAACCCCTTAAAGGCAGCCAGTGTTTTGTTTTCATAAAATTTAATATTCAGCACCAATTAAGTAAGTGGCATACGCAAGTGTTTTATTATTCTTCGGATCCCTTGTTTTGCCTTTCCCACACATTTCTCAGGAGCCGTTAGATTCCTTGTGGAACAAGAAAATGGGCATTTCTTTACCTAGGAGACTAGACGTTGGAACACAGGACACTAAAATAAACAACTATCACATGTTCCACCCAAGAACCTACAATGTGTGCATGAAATGCACCTAACATTTAATAGAAGGACCTTGACATTATTTACGGGGTCCATGAATGCTCCGAAATAGCATGTAAAGTGTGTGTGTGTGTGTGTGTGTGTGTGTGTGTGTGTGTGTGTGTGTGTGAAAGAAAGAAAGAGAGGTGCATTCTCTGGGAAGAGCTTTCATAAGATGCTCAAATTAATCCAGGGCCCCAAATTGGGTTAAGAACCACTGCTTTGAAGGAAGCGTGGTGCTATTGGGATGGGTAAATATGTAGAAATGAAGAGGCTTGAAAAGCCACAAAGACGTGTGGAAAAGAAGCTCTGGTGTCACGTGGAGGGAGCAGCTGTCTCAGCTGCACACGGAGAGACCACCTCCAGCGGGGCCAGGTATCAGTGAAGGGAAGGGCGCTGGCCTGCCCGGAGGTGGGAATGTAGTGTGGCAGAGGAAATCCCTTGGACTTTGGAGCCAGAGAGCTAAGTTCATTCCTGTCCTAACCTTTGCTGATTTAATGAACCTTTGGAATGGTAACATGAGGAAGTAAACCCGCATCGCAGGGATTTTGTGAGAGTACGAGCAGAAAATGCAGGTGGTGTCCCAGGTAACGTGAGTGTCTATTATCCAGGATTCATTTCCTTCCTCCCTTCGTTAGGGACCATTGCCCAGCCTTTCGGGGAATAATACTCTGAGCTCCTCTTTCTAAGCAGGTCTAAGAGGGTCAAGAACAAGGTTCCCATAAGTGGGTTTTGTTTGGCTCACTACCCCGGAATCAATCCTGATTCATACAGCCCTGTCGACAGGGTCAAACTGCCCCTGTGTGTTTCTGAAGCTGTAAATCTTTACAGGAGTGGAGAGTCTCATCACTCTACCACGGTGCAGTTGGTGGGTTCGAACTGCTCACTTTGTGACTAGCAGTCCAACACATTGGCCACTACGCCACCAGGGCTCCTTTCCTAAAAATAAGGTCCTAAACTCCATGCATGCAAAAAGGATACCCAGAGGCCAACCTTTCACACTACCACATACTATGCATTCAGCAGTTCGAACCCACTCCTTGCTGCTCCTCTGGAGAAAGAGGAGCCTTTCTACTCCTGTAAAGAGCTAAGAGTTGGAATCAATTTGATGAGCTTGGTTTGGGTTATTTTTTAATTTTTGTATTTTCACTAAATATTATATCATGAAAATATGCTTCATTGTTAAATATTATTTGTATCCTTTGGGGAACTGCATTGTATGTCCGGAACATATTTCAGTGCTTCCTTGTGGCAAGTATTTAGGACTCCGGGTGGTGTAGTGGGTTGTGGGTAGGGCTGCTAACCTTAAAGTCAGGAATTCACACCCACCAGTTTCTCTGAGGGAGAAAGATGAGGCTGTCTCTTCCTGTAGAGTTTTAGCCCCGGAAGTCCTAGGGAGCAGTTATTTATAGGGTTACTATAAATCAGTGGTCCTGGTTTGGACCTTTGGTTTGGTCAAGTATTTAAATGTTTTCCCAAATATTCTCCACTATAAATTTACATTACATTTGGATCATTATTTCAAGTCTAACACCTCTTCAAAATAAGGCATGATGACACCAACCTGCGTGTTACTGTTTTAAAAACATGAACGTACTGGTTCGTCCTTAACCTTGTATCAAAGCTCAGTGATAGAGTCATTTTGAGAATCAAATCAGAGAACATATCTGCAAGCTTCGCAAACTGCAGAGCCCCCTACCAAGATAAGTTCTTTATTTACCAAGGGACTTGATTAACCAAGGACTTTAATTCACTTACTATCATAGATGCCAGATGTCAAAGAGCTCCACCTGGGATCATCCCACGTAGGTTTTTAGGCTCTAAATCTAAAAGGATAAGCAAGCCTGGAAACCAAACAAGCAGCTGCTCAGAATTTTTACCCCCTGTTAGTCCCTTTGGGTTCTTAGCACGTTGGTCTTTATTTCTATCCCCCACCTTGCTTACCCTACTCCACACTATCTCTGGTACTCAGACATGAAATTATAACTTACTCACTGGGGGCCATAGTCACCACTTCAAGTGTTGTCACTTGCAGTTGACCTGCATCTAGCAGTCAACCAGAATCAGAAAGCAAAGCTAGCAGACTAATCTGCAGGGGGACGACAATACTAGGGAGACACACACCCTTTATATGAATCAACCACTTCAGATCAAAAAGGCTGCATTTACCCAATGGCCAAGGTACGAAGGCTAAGCAAAAAAGGAGTAAGCACAGGAAACAGTGAGGAAGTAGGATAAGTGATGGAGCATTGAGAGGATTACAATGAATAAGCAGAAACAAAATGTGTACGAATTGTTGAATGTAAAACGGATGATCTGCCCTGTAAACTTTTACCCAATTCACATTTTAAAAGTTTAAAAAACTAAACAAAACACTAACACCTACTAGTAAAATTTTACGGGTTTGTTTACCAGAAATCACTTTTAGAACTCACTTCTAGAAAACTCTTCATAAACATTTACTTTGCTACATGTAAGCATGAACTTGCTTAGTGATTCTATGGCCCGAGTCATTTCCAGACGTTGTACATTTCTGGCCTGAGAAGGGACACTCTTCTTTTTGGAACAGAGGGGGAAGTTCAATTCAACACGATTACCCTGGAAAGATATTTTCTCAATTGGAATCAAAATCACAGAAATAAACATTTTAAAAAGTCTTTTTAAAAAGATTTTTATTATAATGGTAAAGACTATGTAGCATGAGAAAACAGACATAAAGCAGAAAAAGTACTGGAATTATATAAAAACATGCACCATTTGCATTAGATCTGGGCTAAAATAGTTACATCTAGTGTGTTTCACTCGTGAATGTTTATCAGTTTATTTTATTATTATTTATTAACTGCTTATTATTATAATGCTAGGAACTGTGCTAAGCCTCCAATTTGCAAGATGAAAATGAGCTCCTGTCGTCAAGGAACTCACTATCTGGTTTTATTTTAAAGACAAATACCTAGAGCTGCAGTGGTTCTCCGCCTTCCTACTACCAAGACCCTTTCACACAGGTCCTCATGCTGTAGTGACTCCAACCATAAAATTATTTTTCTTGTTACTTGCTGTAGTTTTTCTACTGTTGTTACTAGCTGTAATTTTTCTACTGTTATAAATCAGGCAACCCCTGTGAAAGGGTTGTTAAACCCCCAAAGAGATCGTGACCCACAGGTTGAGAACCACTTGCTTATATAATAGGCTAGGGTAGGGTCACTTTGGCTTAAAAAGTGACAAAACCCTCAAAGATGCAACCAAATGAAAGATCACTAGCCTTTCATGGACTACTCTTAGGAGAATAAAATATGCTAATAAAATATATAAAATAAAATAAGATGTATTTTAATTCATCAAAAATTAATTAACCTTAAAAAACTAATCACAAAAGAGTAACAATTGATCTCTCTTCACCTGGAGCAATAGAGAAAGACTAGAGGAGGAAATGGAAGGTGTGACTAATTGCCTCTGTGAAAAATTAACTCTTTGGAAATAGAGGACAGAACTAGGAGGCAAAGGGCATTTATAGAGGTCTAAATACAGGCATGTGCATCTGTAAATATATTTATATATGATTATGGGAAGATAGATCTATGTGCATTTATTTATAGGCTTAGTATTAAGGTCGGAGATGGACATTGGGCCTCTACTCAAGTACTCCCTCAATACAAGAACACTTTATTCTATTAAACTGGCATTCCATAATGCTCATCTGCCCGACATGATCACTGAAGACAAAGTGGGTGCATAAGCAAATGTGGTGAAGAAAGCTGATGGTGCCCAGCTAAGATAAGACAGAGCAGAGATACCCCTGGAAGCTCCTGAACCACCAAGCCACAAACAAACCAGCAAAAACCTTTAAAAACCAAATGAGTCGTCTTTGGAAATATTGTAACAATAGTCAATCAAGAACAAACATTAGTTATTGCTATTCTACGGTGGATTACTAACCCAAGCTGTCTTCCAGTACATATGGAATGGTGTGAGGCCATCTATATTTTTCCCCGATTATGGAATTTCTCTCTTGTGCCTGTCAACAATAAAAGAAGAGTTCATTAAATGAATCTAGGTAGCAATTTCCCAATCAACAATTCATCTGAAAATAAAGTTTAAAGCTTTTCTTTTACAATGGTGTGGGTGTGCATGGCATGTGTCTCTACTTCTCTCGTCGTACAACGAGGTTTCCTGGAGGAATTCATTCATCTCAATCATCAGTGCCATAGCGAACCTTAAATACGTAATGCAAAATGATATAAGGAATTAACTTTGGGAAAGTAAGCTAGAAGCACTGGCTGTTGCTATTAAGTGCCATTGCGTTGGCTCCGACCCGTGGCAACCCATCCTCCACAGAACAGACACGGCCTCGTCCTAAACCTTCCACACGATTCTCGTTTGGTTTGAGCCCGTTGTTGCCACCACTGGGTCAATCCCATCTCATGGCAGGCCTTCCTCTTTCTTGTTTTTTTGATGCTCTTTAACTGTCCCAAGCATGATGTCCTTGTCCATGGCCTGGTCCCTTCTGACACCATGTCCAATGTATAGGAGCTGAAACCTCCTCATCCTCCCTCCTAAGGGCCATTCTAACTGCACTTCTTGGGAGACAGATTTGTTCTTCTGGCAGTCCACAGTATCTTCAGCATTGTTTGCCTGCACCACGATTTAAACGCATCGATTCTTTTTCAGTCTTCTTTATTCAGTGACCAACTTTCACATGTACATGAGGAGGCTAGAAATGCCAGGGCTTAGCTCAGCCACATCTTAGTCTTCAAAAGACATCCTTGCTTTTCAACACTTTATGCAGCAGACTTGCCCAATGCAAACATGGTAGAATTTTTTTTCAAACATGGTCGAATTATAGATTCACTTCCTACACTAGAAATGAAAAATATACAAAAAGGAACTGAGCCAAAAAAACCTCAATTATCTGCATTTCGTATACATGAGAAAGTTGGACATTGACTAAGGAAGACTGAAGAACGACTGCATTTGAACGATGGTGCTGGCCAAGAAGATAGAAAGAACCGTGGGCCGCCAAAAGAACAAACCAAGCTGTCTCGGAAGAAGTATAGTCAGAATGCTCCTTAGAGGCAAAGATGGAAAGACTTTGTCTCATGTGCTTTGGGAGTGTTGTCAGGAGAGCCCGTTCCTGGAGAAGGACATCGTGCTTGGTGACATAGAAGGGCAATGAAAAAGAGGAAGGCCCTTGACAAGACTGACAGACACAACGGAGGCAGCAAGGAGCTCAAAAGTCAGAACAACCGTGCGTAAGGCGAGACAGCAGGCAGTGTTTGGGTTCTGTTGAGTCAGAATCGGTCGATGGCACCCAACAACATAACAGCACCAGGTCTCGGCGGAACAGAAAGCCTCGTCTTTCTCGCGGGGAGCAACCCAACTTGTAAGGTGCCTCTCCTCCAGGGCTCCGGAGACGAAAGAGAGATCGTGCACAGCCCTGGAAACCAAAGAAAGCCAATCCGCTGCCATCAAGTCGATACCAACTGGACCTTTGTTTGTTTTTTAATGCAAGGGGAAGCTGTTTTCATAAAATAATGCCAGTTGTTTATTTTCAAGACCACCTTGCTGTGGAGGCTGAAGAACATAGAGTAGAAAGCTCTCTGTTGCTGATGCTGTGGTGGTTGTGGCTGTGGTGTTGTGAGGTGCTTGTCGAGTCTATTTGGGGGGTCACAGCGATCCAGTGTCGCACAGTAGAACTGCCTCCTGGGGGTTCCTTCTCCATGACCAGGTCTTTTCTCCCACAGAGCTGGGTGGGTTTGACCTGCCACCTTTCCATTAGCAGCCCAGCATCTAATCCTTGCAATATCTGAGCTCCTTGGAAAAGATGATAGGAAGTCAATATTTTGAAATAGAGACTAATTAAAAGGTGGTGGGGAAGATCCAAAGAAGAGACGATGGATGTCAGGCTTGGCTTTTGGTGAGAACTGAACTGATTTGGAACACAGGCGGGAGGGTGCCTGGTGAACTGAAAGAAAGGGGAAACAACAGTGACTTCTGATGTTGTCACTTATTCAATGGCATAGGGAGGCGGGTGGTGATTATTTTATCAAGAAGGAAGCCCAGGGAGGAACAATTTGTGCGATGCTGGGAGTTTGGTGAAGGACACCTGAGGTTTGAGACATTGAGACCTTGAGATGGAACTGACACATTGTCCTTTGCAGAGATCAGTTTGGAACTCGGAAGAGAAAAGAACCGTTGTTGTTGCCGTCGACTTGATGGTAATTCAGGACAACAGCCGGGATGCGGAGCAGTGCTGCTCCAGAGGGTGTCAATGGGGTGAACTTTCAGAAGCAGGCCAGCAGGCTTTTTATCCCAGGTGACACCTGGGTGGGTTTGAACCACGAACTTTCCTGTTCATAGTCCAGTACTGAGCCATTTGGACCACTTTGGAATTCAGAAGAGGAGTGGCGTCCAGATAGATGTTGCAGTCATTGACAAATCAATGGTAGCCAACACCTGGCCACAAGGTGAGATGGAGCAGAAAATGCAGATGGAAGAGTCAAGCCAGGATGCATAACTGATTCTGGAGAGGGCACCTCCCCGAGGCGCTAGAGGGCTGTTCACTTTGCTTTAAAGGAGTCTGGTGGCACAGTGGTTAAGCACTCAGTGGCCAGCTTAAAGGTTGTGTCATCAATTGGAGCCCACCAGCTGCTCCATGCAATCCGCTCCCATAAATATTACAGCCCAGGAGCCTGGGTGGCATCCTTGATTACACATTGGGCTGCAATCCACTAGGTTGGCAGTTCGAAACCACCAGCCACTCCGAAGGAGACAGACAGGGCTTTCTACTCCCATCAGGAATGAGAGTCTCAGAAATCCACAGGGGGTTGCTATGAGTCAGCACTGACTCAACGGCAGTGAGATTTTGAGAGAAAGCCCTCTGCGGCAGCTATCCCCTGTCATCAACGGTCACACGACTCCTAAATCAGAATTACTCATCAGCACACATCACTTATGATAACAAATGTTTACATGCCTTTAAGCTATATAAGAAGTGCCTGTGTATGATTGCTTTCAATAAAAATCAGTATATTTTTAATGACAGATTTGGAGGACCTTTACTTGGAACTACTATTTTTAGCTGAAGTCAGAAGCCATAAAACCTATTTACTATGGTAGGAAGCCTGATTTATTGAGGAGGTTTATAAATTCTATTTAATTTTGCTTCTATTGGATTTGATTGGTTAGGTTCTATTTTTAAAATGAAGATGTCATTGCTTCAATGGTGAAAATCAACCCAATCACTAAGATCAATTACAGTAAAATGTATTTCTGTCTGTGTTTCTTTCTTTGTTTTTAAGCTTTTTCTTGTGGATGGATCACCTTTATATGGCCATTCAAGCTAGTCTTGTAACAGCCACCAAATGATCGGGTGTAAATAGAGTGTAAGAAATCTAACAAGGAGATTTACTATCATGCAAGCCCAGAGCAGGAGGTGAGACCTGAGTACTACCAAGGAGAACAGACAGGAGTAGAGCGTGTCTTTTGGGCCCAAGGTCACTATGCTGAGAACTTCCCAAACCTGGGACACAGAGAGCGTAACACCAGAGATGGCAAGAGAGGGCCAGGAGCAGCAGCGGCAGCAGAACCAGATGGCCAGTGCGCTTCCGAGCCCACTGAGCAAGATTGCTGAGCACCTTTGGGAAAAGGCTTACTGGCAGAGTGGGGTGCCTCCGGGCACTTATTGGTGGACCTAAAGAGCTTGGTAATAACACGTGTTAGAACAGGGCAGAGCTCGGGTTATCTCAAGAGAACTGAGGGACTAACAGGGAAAGAAGGAAAGCAAAGTTTGTCTGTGGGCACAGCTGAGAAGAGGCTGTCCTGATAAAAAGAACAGTAGCTGAGCTGTTTCTAATCCTGAACTGTAGCCTGTTAATTCCCATGTGGCCTGTGAATTGTGTGTGCTCTTGCAATAAATTATCGAACCCAGCAGAGAAGTAGAGACTGCTGTGGGAGGGATGGTTGGTGTCAAAATCAGTAGGATAGTTGGAGAGGGGAAGCCTCACAGGAACCAGTCTTGAACTGTTGTTCTTTATTCTCTCTCCCCTTGTGAATTTAGAGGAGGCCAACTGCCTCCACCATGCCTCTTTTACCGCATATAGCGTAGTGATTACATGTCGGGCTGCTAACTGCAAGGGAGGCAGTTCAAAATCACCAGTGGTTCTGAAGGAGCAAGACAGGGCTTTCTACACCCAGAAGCAGTTCCAGTTCCAGAAACGCCCTGGAAGCAGTTCTCCCCCGACCTCTAGGGTGGTTATGAGTTGGCATCGATGGCAGTTGGGTTTGGGTTACACATAGTGAGTGATGGGGGTCTTGATCACACAGGATGGCTGAGTGATGGACTACGAATAGACTGCTATGCCGATGTGTTCATGGGATAGATACCATACCATGCATTCTCTACCCTTCAAGATGGTTGGCCTTAACAAAGTCCACATGCCCAATCATTCCCAGGTACCCTGTATTGTAGCGTGCAGTACTGAATGAAAGACCTTGCTGGCATTGTTCCAACTCACCCCATCAAGTTTGATGTCCCCCTCAAAAAGATCCAGCCCCAAATCTAGGGAAGAAAGATCAAAATACATGTTAGCAAATTTTTAACTTGAACACCTCACTTTAAAAAGTAGATTCTTCATAAGATAAAATTAAAAAACAAACCTTCATTAATATCAAATATGTCCTGGTCAATTCCACCATCGACATCTCTGACTAAAATAACAACAAAAAGAACATATTGAGTATTGTGGTTATGAAAAAAAGGCCATTTTTATCAATTATCACATCAGAAATATGCAAGGTGCTTTTGCCTTAGATAGATGATTAATAGTTTCTGATTCGGCATACATTGGTTGATTAAGAAACTCCCATAAACTTAGATCTGGAATTTTGCACATATATTATACACTACCCTCTCTTGCCCTCCATATGAGTTTAGGAATAAGACACACTCTCCAATATGAAACTTAATTTGGAAGATTCAACTATATGAATGGGTTGAGTAAGAAATAAATGTTTAAATGGGATCAAGCTAGTGAAGTCTATCCAAATACATATCGTCCTTGCCAGTACAACTTGGAACACTCCAGAAAAAAAATTAAATTTAATTCATTCTTTTAAGTTACATAGGAGTAAATAATCTAGGCAAATATGCAACTGGATAGAAGTAGACTGCATTATCAAGTCCATCATGATTTAACATGAAAAAACAATAGAGTCTCTAGGAAATCCTTTGAGATGCAGTCAATTGCTCAACCACTTGCTAAAAGGTTGGTAGTTTAACCCCCTGCCCCCACCCCAGAGGACCCTAGGAAGATGGATCTGTTGATGAATTACTGAATGGTCACAGCCTTAGAAAGCCTACGGAGCTGTTCTCCTCCGAACACACATGGTTTCAATCAGTTGGAGTCTACTTGATGACAGTGATTGTTGCTGTCGTGTGGGCTTTCTTTATGTTTGTTTGTGTGGGATACTCATGTGCCAACTATTTAGTGGACCTATGCTCGACCACCAGTTATTATTCTAATTGACATATGGGTCCTTGCACCAAAAGGCGAGAGTTTTGTTGACCGGTCAGTGCAACTCTGTTGAACCAGACCGCCATGACTTAGCATTCAATGTGCCCTGGGTTCCTCTGCTCTGCCGTTAGCTATCCCCATAACCTCCTTTTACTATAATGTAGAGGAAAATTCAAAAGACTCACCAAAGCTTTCTGGAGTTGGCTGGGAAAGAAATACGTATACACAGACAGACATACACAAAGAGACATTAGGATACCACGACATGCATTATGTTCTTGGTCACTAGCATTACAGATTGCTTCCTGGTTTATATCCAAGACTGCTACACTGGAGTTTAAGAGAGCTTCTTTGATCAAATGGTCTTCTCATTTCATACAGAAAATTAAACTGCCTGTTACATGAATTTGAAGCTGAAGGAAACAAGAAACTAACTTCACAGATTTTTTCCAAAAGACAGATGTTAAAATCTAGCCCTTAAATATGTAAATTAGTCATTAGTATGTTCACTTTAAAAAATATTTTCTAAAATAATTGTTCATGGAACAATGTTTGAAAAGCTGAAAAATCTATTTCCAGTGTGAAAATATTAAAAGAACTCTTTAAAAGAAACTTTCTTCAAAACCTTCATATTCACATTCTACTTTCATGTTTCCCTCAAGAAAGCTTTCAGACACCAAAGGTTAAGAAAAATTTTTTTATATATTATGATAAAAAATAATGACATTTTAATAGATTCTCTACAAATAATCAAGTGAGACACTAGGCTATTGCATTAAGATAAGTAAACTTGAGAAATTCCTTAGTCAATGTCATCTACTAAAGCTCATGAAACTGATAGACAGTAAATCTGGGTTTCATCAACTAAAGGCAAGTCACTTTACCTGCTTGATATTTAGGCTATTTATAAAATATAGACTGCAGTGATACTCGAAGTTCACCTTTCAGTCTCATCAAAAGAAAGCACATTACACAACAAAGAAATTATCAGGTAAAATCCCAAAACTTTATGTCATGTCTCTGGCCCCTTCTCCTTTCTCATTCCCTAGCCCCAGTTTTTCCCACTCACCAAAAAGAAACACTCATGTCACTTACACATTGAAATTATTTTCCAAAAGGAGAAATACATGGTTATTTAGCAGCCAGTAGGAACTAGCTCACATATTTCTAATCATTTTTCCTACATGATTTCCTTACCAAGCCAGAGACCACGAGGAAAGCGGCACAGCACAGAAACCAAGGCAGACAGCATGCATTCATGCTGTGACTTCCAGATGAAAAGTGCACACTGTGAAACCCAAAGTAGATTCCACCTTTTAAAAGGTAAACATCGTAACATATAGCCTTTGATCTCAGTGACCCATCTTACAGGCCAGCTCTAGGAATACTCCCATTCAAGGAGGTAAAGTCCAGGATCCTCCCCACAGTTCTGCAG
The DNA here is from genome assembly GCF_050624435.1 of Tenrec ecaudatus. Classification (NCBI taxonomy): domain Eukaryota; kingdom Metazoa; phylum Chordata; class Mammalia; order Afrosoricida; family Tenrecidae; genus Tenrec; species Tenrec ecaudatus. The sequence continues at coordinate 44,075,452 of NC_134544.1, forward strand.
CAAGCTGTAGGGAAGGGTGGTGTGTTGTGTTTTTTTTTTTTTTACCTCTTTCTCCTATGTCAATATTCAACAGCCAGGTGCCTGGCTGAGATTGGTCAGTAAAATAAGTTCTATAATATCTACCTACTGTTCCCTAAGAACATGAAATGCCATGTTAACAAAAGAATATACCAAACTAATTTTTCATCTCAATCTTTCTCATACTAAACATTGAGGAAGCTTCTCTTCATATAGCCTGTGCTGTTTAAACACCCCGAGTTGTGTCCACTGCATTGTTGATCCGTTGCTTTATTTAAAAACGCATTGAGCTATTTTAGCTTCCTTAGGAAAGAATGCCTGAAGAACTGTCTATAATGATTACAACTGACAACAGCGACCCAAAAGATGACACCGGAAGTTTAGGGGACATGAGTTTGTGTCCAGGTAGGGGACGCGCTCAGAAAAGGAGCGGTCAGAATGGTGCACAGCTCAAAGAACACGATCAATGTCACTAACTTGTACATGGAGACTTGGTTAAGTTGGTGTGTGATCTGCTGTATATATTCCCAACAGAAAATAGAAAATAAGTCACTAAAACACAAAATTGAAAACTTGAGTGCTTACTAATTATGGCATTGCAAAGTTCATTGCTATGCTGGAAATCTGGCCTAGTTGATACTCAGCTACAAAGAAACAAAATAGCAATATAACTCATACTTGACAATTCCCATCAAGAGAACTTGGGTAGTGGTAAAAACAAAACAAAAAAAAACTAAGAATGGTCACTGGCTTTCTAATAAAATAATGTTCATAATCTATCTTGATTATTTCTGGGGTTTTCCTTCTTGTGATAGCTTCTATCCAGGGAAGTCTGCTTTCTGACTCCATTCCATGTGTCTTGATCTCACCTTCCTTGCGTGGTCGGATAAACATTTTGAAAGATCAACCTTCCATAACATTTTCTTTCCCACTCCAGCTTAATATTTATCCCAGTCTGTGCTAAAGAAACAATGAGGCGATGGGGGTGCAAGGGGGGGTGGTGGTGGGAGGAAATAAATAGCGATAAGGTATGTACAATATGGAGGGTGCTATCTATATCAATAAATTACATAGATAATAAGGGCTGAAATATAAAATCTATTATCTAACCACAGTTTTTTAAGTGTTTAAAATAAAAAATAAAATAAGGAATATGAAAAGACATGTAGCAAAAATAAAATATTTGGGAGAATGCTATACAAATAAGTATTCCCACCATCTCTGGGTAAGACAAGAGTTAAAGGGTTAGATATTGATCCATTTCTGATTTGCTCCTAGAATCCCCCAAATAATTTTTAAAATATAAATTACAAACATTTGAAGGATATTAAGCCAACTGCTGAAAACAGAGAATACCAGAAAGACATGTACCGGTATTTGTGCCTTATTGACTATACAAGCAATGCCCATGAAAACAGCGGTCAAGAGATCAAACGATGCATTTTACTGGGTAAATCCACTTCACAAGACCTCTGGAAAGTGTTGCAAAGCTCGGATGTCACTTTGAGGACTATGTGTGCCTGACCCGAGTCATGGTATTGAAAGCACTGTGGACGACCCAAAGAACCAACACATTTGTTTTGGAAGAAGTACAGCCAGAATGCTCCTTAGTGGTGAGGATGACAGGACATCATCTTTGGAACTTTGGACATAGTATCAGGAGAGACCAATCCTGGAGAAGAATATCATAGTTGGTGAAATAGAGGGACAGTGAAAAAGGAAGGCCCTCCATGAGATAAATCGCCACTGCGACGGCTGCCATGGGCTCAAACACGGCAATGCAGGCTGGCGCGGGGTCGCTTCACTCTGGTGCAGAGGGTCGCGACGAGTCGGCACGGGCTCGACAGCACCTAACATCACCATTACGAAAACAAATGGCATTAACGCGGCGCGTCTGAGTTTGTGTGTGTGTGCGAGAGCTGAGATTTGTCACTCGACCATCGAACACCAACCACTCTCTGTGTTGGGGCTGTTGGCATCTGTGCTGAACCCTGACTGCGCTGTGGAAAGAGTCTCTCGGGGAATCCCAGGAAAAGCCGTTGACGGAGTGATTGAATGTGCTTTGGCGATGACTGACGCAGCCTTCAGTCTTTGTGGAGTGGTCAGCGCAGCTCTTGGAGACAGCAGCTACGCTTGCTTGGTTGACGCATGTGCAGCTCCCCCTTGGATCCCCAGTAGGAAGAAGCCATAACTTCCGCGTGGGGTCTCAGAAATCAGTCTTTGCCTTTGGTTACCGCTCCACCCCTAGTCTTCATTTGTTCCCAAACAGTATCAGGAGCAGGGAGCCCCAATCCTTGAGACGCTAGTGTTTGTGGATTCTCGGAGACCATCAGGACGCATCAGCAAAGAGTGGTCCTCTTGCCAATGTCGTTCTCGGAAGCCGCATGGAATAAGACTATGTTCTAAACCTGAGGGTGGCAGATCGGGAATGGGAAAAGGCTTGCTTAAGGAAGTGGTACAGAGTTTTCAACAAAATGTCCTGTAGACTGAATCCTTTCTCTCGCAATGCCCATGCCCTTCATCTCAAAAATAAATCATGAATATGGCGCTGACGCTGGGCGGGACCATCTACTGCTGCATCGCCCTCTACATGGCTTCCCAGCCCCGGAACAAATGAGCACGCCTCTGGGACTGAGAGCTTTGGGGCATACATCCCTTGAAGTTTTCTTTCTTTTTCTTTCATTTTCAAAGCTTTGAATGGGCTACCTAATTTTTTTTTTGTAAGAAAAATGGAAAAATTGTGAAAATACTCTAGGCTTGTTCATGAAGTGCGTGCATATGGCCTGTCATGTAAACAAACGAGCCTGGACCCCGGTTTTCCCAGAGGTGCCAGCTGCCAGCTGCGCTGCGTGTTCCAGAGTAAGGGATGGGTGCGGGAGCCTTTCTGGATTTGGGTGTGACCCAGGAAGGCAGAGGGGCCAAGCCCGGGTGCGGTGCGTGGAATCGGCGTGGGCGTTCGCAGTCACCTTGGGGATGTTCCCGTCAGGCAGTACAATGTTAATGCAAGTTCTTTGCAGCCTGTTTCTGGGCTGTTTCTTTCAAAGGGTGGCGTGCCGCCCCTCAGCTCCTACTGGAATCTCCTGTGTAAGTGTTATGTATTTATTCCCCCACGGCAACAGGACACACCTGTTAGGGTTGCTCTTTAGATCCAGGTCAGTTTCATTAATGCAGCTGTGCCCCAAATTCTCCTTTAACTTTAAAAAATGGCTTTAAATTGTCATTCTTTTGACTGGAATAAATACGTGAATGAAAAAAAAACCAAACCAACCAAAATGTCCAGAAACAAGAGCATGGTTATTTTGATAAATGACTCTTGGAGTAGAAAAACTTGTCCAGATTTGGAAATAAAACAAAAACAAACTAAAATAAATAAATAAATCATGAATAAATGATAATTTTATTAACTTCATCCTAGTACTTTAGTAAATCTGATAAGAATTCTATGGCATATTATGGAGGGTACATTACTTGACAATAAATGAAATGGATTGAGGTAGTTAGTTTATTGTGCCAACCTGGCTGATAAACACCTGTGGGGTTAATTGAAGGGCGGAGGGATAAATGACTCAGTGAGCCTTGCCTTTCTAGTTCTCAGGTCTCTTGCTTTGTGATCATTGGACCAGGTTGCAGCTGCCTTAGCCAGTTCCCTGCTTTAGCTGGCAAGGCTCACTTCCTGCAAGATATCCCCAAAGAGAAGCCACATGGACCTACCCCAGTGCAGCCCTGGGTGCTGGAGCACCCATGTGGAGGCCCCTGCCAGCGCTGAGAGGCTTACACATTCACTGACCCAGCTTTCCTCCTGCAGTCAGCATCATTGCGTCTGTTTCGTGAGATGGAGGAGGACTGTGTGGATTGGTGTTGGACATATGGGTTAATGTTGGACTTGTGGGCTTGAGCAGCACTGGGTTGGGATGTTTTCTTGATGGGCACTTACCCTTTATATAAAACTCTCTCTTATACATGCGTTTCTGTAGACTTGTTTCTCTAAAGGACCCAGACTGACACATGGATCTAGGAAGAGGTAGAGAAACCCTGGTGACACCGTGGTTCAAGTGCGTGACTGCTAACCTATAGGGCTGCGGTTTGATTCACCAGCAGCTCCAGGGGAGAAGGAGATGGGAGTCCGCTTCTAGACAGATTTACATCCTTAGAAACACAATGGGCAATGGTAGGATTCAGTCAGTTAACACTGGTTAGGCAGAACCAATACCTAATATTTTGTTGAGTTCAGTGAACTAGTTATCAAATGGCCCTTGTAACCAGTACTCTCCCTGAGGTGGGTGACCAGGCAGCCACCCAATGTGGAAATCACAAATTGACATGCCTTACTCTAAGAGCTCGTGGTAATGTTCAGTCCATCCATAGGTATGAAAAATTAGATTGCGTATACTTGTAATACTTATTTAAACATTTCATAAAACTTGTTATACTTTTGATGAGGGGAAATATTACATTTGTATTCCCTTGCATTTGTTACTTCAGTAAATAAACATATAACATAAAGAGAAACAGTGCAAAACAACCAGCTTTGCCCTCTGCCCCAAATTCCCACGAGATATTATGAGTGAATATGCAATTCTAAAAGAGTTCAAAGAGCGAAAAATATTGTAATGACAATTACTAAAAGTCCAACAGAAGTGAAGAGGGGTTTTTCCAAAATGAACATAATACGTTCAGAGAAGAGAAGTCCTCTAACTCTTTCTAATATGCCAAAGACAATGACTCTTGCTAAATGGCCTCCCTCTAAAGGAATGGCACCCTATTCCTACAGAAAGAGGATCACCCAGCCGATGATGCTCGGGTAAAAGCACAGAATATCGCAAGTGAGGACACCAACCAAGAAGCAACATGGAAATGTCTTAACAATTTTATTGCTTTTGTGAGGTATTATTTAACATTTTTCATTCATATTTTAAAATTTATTTATAACCTAATCTAGTTTTATGTATCTCTTGTTGTTCCTATTTAAGTATTAATTGTGTGAAATAATATACTACTTTTGGTACATAGTTTTTAATACTTAAAATGATCATTGGGCCACAAACCAGTTGATAAATTATTTGAATCCCATCTCGGCCTGGGAGTTGTGCTACTCTGTATTAGGACTCAGTAGAGGTTGGGATTGGTTTGGTCTCCTTTCATATTAGAAAAAAGAAGGACAGTGGTAGAGTTAACTAAATCCCTGAGTAGCTATTAGAGCATATATTCAATAGGGCCCCCTAATTAATTAAACAGCAGAGGATCTCAGGACATTATCCTCTATACAGAACTTTTAAGCCCCTCCCTGAATTACTACTGCTTAGCCCATTTTTCAAAATTATGGTATATCTTGTTGAGTCTCTTCTATTATTTGCAAGACTCTTCATGATTTCCTGTTTATAGACACACCATTATAACGGAGCTCTGGTGGCATAGTGGTTACACTGGCCTGCTAACTTCAAAGTGAGCAGTTCGAAACCACCAGCCATTCCTCAGGAGGAAGACAGAGCTTTCTACTCCTGTAAAGAGTTACAGTCTTGGAAACTCACCGGGTCAGTTCTATCCTGTCCTGTAGGTCAGTATGAGTCAGTATTGACTCGATAGCCGCAAGTTTGGGTTTGGTTTTGTTTTTTGGTTTTTTGTATTATAATAACAACTCTTGACTCATGGCAGCCCCATTGGCCAGGGATTGAACCTGCATGAAAAGTTGAAGGTTGGAATCCAGTCAGAAGTTTATCAAAAGAAATTCCTAGAAATCTAACTCTGAACAACCAGCAATTAAAACCCTAATGTAACACAGTTCTATTTTGACATACATGGCATCCTAGTGAGTCAAAATTGACTATAATAACTGGCCTAATTCACTCAATCTCAAATGTTGTCTATTGCCATTTTTGTGCAAGCCTGCACACATGTGGATAGAAGAGATTAATGACTCTCGTTGATGTTCTAGATGGTGCTAGCATCCTGCATCAGTGATCCTGCAATTGATGGAGCAGCATTCACAAAATGATTTGTCCATTTCAAAAACCTCATTGCAGTAGTTACATCATCTGGTGTCAATTTGGGACTTGAAAGGATTAAGAGTGAAGGAGTGGAGTCTGGTCTGTCAATTGGATCATAGTCAATGAGGCCCCTGTGTGGGCATGGCTTTCTCCTGGGAATTCTGGAAAATCTGGTTTCTCACTCCCTGGAAGACATTGCAACTGACAAGACACATGGAACTACGTTAGTGCCCTGAACTGGAGAAGCCACATGGACCTATCCTGATGGAGCCCTGGATGCTGGAGAAGTCACGTGAAACCCTGCCAGCACTGAGATACTTACAATGCCACTGAACCCAGAAAACTTCCATCCCACTGGCCTGTGATTGTTCTCCATTCGGCATCATTGAGAATACTTCTGGAGTCTGAAGAGGGCTTTATAGATTGGTATCTGGCATAGAGCTAATATTGGACTTGTAGGCTTGGACTGGACTGGACTGGGATGTTTCCTCAATATTTAACTGTTCTTGTATATAGACCTCTTTCTTATATACACATGAGTTTCTATGGATTTGTTTCTCTAGTCTACACAGACTAACACACTCATCCAGCAAATGAGGTCCCTCTGCTCACTAAACATGTATATTATTCTTTCTATAGACTTTAATGTTTTCAGGAAGAGTATTGATCATACATCTCATATAACATTGTCTTGTAGAACCATTAAAATAATTATTGATATTTTACAAATTAATTAAATAAATAAATATTGACTTGCCCCAAACACAGTGTCCAGTATGATCTTCAAAGTTTCTTTCTTGAAACAGACTGAATTCTTCAAACAAGCCCAACAAGCTCACTTCTTGCAAGACATCCCCAAGAATAAGCCACATAGATAAGATGATCAGACGTCCCGCTTTTGGTGAGACAGTCCTGATTTTTAACAATTTTTCCCACGTCCCACAGTGTTTTTAAAAAGTCCCGATTTTTGGAAAGAATGCACGACAAGCTATTTTCGGCTGCCATGTGGCTATTTCGCCAGGATATGAGTTTTATCAATGGTGTCCCACTTTATCAATGTTAAAATCTGGTATGGACCTACACCGATGCAGCCCTGGGTGCTGGAGCAGCCGTGTGGAGACCCCTGCCAGTGCTGAGATGCTTACACGTTCACTGATTCGGCTTTCCTCCTGCAGTCAGCATCACAGTGTGCGTTTTGTGAGATGGAGGAGGACTTTGTGGATTAGAGACATATGGGTTAATTGTACTTGTGGGCTTGGGCAGCACTGGGTTGGGATGTTTTCTCTCTTATACATATGAGTTTCTGTGGATTTGTTTCTTGAATGTACCCAGACTAGCACACTCACAAAGGGGTCCACCACAAGAAATGATTAGATACCCTGCCCCTGGGTACGAGTTTCCCTCTCCATGGTGCCCCATCTGCCCTTGGAGAATACTGCACTACAGTCTCAGGAAGGGATAGGCAGTCTTTCATGCCAGCTCTAGGAAGCAGCCCACACCATCAAGCCAGAGGACTGTGGGCAAGCTGTTACATCCATTAGGTGCCATAGAAACAGGGCCTGGGACCAATTCTGAACAAGGCTGTCTAAACAATGTTTGGGACCTGTTGGGGGGGTGGGAGAGATGAGGAATATATATATATATATATATATATATTCCCAACTGAAAATAAAGCTACAGATGTGATATTAATAAATGTTTAATTATATGATCTACCAAATACATGTCAACCTCATCTGTTGTTAAATTGTTAAATTTAATATTCATAAAAGTATTGCATTTGGAAAAGATCCTACAGACCAACTTCTCTCACTTTTCCAGAAAGATATCTTGCCAGAAAGGTGACTGTGAAGAAAGGCGATGGAAAAGTAAAAGTTACTCAGAGCCAAATGCACATTTCAAAAACAAAATTATAAAAATATGTCCAATATTTTATGGGGGCAAAAGTCTGTTGAATGTAGCTGTCAGTTCATTTGGGGATTCTTGGAAGAGTGTGAGGAGGGGTTTCCAAAACCAGAAGGCTGGCCAAGGTCTGGAAAGGTCTCCAGACAGACCTGACAGGAAGTTGTACCTCATCATCTTGGCTCATCCAAGGAGCACAGCCTCCGAGTTTCTGTTTGAAAAGATTTCCAACGTTGAGATCTCCTTCCTGTCACTCTCCCAGGTCTCTCGGTCCCTGCCCCAACCTCCATCAGACCTCACGGAAGCTGCCTCTTTCTCAGAATCTCATTCCCCTGGGAGAATGGTGCAGCTGTCCTGGCATGAACACTTTTTGCTAGGGGTCTAGAACCTCAGCCCTTTGGGGCTTTGCTGGAATGGGAGCTGCACTTGGCTAAGGGAGGGCTCCAGGGAGTGGAATGTGGGGAGTTGTCTGTCTCACTTGGCTTTTCTCTCTCCCGCAGCAAGGCTGTGTGTCTGCTTTCCTGCAAACCCCAGACAAGCCCACCTGCTCAGCCTTAGGAGGGACTCCGAGGAGAGAAATTATTGCTAGTTATTCGGCCTTCTAATAGCACTGAGCATTCACGTAAGTAGGGCTTGGCCGGGGGGAGGGGGGCGCTTATCTCGGCTTGTTTTGTTGCTGTGGGGTGATTCCAACTCACAGGGACCCCATATGGGAAGGGCAGAACTGCTCTAAGCCTCTCAAGGCTGTGCCCTTTGGAAAGCAGATGCCCAGGCCTGTCTTCTGCGAGGCCTCTCACTCTGAAACGCTCAGTCATCCAGTCAAGTGGGACTCACAACTACCCTATAGAATGGAGTAGAACTGCTCCTGGTGGGTTTCTGAGGCTGAACATCTTTACAGGAGCAGAAAGCCTTGTCTTTCTCCCAAAAAAGCAGCTGGTGGGTTTGAACCAGAGATCTTGTAGCTAGCTGTCTCATGTGCAACCCAAGATCCTCAGGGCTCCTTTCAAAAATTCAAACTCACTGCTGCTGAATCGGTGCTCATAGTGACACTACTGGACTGGGTGGACTGTCCCTGTGAGTCTCTGAAACTTTAACCCTATGGGTGCACAAGGCCTGTCTTTCTCCCACAGAATGGCTGGTGGCTTCAAACTGCTACCCTGGAGTTAGGGGCCAACACACAACCACTATGCCATCAGGGCTCCTAGAAGGTGGTTCAACTCCCCAACTGTGTGAGCCCGGGTAGACTAGAGAAACAAATCCATACACTCATATGTGTATAAGAAAGAGCTTTGTATTGAAGAACAATTGTATATTGAGAAAACATCCCAGCCAACTCTGTGGAAACTAGCATTGAGGGAAACTAGCACGAGGATTATATTCCCTAACTTATAGCAGAGGGAATCATCTGTTGTTAGAGACCTTAAAGAGTACGTGGCTGATCTTATCTTCCTAGAGAAGTAGACATCCTTTTGCTATCTTTTCTGGCCGGGTCACCCAATCCCCCTTATATCTTCCCCCAATGCTGGTATTAGGTTTCCTCACCTGTGAGCTCAGGGATCTTGATGTAGATACCACCCACCTTGCAACGCATGTAACTACTGAATAGGCATGTCTTAGGGCTATGTATAAATGTGTCAGTAAGGGCTCACTCTCACCTCTCCTAGTTCCACATGGTCCACCAAGAGGAGCTGAGATGAGCATGCTACCATAAATGTGTTTGGCTCCTTTATTTTACTCCCTTTCCCATCTTTCTTATCCTCTATGACGTTACTGTAATCTTTATATGTGATCACTGTACAATTGCACCTACTGGCCTTTCAGTTGTTGGAGGCTGGTTTCCTCTGACCAAGTTCAGATTAAGTCCAATATTAGCCCAGATGTCCGATACCAGTCAATACATTTCTCTTCAGACTCACACATACATTCAATGCTCCGAATGCAGGATCACAAGCCAGTGGGTCAAAAGTCTTGTGGACCCAGTGGAGGTGGAAGCATCTCAGCACTATCATGGGTCTCTACGTGACTCCTCCAGCTCCAGGGATCTAGCTCCATCAGCATAACCCCATGTGGCTTGTCCACAGGAAGGTCTCACAAGGAGAGTGTGTGTCCTGCCTCCAGAGAGGAAGACAGAAGTTTCCAGAATCCTCAGGGAAAGGCCATGTCCACACAGAAACCTCTTTGATTATGACCTGATTGACAGGATAGATTCCACCCCCTTCACAAGTTGACAGAAGATTATGTAACTGCCACACCAACCTTTTGCCCGCCTAGTAGTATAGCACCGATTTATGCCAGTCAAGGGCTCCTGTCTAGGGCCAGTAACTCTATAAGAAACATACAAGAAACTGTTCTTAGCATTATTTCTGAAGAAAGAAGTTCTGGAATCATAAAAAGACCTTTTTGTTATAAAAAGGGGCTTAACTGTTTAGTCAGTTGGACTAAATACTTTATCGTCAAATGGAGCCAAAAGAGAAGGCAAACATTTGAAAGCATTTGACATTGAATTGATTTATTTTAAAGCACCAGAAAAGTCAAAACTTTTAATGCTCTTTCTTATGCTTACACTAACTAGGTAACACATCTAAGGTAACAGGACCAGGTTGTCTGAGTGTGGGAGGAGGTGGTTACAGGCCTCCTTGGTGACCTTGGCCTCTACTACTTGAAGATCAAGAAATGACTACAGGATTTTAAGCAGTGGAATAATAAGATCAAATGAGTGTTAGTAATATTATTTGGTCTGCTACTTTGGAAATAGATCGAAGGGTCAGCAAATATAGATTAGAAGCTTATTTCAAAAATGCCTAAGAGAGATGAGGATGGCTTGAACTGCCATAGTAGCAGTGGAGAAGGTGCAAAGATGTTGAAACTTGGCATCTCTTTTGAAAGTAGAGTCTGCAGAATGTGGATCTGGAATGTGGAAGAAAAGGAGTTGTCAGGGATGAACCCAAGTGTTTGGCCTATGCAACTAGAATAATAGAATCATTAACTAACATGTTAAATGTTAAAGGACAAAGAATCTTGGATGGGGGCGCAGGAGGATCGGGAGTATTTGGTTGGACCAAAAGAAGACAGAGGAGGAAAAACAGAAATAAACCAAAAAATATCAAACTTATCAGATGACAATAGCAAATCTGTAGACCCAAATTCAACCACATTAAAAATTATATTGATATCAATTCATTTTTTTTTCAAGAGCTCAAGTAGAAAGCAAATGTTTTGAGAATGATGATGGCAGCAAATGTACAAATGTGCTTGATACATGTATGTATATATAGATTGTGATAAGATTTGTACGAGCCCCCAATAAAATGATTGAAAAAAATCTAAAACAAACAAACAAATAAATTATATCAAATATAAATGAACTGAAATCCCTAACCCACTGAAATTCTGAGCCAGCCCAGTTGATACAAAACCTCCTCAAGTTGACTCTGACATACAGTAACCTATGTATAACAGGTCTAACTCTTCCCAGACCTGCACTAGCTTCCTGATCATTAGGATGTCTGAGTACTTTGTTGCCACTATTGTTGCTTATCCATTTCCATATCATTGCCTCTCTACTTAACCAAGCACAAAATTTGGCAGACTAGATGCAATAAACGCCTGATCAGAGTGAACTTAAATGAGAATGAAATAGAGGAGTTAGCAACAATGAGTTTAGACACGTTTTTTGAAGTGTTTTTCACTAAAAGGGACAAGATGGAGCATTACCTTGACAGTAAAGCTGGGTTAAGAGAAGTGCATGCTTTTGTTTCTGTTTTCGAAATAGCAGTATGTTTGCATCCTTCAGGAATGCTCCAGTTAGAAAGAAAAAGCACAGTTGTAGATAGAAAGGAGAGACAATTACTGGAGCAACGCCCTTTTGGAGGTGAGAGAAGATGAATCGAGCATACACTTGCAGGAGTGGGGCTCTGAGAGACGTCGTTCATCCATGGTTGACCAAGTCATCCATAGTAGACCAAGGTCTTGAGGTCAATAGTCTGAAGACTGAGGGAGGGAGGGAAGAAGGGAGAGAGATAGATGGGGGATAGGAGGTGGTAAAAGTTCTCTTCTTATTATTTCTGATTTCTCCTTTCTGTACAAATGGTATTGAAATATCAACTGAATAGATTGACTTGGCGAATTAAGTTAATAGATGAAACACAGGAGATAAGGAACAATAATTAGATATTATTCAAACATGTTCCAGTTGATCTCATTTGCTCTCATGGTTACAATAGCCTCCATTTTAAGATTTAAGTCCAGTTTCTGCTGGACACCTCTCAAGTCAGCAAGTCTAGAATTTAGCTCACTTTGTCACTCCCAGTGCCACCCTTCCTTGGTAGCTTATCAGAGTCCCTGGATTCTCCTCCTACCTGGACACATCAGCCAGACACTGTAGTTTTCTGGAGCTCCTCTTCTCCCTCCCACTCACACCTCATATTCCTATTTTTTTCTTCCCAACATTTTTTAATCTCCTTTGTTTCCCTCAACACCCATCATCCCTACCACAGTTGCCAAGACTCAGAACATCTATCCCCTTAACTGTGAGCTTCTAACTGGCCCCTTCTGTCAGCATGTAATCCCTCTTCTACATAAACCAAGTCATCTGTCCAGAATGCAGAAATCCATGTCACTTTCTGGGTGAAATTCTTCAGTAGCATCCTACAAGCTACAGGATCAAATCCAATCGATTCAGCCTGACACCTGAGGCCTTCCAGGCGGTGTTTACATTTTTAGCTAGATCTTCTGGCCCACCCAACTTTGTGATTTATATGCCTATCATATGAAAGAATTACAACTTCCCTGGACAACCCTCCATGAGACCACATACCCCAAACTGTTTAATATCATCACCTTTCCACTCTTGGCTTAGTTCTTATGTCCTCCAAGGAAATCCCTCTGACTTCTCACAATTCATATGATACTCCAAACCCAATACATGATAGATGCTCAAGAAACTTGACACCATTACTTTAAATGAATAAACTACATTAAATGACACCTTGAAGGGGTTGTTTCGGTGCTTTGTGAAGGAAGTTTTGTTCTGTATGGGTCATGGCTTTATTGAGATGTATTTCACACACCATCACCACAGTCAGTTTTAGAACATTTTCATCACCCTACACTTGATGGAAATCACAATCATTCCCTTCTAACCTCCCCAGCCATAGGAAATCACCAGTTTTCTGTCTCTATGGATTTGCCTATTCTGGGCTTGTCACTTAAATGGTATGATCCAATATGTGATCTTCTGCTACTGATTTCTTTAATTTTGCACAGTGTTTTCAAGGTTCATTCATGGGGTAGCTCAGTGTTTCATTCATTTATTGCCAAATAGTACTTATATGGCTATTGTGATAGTTAAGTTTATTGTGCCAACCTGGCAAATAGGATCATGTGGGATTAATCAGGTCGAAGTTTGATTAAAGGGCAAAGAGATAAATGGCTTTTCAAGGCCCATCCCCCAACCTCCCTTGGCTCGCTGGTGATCGGATCATGCTGGAGCATGCATGCTGATGCTGTAGCCTGTTCTCTGCCTCAACCTGTGACGTACACTACCTGTGGGCCAGGCCAGCAAGTGGATTGTGTCACTAGGGCTTGAGGCTCCTTCAAGACCTGCTACACCATGCTACTGGTGCATACATTGTATATCACTTGAACTTGAGGCTGATGGATCTTATTGCCTTGCATTGCTTGCGTTTGATATCCCATCTGGGCCAGTCAAGCTACTGACTATTGGTGTCCCACCTGCTTGCTGCCTGTGGGCAGACTCTGCTTGCCCTGCCCCAGGGAGGACTCTGCTGTCTGCTTCCTTGACCTTGGACCTGGCAGCCCACGTGAGTTACAACGCATGGAAATGAGTTGAACTGAACCCTCTCTACTGTTGTGTGGACTAATTAATTAGCTGTTATATTCCTTCTCGATAGATAGATAGATAGATAGATAGATAGATAGATAGATAATTCCTTTCTCTAGAGACCCCTGCCTAACACAGGTATAAAACCAAAAACTTTACTGCCATCGAATAGATTCTGATTCACAGCAACCTTATAGGACAGAGGAGAACTGCCCCGTGGGTTTCTGAGGCTGTGAATCTTTACAAGAGAAGAAAGCTTCATCTTTGTCCTGCCGTGGCTTGTGAGTTTCACCTGTTGACCTTGCCGTTAGCAGCCCAGCACATCCATGGCTCCTCTAAGGCTCTTCCCATGAAGATGACAGCCTGGGAAATCCCGGGGCGCAGTACTGTGGGTCACAGGTGACTTGATAGTACACAAAATCAATGACAATATATAAAAGGATATTTTGGAGACTAGAATAATTAACCTATGTAAATCTCACCCTTCTGTGTTTTCATAAATGAAGAGGTAGAAAACTGGACTGAGAAGTTTGGCCTCAGTAGTTGCTGATCCACACTGTCACTATTATCAGATAGACATCTTATAAAACTATGTGAATGCATAGATTCTCTGTCTCTCTCTTTTCTTTTTGATATGAATTAAGTAAAGGTTGACAGAGAAAATTGGCTTTTCATTCAACAATTTATACACATTCTTCTTCATGTTATTATTTGCAATCACCATAAAGTAGTAAGTTGACAGGGCTCCCTGGCAGTGAAGTGGTTAGTGGTGGAGTTGCTAACTATAAAGTCGTAATTAGACTGTTAATCTTACTTTTTTAATAAATACTTGATTTTCCTCAGATTTGACCTATGAGTAAATCATAGAACATTCAAATTTTCCCTTTTCTGGAGGCTTCCTCCTACTTCTCTTTTTAAGTCTTTTACAATCTGCTCCAATGTTCAAAATCAAGCAAACAATGCCTCCAAGCCCCTTATACTTAATTATAGCCCTCACCTAAAAACAATTAGTTCTTATGACATGGCCCTCCTAGATGCTCCCCCTCCTGGAGAGATCACTGAAGATATGGGCGTTATCATGAAGTGTGGTGAAGAAATCAAATGCTGCCCGCTTATCAGAAACAATATTGCCTGGGGTCTTAAAGGCTTGTCTTCAAACAAGTAGCCATCTAAGTTAAGTGTCAACTAGAAGCACACTAGTTTGTGTGCTCCAAATAATAAACTCCAAAGCCAAAGGAGGGAACTGTCTAGCTGACCACTCAGCTTGAAGGAGGATCTGGATGACAGTAGAGGCTCAGAATCTGCGGGGTCCCCACGTGGATTGTGCCTACAGTGAACCCCATCTGACTATGATCCAGCGGTATGAGTCGACTTGCTATCACAGAGAGGGTATTAATAGTAAAGCTGATTACAGCACTTGTAGTTACGTTACAATGTAACCGCCTATCATTTGATATTTCTTTGGACCCACTTTAAAGTTGTTTCAGTTTTTAATATTTTCTACTTTCTTTTTGATTGAGATTTTTCTCTTGTTTTGTCATTGAGCTTTGGGTTGGTTGTTTCTTGTTCTTGTTTTATATGATTTTCTGTACATAGGTGAATCCATAGCAACAGGACCTGGATGAATTATTGCCTGGGGGCCTGGCAGGTGAAGCTAGGAGGAAATGGGAGGGGACAAGGCGTACCAGAAGAAATGTTCTGAGATTGACTCTGGTGATTATGGCACAGGTTACCTTAATAGGTGTGAACTACAAAATTGTATTGCATGTGAATTACATGCCAGTAAAATCGTGTTTTCAAGGACCCCAGGCCTGTGGTGCTCAAGTCCATTTCATGAGTCCAGGGGTGTCACACTAGAACTAGACTCCTAGGGGTTTCGAAGACTTTTTTGAGGAAGAAATCTTCAGGGCATAACTCTTCTATAAGCCAAACGATAGATTAGCTCCACGAGTAAAGAGTGTCAACCTGGAACTGCGGTTTTTTAAGGATTCTGTGTATGGGATCAAACTGACAAGAGCAGGGGAAGGACTGAAAGGTCAGGGGCTTATGTTAATGAGAGAGTGACCATTCAGAAACTAAACTCAAAGTATCTGTAAAGGGCACATGCAGCTGAATCAGTAAATGCTTTACTATATGTGTGTCATCAAAACTTTCAAAAATAAATCCAATGAAAACCAAAGGAACCACAACAACAAAATGAGTGGCTGGCCAGCTGATGCGCACTCACAGTCCCTCTGCATGTGTTGGAGGAGAACTGAAGGGCCTTAGGGTTTTCCCTAGCTGCATTTCAGAGGCAGGTCACGAGACTGTCCTTCCCAGAAACCTCTGGGTGGGCTTTTGTTACCAGTCAAGTTTGTCACTGTTGGCATCACCAAAGCTCTCCTCATCAGCCATGGTTATTGTTGTCAGGTGCTGTCAAGTTGATTCCCATCCATAGAAACTCCATTTGACATAGTAGAATTGCCCGATAGGGTTTCCTAGGCTGTACTCTTTAAGGAATCTGATTGCCAGATCTTTCTCCTGCAGCTGTTGGTTGTGTTTGAACTGCCAACCTTTTGGTTAGCGAGACAAAAAACCTCACTGCTACTGAGTCAATGCTGACTCAGAGGCACCCTGCTGTGGTCGTCTGAGAATGCAACTGCTTATGGGAATAGAAAGCCTAGGCTTTCTTGGGCAGAGCCAAGCAGATCGCAGCCCCGCATGTAACCACACCCCCAGGGCTTCTTCGCCCTCGTGTGCAACTGTTATATCACCATGGTCCTTGCATCAGTCATTCGGAAGACGAAAATCAAAACCACTGTGAAATATCACTTCTGTATCTACTCCCTGCCCTTTGCAAAATAGCCATAAAAATGATACCACTGACATTGAGTCAAACACAACCATAGCACCCCTTAATTGGGTTTTGGAGGCTGTAAATCTTTGGGGAAGCAGATCACTCCCCACAGACCAACTCAACCCATTGCTTACGCAGCACAGCCACCAGGTCTCCATTTTTGTTTCAGAGAGCTTGGGGTGTAGTGGGCTGTAGATCGAGCTACTAACCTTCAAGGAAGCAGTTCCAACCCACCAGCTGCCTCCTGTAAAGATCTGCATCCTGCAAGTCTGCTCTGTCCTCCAGGGTCGCTATGAGGGAGAAGTGAGTGAACGGCCACGAGTTGAGCGAGGTTTGCTGCAAACTAGGTGTATGGTGGGAGCCCTATCTCTATGTGAAGTCTCTCCCTAGATTCAAAATCCAGGGGTCTTTCTGACCATTGATCAGCAATGTCAGCTTTGCCCTCAGGTTTGTTCCGTGTATGTTACAACTCCCAGACCAACCCAGGAGAGGCAGGCTGGTCTTAGGGAACTTGCCTGGGAGCGCCCTTAATGAAAACCGGGGGATTAGGACCAGGTTGTCAATGGTCATACACCAGTTTGGTCATACACCAATTGTCTGAGCTTTTCTAATCTGCAATAGCATAGCTACCGATCCCTGCTTCTTTCATGCTGCCTGCATCTGTGATGAATCGATCTGCCTTCAAGCATGACTTTGTGACGATTTTCTTAGTTTACATGTCCTGTTGAAGTAGTCATGTGACTGTGGATCCTTTGGGACTCCAGTATAGCCTCGTGCTCATGGTCTCCCTCATCTGGATGATTTGGTTTGTATCTTTGTCCTGTTTTAGACTTAACAGAGGTGCTTCTAGAAATTATATAGGTATTGGGGGTCTCTTTTTCTCCCACTAAGACGGTTATGATTAAAAACCGGAAAACAACATTCATTGCCTGCAGGATTTTAAAATATACAGTCACTGTGGGAAACAATACCGAAATTCCTCCAAAGTTTAAAATTGGATTACCACAAAATAGCTCATGATTGTCCAGTTTATTTTAACTGTCAATTATAAGTGTGCGATGAATCTATTGACTATGATGAGCACTTTTACTGCTCAAGGAAGTGAAAACAAGCTTGGCTGTCTGGATTGTGACTCAGGGTGAGACCATGTTGCAGATTTAATCTGTGCTTCCAAGGATTTTCTTGGCCGTAATCTTTTCAGAATCTTTGCATATCAGCAGGCTTTACTTCTTCAGTGTGCGATCCCTAGTGACATAGTGGTTGTGCGTTGGGCTGCGATGCACAAGGTCAGTAGTTCGAAACCATCAGCAGCGTTCTGTGGGAGAAATATAGGCTTTCCACCCCCGTCAAGAGTTACAGCCTCAGAAACTCACGGGGGCAGTTCTACTCTGTCCCACAGCATCCCCGTCCCATGTATCAGACTTCACAGCGGTGAGTTTGGTTACCTTTTTTGGTCCCTCCACAGTGTCAGTGAATGGGTTCCCATCTCTGAACACAAATTGTTCCACCCAGAGACCTATGTACATAGAAGCTGAAAGTTGTATTTGATGGCATTGGGATTTTTTTAAGTAAAAGGAAACATCCTGTATGTGTCTAATCATACCTCAGATCAGGATAGTCTGCATACTGTGCAATTTCGGCGTGCTGTCGCCCTGTTCAAAGACCTGCCCTCTGCGGCAGAGAGCGCTGGGTTCCCGGAGTCCTCGCAAGCTGCTCCCGCCTGCCTGCCTCCCGGTCTTATCTCCTGCCACACCTTCCATGGACTTCGTCACTCTGCTCCCCCCCTTCGTGAACACCCCTTCCTGGGTCTGTTTCTTGACCCTCTACAGGGAGAACACACCCCTTCTGTGATTATCTGGGTTTCCTTCACCCCAGCAAGGGGGGCTCTCCCTCCTGTGGCTGGGCGGCATTGATTTGGGCCATACATTGTTAATTACATGCTTTTCATGAATATGCTATCATTCCCAATATCATTTCCTTGGAGGCAGCGATGTGACAGTACCTTTTGGCCGATATCCATAGTTTTTAGCCTAGTGCTGGACTCAGGAAGTATGATATTGCTAAAATATCGTTTTCAGGGTTAATACTTAACCAGGAGCCCTGGAAGCACTGTGAGATAAGCACTGGACTACTAACTGCAAGGTCAGTAGTTCAAACCCATCAGGTCTAAGTCTCCTGTAAATGCATTGCCTTTAAATTCATGGATTCTCTACATTGTTTTGTTGTGAAAATGTAAGCAATAAAACCTTCACTGATTCAATGATACCCTGTGTATGATTCAGTGACACTTATTGCATACTTCATGGTGTGCAACTTTTATTGATATCATTTTCCAAATGCTTTTACCATCATTAATGTAAACCTAGTGGTGATTAAGCATAAACTTCTCCATCCCCACCCCCTCCTACCCTTGCTTATTTCATATAAATAAGAGCATACATATTTGTACCTTTGATCCTGACTTATTTTGTTGAGCATGTTTGTGGCATGGATCAGATCTTTATTTCTCATTTCAGTTGAAAATTATGCAATATATTTGCATATATAAACCACCCCAAAAATGCAAAAAGTTCCACTGGTTGAGCTTTTATAGTATGCATTTTCTCCAAAGACAAGTGCACCCAGTGGTGTTTCCTGGGAAGGTTCTCTCTGGTTGCAGTGCATTTTCTCATGAAAGCCATTTTGCTCAAACTTCATTTTTTGTGATGACCAATTTAAGAGAACCAAGTGTGACTGTGAAGTTTTGTTTCCTGCTTGAGGGGAAAAAATGCCACAGAAACTGTTGTGATATTGAACACAGCTTAAAAGAATGGCATTATGGATAAAACTCAAGTGTAAGTATGAGTGGTTTCTCATCTCAAAAATGAAGTGTCAATTGATGACAAACCTCATTCTGGACATCCATCAACTTCTGGAACAGACAAACAATGTCAATTTGTAGTGTATTTGGAGTTCATTCCACCAGGTCAGATTGTTCATCAAACTTTCTATTTAGAGGTTCTGAAAAGACTGTGTAACAGTGTGTGACAAAAAAAGGCCTGATTTGTGGCAGACAGGAGGCTGGTTTTGCAACCACAACAATGTACCTGCTCACGCAGTCCTCTCAGTGTGCAGTTTTTGGCAAAAAACAGCAGGCTTCTCTTACTCCGCACACCTTACTCACCTGACCTTGCTCTGTGCAACTTCTTTTTGTTTCCTAGAATGAAGAGGGATATGAAAAGACAGAGATTTAATGATGTAGAAGAGGTGACGAAAAAAACAAGGGAGTGCTGTCAGCCATCCAAACAGATGAGTTTGAAAAATGTTTCCAAAAATCAAATCACATGCTCACCTTCCCAACACGATCACTGAACACAAGTGGGTGCATAAGCAAATGTGGTGAAGAAAGATGATGGTGCCCAGCTATCAAAAGATATAGCAGCTGGGGTCTTAAAGACTTGATGATAAATAAGCAGCCTTCTAGCTCAGAAGCAACAAAGCCCACATGGAAGAAGCACACCAGCCTGTGTGATCATGAGGTGTCAAAGGGATTAGGTATCAGGCATCAAAGAACAAAAAATAAAATTATTGCGAATGAGTGGGGAGTGTAGATTGGGAACCTAAGATCCATCTGTAGGCAACTGGACATCCCCTTACGGAATGGTCTTGGGGAAGAGATGAGCCAGTCAGGGTGTGGTGTAGCAACGATGAAACATACAGCTTTCAATGCTTCCTCACATCCCCCCTACTATCATGATCCCAATTCTACCTTACAAATCTGGCTAGACCAGAGGATATACACCAGTACAGATAGGAACTGGAAACACAGGGAATCCAGGACAGATGATCCCTTCTGGACCAGTGCAGGGAGTGGCAATACGGGAGGGTGGAGTGGAAAGGGGAAACCTTCTACATATTACCTCTTCCCTGGGGGACAGACAACAAAAAAGTGGGTGAATGGAGACATCAGTGTAAGATGTGACCAAAAACTAATTTATAAACTGTCAAGGGTTCATGAGGAAGGGGGGAGTTGGGAGAGAGGGTAAAAAATGAGCTGATGCCAAGGGCTTAAGTGGAGAGCAAATGTTTTGAGAATGATGAAGGCAACGAATGTACAAATGTGCTTTACACATTGATGTATATATGGATTGTTGTAAGAGTTGTATGAGCCCCTAATAAAGTTATTTTTTTTTAAAGAAGAATCAAATCACAGATTCGACAAATGTCTTAAGTGTAATGGAGAGTTATTTGAAAGTAATAAGGTTATTTTGCACACAAAAATCAAATGCCTAGATTTGAAAAATATCCAGTTGGGGGGTACCCCCTTGTATCTTATTTCTTCCGTTTATTTGTATAAGCAAAGGAGAGCAGCATTTTATAAGTGGGTTAGATTCCAAGGTAAACATGTAAGTTGAAAACCAAATTATCCTTGGAATGCCCTTAAATAACTTATAAAATACGCATAACAGGCACACGTTAACAGGAAGTATGGTCCATCCAAGGGAAAGCTAATTCCTGCTTGCATGTCAGCCACACACTCCTAAGAAAAGTCCCTTTTCATCAGGGTTGGCTTTTGTGTGGGTGAGAACGAGGCTCTCTACTCCCGTAAAAAAAGAGTTATAGTCTCAGTTCTACCTGATTCTATAGAGTCGCTATGAGTCAGCATCGACTCAATGGCAGCGTGTGCGTGTGCGCGCGCACGCGTGCTTGCTCATAGTAATCTCGTGTAACAAAACTGCCCCACTGGGTAATCTTGGCTGTGATATTTGTGTAGACAGGCAGGTGTTTCTCGCTGCCAGGCTACTTTGAACTCTTCATTAGCAGCCCGGTGCTCACACATTGCACCGCGTCCTGGATCTTTTCTCTTTGCCTGTCCGAATTGCTTCCACATGCTTTGTATGTGCTCTCCACCTCGGCCATTTTTCCATTTGGTCTTTGAGCGGTGCATCGGTATGGCACAGTTCTAAGCTGCCACCTTGTGGCTATTTAATATATATGTTTTAAACTTGTCCTCCCTTGATGTGGGGTTTTGGTGTTGTGAATGGTAGATTTATATAAAACAAAACGTGTCATTTTAAGAATCCAAGTGCCCAAGTCAATGACATGCATTATGTTCACCAGATTGCACAAACACCCCACTGTCCTGCTTTCTCGCCTCCCAGTGGTGTGTGTTCACAAATTACTTCAGATAGGGCAACCTATGAGCATAGTGGCATTTGCACGATAAATTCATGTCATTAGTTTTTTTTACCCAATTTTGTCATCCTTCCAAACAGAAATATAGTGCCTCCCAAATTCTATTTTTCCCCTCTTCTTAGCCTATGGTAAACCACTAAACTTTTATGTCTATGTATTAGTTTATTCTATATACTCATACTTCATATAAGTGGAATTATGCAAATTTTCCTTTTGTGTCTGCCTTATTTCAGTCTGGATAATATTATCAAGGTTCACCCATGTTGTCACCCTTTACTATTAAGTTTACTTAACTCTACTTGTAATTTAATGGCATCCATAATACCGCCTGCATTTTCACCATGTCTTAGACTGCGTTCTCAAGAGGAGTAAAACATAGGATGTATATATAAATATACAGATAAGTATTTATTTCAAGGAATGGCTCATGCAGTTGTAGAGTCTGGTAAGTTCCACATACATGAATCTGGTGTCATGCTGGAAGCTTCTAACCCAAGTGGCTTCAGGGACTGAAGAACCCAAAATCAGCAGGTCAGGTAGAAGGTTGCTCACTCACAAGGCTGCAGGAGTTGGAAAATCTCAAAATCTGCTGGTCAGGCAGCAGGCTGCTGGCTCATGTCTTAAGGAATGAAAGGCAGAAAATGGTCAATAAGATGAAGAAGAGATAGGGCAAGTTTTTCCAGAAAATTCACCTATATTGGATTATTGGATGCAGGCTATCACTCCCCCCCCCCCAAAGAAACTCTCCTTTCAACTGTTGGCTGATAACATAAAATTACAAAATAGAGGGTGGTTACATAATATCTGTCAAAATACTAAAAAACCATGCCTTAGCAAACCTGACAGATAACCTGAATTATCGCATCACCACTACCACAAACTTTCTTTGTTTTAAACATTTAAAAGCTTATTGCTTATGTGACAAGTAAATAAAGTAATTTCTTCTCCCAGAACTACTAGCTTCTTATCATAAAATCATGAAAGTGGATCACAATATTTTTGATCCTTCAGGACAGAGTGTCCTGAGACCCTCGGAGTTCAAAATCATGGAAAAGCTGCACTTTACCTAGAAATAATTTTAGTTTTCTCCCAAATTACCTTGTGATCTGTACCATAAAACCCCTGTGCCCCACAGAAAATAACAAATCACCTCACTAACCACCTCACTGCCTTCAAGAAGCCCTTTTGAAGTAAGCTTTGTGCAGCTACCCATGGTTCAAATCCACCTGTGGCTCAGAGGGAGAAAAATGAGGCTGTCTGCTCCCATAAAGATTTAATCTTACACCGCTATGGCATAGTTTTTACTCTGTCTTACAGGTTGTGACAAGTCAGAATCAATGAGATTAGTTTTTACTTTGGTTCATTGCCTTCAGGAATTCACAGCTTGTCTGAACCACAGGACAGTTGCTCAGAAAGCAGATGGAATTCCAGACAATAGGTGCCAAGGAACAGCGACTCCAGTCTCCCAGAAGAGCCATGGCAGCTTCACAGCAGGAAGTAGCTTAAGCTGGAAGGTAAAGAAACCAGGTTGAGGGGAGGTAGCTAGCCATTCCCAGAAGGAAGAGCAGTGTTGAAGGGAAAATGCCACACACCACTATTCTAGAACATTCTTCTCAGAGTTTTGCCAGCCCAAGCAGGTCTCCAGGATCTTTCTTTTAAAGTAGATATCATTTAAACATTGTTAGTAGGAGAAGTATTTTCTCAAACAGAGTCTTGCACTGAACCATAGATTTAGGAAATACAGTTCTACTACGATCTGTATTTCTTGAAGCTTTCTCTTCTTTTCTTAAGTCTTTTCCATTTTAAAATGACTTGTTCTAAAGCATCAGTAGGTCTTTTAACAGCCCATCACTGGGAAACGAACTGAAGCTTTTCTCCATGAAGCCACTGAAATTTGCACTGTGGTACCCAGCTGCTATTGTTAGGTACTGTTGAGTCCATTTTTGACTCAAGTTATAGAATAGAACTTTGCCACAGGTTTTTCTGGGCTATCATCTTAACAGAAGCAGACTGCTCTCCAGAAGAACAGATGGTGTGTTTGAACTGCCCACCTTTCAGTTAGCAGCCTAGTGCTTAATCTCTGCACTACCAAGGCTCTTCATCATAGGGGACAGGAAAAGACACAAAAGGAAAAATTTTGCTCTCCCTTCTGCTAGTAATACATATCTTCAGATTACTCCAGAGATGAACTGCCCGTGGGCACCAGACCCTTGAAACTTTTAAAGAGTATAGTAGCAATATTGTAGTAAGTACTATCTGTAGCAATAAGTAATATACCACAAATATAAGCTATATGGTTCAAATATACATTAAATTCTAAGTGAATAATAAATTGTAAATTTGCTTAGAGTTGTTACTGGATTCATAGAACTATGTATTTCCTCAATCATTGGTATCAATTTCTTTTTTTTTCATCTTAAAAAAATACTTTTATTGGGTGCTCTTACATCTCTTATCACAATCCATACATTCATCCAGTGTGTCAAGCACATTTGCACATATGCTGCCACCATCATTTTTTAAAAAACATTTTATTAGGGACTCATACAACTCTTATAACAATCCATACATACATCAATTGTGTAAAGCACATCTGTACATTCTTTGCCCTAATCATTTTCAATGCATTTGCTCTCCACTTAAGCCCTTTGCATCAGGTCCTCTTTTTTCCCCCTTCATCCCCACTCCCCCGCCCTCATGAGCCCTTGATAATTTATAAATTATTTTGTCATTTTGCCCTGTCCGATGTCTCCCTTCACCTCCTTTTCTGTTGTCCATCCCCAGGGAGGTCACATGTAGATCCTTGTAATCGGTTCCCTCTTTCCAACCCACTCACCCTCTACCCTCCCAGTATCGCCTCTCACACCCCTGGTCCTGAAGGTATCATCCACCCTGGATTCCCTGTGCCTCTAGCTCCTATCTGCACCAGTGTACATCCTCTACTCTATCCAGACTTGCAAGGTAGAATTCGGATCATGGTAGTTGGGGAAGGTGGGGGGCGGCGAGGAAGCATTTAGGGACTGGAGGAAAGCTGTATTCTTCATCGGTGCTACATCACACCCTGACTGACTCATCTCCTCCACTAGACCCATCTGCAAGGGGATCTCCAGTGGCCAACAAATGGCCTTTGGGTCTCCACTCTGCACTTCCCCGTTCATTCACTATGGTAAGCTTTTTTTTTTTTTTGTCTGATGGGTATCAACTTCTTTTTAAGAGTGATAGAAAGACATGTTGCTGAATCGTATGTGTGAAAAAAATAGGTTGCAATGGCAAACGTTTTGTTATGCATACACTTAATTTTCAAAAATCAACTATGTATCAATTAGTGGTCTAAGATTCAACTATTGGTCTCTCCTTGTCTGGAGGAAAGTTGAGTGCTGAAAATTTAAGAAACATGGAAACAAATACTCCAAAGGCTTAATAGACCAGAAGAACTAGATGGTGCCCACTCCCACTGCTTGCTGCTTTGAGAGGGATCACAGTAGGTGGCCCTGAGTAGAGTGGAGAAAGTTTTGAAACAAAACTCAAAGTTAAAAAGACTACTAGGCGACTGACAATTGGGACCATTTTTCTCTTCCTTCTTCCCCCATTTGTTTAGTTTAGTTTTAATTAATAAATATCACATACCTTTAAAAAAAAGAAAAGAAAAGACTACTAGGCTTCCTGGGCAAATCGAGACTGGTGGAACTCCTAAGACTACAATCCTTAATCTCTGTGTTAAGTTGGGTTCTCTAGAAAAGTTAAACCCATAATGCTTAGACAAGTAAATGCATTTATATCAAGGCAGTGGCTAATACAGTTGTAGAAGTAAATAAGTGGGTAAGTCCAGTCCTGTCCAAGTCCATGGGTCAGAGTCACATCACCACTGGGGCTGACGAACCAGGAAGCAAGAAGACAAAGCAGGAAGACCCACAACTGCTGGGTACAGATGCAGATGAATACAAGGTCAATAGATCATATGGCATTCTCTGATGGCTCCCACGGTCAACAGACAGTATGCAGGGCCTTATCTTAACTCCTAAGAGTCAGAGATGAATTAACCACAGTTGGGATTCAAACCAAGAAGAAACAAAGAAGCTCTCCATCTTCTTCTTATTCATCAAACAGACCACACCCCAAGGAAATATCAGGCCTGTGACCTGAGTAAGGAGTTCTACTCTACCCTAACATTTTCACGACTGCATGTCTGCTCATAGTAGCATGTATAATAGAGTTATCACCTTGTTTTGGATTATATCATGGGGGAAGCATCAACTACCAAATTGCTGAAACTCCTGGCCCAGCCAAGTTGAAACAAAGTCTATTACAGTCATCCTTCAGGTCTGGAAATGAACTCACCTCCATAGCTCAAGTTTCAACCAAATAATACAAGTAAGAACAGTAGGGGGGGTACACAATTCTCAGAAGCACCATTTGACCTCACATGGGCACCATTTGCCCAATGACAGACTTAGAAGGCAGCAAGGGGTAGGAAAGAAAAAGAAATGGCAATGGGAACCAAGGCCAAAGTGGGATAAACAATGGTACATTGTGGGGACTGAAATTAATGACAGGAATCAAAATGTGAACATACTGTTGAATGGAAAATGGAGTTTTTAGGTTCGAGATCCCAGCCAGGAAGGGGTGGTACACCTAGGTGGGCCCATCTAGGTCAGGGGAATTTGATTCAGCCAATGGGGTCAACCGATACCATGACCACACCTCCCAATGGGGGGTGGGGGTAGGGGCATGGAGGGGTGGTGCCTGAAAAGCCAGAAGTCTTTCTCCCAGCAGCACACACACACAGTTCAGTGAGGCCAGGCCATGGTCCTGAACAACCGTGTCGCGGACTCTGGCTTGTGTTCATTTACTGTAAAACCTGAAACTGCTTCTAACCTTAATAAAACTCACCTTCATCACAAACCAGGCTTCGGCGTGAATTCTTTCTAGTCTGAAGCCAAGGACCAAGGTATATTTCTCCCACGAGAGAAACCTAACAGATTTGCTTTGTAAACCTTTATCCAGTTTGTAATCAAAGAGTGATATAGTTAAGGTTTATTGTGCCAACCTGGCTGATAAACATATGTGGGATTGAAGGACCGTTTAATTAAAGTATGGAAAGATAAATGGCTCAGCAAGCCTTGCCTTTCTTGTTCTCTTGTCTCTTGCTCTCTGATGGTCAGTCCAGTGTGCAGCTGCCTTAGTCAGTTCTCTGCCTCAGCTGGCAAGGCTCACTTCCTGGGAGACCTCCCTGAGAAGCCACATGGACCTACCCTGATGCAGCCCTGGGTGCTGGAGCAGCTGTGTGGAGACCCCTGTCAGCGCTGAGATGCTAACACGTTCACTGGATTGAAAGACTTCTACCCACTGGCCTGAGATCCTCCTGCATTCGGCATTATTACGTGTTTGGTGAGTTTGAGGAGGACTTTGTAGATCGGTGTCAGACATAAGGGCTAATGTTGGACTTAAGGGCTTGGACTGGATGGGGTTGATATGCTTTCTGAATGTACACTTACCCTTTATATGAAACTCTCTTTGATACACATGAGTTTCTGTGGATTTGTTACTCTAGTCTACCCAGCTTAACGCAAAGAGCTTTAAAAATCAAAACATCCAAACAAGAACTTGGTATCTGTCAGGTACTGGCTTAGTTCGTCGCTCCATGATTTTATCTAATGTCCATTTCAGCATTAGAGGCAGATCTTTTAATTCTCTTGGAAACCAAGGCACAGACAGCCTAGTCACGTGTTCAAGGTCCCATAAATGATATTGTTGAATTGAATTTATCGGTTTATTTTTTTTAGCTACTGCTCAAAAATTCCTTTACAGCTAGGTGCAATCTACAGCCCCTTAGTCAGAACTTGTTTATTGTTCATTTAGACACAAATCTAACACATTAGGTTGTTTGTTTTTAAGCGTAGTTGCAAGCTGTATGGAAGCATCACAGACACATATTTAAACAAAGTGAAAGTCATCGAAATGCAAACACAGGAAACAAAACAATAGTATGGCCATATTGAAATGTCTGAAACCATTCAAAGCATCATAGGATATTTTTTGACGTTGAAAAATTCCTGACACTGCTAAATGGTATAAAACATACTCACCTTGGTGAAAATTACATAAAGTTTACATATAGTACCTATTAAACATTTTGCTACAAATTAAAAATTTTGCTACATATGGATAATAATAATACTTGATGGCAGGATCCTAAGTACATTTTGTTTTGATTTAGTTTTCAAATTTCTCTAAGACGGGGTTTTCTACTTCTGTTGACTTGAGTCTCGGAAACTCACAGGGGCAGCTCAGCACTGTCCTATTGGGTTGTTATGACTTGGAGCTGACCCAATGGCAGTGAGTTTTTTTGTTGTTTTTATAGGAATATACACCTCTTCTTTTCCCCCCTCTCTAGCTTAGAAAACCAAATTCCTCATACTGGACCAATGGGTAACATCAAGATAAATGGAGGCAAGATTGAAGTGGTAAAAGATTTTATCTTCCTTGGACCAATCAATGCTCATAGAAGCAGCAGACAGAAGATCAAACTATTCATTGCATTGAGTCAATCTGATCCACAGGACTTTAGCGTATTAAAAAGCAAGGATGTTACTTTGAGGACTACAGTGCAGCTGACCCAAACCTTGGTATTTTCAATTGCCTCGTACATATGTGAAAGTCGGACATTGAATAAAGACTGAAGAATTATTGGTGCACTTGATTGTGGTGCTGCAGAACATTGACAGTACCATGGACTGCTAAAAAGACAGGTAGTGCTCCTTTGAGGCAAAAATAGCAAGACTTCATCTTACGTACTTCGGTTGTATTGTCAGGAGAAACTAGTCCCTTGAAGTACAGCGTGTTTGGTAAAGTAAAGGGGAAGCAAAGGAGAGCAAATCGCTAGAAATAGACTGACATGGAAGCTGCAACAAGAGGCTCAGACATTAAGAACAACTGTGAGGATGAGGCAGGTCTGGGCAGGCAGTGTTTCTTTCTGTCATGCATACGGTCACTATGGGGTAGGAACCAACCCAATGGGACCTAACAGTAACCACACCTGATAGAACACACAGAAATCAAAGAGATTGCATCTGCGGAGTGAGATAATGGAGCTTTTTGGTTTTTTTTAAAAGAGGAAGTTGGTTTTTTTAAAGTCTGTACAACAGGTAGATTTGGAAGAGAAATTTATTGTTCTATTGATTGAAGTTAAATATCCTAGGATCAGGAGTAAAATTCTATGTTAATTTTCTGACTCCTGTAATCATGCACAAGTTATCCATTCTTTGGGCCTTGTTAACCAGAAACAGTATGAACTATGTAGGATAATGACTACAACAGTCTTCAGATGTCTTCTCCCAATTTGACTAAATTTGTTCCTGGGCACGTAGGCTGATCTCAGGAAAATACATAATTAAATCTTTGTCATTTGCTATCAAGCTGGCTTCAAAGGCACTTTTCTGAAGGGTTTAAGGGGGTAGAGGGTGATGTCTGTTGGACTACAAACCAAGGCAAGGTCACTGAAGAGGAAACAAAACAAAATGGGATGATGAATTGGTACAAAAAGTTTATCAAGTTTTGTTTTAAACAAAACTGTCCTAATTTTTGGTTTGTTTAATTTTTGGAGTGGGTGAATATCTGGTCCATTGGAATGAGCGTGAAAAAAGGGTAAATGAAAGAGTGAAAAGCAGAACTATATCTGAATGGACATTATAATAAATCACACTCAAATCAAAGCAAGATGTGTATATATTCTTTAAAACTAGTCACACATAGAAATGTGATTTATCAATAATTAAAGTACGAGGATGGGAGCTGATAGCATTGATGATTGTATAACTCCTCTTGAGGAGACTGAACAATAGAATTGAGAACTATGTGTGAATAGATATATTGGATTTTATAAGATATGTCAATAAAACTAATTTTAAAAATAATAAAGTAAAATAAGACAAATCGAAATCAGGAAAGAAAACTGAACTGATGGGGAAAAGACAAAATTAAAAACTGAAATGGTGCAAAATTAATAGAAACTCAAAAAAAAACCCACTACCATTGTGTCAATTCCAACTCTATGGGACAGAATGGAACTGGCCCTCACGTTTCCGAGGCTGTGGTGGGTAGGAACTGCCCATGCTTAACTCCCTCTGCCACCAGAGCTCCTAGCCTGATAGAGAGGCTGGTGATTCCAACATTCCCCACACCAGCACTGCAGTTACAAGGAAAAGAACTGAGAAATCTTCAGGAGCTATTTTGCTGAAAAAACACTTCTTTTGTTGTTGTTTAATTTTAAACAGACTTTTTGAAGTGGCCTATTTTTAAATATTTGAAGGTTGATTAACACAATAATCAAAATATTTTAAAAGTATTTTCAAAACAAAATACATAAAAGAAAATGTTAAATATACACAATTTAATATAAAATACATTTCTTCAAAATCTTAATAATTTGTAAATCATCAAGAGTTCATGGGGGAGGTTAGGGAAATGAGCTGATACTAAGGGCTAAAGTAGAAAGAAAATGTTTTGAAAATGATGGCAACACTTGTACAAATGTGCTTGACATAATGGATATATGTATGGATGTGATAAAAGCTTTAAGAGATCCCAATAAAATGATTTTTCTTAAAATACAACACACTGAAGGGAAACAATGGACAGTATAAGATATGACATAATTTATAAATTATCAAGGATTCATGAGGGAGGGTGATTGGAGGAGGAGGGGAAAAATGAGGAGCTGATATTAAGGGCTCAATTAGAAAGTATTTTGAGGATGGCAACAAATGTACAAATGTGCTTGACACAATGGATGGATGTATGGATTGTGATAAAGAGTTGGATGAGCCCCAATATGATTTTTTTAAAAAATCCAACACACACTCTTTAAGTACAAAAACCAAATTAACAATCAGTTCAAATTCAAAATCAAACTCACTGCTGTTGAATCAATGCCAACATTGTTGTGTAGGAGAAACGCAAGGCTTTCTACTCTGCTAGTTATAGGCCATTCTACCCTGCCCTGTAGTGTCACAATGAATAAATCACAACCTACACACAAAAATTAATTTCCCAAAATGATGGGTAAGGATAAACAGACACACACAGATAACCAAAAGTTTATTGCAAATGTAAACTTGCTTAAAGTAAATGCATAAAATATTGGTTAAAGATAGGTCTCTTCAACAATCTGCTAGAAATGTTCTCATTTTAAGGTTAAAAAAAATTTAAATCATTTTATTGGGAGCACATACAACTCTTACTACAATCTGTCCATACATCCATTGTGTCAAGCACATTTGCATATTTATTGTCCTTATTCTCAAAACATTTGCTATTTGAGTCCTTGGTATCAGCTCGTTTTTCCCCTCCCTCCCCGACCCTCTTCCTCATGAACCCTTAATAATTTATAAATTATTTTGTCATATCTTATACTGCCCAATGTCTCCCTTCACCCACTTTTCTGTTGTCCACCCCCCAGGGAGAGTGACCAGTTCTTCCTTTCTATTCCACCTTCCCGGTATCACCACTCTCACCACTGTTCCTGAAGGGTTCATCTGTCCTGGACTCCCTGTTTCCAATTCCAATCTGTAACGTGTACTTCCTCGGGAATAGCCGGATTAGTAAGGTAGAATTGGAATCAAGATAGTGGGCGAGGTGGAAGCATTAGAACTAGAGGAAAGTTGTGTTTCATCGTTGCTATACTGCACCAACTGGCCTGTCTCCTACTCACGACCATTCTGTAAGCGGGTGTCCAGTTGCCTACAGATGGGTCTTGGGTCCCCAATCTGAACTCCCCCTCATTCACAATGATTTGACTTTTTGTTCTTTGATACGTAATCCCATTGACACGTGATCACACAGGCTGGTGTGCTTCTTCCCTGTGGACTTTGTTGCTTCTCAGCTAGATGGCCGCATATTTACCTTCAAGCCTTTAGGACTTCAGATGCTATATCTTTTGATAGCTGGGCACCATCAGCTTTCTTCACATTTTCTTATGCACCCATTTGTCTTCAGCGATTTAATTACCTCAAAATAGATGGAGTGTTTTAGATAAACCAAAAGCATGGTCCGAGATAAAAAGTTGATCAATTGTTGTTGGATGTCATCAAGTTGGTTCCATTGCATAATTCCAAGTTAATTCCCCATTTAGCCCTGCCTGGTCCATGTTATCCCCCAAATCATTGCTGTGTCAGTTCATCTCACCCTCTACAAAGCAAGAGGAGGGCTGGTGGCATAGTGATTATATGTTTGGCTGCGATCCACAAGGTCTGCAGTTGCTTCTTCAGAAGAAAGGTGAAACTCAGAGGCGGTTCTACTCTATCCTATCATGAGTCAGCATTGACTCGAAGGCAGGGTGCTTGTTTTCTTGGTTTGGGTACCAAGCACGATGTCCTTACGCAATGTGACTTAGATGTGACACTACAACATGGTTCCTGAAAGAAACCATTGGTCAGTTAGACCTCACCCAAATTCAAACATCCACTTCAAAAGACACCAATAATAAGCTAAAAGGAAAGCAGCCAAAGTTCAGTTTATAAAATAGTCTGAACTAACCGTTCCCTAAGTGGATCTGTGAACCCCTGGGACGGGATTCAGGGGTCTATTTAGTCCAAATAATTATTATTTAGTATGAATGTGCCAGCATCATAATAAAAATAACCAAGAACACTGTCATCAAGTAGATTCAAGTATAGTAGCCCTGTAGGACTGTAAAAATGTTATTTGGAGGGGGATCAGATTGTCAATCTTCACAGGAGCAGCTTTTTGAACTGCTGATCTTGTGGTTAGCAGACCAGAGCTTCACACTACACCCCGGGACCCTTTCTGACACTACCATGTTTACTCACCAGTTTACACATCGGTATTGCACTTGCACTGCTCCTGTCCAAGCATGAACCGAGGCAAGAGCACCAAATCTATCAGCCATTGTATCCTTCACCACCAAGCGCTGGGGTCGAGAAAGGAAAAAGCCAGCCACACCTAATACTGCCCTTGAAGAAGGAGTGTTAAAAATTAATGCTTGCACTGGTGAAAGCGCTATTTCTGAGGTGCAAGGTTATCTCAAGAAAATGTGCTTGCAAAATTGCTTGAACCCAACTGACTGCTCCCCCCTCACCCATGGCCTGGCTATTATGACTTCAAAGAATGAGGTGGACAAATCATTTATACAGACTTGAGTATCTGACCATTTTCTCAGAAGACAACAAAATAAGATCTGTGACTTCAAGAGAAATAACCGCTTGCATTCGCAATTATAGAAATGCCCATTATAGCAGAAAATCCAATTTTGAAAAAAATCAGCAAGCTTCTCAGGTTCCCAATTTTTAAAATAGCAATATTCTATTATGTGATTTTTAATACATTTTAATGTAGCATATTTTTAAAGTGTCAACTGCATTATCTGACACTAAATTTAACTCTCCAATCAAAACATCCTAAAATGGAATGCAAAAACAGTAAAAGGAACTCAGCAGTCTTTCATTAACCCAGATATAAAAGAAGTTTTCAAATATGCCAAATTATGCCACTGCTCACTAAAACATTTTTTGGAAGTTTCTTTCCATTAGGAACTATTCATTTCAAATGAGAATACACATATACAAACACTGCTCTTTGACATCCTCAATTATTTGAGTATAAAGACCAAGAAATTTCACGAACTGTTGTGAACTTAGAATTACATTTTATAAGCACTTAAGAATTTTTGGTGTAATATAACACTTCCATCTGGAAAGAGGAAAAACTGATAATGTCCTTAACGCACAAATTTTCAGTGATTCAAAAACCTATTTTTAATGCTTTAAGACTACTAAATAATCTGATGACAATAAACTATTGGATGGTTTACTTATTTTGCAAGTGTTTGACAGTGATTTTCTCATATTATTGGCTAAAAGCAACCAAACTCACTACTATCGAGTCATTGTGAACCATAGCAACCACCCTGTGGGTTTCTGAGACAGTTAACTTTATGGGAGTAGAAAGCCATCTTTCACCCTTAGAGCTGCTGGTGGTTTCAAACAGTCGACCATGTAGATTAAAGTCCACCAGAGCCCCTCATATTGGCTAAGAGCCAAGGTATATTGAAAATAAAATTGGTGTTGGTTATACACATTTACCATTGAGGTGTTTAACAGGGTGACATGAAAGATAATATTCCACCAAAGAGAAGGAAAAAGAAAGGGGCATGGCAAACTATTGGAAAGTGTCAGGGAAACCAGATCCTAACACAGGTCCGGTAGACACAATTGTACAGCAATAATAAGATTATAGTATAGTGATAAAGAGCAGAAATAATGAAGTCAGACACATTTCATAGTAGCATGTTCACCTCAGCCTCACTTGGTGGTCCACGTGGAAAATTTATTGCGGACCCTAGATTCATGATGGTGGCCTAACCTTGATTGCCTTAGACCTGGAGACCTCATTTGGCCCTAGCTTTCAGGGGAAGCAATCCACTGTCCCTAACAGCAGGGAGCCCTGCCTATAGAGGGAGAAACAATGGTGTCTGCTTGCTCTGGGTGGGGAGTTTTCAAGGAGATAACCTGACAATCATTTCCCATTACTTGCAAGCAGTATCCTAAATCTAACATACATTTGGGGGAGATGACTTGGGAGAAATCTGTTTCCCACAGGAAGTTCTGATAAATTGGTTAAATTACTGAATACTAAAATGATCATCTGAAATGTAAACTCCTATCTAACAAAAAACTGTTAAATCCTCTGGATTATTCTAGGTACTTTGCATTTCCATATAAGTAAAAATTTACATATGATGGATTTGATTTTGTTTCAGAATATTTGTTGCTAATATTTAATCATATAAATCATTGTTGCATATTGGCCTTGTATCCTTTGATCTTGTTAAACTTTTTAGTTCTTCCAAGATTTTATTACAAAGAATTTTCTACATAGAAATTACATTATCCATGAATAAAAAATTCTTGCTTAAAAAGAACCTTATAAATCCTGGACATACATTTGTTTAGGAAGGATGATCATTTTTGTTCATTATAGACTATTAAAAAAGATATATATTTTTAGGATTCCCCTTTTCGGAGATTATTTCTAATTCTTGAAAATGGATGTCTCAGATCTTCTTAGTGAATTTTAAGAAGAAAAAAAGATGAAACACTATTCCAGACTTTACTGGAGCCTGCCAGATATAATACAATTGGTAGATTTGTACTGGATACATGGTAATTGTAAGGATAACTATGTTCCTAGCATTCTGTATTAGGCTCCTTTAATCCTCACAATTCCTGGTGATCTTTCTCACTGCCACTGAGTCCATGCAATCTCACAGACCCTTTAGAACAGGGTAGAACTGCCCCCATGGGTTTCAGAGACTGCCAATTTTTTACAGGAATAAAAACCCTTCTCCCTCTAGACCTTGAGGTTAGTAGCCCAACGAGTGACCACTACACCACCAGAGTTCATTAGTGTTAGTTTAAGTAATTTGTCCAAAACCACACTAGTATTAATCTGCAGTTAGGACCGGGTTGTCTTGCCCAAGAAACAATGTTTGGGTGTTCTGTAATGGTGTTTAGTCTCCCAAAAGAGATTTATGAACTCCCTCTTTTGTTTCTGCAGTAGCCTCTTTAGTTTCTATATGCATCTTTAAACGCTATTCCAAGGAAATGAAGCCCTGCCTGCAAAAAGCCCTGAAAAGAACATCCCCTATATAGCTATGAAAAACTTCAGACAAGTGGGAGGTTATTTGGCTAATTCACCCATCTTCCCTCTATTACCTGTTCGCTTCCCATTTTTAACTATATTTAACACATCCAAATACCAATATAAATGGACCACTTCCACTATATATTATACAATTTTCATAGGCAAAATTTAAATAACTTTCGTAGTCTGGAAAAAAGACAAGTTCAAAAAGAGTTGAGCAAAAGATGCCCAATATATTTAATGTTATTCCATTAGCATCATATTGTGTGCTATCTAGTCAATTCAACTCATAGGAACCCAATAGGGCAGGACAGAGTAGAAATGCCCTAGTTTTTCTGTAATCAGCCCTGGTAGTGTAGTAGTTCACATTAGGCTGTTAACCTCAAGGTCAACAGTTTGAAACCATAAGCTACTCTACAGGAGGAAGGCTTTCCACTCCTGTGCTCTCAGAAACTCAGTACTACCCTATTCTATAGGGTTGCTAAATCGACGTGATTTGATGACTGTGAAGTTGTTTTTAATCTTTACAGAAGCAGACACCATATCTTTCTTTCATGGAGAGGCTGGTGGGCTCTAACCCCAACCTTTCCGTTAGAAGTTGAGCACTTAACCACTGTGCCACCAGGGCTTTATATTTATATACAGTATAAAACAATCTACAGTATGAGAACCAGAATGGCGGATGGAAGAACTTACAGGATTCTAGAAACGTTCCCAGCCTCCTCCCCTGTTCAAGGCACTCAAGTTGTTCAGGCTATGCACTTTGGATACCCCTGTACCATTACTGTTCATTTGGATGCCTATGGGGCAGGCAAACTGTTAAGCATTCAATTAGTAACCATATTAGTCAAACATGTACACAATGGAATATACTTATCATCATAAACAAAAGGATGAGCATCAGCTCTTAGGCCCAGGCTTGAAGGATGAGAAATGGAAATCTTTGAGAAGAACCTGGACAAAGTAAATGTTATGCCAGGTTCTTTTATTCTTTTTAAAAGTTTTCATTTCTCATCATTCATCAAATTTTTATTAATTAGAAAATCGTACTGAATAGGTACATAGTAATGTGAGCTCCTTTTTATTTCTTTGTTTCATCAAACCTTTCCTACAAATGCTAATTTAAGAGCCCTAAGCAATTTCTATATTGATTTAATCAAGTACAAGATTTACCAACAGAAAAAAAAAAAGTAAACCGTTGCTTCAATTGCTACTGAGTGAGCAATTCTATAGAACAGAGTGCAATGCTCCTTAACCGCCCTGGCAGTCTAATTATGTATTAATTTTGTACCCAAAGTGGTATATTGTTTTACATAAAATTTGTTGTTTTATATTGTAGGCCTGTAATTCTTAAATTATTCATTTTAATCTCTCTAGTAGACATTCCAGGTATGATAAACTTTAATACCCAATTAACATTTACCCTGAGCCACACTCGGGATTACCGCCAAGGAGGTTAAGTTCTAAGCTGTAGTCCTTACAGAAGCCAACTCCCACATGTTCTCCCTGAGACTGTTCGGGTCAAACACCAACCATTCTGTTAGTAACAAAGCATTAACCACGGTGCCACCAAGGATCCTGAGCAGATAGGTGCACGATAATCAGAGAAATATATTCTTCTGTCCTTCATAGTTGTCTAAGGGTAATTTCTCTATATAAAAGTCACTGTGATCCAGTAGATCTGAATCATGGCAACCCCATAGGACAGGACAGGACTGCCCCTGTGGGTTTCTGAGACTGACTCTTTATAGAAATAATAACCTCATCTTTCTCCCAAGACTTGGCAGGTAGCTTTGAACTACTAACTTTGCAGTTAGCAGCTCAACACATAACCACTATATCACACACGTGTTTTATTAACCAACTTTCTGCGTGGCTGCTAACGTTAAGATTTTGATGCATGCACACTTCATAAAATAGCTTTAGAAAGTTTATTAACAACTGAAACAGTTCATAAATTAATCCAACATCCAGAATCAGCACGTGGTAGCGTTCTTGTAATTTTTTTACTACAAAACTGAATTAACTCCTACATGTTGTTCTGAGTGAATTATGAGAGTTAAATCTTACCATGTTTGCCTCTAAACACAATTCTAATTAGACACACCAAGTAGGAGAAAACCACTTTTAATTGAAAAATAAAGCAATACATCTCAAGACTCTCTGTTAACAGCAGAAACTGTAAATTTGTTGAGAGAAATGGCCTTCTTAAGTGGTATATAAAAATTTAGTTATTTGAACATTAGTGGCTTTTCTTTATGATGACTCAACTGTAAATATTAAAAATAAGATTATTTTCACTAAATTGTAAATCTTTAAAGCCTCCGTTCCCAATTCACTAAAATAAAAGGAAAGACTGTAAACAATCATTTCATATTCAGAAATTACCAGATAAGTCAAAATTATCCTTATGTAAAAAACCTACATGAGACATGACTTATTAGTAATATTAAACTTATTCACAATATTTCAAAACACAAGTCCATTAATGTGATTTTTACCATAGGTAAGTTATCTTTTCAGCAAGTTCTCAAATCCAAGAATAGGTTGGTTTGACATACTGAAAGTACTACACTTTGGAATTAAAACTATTAATGGTATTGTTTTACAACACAAAGAAATTATGGTCAAAAATATTTCAAAATAATTCATTAAATAGCTATTCTTAAAACTACATCCAGATTACTGCAGGAAAAATGCTCAAGCTCATAGTAACTACCACTTAAGAATGATAAAACAAAGGCATAGATATTCAATTAGACGGATGGCTTTTTTGTGTGATTATTAACACCCATAAATAAAGTCATTAGTATTAGATTGAAAAAGACTTTTTTACAAAACATTACTTCCAAAATTAACATTTTTATTAAATCAAGTTTAAAAAATGCTTACTTTAGAAAAGTCAACAAGGGTTTTAACAAAAACAATACACACCTTTTTATACAATATATGTATATATTAGCAGCAAACTACTTCTGAGATTTCGTTTTATGTTCTTTTAATTATCTCTTTTAAAGAAAACATAAATGACGTATCGTTAGTATGGAATGTCAGCTAATCCACTCTTCATCCTTTCTTCTGTGGTTTGGGCTTTCCAGTACAAGGAATTTTATGATTCTCATTAATGGAATACTAAGAACCCAGTTTTGACTAAAAAGTAGTTAAACAGAGCTGGCTGGTAGAATCTGCCTTACTAATTCATAGTCATACATTATCTTTGAGAACAAATGAGCACCATGTAAACGTGTGCGTTTGCGCACATAAACTCAACTTTTAAATTATAATAGCAGCCAACGTGAGAATTGACTGTTTTATTTAGTGACTACAAAGTTTAATCAAACCAGATAAGCACTTTAATCCTATGATGTCCATTTGTAAAATCCTTAAGAAATTTTAAGTAATCTGTCAAACTGAATGCACATAGAATGTGCAGACCTTATCTTTGAATTTCTAAAACTGAAATGAAGCTCTTATTTAAATATACATTCAGAATATATTATCACCAACTGAAACTTTCTAAGAAATGTTTTGCCTTAGCAAATCAGAAAATCTGGCTATTGAAAAATTCTGAGGCCGAAGAGCTGTTAGCCATACAAATAAATCAGCCAAACAAACAAGACGGAAACTAGCAACTGCTTACCAAAGAAATTCTTCTTTTGATATTTTCTTCTATTATCAAAATGGAAGTATCTTTACATTGAGCTTTCACTTTTTTAAAGAGTTAAAATTATTAAAGAAATCTCACTAGCCTTCAAAAATACCAGAAGTTATATGAATACAATTTTCTTAAAGATGACTTCTTCAGCTAGAATCTGTATAAAAAAAGTTTGCTTTGGATTATTCCATGTAGCGCTTCAAGTTTCCCCTCTGCAACTCTGACAACTGTAACCAATCTGTCAGGTTATTATCAACCACATCTTTAGAACGTGCTGTTGTGTGTTATTACCTGTGTACAATGAAGCAAAGAAACAGCATCAAATTTGAAAAGCAACATAATATTGAAAAATTCAATATGAAGCATAGAAAAGGTACAACACAAATTCCCTCTTCACGATTACGTTTGTGGAATATAATCTTTTTAGGCTTCTAGAACTGTCCTAACTTTCATTTTCAATTTAGTAAGATGAAGTGGTTAGATGGCCTACCTTTATTTTTCAATTAACAAACTAAAACAATAGACTGAATTACTTTTATTAATATACATATCAAGTTATTGAAATGGTGACTTGTATTTTCCCCTTAAAGATGGCACTTGCAGGTACAAAGATGCAGAGATGTCTACAGCCTTTAGATGTTTACTTGAAAAGATTCTTCAACAGCAGTTTGATACTGGGTTTCCTCATCTAGCTGAAGATTCTAAAAATAACAACATTGATTTGTCAATAAGAAAAACATACTCGACTACTCAAGTGTTTTGTCCAATACATTGCATGTATTGATATACATTAAATATATTTAATACAATTCATGTACATTACACTTAAGACACAGGTATAAGTACTTGAATTTATTAGAGGAAGTTAATTGCAACCTACAGAAGTGATCAATTTTTGTGTCATGTCTAAATGCTTTAAGACTGAAAGTAAATTCACTTTAAATAAGTTATCAACAGTTTAGTAACAACTGCTTAATCATAACATGAAGATGAAAAATTTTACTTAGATTTTATTTACATTCAATTTTACCTATATACTAAGTATAATTTCTGCTCATCTCTAAAACATTTTATTTGCTATCAACTACATTAATTTTCATCAAAACAGCTTTTGGCATCTATTTTTTAATGGTAAGACAAAACAGTCTGATCTAGCAATTAGATCAATGTAGTTCACAGATATGTTTCATGGCTTTTTCAAATAAGTATTCTCCAAAGTAACCTTTCTAATAATGTAATAATCTACCACTGTTTCATTAAAATGCAAAAACACACATTGAAATTGTTCTTTTGAGTGAGATTTTTAAAATGAAAATTCTAAAAAAAAAATTTTAACATGAAGAATGAGATTTCAATATTAATTATAATAAATATCAACCATTCTTTGTCCAAACCGATCTTAAATAAGGTTTTAATTAAACACATTGAATAAATTACAATTTCTCAAACAGTAAAACAAAAATGTATCACCTAAAGTTCTCATGAGCTATCTGGAAGTAGAAGTTAACTCATTTTGCTCTAGAGATGCATTCTTTTTACATTATGTAACTTGCCACACTGACCCTGTTACAAAGCCAATAGAGGCCACGGTCAATCATCAAACTAGGTTCTCGCTTAAAAAAGAAATGTCTCTTTACAACTAGATTTCATAAAACTATTAGAGTGGACTTAACAAGACGTTACAAGAGAAATACATCCTCCTTCATATGCTGTATCATTACTTCTCTAGTACAAATTCCTCTTAAATCTAGACATTTTCATATAAATTGAAATTTTGTTAATTTGGTGGTTTAATTCTTCTCTATCAAGTATTTCTCTAGAACATTAGAGATAGGGGATAAACTCAACTTTCACCAACTCTACAAACCGAATTTCACCTCTCTTAACCAAAACAGCTTATTTTATAACCTTCCAGTACCATGGCTGGCTTCAAACTCTAGCCTAGATTCAAAACATTAATTTAACTTGAATATTTAAATGCTATTTTCTTAAACCTAAAGAAATCACTTACCACAAATTCTCCATAATCAAACTGATGTCTTTGATTTAGATGACTAACAAAATTTCTAGTAATCTGGCTAGGATCTCCCCAAGGAAGAGACACACAAATAGGACATGTCTATGAGAAAAAGATTGTTTTAAATAAAATGTAATGAAAATCAAACACTATTATTATTGAGGGTAATTAAACAACACAGGCTTATGTTACCTAAAATATCTATATGAAGAGGTTCTACAGAGTAAAGTTCACAATATAATTTCCCAAATTATCTTAGAAAAATCATACTTATCTAACACTATACAATAAAAAGAAAGATCTTAGACACCCTGTGTAATCTCTAATTACACATTTCAGAATGAACGCCACATCCAGCCCTTAAAAACTTTATTAATTATAAAATCCTAAACCCATTGCCAACAATAGATTATGACTACAGGACAAAATAGAACTGCCCAAAAATAGGATTTCTAATGTTGTCATCTTTATAGGAACACACTGCCACATCTGGTCTACCAAATTGTTGACCTTTTGGTTAGAAGCTGAACTCCTTAGCCACTGTGCTACTGGGCTCCTACTTATGATTAAAAACAAAAACCAAACCCAGTACCATAAAGTCAATTCTGACTCCTAGCAACCCCTTACAACAGAGAGAGAGCTGCTGCTTAAGGTTTCTGAGACTGTCAAAACTATACAGGAGCAGACGGCTTCTTTCTCATGCTGAGCAGCTGGTAGGTATGAATCCATCAGCCTCAGAGTGACCAGCCAATTGCTTCACCCACAGCACCACTACGCTCCTAAATTATGATAACCAAACCAAATCAAACCCATGGCCATCATGTTAACTTCCACTCAAGCACAACGCTATATGTGGCTTCCAAGGCTAAATCTGTGCACAAGTCAACATTCTCATCTTTCTACTAAGTAGTGGTGACTAGTAGATTTGAACTGCTGACCTTATGGTGAACAGCCCAACACTCAACCCTTAGCACCATAATGGTTCCTTAATTATGATACTATTACTGGCCTATAATGTAACAAATATATTATCTAATTTGATCCATACAATAACTAGGACATAATTATTAGACTCATTTTTTAAGTAAAATAAATGTTAAACAATTACCTTTAAAGTTTTTGTACTTTTTAATGTTCCTTTTTAATTTTTAATGAAGTAAATCGTGAATGAATCTAGAAAGTTTATGATATATTGAATATTCTGTATAAATTCAAAAATTATAATAATGTAGTACAGAATTCATGAAGTAAAATCTCTGACATGAGATTTATTTTTTCCTGGATATGTCTATGGCACTGTATTTTTTACCTAATGTGACCGGCCCTCCTCTTCTAAAAATCAAAAAAGGTGCTATCTTTTCCTGTCTGCTAGACAAGAATTGAAAGGCACCCTGTTATTATAGGGACACATGTGTCTACAATTTTTGTACGAGCTTAAAAACAGCTTTAATCCCTATTTTACTTATTATATTTTTCTTCCATTCTATTTCTGAAAATATATGTACATATCAAATGTATAGCTGAAAAGGAAACATCATTTCTAACTCAGTTTTTCACGTTCCATCTACTGTTGAAGTCACTTACCTGTGAAACTCCATGTTTCGGATGAGGAGTTGTAGGAATATTAATGCAATGCCAAGACCTTGCAGCCTCTGCTCTAGCTCCTCTTTTCATCAAATAGTCTTTCTATTCACTAATGTCTTTAAAGATTATACATATCCAAAAGAATCTTGTACATAAGTATGTCTTTTTCCCTTCTTGCTTTATATATTCATATCTACATGTTGCAGGAATATAGTTAAAAAGACACCTAACTTAGCCTTTTCCTTATAGGTATTTTAACCTGCAGCAGGATAGACCTGGACATATTCAGCTGTCTGCATACAGAGCAAGACACTGACTGGGAGGCTCCAGTAAAATTAGGATTTGCCACTTCTCATAATAATCCTGAATTCATCCTCCATATTTCCCTCTTCCTATATTGCCTTCACAATAAGCATCTTCCTTTGTCAAAGGTGAGTTACTGGAAATTTTGACTATTTCATTTTGTTTCACCATCATTTACTCTCATTTTTAAAATAAATATCTACCTTACTAATAATGCCCATCTGACCAATTTAA
This sequence comes from Tenrec ecaudatus, assembly GCF_050624435.1. NCBI lineage: Eukaryota > Metazoa > Chordata > Mammalia > Afrosoricida > Tenrecidae > Tenrec > Tenrec ecaudatus. Next base: position 44,118,661 of record NC_134544.1, read on the forward strand.
ATCAAGTACCTTTCTCTTGTTTTACTCATGAAGTAAATGAAACAGCATACTTTTATCTGAGAAGAAATGTGGGAAACAATGGGAAGAGAGTGTATACGGATGAATCCATTATTTTCAAATATTAAGAAGCCTGGCAGGCTGGGTTTCTGGGGTGGAAGAGGGTTTCACCCTTGTGAGTTGGAGGTGAGTCCCAATCACATTCTCATAATTAGTATTGTTCCCTAGTATATCCTCCCATAAAAGTGTTACTTTGAGGTTACCTTTTACAAACACATGGCTGATTGCTATATGGCCAGCAGCTTCAACTGTAGGAGCTGACACGGACTACTGCTCTCTAGGCTCTGAAGACAGCCACTCCTCGTTACCTGCCCCAGGCACTGGTAGTTAGGTTACTCCTCCAATATTCTCAGGGACCTTTAGGGTTAGGGTACACCCCACTTTGCTACATATGTGGTTACCTGTAATTAGGGGGGCTTGTATACCCCTAGAGTATATATAAGTCTTGGTTGGAAATATATTCTCTCTCTCTGTACAGACCTGACTCCTGAAGTCATGGTGGTCCTGGAGGTGAGCCCTTGCATGCCTTGTCTTGTCTGATGTCTCTTTAATTTTACTCCCCAATTACACAACTGCCCCTTAGACCCATTCGATTGTGGGGGCTGGTACCCCACAAAGAATGTCTTAAGTACATGTACTTACCACAGGAACTATCTGAAATATGTGATTACTGTTACAGTGATCCAGTAAACGTTGTCTGGTAAAATTTGATTCTTGACACAATGGACACTTAAAGGTGGGGTGCCCAGAAGAACTATAAAACAATTATGAATGAAATATATTTAATTCAAAAGTATAAAAATCCTGTACTCCTATGTTTTAAACCAATCACTTTCTCTTAAAAGTTATAATCATTAGCCTTTTTAGAACTAAAACAGAGGTTACCTCTCAAAAAAAATTTTCCACAATGCTTGTGACCTATCACACATCCTGTAATAATAACTCCATTTGTTAAGCAACTATCTCCAAACAATTAAATCATAGTAGTACATAATATAAGGTGACCAAAGATGTATGATGTATTCCTTGAAAAGTTACAATATCCTGTGGCACCCCTATTTGGTAACTTCATATCTAAAAACTTAAAATGTTTTAGAAACTTCCATCAATGTCTTTAAAGTATTTAAATCCCAAGGAACCTAACATACAAAACTGCTAGGAAAAGTAAAAAACAAGATTACCTACCACTAACTACCAGAATGAAATACTTAAAAAGAACTTGAGGAGTATGCATCACTGGCTTTTAATACATCTGAACTGCACCAAGGGCTAGGCAGCTCAACATCACACATGGAAGACAGCATGGAAGGACTGAACATAGCAATCACATCTTTGATTTCTAAACACCTAACTTCTAGCACTGTATCTGGAGATGAAACTGAATGAAAATAAGGTTCACTTTAAAATTCATAATCTGATAAAATTTGTTGTAAAAATATAATTTTTCAAAAGCTTACCTTGTATTCTCTTGGTAAGTTTCTGTGTTATCAGATGTGGATGTTTCACTCCTATTACTGGAGGAGGGTCAGAGTTAATAATGAAGAATACTAGAGATGCATTCATTTGAACTACTTCAACAACGAGGGCTGAATTTGCCTTAAACCTCCATATTACAAAGAGTTTTGATCTTTGAAATCAGTATGGCATGAACTACTTTTCAACTAAATTAAGATAAGATGGCTTAACTGGATCTCAGCAATGTCTTTAAATTAGTTTATGCACAATTACAAAAGAACATAGAATATAAATTTCCACAAACATTTTAAATCTACAGCATGAATATTTTCCCAGGTCCTTTAAACTTTTAAAGTAAGTTGTTTCTCTATCAAACATACTAAGTTTTTGAAAGGAATAAAACTAGGCATTCGTGAACTTTTAACTAGGATGTAGTTTAAGGCTGTAGATTACAGAGTGGAGTAGGTTTAGGAAAATGTTTGAACTTTGATTGTTTATGTATTTTATGGCTCTAAAGGGAAAACATCAGGCTTTACTAGCATTTGATATACAGAAAGAACAACATGACATTCTCCCTTGAACTCTGTGTGCAGTCACATGCCATATGGAGTACACTAAAAGCATTCCAAGACATAGGATTGTTACCTAAGTATTATAACATTTAATCAGCACGGATTAATTTTATGAAACAAAACCTTTAAATAGTAGAACATTGAAATAGCAATAAGGTAGGTAGTGTCCCCCCCTGAAAAAAAAAGTGTTTGTACCACAGAGAAGTTTGTTGGTTATTTCAAAACTAGAGTAAGTAAAAGTGTTTCGAAACAGCTATTTATTCATTTCACTCCAAACCCTTTACCACCACTATCTTTAAAATATTTAGAAAACTAAGGCAGTTTTTTCACAATAAATGGCAGAGTCTGCCATTTGCTCCAAGCCTTCATTTTTAACCTCAATTATATTGCTTTTCACGGATGGCTATGGTGCAAGAAACTATTCATGGTGCAATTGTAGGTAATCAGGAAAAAATAAGGCTTGAGAGAGCCAGGGGACATATTAGAAAGAAACTTTGTCTTGTCAAGTTTGGGGATATTAGCTCGTGAAATCCCTTGAAAATTTTTCCAGAAAAATGAACATTAACCACAACTTTGAAGAAGAAAAAGAGAGATTCTAATTTGCAAATATATTACTGAAAGGTTTTTGGGATTTCTTCCATTTTTCAAATATCTGGAATTTCAAAATAAGAGAAAATAATCTTGAGTGAGAGGCCTATCTAAAGTGCAACTATTGGTCTCTCCCATTTCAGAGGAAAGAGGAAGATTGAAAACAGAAAGACACATGGAAACAATTAGTCCATCTGACATTAATGAACCACGAAAACATCAGTCTCCACAATCATGAGACAAGCACTAGAGAGAGGGTGTCTGGCTACCACTACCCACTACTCTGAAAGGGACTATATTCAAAGATTTTGGCTAGACTTGGAGAAAAATGTGAAGCAAAACTCATAATCATAAAAGAAACCAGGTTTACTAAATAGACTGGTGGAACACCCAATACAATGGCCATTAGTCACCGTTCAGGTCAAAGGGCTAACATTTATCCAAAGTTCGGAGAGGAAAAAAGGAGGAGTGGAAAGAAGAAATGTGGAATAAGTGGGATACGTGATGGTACACTGAGGGTACTGCAACAGATGAGTTGCAACAAAATATGTAGTAATTGTTGAATGTAAAACCAATGATCAATTCTATAAAGCTTCACCTAAATCACATTTAAAAGTTCAAAATAAAAACCCTCAACTTTCATATGTACTGTTTTATTTACAGAACAAAGTTTTTTAGAACACAGTCTTAGAGAATGATTTTAAACAATATGAGCTTAAATATGTCATTAAGTTGATGTCCCAGATGCAATTTTATGAATGCCAAATAAACTTTGAACACAAATTCGATAGCCTTCATACTGGCTATTTACTTAAAACACAGAAACAAACTTAAAAATATCTTATCATACTTCCTTAAACAATTTCTATTTCATTACAAAGAAACCTCTTTTTAGTGGTAAACATTGCTTACCTGTTCCCTACTGAATCTTGAGAGATCTGAAATTTTGGAATGATAGAAGAAACACCATATTCATCCTGATACTTCTTACAAGTTTTGTAATGATGTCTCATGCGATAGAACTTAATCTGTAAATTATTAATTAAAAGGTAAAATTATTTTTTATTTGGAAATAAATACACAGATTTGAGGGGGAAAAAGAAAATCTAATTACTAAGACGCCCTTTAAACAAGTTTGTTAAGAAAATGATTCAATCTGTTATGTAGAAACTGAAAATAAGTCATACTTTTCCATCTGCCAGATACAGGGACAATGGAGAATGGTCCACTGTCCAGAGTTACACACACAGAAAATTTAATAAGAAATGATACACTTGAGTATTGAATGGCAAATATCAAATATACACATTATATATACCTAAGACGTTGCCTTGAACCACACTAATTGTTAACTTTATTGTCTGTTGCAAGCTGGCAAAGTTAGAAAGAGGTTTAAAATTAAGCTCTCATATAAGCATTGGGCACATTTTTCAGCTTCTCACTGAGGAGTAACAGAAGAATCCCTCAAGTGTGTTCTCCAGCTTTACTCCGCTGCGCTGTCAGTTAAACACCTCTTTCAAAGAGATGGAAAAGCAGATCTGACTTGGGTGAATGCATGAAATAGCAACTTGTTTTGCTCAGTGACTCTATTCGCTGTTTAAAAAATGTCTGCAATCAATCCATAGGCACTGATATATATTCAAAACCTAACCACCCTTCACTATATTTTACTCCTTTTCCAAACAATGGAACTATGAAATCCAGATTGAAGAATCAATGCCAGTTATTTGCCAACACTTGTTCTTTAAAAACTAAAGTATATTATAAAATATTTTACTTTAATAAACATATATATAAACAAAATGGGCATCTTAAAGTATTCTTTAAACCATATACATCTATTCAACCAAATTATTAACATTTGTATGTGCAAAGGTGAATACTGATGTTACTGTTGGACGTATGGGTTGAGTTTGTATCAGAATGGTGTTTAAATTAGTTAAATGCTGGTTTGCTCATCTACTTCATATAATCAATGAGAAATTAATTTAAGAAAAATACCATATTATAAATATGAATTCAGACTATTGGTTTAGTTCCCCAAAAATCTATACTCTGGGAAGCTCTATAGTTTTAAACAAACATTTGGGGGGGGGCGGGTATGGGAGAGACACTTTGATACCCAATCCCCAACCTAAATAACTTCTTTCCCTTCAAAATAGTACCCACTCTAAAAACACAAACAGAAATTCCAGAGTAGAAATTTAGCTTCCAAAGAGCTTTATCACATTTACTTTACCTGTTTTGCACAGCACCTGCAGCTACCAGAAAACTTCCTCATGATATTTTCCAGATCTAAAGCTCGTTCCGGGCATGCTCTCTCTCTTCTAGTCACAGTTCCACGACAGAGGGGACAATGAATTCCACTTTCTCTCATTGCCGTCAGGAAACATTTTCTACAGAAACTAAACCAAGTATTTGTGACATATTAAGTAGAGGGGAAAAAAGGCTTTCATTACATTTCTATAACTGAACTCTACAACAAATAAGGGGAGGAGGGAGAAATGGGACTAGGGAGGAAGCACCCCACTTTCTGTCCTCAGGTCCCGCTCTACAAGAAGGCTAATAACTGGACTATAGGTAAAGGGAAACAAACAAGAACTATTACTTGAATCTGCTTTATAAATGTTTAACATTGTATATGGAAGAATAAACATTAAACATTATTTAATACTATCAAAAAGTGTGAAAGAAAGGGATTATTATGTTCTGGCTCAGCCCTGTAGTAGCTGTGTGACAGTACACAACATATTTAACCATGCTGTATCTCCATTCCTCTAAACTAGGAGAGAATGGCCCAGATCTATTTTTGTCTCATTAGTGTACAAGATGTACACGTTTACTACGAAACAGAACACAAATTATCTGGGAAACTATAGGGTTACACAATATAGTATACACAACAAGGTTGATTAGGCCTCTCTGTAACTGACAGTATTTACTATATTATACACATTTATTTGGTTAGAATATAAAAACTTAACACACTTCTTTAAAGTGCTAAAAAGCAAGGAGGTTACTTTGAGGACTAAGGTGCACCTGGCCCAAGTGGGTGTATTTTAATTGCCCCATACACATTTGAAAGTTGAAAAATGAATAAGGAAGACTGAAGAAGAACCAATGGATTTAAAGTGTGGTGTTGGCAAAAAATATTAAAAGTACCATGGGTTGCCAAAAGAACAAACAAATCTGTCTCGGAAGTAAGTACAGACAGAATGCTCCTTAGGGGCATCTATGGCATCCCACATATTTTGGATGTGTTATTAGGAAAGACCAGTCCCTGGAGAAGGCTATCATGTTTGGTAAAGTAGCAGGGTAGCAAAAAAGAGGAAGACCTTAGATAAGATGGATTGACACAGTGACTGCACAGAGGAGTTCAAACATAAGGACAATTGTGAGGATGGCACAGTATCAGACAGCGCTTCCTTTTGTTGTACACAGAGTTGCTGTGAGCAGAAACCAACCTGATGGCAACCAGCAAAGACGCATCTGCCCTTTAAGATGCTGTCAGCTAGCAGGGCTATTCAGCTCCAATCACTAGTCAGAGGGGAGTCACCAGGAGCTTAATACACATTGCAAATGGACCTTGCAAATGGATTTTGGGTTTCCATAGGCCTATCCTTTGAACCTAGACTAGGGTCCTGCACTGAGAAACTCCTAGACCCAGGGAAGTGTCATTACAAGGTCCCTAAAAGCCAACAGAGAAAAAGGAGCTGACACCCTAAATACAGACTTCTAGCTTCGTACATGAGAGAAAATAAATGACTATCTGTCAAAGCTATACAGGGGTAGCATTTGTTATAGAAGCACGAGACAGCTAAGACAATATGCAAAAGTCCTATGTCAGGTACAATGTTAACAGGGTACTTGCAGAGTGTGGTCTGGAAGGCCAGACGCCAAGGTGCATGGGCCCTTGACCTGGCCCAACCTCACAGCTGCAGTTCATCCCCCAGTGTCTGAGGACTAAGGAGCGGCGACCAGACTGAAGCCACTGAGGCCTAACACAGCTCAGCACAGTGCGTAGGAGTCAAGGACACCTCCCCCAGCTGCCACCAATGAGACCCACCAAGAACCAGACCTGAGGGACCCGGCCTCTAGAAAGTTTATAGCTGGGGGCAGGAGTTTGTACTCTGCAGTCAGGCCCCACCCAACTCCAGCTCCTATTTTACAAAATAAATCTTTACACATACCCCATACCCCATCCTCCCGACAAAAAAAAAAAAAAAAAATCAATCAAATCTTAGCAAGCAAATATAACCACACTTTAAAATAATTCTTCTATTAAGTAATTTAGTTTTATCACAGAACTTGGTCAGTATATTCCAAAATAAACTATATATAAATTCATTTACAATTTTTGGTTAATATAATTATCAAGTACGTTAAAGAATACCAATATAAAAAAGGTTTTAGAGCTCACAATATCTACGCTTATCTAAAATACTCTTAAAATCAAATAGTGATCAAAAGAGATACTCTATCAGGCGTCCTCCAGCACATGCGGCCCGCAGTGGATATATCTGACCAGCTGGGTGGTTTTGCCCCATTTGTTTTTTCACTTCAAAATAAGGTCTGTGCACTGTGCATAGGAATTTGTTCATAGTTTTTTTTTAAAACTATAGTCCGACCCTCCAACAGATCTGAGAGACAGTGAACTGGCCCCCCGTTTAAAAAGTTTTGAGGACCCCTGCTCTAGATTATGGAATACTATCAATTTGTATTATTGTTACTTATAATATGCTGAACTAGAGGCAAAGTCTTCTACTTAATAGAAAACTACTGTTCATTAGACTTTTTTTCTTAAGAATCAACCCTGTTTTCCCCTAGGTACACCAAAAACTCAGTTAATACTGAGTGAATTTTTACTTAAAAAATAGAAACAAGGCCAACGATTTATATTTAGTATACTTACAAAGATATTAGCAACATCTATAAGTACAGTGCTGAAGTTTAAAGGTATAAAATATATAAGAACAAGAAATAAAACTCAAATTAAGTAACAAAATTGTTTTACAAAAAAAATCCTAATTTAAAACACTTACCACATGATATATCATTGAACAAACTACAATAAACTCATCAAATGACAATAACATTACTGTAGATATTGTGATATGTATCAATGAAAAATATTCATATAGAAAATTTTAAGTAATCAGGTTTAAAATTCACTTAGGACTTTATATTTATTCAAAATATAGAAAGAAATGAAAATTTCTAGTTCCAAAAAGCACAATAATTACTTACTATAAAGCTAAAATCCCAAATGATGAGGGCAAAGAATGTACAGATGTGCTTTATACAACTGATGTATGCATGTTTAAAATGTTTTTTTAAAATGTTTAAAAAATGTTAAAAGTTTTAAAAAAATGTTTTAAAAATGTTTTTTAAAAAAAGCTAAAATTCCAAAAATAACTGATTTATAGGACCATTACTTATAGGACTTTACTAAATAGATACTTAAACTCTTAAAGAAGACTATATTGAAAAAGCAAAAATGATAAACCTACCATAGCAGAGTATTAAATATTATGGCCACATGAGCGCATGCTTCAAAAATATTCATGGGAAAAATTGATTAGCTTTTCACTTCTTTTTTCCATGAATCTGTTGAAAGACTCCTCATACTTAATGCATACTTATCTGATAAATATGTACTAGGCACACTGAGTATATAAAAGAACCAAAGTAACAAAATTCCCTTCTGATGGGTGTTACAGCCTGATGGCATGCAGGCACATACATAAGTTTATGTGTTTATCTTCTAGTCCTCCAAAGCAATTACCATAGCCAGATATGCCAGTAACTCATGAAATTCAAAAAAATCAAGGGAACAAAACTATTTTATGGATCAAATAAAGAGATTTTGAATAAGGGAAAGAAATTTATTTTAAGAAATACTACTGAGGGTAAGTGAATAAGAATGGTAAATTACCTCATATTCAAATTTATATAACCATTTCCATATATTCCTCAAAAAGTGGAAAAAAAGAATTTAACTAGAAAAAAGTTGAATAGCATTACAATTTTAGCTAGAAGAATAAAGGGAAATAAAATAATTTTAAGTTTGAATGTATATAATTATAATTTATAGACGAAAACAACCAAATAGGAAAATAATAAAGTTTAAGTAGATTATCAAAAGGCTAAAAATATTGTCAAATTACATGTAGAACATACTCATACTGTGAATTCTAAAATCACAAATTAGTAAATAAAAATTTAGGAGCCATGTGCTTTGGGGTAAGTGTTGGATCCATAATTGCAAAGTCAGCAGTTCAAAACCATCAGCTGCTCTCAGGATAAAGATGAAGCTGTCGGCGCCTGTGAAGAATTACAGCCTTGGAAATCCTATATAAGGGTCACTATAAATCAGAAACTATTTGGTGGTAGTGTTTTATTTCAAATAAAAATTGAATATGACAAGAAATATAGCTTTCCTAGCAACTGAGTAGACATTAACGTGACCTCTAACTTAAAAAACAAAAACCTATTGTCATTGAATTGATTCCAACTGATAGCGACCCCATAGGACATAGAATGATGTCCCAAAGGGTTTCTTTATGGAAGCCAACTGCCATATCTGTCACCCAGAATGACTGGTAAGCTTTCAGTTAGCAGCCGAGTGCTTTAACCAATGTATCATCTGAGGTTTTAAAGTGACTTCTAAGATACTGTTATGAGGTACATAAACTAGGAAGAAAAAAAAAAGGCTTTTTGAAAAACTGCTTATATTAGGCTAGGTTTTCTAGAGAAGCAAAACCAGTGATGCTTGTGTGTGTTGTTTATCAGAACCATTTATATCAAGAAATGGCTAACACAGTTGTAGAAATAGTTATTAAGTTCAGTCTGGTTCAAATCAGGCTTCCCTTGATTCATGGAAGCTGATGAACACAAAGCAGGATTACGAAACATAGACAGCAGGGCGCACAAGCTGATAAAATGCTGAGGTTCGAAGTTGGCCAAATGAATCCATCATGGGTAGTCCACTGAGGACTCCTGGAATCAGCAGGGGATGCAACAGGAGTTCAAGGACCCAGACACAATATCCAGCTCCAGCCAAAGGAAAAGGGCCAAAGAGGACTTGACTCTGCTTGGCCTTTCTTATACAAAAAGATTGATGACATTAAGTAGTTGTCATCAGGCTGCAGGATATTCTTGATAGGTTGAGCTCCACCCCTACCTTTACCGGGAGTGTCTAGTTGACATAATCCCTAGCTACCACAAATTGGAAAAGATGTTGGAATACAGATAACCCTTAAGAGTACCAATGGCATATTCTATGTTACCCCAATTTCATAGAAAGCAATATGACTTTTATAAAAATATCAGGTACCATTTATTAAGTACCTAATAATTGCCAGGCAAGGTTCCAGAAACTTTACCTTCATTATCTTTCATTCTTAAAAAAAAAAAAAATCCTTGATTTTACACAGAAAGAAATGAAAGCTTAAAGTACAAGAATTTGAGAGGCCTGTTTGAGGTGGAAAACTCCAAGTTCTGTCAGTGAAGTACAAGGCCTTGCATGTCCCCGCCTACCCTAGGTTCTTGCATTAAATATTCCTTCTATTCCAGTGGTTCTCAACCTTCCTAATGCTGTGACCCTTTAATACAGTTCCTCATGTTGTGGTGACCCCCTCAAACATAAAATTATTTTCGTTGCTACTTCAGAACTGTAATTTTGGTAGTGTTATGAATCGGTGACCCTGTGAAAGAGTTGTTCCACCCCTAAAGGGGTCTCGACCTACAGTTTGAAAACCGCTGCTCTACCCAGTGTGCTCTATGTACCCAGAGAAGCCTCCACAAATTGACATCTATTCATCATTTAGATCTCAGGGAAATACCATGTTATCAAGAGTAAGTCTTTGCAATTAATCCAAAAGACTAATGGACCCTTGAACTTTAGTCTCTAAAACTCTGAGACTCTCAGAAGTGGTGCCCAGGTACCACTGCTCACAGCTCTGAAAGAGATGACAATAGAAGGTTCTGAATAGAGTAAGAGAAACATGTGGACCAAAACTCAAAATCATTAAAAAAAAACAAAACACAGACCAGCTTTACTGGTCTACTGCAAAATGGTGGAACGCCAAGATTAGGACTTTATTAGTCATGTTTTAAGCTTGGAACTGAACTCACTCTCTTGGCTCAATTTGCAGCTAAACAATAAAGAAGCCATAAAGTGAACAGTAACGCCCAGAAGGCATTCAGAGACAAAGCTGAGACTACAGGAAGGGAAAGCAAAGAAGGAAGCATGAAATGGGTAAGTGGAGAATTCTGTTGCATTGAAGGGATTACAGTCAGTCATGAAATAAAATTAGTTCTTGAATGGAAACCAATTTGCCCTGTAAACTTTTACCCAAATCCCAATAAAAGATAAAAATAAAAGATCTTTACACACAAATATATGATAGATTGGTTTCACAGTCAAGCATAAATAAACCTTTTCCTACCACCCAGAGACTCCATAAGAATCTGCTACAGACAATTGGAAGTGTCTTGGGGCCTTAAAGGCTTGTATTCAAACAAGAAGGCATGGAAGCAGGAGTCAACAAAACCAACTGAAGGACAACAGTTGACGGTAACAAAATCCAAATATAATGAAGGGGAAAGTATCAGAGCTTAAACTGTGAACACCCAATTTGTACAAGGAGGACAGTGGGAGCCCAATCTTCACCTGCATAATGTCTAGTCAGATTAAGCCCGGCAGATCTGCCTCTAGCCACAGCAAAGGAACTTGAACAGCTTTGCGATCAGGCAGAGATTATTGTAAATTTGACTATGATGGATACAAACATGGTATAATTTTGGTCAGTGGCCTTCCCTCTTGACACAGCCTCCATTTGTTCTAGGCTCAACTATTTCTTGCTTGTTCACGACAAAAATTTCTTCCCTGATTTTGTAAATATTGATGGTGGTCTTTTCTTTCTTATCCTTTATTTGTACTTTAATCTTATTATTATTATTATTATTTTCTTCTTTTAATTTAATTTGCTTTTTATTGTTTCTGTTGGGCTTTCCAGTTTGTGAAACAGTGGAGGAGTAGAGATAATAGATCAGAGATAATAACTGATGTAATGGTTTGCTGGGAATGAAGGGGTGAGTGGGACATGAGAAGGGTAAGGAGATTTGGGGAGCAAACAATGAATGCAGGAGAGAACACTAGAACTGATTGTGATTATGTATATACAACTCATTTTAAAAGCAATTTAACCATGGAAGTGTATATGTGAATCAAGAAAACCACTAAAAAAACCCAAACTTGACCTATAGTTACCATGGGTGAAAGGGAAAGAGTTGTTGCTTTAGGGGTATTGAGTTTATGTTAATGGTAGTAGAATAATTTGGAAAAGAATATCAATAATGGTTGTATAATCAATAGCACTGAATTAGCCGAGTAGAAGTTACAGAATTGGAGAAACTTTTATTGTGTATATTTTTGCTACAATTCGAAAAAATAATAATTACATGAATAACAAGGAAGAAAATGTTCTAGAACTAAATATGGTGACAACTGTACAACTTATTCTTGATATGACTGAATTTTTTAACTGTATGACATGTGGACTGTAGTAATAAAACTGAAGAAAAAGCATCTGCTATAGAGCTTGTCTCAAAACAAAATTGAATGGCAGACTGGGGGAAAGTATAAATCAAGAATTATTAAAACTTTTCATGTATCAAAGGAATTTATATTTTCATTATTTTTTAATGTTCAAAAATAAAGTATATCAATCAATTTCTTTCAACCTTAAACTAGCAGATACCAGCTAAGAGCTCAGGTACTAACCAAAAAGTATGTAATGTATCCACTGATACCCTGGAAGGAAGGCTTGGTAATCTACCATAGAAAAATCATAATCCCTGAAAATAGCATGGAACAAAATTTAACTTTGACATACATGGTGTTATCCTGTCAGAACCAACTGGATTTTTTTTTGTTCATCAGTCTAAAAACCTAAAGAAAAAAGATAGTCTAGAGTAGTCATTAATCAACATGAGCTAAAATAAATCTGACTTCCAGGATTAAAGTAAGCAGGCTTGTAGAAAACATTCTTCTCCCCCGGCCCCCACAAAAGTACATATTTGAAGCACCGGTGCTAAGGTAACAAGAGATAAATAAAGCTGTTAAAATTATTTTAAAATATATAAGCAGATAATTCAGGGATTAGATATCGTAATCAAAAGCAGGTCAGACTGACTCATACAGATTTGTGCTTAATGAAACAAGCAAATAATTTCAGAAGGGTTAAATGGCATTTACCTCCGTCATTTTAGTTATAAGCTAATCTGTGATTCCTCCTAAAACAATTCTCAATAAAAACAAAAGATGCCTCTCTCTCTCTCTCTCTCTCTCTCTCTCTCTCTCTCTCTCTCTCTCTATATATATATATATATATATATATATATATATATATATATACACACACACACATATATATACCCAAATTAAACACAGATTAGAGTTCTATTTCTAAGTGGAAAAGTATGGAATTTACTGTTGTATTCAAATTTTTACTGTAATGAGATCTTATTTTGAACAGTGTGCAAGAGTCATTTCCTTGACTGTTAAAGAAGGGGAGGGCAGATAGTGGCCTTGATAGATTTCAGAAGATAGCACCCAAATACACACACACACACACACACACACACACACCTTCCCATTTATTCTACTCTTTACCTTCTTGTCAAACTGTAATTCAAGTAGTCAATTTTAATATTCTTAAATGGGCTTTATAAATGCATTTTCAAAAATAGCTTTAGCCTTCTTTTGGGTTCTAGTTCCACAGATTCAATTAGTGGTGGATAGAAAATATTAAAGTGGGTGTGGGAGGGTAATAATTAAATGATCAAAACAATTCCTCAAAGTCTATTGATATAGAACTTACTAGAAGCCCTGATGGCTTTGTGGTTACATGGTCAACAGTTCGAAACCACTATTGGCTTCATGGAAGAAATGAACCTTTCTACTCCTACAGTAACAGTCTCGGCAGTTCTACCCTGTACCATAGGGTTGCTATGAGTCGGAATGCCCTCAATGGCGATGATTTTTTTGTATTTTTTTAAAAAGGGGAAGGTGGGTGCCAGAAATTATCTAGAGATGACTTAAAGCTTAGAAGGAGAATACGTTCTCTCTGTGCCCTCTATGTTCTTCCCTTACTCTCGGTGTCTACATCCGTGCCCACAGCTCCAACCCAATGTACAAGGGTGCTTCAAAGAGTTTGCAGGGAAACGCCACTATCTTTTCATCCCATTTTCCACAAACTTTTGAAGCCCCCTCCTATTCCACACCTAATTTATTGCATGTATCATCAAATCATAAAAACATATACTGTATTTCCTTTAAATGGCAGGGATCTTTTCTCTCCATTCCCACTATCATGTTAGCTGAGGGTCTCATTAGTCTCTCCCTGAAAAGACAATACAAATGACCTCTTCACCACTAACATGCTGGATCCTACTACTAAAATAAACTTTCTAAAACTGAAATGTGAGCATGATGCTCCTCTGCCAAAAATGATGTGCCAGGTCTCTATGGCTTTCAGAAAATGTTCCCCCTTGACTTTGCCTCCACATAATGCCATCAGGGTATTCTCCAAAAAATCCTGAATAGCAGTCTGACTTAAATTATCACTTCATCCAGTAAACTTACAGACTGGTTTAGATACTTGCTCTCAATGTTCACATAACATTTTTCTAATCCTCTCTGATATCAGTTTTACTCAGTTAAAGGTTTTCTCCATTCGACTCCAACAATTTCTAAGGAAAGAGTACTTTACGTTCCCTGAACCTGACATACAGAAAGCAGTTAATGCATGACTTTAGTACGAATATTATTGGGGATTAAAGGAGAATTTATATTTTGATAAATAGCCCAATGATACTGAACTTGCTCTTTTAACTACAATAGGGAAACCCCTTTTTTGTCACTGGAATGGAAATGAAAGGTTATTTTTATTTTCCAACAGATCCAAAACTTCTATTTTCTCAATCACTTGTTTAAAGGTATGAGTCTGTCCTTTGTGAAAAGGCAAAAGTAAAGGACACACTATACTAGACTGTTTATAAAAGAACTAATTCCATATCCCGCACAAACTCCTTCCAGTCAATAAAGATCCTGTGCCACCACTAAGCACCTCTTCAAAATGTTTTGCCCTCTCTAGTTCATTTATTGTTCAGCCAGTCTTATAGCATGTTGTGTACGTGTGTGGGTGCGCGCGCACACGTGTGTGAGAGAGAGAAAAAGAAGCGGAACCTAGGGCAATAAGAGAACACTTGTCTGTCCCACCAATTAACAAGATCTACTCTATATTTAATTTTAATTTTTCACACCCAAGCTGGTCACATCCCAGTCCTTCAGGGAAAGATCTTGAATCAAAAAAAACCAACAACAACACAATTTCATTCTCTTTGGTCAAGTCACATTAGTCTTGGGTTTAAAACTCTCCAAGAAGAGAAGTGGGTTAGGGAAAGCTGCATGGAGTTTTGGTTTGTTTGTTTGTTTGTTTTGGGGGTGGCCCGTGATGCTAGAGATTACAATTGAGTTCTGAGTAGTAACTCAAACCGTAATTTAAATGATACTGACCACAAAAGACCTACTACAGGTACAAGAAGTGAGCAGTTACCTTAACCTCTAGTCACCTTGTCCTCCTTCCCTTCCCACACACTGGCCAGCACAAGCACTAATGTTCCTTTTTCATAAGGAACAAAATCATTTTGATAATGAGTACTCATAGATTAAAGGCAAAATAATATACAATGTGCTTCAAGTGTTTTCCTGCATTTATGGCACTCAAAAGAATCTCAGGTCACAGGATTGTCACTCATCTCCCTTAAACAGCAAAAGCCTAACAGGAATGGTACCTTATGAAGAGTCAGATACTATAGGCTCACACAGAATAGAAAGCAGTCAGAGGCGGTGGCATTAATATTGAGGGCCTGAATGAGGAGAGTGGAGATCAGAGATGAACTGTCATAAAATTATAGAACCCAATTCTGTCATAATAAGGCATGAAGGTTATTTGGAAACTCCCTCAATTCTCAGGTGTCTGCAAACCTACGTTAGGGGCACCTGATAGAAATTTTAAGTTTTGGAATGGAGCCTGGGAATTGGTATGTTTGCTCCAAAAGTCCTCGGGGGGCCTAGGCTTGACAGGGGTGTGGCATCCGAGTCGGAAGGATTCTCTCCAACCCCTAATGATCCCTTAGCCTAAAACGGTCCTGTCCACCTGCTCGTCCAAAGAGCAATCCCGCGGGCTCACCTGTCCCTTTGTGTCCGGCCTCACCCCTGAGAATGAACGCCTCATCTTCGATGCTTTCCCCTTAACCCCATTTCCCCCCCATTTCCACACTCCCGTACCCACGTAAACCAGCCGAGGGCTAAAACAAAGGGAAACGATCATTTCAATACCCGGAAATCCTGTCAGTTCTAACAGGCAGAAGAAGACAAGCCATTCTAGCCCTCTAGCCCAATTCCAACACCCCCGAATTTGAAAGGAAACAACCCCCTCCCGGGAGTGGTCGGGGAGGCCGCGTCCAGAGGTAAGTTACGTAAGGGTCGGCGGCGGCCGAAAGGCTGGAGGCCGGCTTCTGAAGTAAAAAAGGACGCGAAACAACTACAAGGCGAGCAGGTCCCGGCGCGGGCACCGCGGGCCGCGCTGGACACTCGACACCCCAGCCTTCCCTCGGGTTGCTAGGAAACAAAAAGGGCCCGCGGTCCCCGTCACTCCTCCCGGACCGGGGCGACGGAGGCCTCCGGGGCCTGGAAACGACACCCGGGGCCGGCCCGCCCGCCACGCTCCCGGGCGCGCACGGCGGGGACTCGCGGGCGGGGAGCGGGCCTGGCGCCGGGCCGGGGGCTCTGACAGGGCGAGGAGCGCTCGGGCAGGCCGCGGCGCGCTCGGTTCCCGCCAGGCCGCGGCCGAAGGTCCCGGGCCGGAGACGGGGCCTAAGACGACCACCCGGTTCCGCGCGGGGACCCCCGAGGGCGCGTCTACTCACACGTGCTGACAGGCCGCGGTCCGCACGGGCGTTTTGAGCACCTCCTGACAGACGGGGCAGTAGAAATCATCTTCAGTGTAGGACGTGGCCGCGAAGAGCTCCTCGGCCATGGCGGGGGGTGAGGGATCAAGGCGATGGCGGCTGCGGCCGAGGTGGCGGTGGCGGCCCGGGGCCCGACTCCCTGCGCGAACCCGAAGGAGGAGGGGAATCGCGTCAGGAGGCAGCTCGCGCCGGGTCGAGGGGCGGGGTAGGGGGCGGGGCTGGAACGCGGAGACGCTGCCGCCACACACGCGGCCGCGGGCCCGCCTTCCAAAGCCGCGCCGCCGGGACTACCCAGGAGGGCGGGGCCGGGGCTGGAGGGCGGGGCCGGGGTTGGAGGGCGGGGCCGGGGCTGGAGGGCGGGGCCGGGGCTGGAGGGCGGGGCCGGAGGGCGGGGCCGGGGGAGGAGCCCGAGGAAAAGGAAGCTGTCGGCTTCACTTTCGCTCCCGCGGGCCCGGGGCGCTCTGAGAAGGATCCGCAACCAGCCGCTGGAGGCCTCGCTGGTACCTGGCTTCTCAGCCTCCGGTCCCGCGTCTTTGCCTACGGATCTCTCTGGCCCCGCTGCCTGGTGGAGCACCCCTGCACGGACCCTCCTTCCTCTAGTCTCCCGGCCCCCACAGGAGCCCGTCGCCTTCCCTCCGCGGTCCACCTTTCCGCGTGGCTCCATCTCTTCCCCCGATCCCGGGCAGCTTGCCCCGCTTCACGCCCGCCACCCCTCCGCCCCTTAGCTAGCGTGGAGGCTCACTTAGGAACCGCTCAGCGGCACTGGAGGAGCTGGCCCGTCCCGGTCCCTGGTTGGCAGAGAGGTGACCCAGCTCCAGCGAGCCCTGCAGGCTTCGTGCCCAGCCCCTGCTTCCTCCGCAGCTGAAATTCCGGGAGAAATGCGGGCCCGGAGCGCGGCTTGCTCGGTGCTCATCGGCCCAGAAGTGGGTCGAGTCCGAGGCTCATGGTGCACGGGGATCCCACCGCCCCCCGCCAGCAGCTCTCCCATGGCACTGCGCTGCCGGCAGCCTGCCCGTGGGGTCACTGAGCGCCAGAGGGCGGCCGGCCGGTGGCACAGGGTGGGGAAAAGACCGGAAAAGGGCTGCCTCCATGGTAACCATCCGGTGGCGTCTTCAGCAGGTTGTGACATAAGCAGCTGATGCCCACCTACAGCTTCCCTCCATTTGCCATGGAATAAATACATTGGACTTTAAGGAATTCCTCAAACGGCAACAACAATCCCTCGCGTTGGAGAATTTTGCACCTTAGAACTTTGCCAGAACGTTCTCGCGTGTTAAAAACGAAAGCGTTATGAAGTGTGAGAAAGGTAGGGGGGAAACGTCTGAGCTCCTATGTTACAAGGGGAAAGGAGAATGAAAGTCAAGCCTCTGGCTCTTAGCACAGGTAATGTCGAGAGATCTTTCAGCACTGCTGATAAATGCCCAGAAAGCAGCACTCCAAGTACCTCCATAAGATACCCCCCGGGCACTTGGCTATAGTTCTGAGTCTGCAAGCCTGTCTTTCCTAATTAAGGGCCAGGAGGTGCCCCTGCCCCAGACTCTTGGTTCTGCTATTGCTACTACTCTGCCACTCTGCTGCTAGGCTGGTGTCACAGCTTTCTGTCCCTGAATGAAGCAGGATTAAAATGCTGGTAACCTCAGGGTCCAAAAGACCTGGTCTCTGCGCTCTTCTGCCTTGATAGTAGAGATTCTCCCTGCTGCTCTGAGATGGCTCATGTGAAACTCAACAGGCTGACAAAATTGGCCAAGCCCCTCACTAGAGGGGCTAAATTGTTTTTTTAAAACGTTTTATTAGGGGCTCATACAACTCATCACAATCCATACATACATCAATTGTGTAAAGCACATCTGTACATTCATTGCCCTCATCATTTTCAAAGCATTTGCTCTCCACTTAAGCCCTTGGCATCAGGTCCTCTTTTTTTTCCCCTCCCCGATTTCTCCCTCCCTCATGAGCCCTTGATAATTCATAAATTAATATTTTGTCATATCTTGCCCTGTCCGACATCTCCCCTCACCCCCTTTTCTGTTAACAATCGTAAATCATATATTTCTTCTACAGATCATTTTATTGGGGGGCTCTTACAGCTCTTATAACAATCCATATATCAAATGTTGCCATCATTATTTTCTAAACATTTACTTTCTATTTGAGCCCTTGGTATCAGCTCCTCTTTTTTCTCATCCCCCCCCCCCTTGATGAATTACAAATTATTACTTTCATAGCTTACACAGACCAATGTCTCCCTTTGCCCATATTTGTTGTTTGTCCCCCTGGAGGAGGGGGGTAGTTATGGTTTCCCCCCTTTCCTCCCCCTTCCTTTTACCCTCCTGATATTGCTATGCCCGTTTCTTGTTTCTGAGGGCTTTATCTGACCTGGAGTCTGTGTTGTGAGCTCTTATCTGTACCAGTGTATGTGCTCCAGTCTAGCCAGAACTGAAAGGCAGGACTGGGGGCAAGATAGCGGAGGGGGGGGTGTGAGGAAGCCTCAAAGAACCAAAGGAATATTGTGTGTTTCGTCAGTGCAACACTGTGCCCTGGTTGACTCATCCCTTCCAAGTGACCCTTCTGTGAGGGGAAGTCCTTTTGTGTACAGATGGATTTGGAGTCTCTGCTCCGACTCCCCTTGCTCTCAACAATATTTTGTTTTGTTTTATTTTGTCTTGTTTTGTTTTGGGTCTTCTGATGCCTGTTACCTGATCCCATGAACACCTCATGATTGCACAAGCTGGTGTGCCGCTTCCATGTGGGCTTTTTGCATTTCTGCTAGATGGCTACTTGTTTAACTTCAAGCCTTTAAGATTCCATACACTATATCTTTTGATAGCCGGGCATCATAGGCTTTCTTCATCTCAGCAAATCATTTACTTCTATAAGCACCTTCCACTTTATCTTACCAGGGGCACAAAGGAATAACATCAATTTGCATAGACCCACCAAGTCATTTAGTGGAAGTTACATTGACTATGGCTAAAAGAGCCATATTAAGTAATTCACTGAATAACACAAAGCAAATAATATGTTGTGGAATTTTAATCCTTTGGGGGTAATACATTTTAAAATAAGCGCCATGAGAAATGTTCAGTTTTTTTACAGGATGTGACTGCTTCTGAAATATTCTGAGAACTCACAGTTGCAGATGTTTTCTACCCACATCTTGCTTATCGCTGTATGTTTTTTGAAAACTTTGAAGAAGAATAAAAAAGGAGGGAGGAAACATGGACCTAGTCATTTGCCAAGATTATGAATGTAACTGTTTTTGTTTTAAACTGCTTGCTCTTATTTCCTGGATAAGCCCACACAACTGATAAATCCCCAAGATGGAGTCCCAGGGGCATGGGAGAAGCTAAGCAAAGTCTGGCACACCCTCAATTAGCTTCATGAAAAAAAGGTTTCACTAACAACCTACATTTATTCTTTAACAGCAAGAACAGTGGAAGTGAGGGGGAGGCCGGGGAAAGGAAATGGTGCTAACAAACCCAGGGACAAGGGAACAACAAGTGATCCAAAATCTGTGGCAAGGAGGGTATGGGAGGCCTGGTAGGGCTTCATCAAGGGCAATGTAACCGAGAGGAATTACTAAAACCCAAATGAAGGCTGAGCATGAGAGTGTGACAAGAGGAAAGTAAAAGGAAATAGAGGAAAGAACTAGAAAGGCAAAGGGCATTTATAGAGGTCTAAACACAGGCATGTACATATGTAAATCTATTTATATAGGATGATGGAGAAATAGATATATGTGCATATATTTATAGGTTTAGTATTAAGGTAGCAGATGGACATTGGGCTTCCACTCAAGCACTCCCTCAATGCAACAACACTTTGCTCACCTTCCCGACAGGATCACTGAAGACAGAGCAGGTGCATAAGCAAATGTGGTGAAGAAAGCTGATGGTGCCCAGCTATCAAAAGATATAGCATCTGGGGTCTTAAAGGCTTGAAGATAAACATGCGGCCATCTAGCTGAGAAGCAACAAAATCCACATGGAAGAAGCACACCAGCCCGTGTTATCATGAGGTGTCGATGGGATCAGGTATCAGGCATCAAAGAACAAAAAATCTTATCATTTTGAGTGAAGGGGAGTGCGGAGTGGGGACCCAAAGCGCGTCTGTACGCAGTTGGTCATCCCCTTACACAAGGGTCTCAGGGAGGAGACAAACCAGTCAGTGTGCAATATAGCAACAATGAAACATACAACTTTCCTCTAGTTCTTTAATGTTCACACACACACACACCACTATAATGATCCCAATTCTACCTAACAAATCTGCCTAGACCAAAGGATATACAATGGTATAGATAGTAAGTGAAAACACAAGGAATTCAGGACAGATGAACCCCTCAGAGCCAGTGGTGAGAGTGGCAATACTGGGAGGGTGGAGGGAAGGTGGGGTAGAAAGGGGGAACCAATCACAATGATCTACATATAACTCCCTCCCTGGGGGACAGACAACAGAAAAGTGGGTGAAGGGAGATATTGGACAGTGTAAGACGTGACACAATAATAATTTATAAATTACCAAGGATTCGTGATGGAGTGTGTGGAGAGGGAGGGGGAAAATGAGCTGATACCAAGGTCTCAAGTAGAAAGAAAATATTTTGAGAATGATGAGGGCAACAAATGTACAAATGTGCTTGACACAACAGATGGATGTGGTAAGAGATGTACACGCCCCCAATAAAATGATTTTAAAAAAAGAAGAGTGGAAGCATAGCAAAAATGTTAATTTTAGCTTCACATTTCCTGTGGGGAGGGCAGGGGCAGAACACATGATGAGGAAGAAGAGGAGCAGCTTATAGCCACTGTCCAGATATTTTTCAATTAATTTATGAAATGATTCATCGGTTCCAGGGTTTTTTTTTAACTAATATATTTCCATGCATAGGCCACTCATTTTGACTATTTTAGGAAGCAAATTTCCTTCTACTTAATAGAATATTGCCCTTACTCTTTAGGAACCATAAGTAGAATGTCTGTTTTGTGACTTTAATTCTATTTTTTTCTTTCACTTCAATGACAGTCTTACTCATGCCCTAGACCAAATATATTTTATAAAACCAGTTGACAGTGAGGGGGTAGCGGGGAGGGAGGGGGAAAAAAAGAGGACCTGATGCAAAAGGGCTTAAATGGAGAGCAAATGCTTTGAAAATGATTAGGACAAAGAATGTACAGATGTGCTTTATACAATTGATGTATGTATATGTATGGATTGTGATAAGAGTTGTATGAGCCCCTAATAAAATGTTTTAAAAAATAAAAATAAAACCAGTTGACAAAAGCCAGTTTTGACTCATGGCAAGCCCACGTGTAGCAGAGTAGAACTATGCTTCATAGGGTTTTCAGAAAGAGAACTCCAGGCCTTCTTCCATGCATAATTAAAAATTCTATATCAGTACTTTGTTAGTAGCTCAATCTCCTAACAAGTCTGTCTTGATGACAGCGTTACTTCATGAAAACATTGGGCTCCTAGCAGTCATAGTTTCCAAAGGGAGGAAAACTGACAATGATCTCAGCCTTCTAAGTACTTGGGCCATTTTCTGTCTGTGGAAGGCATTTTTTCTGATCCCAAATGGAAGGAGCGATTCTTGCCTTTTCTATGCTGAAAACAACAGCTATGAGGATTTCTGAAGCTCTATGGTATAGTCAAACCCGGACTCCCATTTTTTCTTTGTTAGCCCAGCTAACACTTAAAGCTGGACAAGATTATTTTCTGCTTTTTTATCATTAACATTTTGAGGGTTATTGCTTTAGTTATGTATGCTTTCCAAGTCTTTAGGTTTTATTTTTTTTTAACATTTCATTAGGGGCTCATACAACTCTTATCACAATCCATACATATACATACATCAATTGTATAAAGCACATCTGTACATTCCCTGTCCTAATCATTTTCGAAGCATTTGCTCTCCACTTAAGCCCTTTGCATCAGGTACTCTTTGTTCCCCTCCCTCCCTGTATTTTCTGCTTTTTTTAAAGATTATTTTATTGGGGCTCTTACAGCTCTTAGAATTATCCATACATCAGTTGTATCAAGCACAGTTGTACATTTGTTTCCATCATCATTTTCTAAATATTTACTTTCCACTTGGTCCATTGATATCAGCTCTTCTCCCCGCCACACCCCCTTGACCTTTGATAAATTATAAATTATTATTATTGTCATATCTTACACTCACCACTGTCTCCCTTTACCCATGTGAGAGTGGAGGGGGGGTATTATGCATCGGCCATTGCTATGGATGTCCAATATTATTTTCAAATAACGTTAGGTTAGGAGGTAATAGACAAACAAGTTCTGGCAAAAATATCTGGCTTGGGGTTTCTAGTGCTTAGATTTTTCTTATTTGCATATGAGATGTCTGGAAATGTTTTAGGTATTTGACTTCAGGAACATGCAGGGTATCTGAGATCTATGACCTCTTATAACCTACAAATTGTCCCCTGTTGCTGAAGGAGGCCTCCCTGCCTCCAGGCCATGCCTGCTGTTGCTAATTGGAAAAGTAGCTCAGTGCCTTTTCTTTGGGGCTAATTGAGCACTCTTCTGTGTTATTTTCCTATTTGCCTTCTTCCTTTTCATTCAAATTAGCAATATTTTATGTACTATTGTGCAGAGTCTGTTTTTAATTTGACTATGAGTAGCCCTAGTAACTCTTTTTCTATCCTGAGAAAGCCTTCCGCATTGTAGCTGATTAGAACAGGGGTGAATGCTGGCCCCATCCTGTGCCACATTCAAGAGCTCCACCGGGAAATTGCAATTGAGATTCCATTCTTTTAGCTAGTCTCCAGAAGTACACCTTCATTTAGTCCCAAGTTTAGATGGATTTGAATTACAAAGCACTGTTCTTAACACTGTCCATCTTTTTTCTTAAACATTTTCTTTTCCGTAACATGCACTGCATATCATGCGGCAGCATGTGATTGGCTGATGGTATGTATCGTTCGCAGATGTTCATTCCCAGATGATTTACTCATTAAACTGCCAGATAGCAAGGTATGCCTGGTCTGTAATGAAGTCTGTGTCATGGTAGGGAGTCAGAATATATAGAAAGTTGGACAGTGTTCATTCATCTCTAAGGAATATGACAATTGAGCTGACATACAATAATTGAACTGTCACACCCAACAGCTTCTGACATCATTGTTGATTATGACTGGCAATTGAAGATCAAATTTATCAAAAATTAAGATCATCAAACAGAATAATAATGAAAACTAAGGGGAGAAAAGTAGGATGTGACTTATATCAACCTCCTGAAGATAGAGTTATGTTCATAAATTGCACGATGTGTTAACTTGGAAGATATGTTAACATGGGGAGGGGGAGGGAGCACTAGAACTGATTGGGATGATGTACATGCAACTCATTTTAAAAGCGATTTAGCCAAGGAAGTGTATATGATATGTGAATACTGTATCAAGAAAACTACTACAAAAAGAAAGAAACCAAACGGCCAGTGGTTACCATGGGTGAAAGAGAAAGCGTTGTTGATTAGGGAGCATTGAATTAGTAGTAATGGAATAATTTGGGGGGAAATTGTTAGATCTCTAGTGGGAGAGCTACACTTCGGTCCTTGGCTTCACACGAGAAAGAATTCATTCCAAAGCCTGGATTGTGACCCAAGTGAGTTTTATAAAAGTCAGAAGTTTCAGGTTTACACAGGCACCCTCAGGGCCCCTCGCCCCCACACACCCTGCCTAAAAGCTGCTCCAGAAAGTCACATGGGCTCAGGAACCTGCCTTTTCAATTCCTCCAGCGGAAAGCATGGTTGACGACTCTGGTCAACCCCATTGGCTGAATTGAATTTACCTGTCCCAGATGGGTCAATCCAGGTGTGATGACCACCTAGGTGTACCACCCCTTCTGAGCCAGAACCTCGAACCTCTGAGCATGGGTAATGGACGCCCCAGTACCTAAGCTAAGCTACCTAACAGGATGTCAATAATGATTGTTCAACACAAAGAGTACAATCAATGACACTGAATTGTACGTGTAGAAGTTGTGGAATGGGAGAATGTTTTTTGTGTATATGTTTGCCACAATTAGAAAAATAGAATTTCATGTATACCAGTGAGCGCAAGGAAGAAGGAAATGCTCTAGAATTGAATGTGGTGATCATTGTACAATGCTTCTGCATTTGACTGAATTCATGAATTGTATGACATGTGGATAAAGTGCTAATAAACTATTTTAAAAAAACACATGGGGCTCTCCTTTTTTTCTTTTTTTTTTTTAAGAAGGGGAACCATTGTGTGGTGCTCAAAGTGAGATGACTCAGGGAATCTAGTCCGCCAAATCTTCCATTCAGTCCTCCTCAATCAGTTGCCAAAATTTCACAAATTCCCATTCAGCATTTCAATCTCTGACACAGGAAGTGAGGTGAACCAAGGGCTAGATTTCTGTACCTCAGACCCGCAAATAATTACTTTCTTGATCTGACCTCCGGCTCTCCATCCCAAGCTCCTCTTTATTCAACAACAACCACAAAACTAACAACTCAATGAGAGTATGTAAATAAGTATATTGTTGCAGCTAATTGAAGGTACTCAGGAAAAACCAAAACTATACTGGACAACATCTGTCTGGGTCCAGTTAAGAGAGCCACCACATAGTAACTTGAACAGAGCAAGTTTAATATAAAGAATGACTTACTAGGGGATTGATGTTAAAGAATATAAGGCTGAGATAGAGTACTCAAAGAATAGCTTCCCTCCCACCCTTTGCTCTATCTCAGTTAAGACAGATTCAGATGTAGTGGAGAGGGCACCACTGTGGTTCCTTGGATGATGGGAAAGTTGCTGAAAATCTATTCTTCAGAGGTTGCCAGAAATCCACCTTCCAGGTTATTAGACAGAAGTGTCTCATGGGGGACATTCTGCTACAAAACCCCCAGGGATGCGTGTGCTGGGAGTGGCTGGAAAATGTTGGGCACTGTTGGCCAATCTGTTCTGAGGAAGTTGGATGCGAGAGGAGCCATCTTTTTTCTACAGGATCTGGACACTGGACTAACCGTGTCCTACAGGAACCTACCCGAACAAGGAAGATCTTTTCTTGCAATTTCTCTCCATGCCCTTTATTAACAAAAGGTATTAGCATGTCATCTGGCAAAGGAAAAGAGTATTTAAAGGGGCCAAGTTGATGTTTACACAGCAAGCAAAAAAGCGGATTTCTCATATTCATCGTGATACTGTTCACAAAAGCAAGAAGAGGAAAGTAGCATAACTGTCCATCAGTTGGAAAATAGACAAACAATACATACAACAGAATACTATGCATCATTAAAGAATAACGATGAACTTGTGAAACTCTTCATGGCATGGGTAGACATGGAGAACAGTACAGTGAGTGATGTTAGTTAATCACAAAAGGACAAGTATTATATGAGACCACAGTAATAAAGGAAAAACCAAGACAAAGGGTTATATATTTCAAAATAAACCAACAAACTTTGATGGTCACAGAGGCAGGGCAGGGATGGAAGTGGGAGGGAAGGGTGGTGAAGCAACAGGCTAGAGCAGTGTTTCTCAACCTTCCTACTGCCTTGACCCTTTTATACAGTTCCTCATGTTGTGGTAAACCCCAACCATAAAACTATTTTCATTACTACTTCATAACTGTAATTTTGCTACTGTTATGAATTGTCATGTAAATATCTGATATGCAGGATATATTTTCATTGTTACAAATTGAACATAATTAAACAAAGCATAGTGATTAATCACAAAACAATATGTAATTATATATTTTGAAATATGTACGTGTTTTCCAGTGGTCTTGGGCAATCCCTGTGAAAGGGTCATTTGGACCTCAAAAGGGTCGTGACCCACAGGTTGAGAACCACTGGGCTATAGGGTACACAGGAATTAACTTGGGTTAAGCAGAAGATAGTGTTCTTTACTAGGGAGAAATCAAAAGAGAAGGGCATGCTATTGAGGGAAGTTTGATAAGGAGCTTAAGTTGTTGCATACAAAATTGATTATCTGCGATGTAAGCCCCCCCCCCCACCTAATTCACAGTAAAGTTTTGTTTTGTTTAGTTTTTTTAAAAGGACTGAATTTGGAGCTTAGTAACTGGCAAACATATATATCCGTTGGTATTTTGTTACTATGAATAATGTAGGACTACGCAGAATTGCCACTTAGGGTTTCAACACTGTGATCTTGTTGAAAACAAACTACCACATCTTTCTCCCACTAAGCAGCCGCCATGTTCTAACAGCCAATCTTTTGGTTAGCAGCCTACCTTAAGCACTACACCAACCAAAATCTAAAGACTGAACAAGTTCATTGAGTCGATGCTAGGGCTCTTCATTTCACTATTACTCTACTGCTATTTTATTGCTAGTATTCTGTTTTGCTATTGGGAGAACGACAGGATTTTGTACTTCAATAAACAGTTACAGTCTCAGAAACCCATAGGTGCAGTTTTACCCTGTTTTATGGGGTTGTTGTGAATCAACATCGATTTGATGGCAGTAAGTTTGAGGTTTTATTTGTTTGTTTGTTTTTGCTTATTTTGCTATTATTCTATTGCTAGTACTCAAAAACCCCAATTCTCTATGTCCATAATGACTTGAGTTCCCAGGGACTAAAAGCAAAGCTAAATAAATTTTATTACTTTATATAAAGCTTTAGTTTCTCACACCACAATGCAGAAATCTTTTAAGGTCCCCTCTCTCACCTCAACTAGTTTTACATTTTCTCTGATCTGAAATAACAATCCCACTCCTGGTATTGGTGTCTATATCATTTAGGACTCCGAGTACTGTGAATTACAGAACCTAACTTCAACTAGATAAGAAAAAAAAAAAAGAAATGCATTTTAAGGATGCAAGCTATTGCAGAGAATGTATATTGAGCTTTTTTTTTTTTTGGTTGCAAGCAATATAAACCTGAATGAAAATGGCCTAAGTAATTAATATAATTCTCTAATTCACACAACTCTAGAGGTATAACTAAGTTAACACATACCTGAAACTGGAGGCCAAAAAAACCTTCAAAATCTAATTTTTTTTATTTTCTCTATTTCTTAAATTGATTTTAGCCTTTACCAAATCTTCCCTCAAGGTAGCCCCAAATGTTCAAATTACTTGAGCCCAGGATATCCAGTATTTTTTTTAAATGACACCATCAAAAACAGGAATCCTTTCTCTTTCCAAATATTCTGTCAAATATTCTATAGTTCAATGGTACTGACCCAGACTGACAACTCAACTCAATCCAATCAACAACCTCACTGCAAGTGAAGAGAAAGACAAGCAAACAGGTCTATGTGCTTTAAGCTCTATCAAAGTTTTAGAGAGAGGCAGAGTGAAAAAAATAGCAACTGGGAGGAAAGTTGTTTAGTATCCATGTTAGATAGCATTCTCTAGAAAAACAAAACCAGGACACTAGTAATTTTGCATATTTATATAGATAGATAATATAAGAAATAAGCAGGTAAATAATCTATAAATCTCACTCCCATGAGACAGCTAGTACACTGGCAGTCCTTCAGTCTTGAGGGATGCAAGGTACTCCTCTGTGTAGCAGTTCAGGCTATCCAGGCATAGGCAGCAAACAGCAAGCACATCACCAACAGTAAGCCAGAGGACAAGGTCCGACAGTCCCCAGCTCAAGAGATGTACCTTCCCATAGTGAGGAGACGAAGGCCTTGAAGGAACCCTAAGTTACAGCGACACAGTCCACAGGTAGGTGTGTAGCTTGAAAATGGTGCACAGAGCAAGCAAGGCAGCCGCACACTCGTCCAATGATCGGAGGAAGAGAGAGAAAGGTGAGGCAAGCCATTTATCTCTCCGCCCTTAAACTAATCTCACATGTGTTTATTGGCCAGGTTGGCACAACAAACTTACCTATCACAATCCACCTCTTTCCATCTTGGCACCTGTACACAATTCTTTAGCCATATATAATTTCCAGACATTAGTGAAATCACACTTATACGTAACATCAAACATCTATCATACATATAAATGAAAGCACACTGAGTCCAGTTGTATCTGATATATCATGCGTGAGCAAAGAAAAGATATTCAATAAGCACATATAAAGAAAATACACTGACAATTACAAACCTTACTTTTGAAATTGATCACATGGTCGTAACTGATAGGAAAATTACCTTCTTCTACTACCCATTCTGTATTACCTTTGCCCTCAGCGAGCACCTCAGCTGACTGTGGTTTTTTGCCTGGTGGGGTGACCCAGACCTTCATTCCTGACCTGAGGGGTCTGGGTCATTAGACATTCTGTCAGGATTGGGTTGCTGTAACTTACCGTTTACTTTAATAACAGAGCAGGGTAACACTAAGAGTTGACCTATGGGATCTCCTGTATTCCAGACATATTCGTCTTTACCTCCATTATGCAACACCGGTCCAATTTCTCCTTGGTAATCAGGATCAATCACACCACTTAGTACACCCTTCCTGACCTGTTGATCCAAAGGCATGATTAGCCCAAAGTGACCAGGGGGCATTCTGAGCTGCCAGTTCAGTGCCAGTGCTGTGTTTCCAGGTGGGAGAGGTCCTTCCTTCAGGACCATGACCTCCAGGCCTGAAGCACATAGGGTTGCTGGGACAGGAAGCAAAAATGTTGCAAGTGGATCACTAGGAGTAATAGTGAGTGGTGCCATCCAGCTTCCACCCCTTGGTTCTTGGACCCATGAACTCTGGCTATTGGAGACACAGCACCATATATTGGCCGCTGGTTTAGAGCATATACAGCTTCCTGGAGAACATTGTGCCAGCCCCGCCAGTTGTTGCCACCTAGTTGGCACCATAATTGTGTCTTTAGGAGCCCATTCCATCATTCTATCAAGCCAGCTGCTTCAGTATGTTGAGGAACATGATACAAACAGTATATTCCATGGGCATGGGCCTATTGCCATATCGTATTTGCTGTGAAGTGAGTTCCTTGATCTGAAGCAATGCTATGTGGGATGCCATGCCAGTGGATGAGGCATTCTGGAAGTCCACGAATAGTAGTTTCGGCATACGCATTTCATGCAGGGAAGCCAAATCCATATCCAAAGTAGGTGTTTATTTCAGTAAGAACAAAACGTTATCCTCTCCATGATAATAGAAGAAGTCCTATGTAATGAACCTACCACCAAGTTACTGGTTGATCTCCCCAAGGAATGGTCCTTATCTTGGACTTAATGTTGGTTTCTGCTGCTGGTAAATGTGGTACTCAGCAGTGGCAGTGGCCAAGTCAGCCTTGGTGAGTGGAAGTCCATGTTGCTGCACCCATGCATAACCTCCATCCCTGCCACCATGTCCATTTTGTTCATGTGCCCATTGGGCGATAACAGGAAGGCAAGGAAGGAGGAGGACCAGCCTCCACAGTGCATGTCATCTTGTCCACTTGATTGTTAAAGGCTTCCTCTTCAGAGGTAACCCTTTAGTGAGTGTTCACAGAAGACATGATTACCTTTACTTTCTTGGCCCATTCAGAGAGGTCCATCCACATACCTCTTCCCCGCACCTCCTTGTCACCAATTTTTCTATTATGGTCCTTCCAATTCCCTGACCATCCAGCCAAGCCATTAGCCACAGCCCATGAATCAGTATACAGTCTCACATCTGGCCATTTTTCTTTGTAGGCAAACTGAACGACCAGGTGCACTACACAAGTTCTGCCCATTGGGAAGATTTCCCTTCACCACTGTCCTTTAGGGAGATCCCAGAAAGGGGCTGTAGTGCTGCTGCTGTCCACTTATGAGTGGCACCTGCATATTGTACAGAGCCATCCATAAACCAAGCGTGACTTTTTTGGTTGTCAGTTAAAGTATAGTAAGAAACTTCCCAGGAGGCCATAGGTGCAGACTGGGAGAAAGGAGGCAATGTGACAGGAGTGGAGACTGGGCATTTGGGCCACTTCTTCGTGCTGCTTACTTGTACCTTCAAGTCCTGCTTTGGCCCGATCTCGTATATACCACTTCCATTTAACAATGGAGTGTTGCTGTGCATGTCTAACTTTATGACTCTGTGGGTCAGACAATACCATGATGGGTAGGTAGTTTAGGCCTCATGGTGACTTGGTGGTCCATGGTGAGGCATTCAGTCTACACCAAGGCCCAGTAACAGGCCAACAGCTTGTTGTCTCCAACAAGGGGGACTAGTTGTCTGCAGAGGATGGCAGGACTTTATTCAAAAATCCCAATGGTCTACACTGTGATTCACCAATAGGGGTCTGCCAAAGACTCCACACTGCATCTTTATCTACAACTGACACCTCTAGCACCATTGGGTCTGCTGGATCATATGGTCCCAGTGGCAAAGCAGCTTTCATGGCAGCCTGAACCTGTTGCAGAGACTTTTCTTGTTCTGGAAACACTTCTAGAAAAATAAAATCATAAATATGGGCTTCTTAAATTGGTTCGCCAGCCTGATTAGTCTTAACAGCACTAATAATGGTATTTCTACACCTAAAGACATGGATAAGTCTGCCACTCTTACTAATCCATGGTGTGAAATAGCAAAGCAACTACTTACAGAAGCACCACCAATAGATGAGTTGCTGGTTAAAGGAGAGGCTCTGGGTGATCCCATATTTGATATTTTCCAGAAGTTTTGTCAGGATGGCAAGTATAGGGAAGCTGGTTTGCTGATCCTCCTTACAATGGAAAGTGTGATTAAGGAGAGGGATGGTCTCAGAGCCTCAGAAGTGTACCTCAGGCGCCAACTTATAGACTTAAAAGCTTCCACCTGTGCTGCAAAGGAGAGCCTTCTCTCCTCTAGTAATAGAGCTGCCATTGGTGAGAACCAGATCCAGAATCTCATTATGCGAGTGGCTAAATTACAACGTCAGCTGAGTTGCAGGTCTAGAGCTGTGTCTAATATCAAAGTGAGGGCATTGATAGGAAAAGTTGTGACCCTGAAATATGGAATAGGAACATATGGGTTGATGATCCAAAAGAGGAGGATATTGAACCCCTAGAAACAATTGAGCCACCCCAGTCAATAGATACACCCCTTGCAACTGAAGGTACTTATCCACTGTCAATAGAACAACCCACACCTGAACAGATAAAACAAACTGCTCAAGCTGAAATGCCAGGTAGGGCTGCATCTGTAGCATTGCCTGAGGGAGACGCCTTACAAGCTATTGCTGAGATCACCCAGGAAACACTCCACTCCTGATACCAAATGTGTTAGACAGGGTTCTCTAGAGAAACAAAACCAGGACACTAATAATTTTGTATACATATAGATAACATAAGAAATAAACAGTTAATTAATCTATAAAGCAGTACAAATGGCTCAGTGCAACTCACTTTTGTGAGACAGCTAGTACACTGGCAGTCCTTCAAGCCCTGAGGGCTACAAGGTAGTCTTCTGTGCAGTAATTCAGGCTATCTGGTCATAGGCAGCAAACAGCAAGCAGATCACCAACAGTCAGCCAGATGACAGGGTCCGACAGTCCCCAGCTCAAGAGATGTACCTTCCAGTAGTGTGGCGAAGCAGGTCTTGAAGGAACACTAAGTTACAGCAACATAGTCCACAGGTAGGCATGTAACTTGTAAATGGAGACACAGAGCAAGCAAGGCCGCCACACACTCATCCAATGATCAAAGAAGAAGAGAGAGAAAGGTGAGACCCGCTGAGCCATTTATCTCTCTGCCCTTCAACTAATCTTACATGTGCTTATTAACCATGTTGGTGCATCAAACCTACCTGTCACAGTGTCTAATTTAAATACTTTGTTTATGAAACTTCAAGGGTTTTGCCAGTGAGACGATAAGATAAGCCTGTTTTGTTTTTCCCTTAAATTGCCCTCACGATTATAATTTCCCCAATTGGGTAGTATAGCATTATGCAGCCAATGGTCTTTGATTTATCTATTTATTTATTTTAATTAGAAAGTTAATGTTTTTCTATTCAACATAGTTTTGGAACCAACATGCTATCCCAAAATCAAAATTTCTGGAGAACACAATACTGAAATACTGTCTGATGACAGTGTGATTTTATAAGAATATGACCAAGTTTACTAAGACTGTATCCAAGGGAGTAAGTGAAATATACTGGGAGGTGTGAAAAATAAACTATAGTAGATATAGGAATGACACATCAGTTTCTTCATTTTACTTGATTAGCTACTTTTATTTGGTTACATAAATTGACTCTAGCAAATTACTATATTGTATAATCTGAAAAAATAGATGTAATAACTCATATATAATATATAGTTGCTCTTCAAAATTAATACCATACTTCTTATATTCGTTAATGAGTATGTGTTAGACAGTGTTCTCTAGAGAAACAAAACCAGGATATATCTATATATATATATGAATAGGTTTATACAGCAAGAATGAATATAATAGCAAATTAGTCCACACAGCAGTACAGAGGGCTTAGTTCAACTCACTTTCATGGAATAGTTAATATAGTGAAGGTCCTTCAATCAGTCTGGTGCTGGTCTCAGAAAGTGGAGTCTGCCCTCAGGCAAGACAGGCAAAATCAGCCACAGACAGGTGGGGCAGTTTTACAGTCAGTAGTGTGGAGGCATAGCGAGGGAAGCAGGTTACAAGGAGCAACAGGATCCACAGGCTGACTTGGCCCACAGGTAGTGCAGCACACAGCTGAGGCAAAGAACTAGCGCAAGCAGCAGCACGCTGGTACAATCACCAAGGAGAAAGAGAGAAGGGAGCCGGCCTTGGAAAGCCATTTATTGTTCTGTCCTCCAATCAAGCTTCAACCCAATTAAACTGCCCACATGTTCCTATGTAAGCCTACTTGGCACAATAAACCTAACTATCACAGAGTACAAAATAATGCTGCTTCTCCTGTAAGAGCTATACTTTAGAGATTTCTCTAGGAGAGATATTGTCATTGGTTCATTTGAACCAGGGTGTCACTAAAGGAAAGTGATGCTTCTGGCTCAAAGGCATTATACATAAAAAAACATTTTGTCTATGTGTATCAAACTACATCTTTTTAAAAAATCATTTTATTGGGGGCTGGTACAATTCTTATCACAATCCATACATGCATTCACTGTGTCAAGCACATTTGTATATTTCTTGCATCATCATTCTCAAAATGTTTTCTTTCTACTTGAGCCCTTGATATCAGCTCCTCATTTTTCCCCTCCTTCCTTGCTCTCCTCTCCCTCATGAACTCTTGATAACTTATAAATTATTATTTTGTCATATCTTTCACTGTCTGACATCTCCCTTCACCACTTTTATGTTGTCCAGACCCCAGGGAGGAGGTTATACATAGATCCTTAAGATCAGTTCCTCCTTTCTACCCCACCTTCCCTCCACCCTCCAGGTATCACCACTCTCACCACTGGTCCTGAGGGGATCATCTGTCCTGGATTCCTTGTGTTTCCAGTTTCTATCTGTACCAATGTGCATCCTCTGGTATAGCCAGATTTGTAAGGTAGAATTCGGATCATGAGAGTGGGTGCAGGAAGCATTTAAGAACTAGAGGAAAGTTGTATGTTTCAACGTTGCTACCTTGCACCCTGACTGGTTCATCTCCTCCCCATGACCCTTCTGTAAGGGGGAATCCAGTTGCCTGCAAATGGGCTTTGGATCTCCACTCTGCACTCACCCTCATTTACAATGATAATTTTTTGTTTCTTGATGCCTGATACCCGATCCTTTCAACACATCATGGTCATGCCTGGTGTGCCTCTTTAATATGGGCTTTGTTGCTTCTGAGCTGGATGGCCACTTGTTTATCATCAAGCCTTTAAGACCCCAGACACTATAGCTTTTGAGAGCTGGGCACCAACAGCTTTCTTCACCATATTTGCTTATACACCCATCTGTCTTCAGTGATCATATTGGGAAGATGGGCATCCACTAAAATGATTTTTTGTTCCTTGATGTTTGATACCTGGTTCCTTCTACACCTCATGGTCACACAGGCTGGTGTGCTTCTTCCATGTAGGCTTTGTTGCTTATGAGCTAGATGGCTACTTGTTTACCTGCAAGCCTTTAAGACCCCAGATGCTATATCTTTTGATAGCCTGATACCATCAGCTTTCTTTCTTTCTTTTTTTTTTCCTTTTTAGTTCAAGGATCATTTGTTGGCCTTTAGGAGTGTTTTCCAGTCTAGTCTGTTGGGGCACCACGCCCTAGCCCCGAAATCCACATTCAGCATTCCCTGGGACCTCACTGCTCCATTCCCTTGCTGTTCTGTTGCACTCAGTGTTTTGCCTCGGTGTGGCGGGATCCGATCGGGTGCAATTCCCACACTGTGTATCCGGTGTTATCCCCTGTAGGGCTATGCGTCAGTGAGGGGTGTCATGTCTCCTAGTGGGGCTGGCCATGTGGTCCTCTCTGTGGACTGGCTACTCTAATTGGAATCATGGTCCTCAAGGCCTGGTGGGCCAGGATGTGCTCCACTCTCTCCTCCTCCCCCTTCATCTGCTCCCGTGTGCTCCGATCAGATATGCCCCTTTCCCAGAGCTGCAGATTCAATGCCGTCTTTTGAAATAAATTCTTCTGGGGGGAACCACCAGCTTTCTTCACAACATTTGCTTATGCACACATTTGTCTTCGGTGATCGTGTGAAGAAGGTGTGCATCGTGGAATGCCAATTTAATAGAACAAAGTGTTCTTGCATTAAGTACTTGAGTGGAAGTCCAATGTCCATCTGCTGCCTTAATACTAAACCTATAATATATGCACATAGATCTATTTCCTCACCATCCTATATAAATATATTTACATATGTACATGCCTGTATTTAGACCTCTATAAATACCCTTTGCTTCCTAGTTCTTTCCTCTATTTCCTTTTACATTCCTCTTGACCCACTATCATGCTCAGCCTTCATTTGGGTTTCAGAAATTTATATCAGTTACATTGCCCTTGATGAATCCCTACCAGGCCTCTCACACCGTCCTTGCCACAAATTTTGAATCACTTGTTGCTCCCTTGTCCCTGGGTTAGTAAACACCACCTCCTTTCCCCTGCCTCCCTCTTTCCCATGCCTCCCCAGAACCATCAGTCCCATTGTTTTCTCCTCCAGACTGTTCATCCAGCCTATGTTATCTAGATAGATCTGCATAGATAATAATATGCACCAAAAATCAAAAGCATAGCAAGATAAAGAGACATAAGAGAATACAACAATGACAGCAAAAAGAAAACCAATGACCCAGAGAGGAATAAATTAATTTTAAAAAGAAAAAAATTTTAAAAGAAAGAAAAACCTGGAAATAGATCAAGGTCTGATTATTGACCCCTAGGCGTGTCCTCCAACAAGTCCCATGGGGTGCCACACTCTCACCCCAAAGTCTATCCTTTGCACTTCCTCAGGAGCTCCCTGCTCTGCTCCCCCATTGCTGTGCTGCACGCCTTTAGTGTTTTGCCTACGATGTCGCAGGTGAGACCGGGCCAGTGTTATCCCCCATAGGGCCATGGGTCAGTGAGGGATGTGGTGTCTCATAGTGGCATCAACCATATGGTCCACTGTCAGAGCCAGTCGATGAGTCAAACAGTCCTGAAAGGGGGAGTGAGGATTGAGGAAAAAAAGAGAGACAGAAAGTATTGGGAGGGCAACAGTCTGATGGACTGAAGCACCGAGTTTATTCTACACACTCCTTATATCCATGCAGAAACAACCCGGGGTTAATGATCTCTTTGTTAAGCAAGCACATTTGATACACATAGCAACTCTATCCTCTGCCAAGCCAGATATTCTTGAGAAAATTAAACAACCTGTTTTTCCTAAACTTTGCTTGGTTTCTTGTCCTTGACAGTCTGTTCAAAGCATAAAGTCACAGAAGAAATTAGCAAACACTTAGGTCATGAGACTTCTCAGCCGTTTCAAGGCTGAGTCTTAATGGGATTCAACATCTCCCCCTTTTTCTATTTACTGAAGACATTTTTACTCAAAACGTTGGCAGTTGACTGGGCCTGTCTTAGGTTGTTGAGTCCTGAAATCGCCCTTACCCATCATCAGTCACAGTCCTCCAGGCGACTATGACCTATCTTAGGTTGAGAGACTCAGACTTGATCTTACCCGTCTTTGACTAACTAGCCTCCGCCTTACACCCCTGTTTGGGGAGGGGGCGAAGTGCGCAGGTGCACTTCATGAAGCTTTGTTCTTAAGGACAATAATTCAACCATAACCTTGCGCAATATAATAGGGAGTAGGCATCAGAACAACAATACACACACTCCTGCTGTGACCATGGACACAGCATGTGAGGTAGCCCCGAGATTTCCTCACGAAGGGAAAGCATCTCGATAATGCTGGAGCCCATCCTCAGCCACCTTAGTGGCATCAAGATCAAGAGACTTAGCATCTTTTATGGCTAATATTTCTTGATGGAGTTGTAATAAATCTAAAGACTTATTAGCATTGTGCCAAATACCTTGAAGACGATTCTTCACTTTAATCCAGTTATGCTGACTGCTGTTGTACTGTTTAGGAGTAACACAGACCCATGTAAATACAGCATGGCACTGTAGATTAGACCTGGCCTTAAGCCCCTGTACCTCATCTCCTAAATAGATGACCATGTCATAAAGAGCATTTACTTTTTGTTCTAACTTCCTGACTATATCTTCTTGAGTACCCAACACATTAGTCACATTTTTGGATGATTCATTTACAAAGTGGGCAGTTTGTATGTTTTGTGAAAGTACTATTGCTGCAGTAGTAGCAGTAGCAACTAAACTTAATATAGCTAAAATACTTGCTATGAGCAAACCCACAAAAAATGCTTAGGTCTGGTTAATGCTTTTTCAATCTCTTCTATTACCTGTAACCCTTTTTTCTGAATACCAAGGCCCAGTAATATTCACTGGCAACATAACAAAATGGCAATGGCAATGCCTTCAGGGGTCCAGGTAATACAATTAGACAATTTACAATTATTACAAGACATGTTAAACTTAGAATCATCATGATCTATAGTAATATTCCCTGCCAAAAGTACATAAGGTGATAGTGCACAGGCAGTAACGTTTCCCTGAAGTCTGGAGGAAGGGCCCATAAGCTTCACATCCCCCAAAGCAGCCTCTATTTTCCATTTGGCAGTATTTTTTTTAGTATTGTCCTGGTTGCCGGACCAATCGATGATATATCTCTCTTTTGTGATGTTATACCAGATGGGCTTGTCCGTGAGACACAATGTCCACAATATGGTTTTATTATTCTTTCAAGTCTCTAGTCCACAAGAAGAAAAAGACTGCGGAGTGGATGATAATACATTTCCTTCACCTTGTACAGGGAGGGTGTGAGTCATTAACCCACACTGTGATTTTCAGACCTTCCCAGACAGCAGGATGTAGGAATGGTGGATCAGGAATGTAAGCCTAGTACTGCTCACTGCAAGAAGTCCCCAGAAGCACTTTGAGGCAAATTACCATCTGCATGGTTTGCAAACTGCACCAACCGTTCAGGCAGTCACCATGCGCCATCAACATCCTGTGGGAAAAACACAAACATGCCCTCTTCCCCAAATTAATACCGGGTCGAGGCCATGCATTGAGGCAAAACAAGCCAATGATATCTCTTCATAGGCTCTTTGAAGTTGGTGAAAGGAACACTAAAGGCAAATCTTTTACAACCATTTGGATCCAAGGGGATGGTGCAAAAATGATCTCTTAAGTCTAAAACGATCTTATATGTATTGGCTGGAATAGCAGAGGGGGGAGGGAGCCCAGACTGCAGGGCTTCCATAAGTTCCATAGTAACATTAGTCCTCCTTTACTGCTTTTCCTTGCAAAGCAGCTGCTATCGCAAGCCCCTGAGTAAAGGAAGGTCCAATGTCCGAGCATAGTCTGACATAATCGGACAAGTTGCCCATTTTTCTAAAAGGTCTCAGTGCTGCCTGACAGGCAGTATTTGCATTTTCAAAAGCCAATTGTTCAATTTTTAAAATACAAATCCTGATTTGAATTAGACAAAGGGATAAAAAATTTAATACATACTTGAAGGTTACATAGTCTACAAATGATGGCAATATTTTCCTTTGGAGAGTAGTTTCATTGGTATAATTTTTTTAACTATTCAAAAAAGACTCAGCTTCAAGCAGTAATAAACACAAGTAAAAGTGATTTTATCCTTAAACTAAATATTTAGAAAAATCTCTTTGTACATACAAGTGAAAGAGTATGTAATCATTACACACACACGTGCGTGTGCACACACACAGTTTGTTCACAGAAACAGCTTATATCCGCTATATTTTGAAAACTCTCATGAAACTTTGATTTCCACAACAAGTAATCTCCTCCTTACATACACTTTTGAGCCAGCTGTTTCCATTCTGCGGGGCAAGCACCCCGACGGAAAGTGTATCTAATAAAGATTGAGTAAAAGGAGCGGTTGGGCCATATTGGGCACAGGCAAGCATAAATTCCTTTACTGTTTGAAAGGAATTGGAGTACAATCTCTAACCAGATGACCCTGAGCATCCTGTCGCTCAATCACAGGGAGCAGCATACTGAACTCCCCTATATTGTCTCCTCGTTCTGCTGCAGCACGTACGGCAGCACTAAGATAGACCCTTTCTCTGGAGCCCTAGTCACAACTGGTGCTACAACTGGCAAGTCTTCTAGAAAAGGATTCTTTTTGCTGAGTGCACTCTGAGGCCTCTGAGATACCTTGGCCCCATAAGGTTTGGTACCCATTCCTGGGTCTCTATGGGACAGTGCTTTTCTATTAAATTAGCTCGCATCTCCCTCACTTTTGCTGCTAATGATGCATAAGCTTCCTCCCATCCTACCGCCTTTGCTTCATCCTGGCAGGACTCCTGAGTCTCTTGCACCGGGTTTCTCAGGTTTAAGCACTTTGGAGGCGGTAAAAATTCCTAAGTCGTCATGATAAGGTGCCAACTCATCCTCTAACTGCTTCGCATCAACAGGATCAAGGGGTTCCTCCTCCTCACTTTCAAAGCCCTCAAGGTTACTTTTCAGCGGCTTCAGCGGCGGATGGGGAGGAGGTGGAGGTGCAGAAGAAACTTTACTTTCACTTTTGTTCGAGTATGCAAATGAATTATTCTCACCCTGGAGTCCCTCATGACTAGAATCAAGGCTATCCCTAACTAAATTCCACAGACTAAACGTGTCTATGGGAACTTTACTAGGTCCATTAGCAGTATAGTGATCTTTTAACTGTTGTCCTACTTTTGCCAAGTTTCAATATTTACATTCCTGTCCTCAGGAAACCAAGGACATACCTTAACCACAAAATCTAAAAGCTTCTCTAATCTTTGGTAGCTTACTTTTGTTCCTTTAATTTTTAACATATTTTGAAGCATATTTACAAAGATCTTTTTGCTATTTCCGTGTCCCATTTTCCCCCCAATAGCTACTCACCGCACACCAATCTCTTCATGTCCACCTTTGTAATCTGCGGTGTCCTTCACTTGGTCACCCGTGTTCAGAATCGCTGTCCGGGTGCCACTATGTCGGAGCCAGCCGACAAGTTGAACAGTCCTGAAAGGGGGAGTGAGGTGAAGCTTGAGGGGAAAAAAAGAGACAGAAAGTATTGGGAGGGCAACAATCTGATGGACTGAAGCACCCGAGTTTATTCTACACACTCCTTATGTCCATGCAGAAACAACCTGGGGTTAATTATCTCATTGTTAAGCAAGCACATTTGATACACATAGCAACTCTATCTTCTGCCAAGCCAGACATTCTTGAGAAAATTAAACAACCTGTTTCTCTTAGACCTTGCTTGCTTTCTTGTCCTTGACAGTCTTTTCAAAGCGTAAAGTCACAGAAGAAATCAGCAAACACTTAGGTCATGAGACTTCTCAGCCATTTCATGGCTGAGTTTTAATGGGCTTTAACAGTCCACTCTGTGCATTGGCTGTTCAGAGAGGAGATGTCATCCTCCAGGTCTGAGGGGCCAGCATGTCCGCTGTCCCTCCCCATTCATTTTCTCCCATGTGCTCTGGTCAGACATGTCCCTCTCCCCTAGCTGCAGCTTCAGTGCCGTCCTCTAAAGTAAATTCTTCTGGGAGGAAGGGCAGTTGTCCATATAGCTGGTATTGGGATGGAGCCCTTAGGCCCCATCCACTGGCTCCTCTCTCCATGCCAGCACGCTGCATTCACATCCCAGAACACCGGATTTAAGTCTGATCCCTTTTTCCCTGAGGAGACACAATTTCCTCCCCTTGGGTGGATCAGTGACCCATTCCCTGCCACACATCACTCTCTCTCCCCCTCCCCATTCTTTTTAGTAGACTACCACATGTACCCCTGGATTTGGTCTGGTCCCTGCCATGCTACCTGGACTTCACCCCTGGAGTGTTTGTATACAGTAGCTTTTTCCTTGTGCCCCCTTTGCATTTTTCTTTTATTTTTTCTTTTTTGTAAAATAAACTTACCTCAGCAGACTCATGTTGTACTTGTCCTTTTGTGCTTGACTTACTTCACTTAGCATTATTTCCTCCAGTTCTTCTCATGCGGCGATATGCTTCATGCGTTCATCACTGCTTTTTAGCGATGCATAGTACTCCATTGTATGTATGTACCACAGTTTTTTAATCCATTCATCTGTTGATGGGAATTTGGGTTGTTTCCAACTCCTTGCAATTGTGAACTGTGCTGCAATGAACATTGGAGCACAGATGTCTGGCTGTGGTTTGTTTCTGGCCTCTTCTGGATATACGCCCAGGAGGGGGGATTGCTGGCTCATATGGTAACTAGATGTCCATCTGTTTTAGAAATTGCGAAATCGATTTCCATAGTGGCTGTACATACCTACAGGTCCACCAGCAGTGGATAAGAGTATCTATCTCACCACAGCCCCTCCAACACTTCTTGCTTTCTGATTTTTTTAATTGGACTATCTTTGAGGGTGTTAGGTGGTGTCTCATAGTTGTTTTAATGTGCATTCTCTTATGGCTAAAGATCAGGAACATTTTCTTATATGTTTTTGGCCATTCAGATTTCAGACTTTATGAAACTTCTATTCAGGTCCTTTGCCCACCTCCTCAGTGGGCAGTTAGTTTTTCTCTTAGATTTTAGTAATAAGGCCTTTGTCTGATGTGTCATTGCTAAAGATGTTTGACCAGTTGGCCGGCTCTCTTATTACTCTCGGTAAATTCTTTCGATGTACACAGGTAACTTATCTTGTAATTTTTTTCGATGTACACAGGTAACTTATCTTCAGTATATCCAACTTGTCTATTTGTATCTCCTCTGTATTTGTATCCTTCCCTGTTTCCATAGCCGATGAATTCCATGTGCCAAGGTTCTCAGGTTTGTCCCAGTTTCCTATAAATGACCCTAATTGTTTGGGGGTTTATCTTAAGGTCTGTGATCCACCTTGAGTTTATTCTTGTGCATGGAGTGAGGTAAGGGTCTTGCTTAATTTTTCTGCAAGTATATATACATTTTCTCCAGCACCATTTATTGAAAAAGGCATCTGCTTCCCATTTGATATTTTTGGGGCCCTTATCAAAGATCAGTTGCCTATAGGCTGATGTTTTTATTTCTGGGTCTTCTTTTCCATTGGTCTGAATAGCTGTCATTATGCCAGTACCACACTGTTTTGACTACTGTGGCCGAATAATACGTACTAAAGTCAGGTAGAACAAGCCTCCCACTTAGTTCTTCTTGAGGAGTTCTCTGCTAATTCTAGGCTTCTTCCCCCTCCATATGAAGTTGGTAATCTGTTTTTCCAATTCTTTGAAGAAGGATGGTGGTATTAATATCAGTATAGCATTGAACTTATATAGTGCCTTGGGCAGAACTGACATCTTTACTATATTGAGTCTGCCAATTCATGAGCATGGGATGCTCTTCCATTTGTTGAGGTCACTCTTGGTTTCTTGTAGTAGGGTTTCATAATTTCCTCATACAAATCTTTCCTTTTTTTAGTCAAGTATATCCCTAGATATTTCAATTTGTGCTTGGCTATTGTAAAAGGTACTATCTTTTTAATTGTCTCATCTGTGATCTTGTCTGACATGTAGAGCAGTCTAGTAGCAAACTTCTGTTTTTGATCTTATATGCTGCCACTCTGTCATATTTCTCTATTGCTTCCAACACTCCACTCATGGCATT
The DNA here is from genome assembly GCF_050624435.1 of Tenrec ecaudatus. Classification (NCBI taxonomy): domain Eukaryota; kingdom Metazoa; phylum Chordata; class Mammalia; order Afrosoricida; family Tenrecidae; genus Tenrec; species Tenrec ecaudatus. The sequence goes on from NC_134544.1 coordinate 44,161,374, forward strand.
TAGGGGATTTTCAATATATAGAATTGTATCATCTGCGAATAATGATAATTTTGCCTCCTCTTCCCCAGATGAATACCTCTGATGTCTTTTCTATGTCTTATGTTGTTAGCTAGGACCTCCAGTACGATGTTAAATAGGAGTGGAGACAAGGGGAATCCTTGTCTGGTCCTCTTTTTCAGTGGAATTGTTTTCGTCTTTTCTCCATTAACCACCACATTGGCTGTTGGTTTTTCATATATGTCTTATATAATATTGAGTTTTTCTTTTATTCCTATCTTTTTTAGTGTCTTAAACAGGAATGCATGTTGGATGCTGTCGAATGCTTTTTCCGCATCTATCAATATTACCATGTGGTTCTTATAATTTTTCCTCCAATGTGGCAAATAATACTGATGGTCTTTCATATGTTGAACCATCCCTGCATCCCTGGTATGGATCCCACTTTGTCACGGTGAATTATTTTTTTAATATGCTTTTGTATTCTATTGACCAGTGTTTTGTTAAGGATTTTTGCATTGATGTTCATTAGGGATATTGGTCATAGTTCTCAATTCTTGTGGAATCTTCGCCCGCTTTAGGTATCAGAGTTATACTAGCTTCATAGAAAGTTTGGGAGTTTTCTGTCTTTTTCTATGTTCTGGAAGAATTTGTGTAGGATTGGTGTCAGTTCTTCCCTGAATGCTTGGTAGAATTCTCCTATGAAGCCATCTGGCCCAGGGGATATTTGGTTTGTAATTCCTTAATAATCTTGTCTTTCTTTCATTGCTATGTGTCTGTTGAAGTTCTTGACATCCATCTGGGATGGTCTAGTGAGGGATTGTGTTTTCAAATATTTGCCCATGTCTTCCAAGTTGTTGAAATCGTTAAAGTATAGGCCTTCACAGTACTGTGTAATTATCTTTTTTATTTCATTAGGGTCCATTGTAATGTCCCCTGTTTCATCCCTCATCCTTGCAATTGTCGTTTGTTCCTTCCTACCTTTGGTTAGACTTGCCAGTGGTCTATCAACTCTTAATTCTTTCAAAGAACCAACTTTTATCTGAATTAATTTTTTCCCATTTTTTTCTTGTTTTCCTTCTCCTGAATCTCAGCTGTGATTTTTATTATATCTATCCTCTTGCTATTAGTAGGGTTGTTCTTTTGACTCTGCTCTAATTGGTTTTTTGCCAGCATATCCTCCATGAGTCTCTCTTCTTTTTTCATGTGTGCGTTTATTGCTATCAGCCTTCCTCTGATAAATGCCTTTGCTGTATTCCAAAGGTTTTGGTATGTCGTCTTTTCATTCTCATTGGTTTCTAGAAACTTCCTGATTTCAACTCTAATCAGGGTGAATACCCACTCCTTTAATAGACAATTGCTCTTCCTCCAATTGTTTGCCCTTGTTTTCTTCACTATCCTTCTGTTAATTTCCAGCCTTATGGCGCAGTGATCGGAAAGAGATGTCTGTATAATCTCTATGTGCTTGAATATACTCAAGTTTGACTTGTGTCCCAGCATGTGGTCTATTTTTGAATGTGTCATGTGGCCTTGAAAAAAAGTGGATATTTTTGCATGTAGCTGGAAACTCTGAAAATATCTATCAAGTAAAGTTGTCCTATTGTGCTTTTTAGATCTGTAGCCTTCTTGTTGAGTTTATTTCCCAGTGATCTGCTTTTTTCAGAGAGTGTTGTATTAAAGTCACCAATTATAATTGTTGAGCCTGTGATTTCTTTTTTCATCATTTGGAGTGTTTGATTTACAAATTCCATGGGTCTCTCATTGGGAGCATATATATTTATTATGCTCACTGGGTCTTGGTCTACTGTTCCGTTGAGCATTATATAGTGCCCCTACTTGTCCCTTGTTATGGCCTGTATCCTGATGTCAATTTTGTCAGATAGTAAGATCACTACCCCTGCTTGTTTTGCATTGCCATTTTCTTGGTATATTTTTCTCCAGCCTTTAATTCTCAACCTGTTTTTGTCTGCAAGCTTGGGATGTGTCTCCTGGAGGCAGAAGATCGATGGGTTATGTTTTCTGAGCCAGTCTGTTGTCCTCTGCCTTTTAATACCTGAGTTCATGCCATTGATATTCAGTGTTATTACATCCATCTGTGGACTTTGTGATGTCATCTTGTACCTTTTGTGTTGGGTATTTTCCTACCTTCCTCTCTTATGTGCTTGTGTTGTGTGTGTGGTTTATGTTTGCCTTCTTTCCCCTATTGAGTCAATGCTATCCTGGGGCTGTTTTCACTTTGTCGCCCTATGGGTGGAGTTGTTTTATGTGATGGTCTCTTATTTGCCCTCAGTGAGTCTTGATCTTCCCATAGTGGATCAGCAAGGATCTTTTGTAGGGCTGTGTTTCTTTTTATGTATTCTTTGAGGTTGTTCTTGTCTGGGAAGACTCTTACTTCTCCATCTATCTTAATAGATATTTTGGCCGGGTAAAATATCCTTGGGTTTGCGTTCTTTTCCTTCAATTTTTGGAATATGTTACTCCATTCCCTCCTCTTCTTCATTGTTTCTGCTGATAGGTCTGAACATACTCTTATTGGGGTTTCTTTATATATGGCTGTTTGCTTTTCCCTAGCTGCTTTTATGATCTCCTTTCCCTCATAGTTGGATAATTTTACCATTGTGTGTCTCCGTGATTTCTTCTTGGAATACAGTCTGGCTGGTGTTCCTTTAGCCTCCTGAATGATTGCCTGATTTTAATTTATTAAGTTGGGGAAGTTTTCCTCTAGGAATTCCCTAGCTATTTTCACTGTTGACTTCTTTGTTATGTCTTGTTCTGGTAGTCCAATTATTCTAATATTGTTCCTCTCCATAGCATCAGACATGTCTCACAAGTTTTCTTCAGCTTCTCTGATTGCCTTATTTGACTGCTTTTCCCGTTTGCTGAGGTCTGCTTGGTTATCAACTAGGTCCTTGATTCTCTGTCTCCTCAAGTCTGTTGGCAAAGTCTGTCCATTTGCAACTGGATTTTGTTATTTCATCCCAAGTCTTATATTTCCATTTGGTGTGTTGCCTTTATCTCCTCTATCATTTCATCCTTTTCCTGTATTGTTTCCCTCATATCCTGTATATCTCCAAGCAGCATTCTGAACATTTCTTTCTGTGGCAGGTCAGTATCTGCTTCTTCTATGCACATTATTAGGTTCATGACATCTTCTAGCATTGTTTTCTGTTTCTCCTGCTTTTTTGTTGAGGCTGTTAGGACTGGTTTCTGTTTACATGTTGTTTTAGAGGAGCCTGGAGCCATCTTCCAGAGTCAAAGAGCACTGGACTCTCTTGGGGGATTTGTATGAGTGCTTCTATGAAGTACCTGCCAGTAGCTGTACTGAGGGATCAGGCTATTGCTATATCTTCCTGTGGTTTCACTCTTCCCCTAGCTGACCAGTATTACATTATTTGGAATGTGAGTTGGATAGTCCTCTCATGTGATGCTGGTCAGGTTGTTGTGGGCCCACGAGGGCATCGTTTCACTAACTGACCTCTAACTAAGCCTCACGGTGCTTGGAGCACTTCAGGTGGCCTGTGGTATTTCCCTCTGCAAATGGAGTGCCAAAGGGGTGTGTGTGGGTATACCCTTCTTGGTGTAGAGCACTGTAGCTGGCAGGGGGAATTACCATAGAGAGATTGCCTTGGAGGTCGGGTGGATGTTCCCTCAGTAGCATGGAACCCCACTAGTGGTGGGCAGGAGTTTACCCCAACCACTTGTAGGGCCTCAGGGTTTACACGGGAGTTCTCCCCACTGTTTGAAGGGGAGAACCGTCTGCTTCTTGGTGTATGGGAGAGGACTGGCATGATTTCCCCAGCTGCATGTAAAACCAACAAATGTGGGTGGGAACTCCTCCTGTTTGGCCTTTAGAGTTACCCTAGGCAGAGGGGAGTGGCTTGGAGGTGGCTAATGGCTTGTGAAAGGAAAGACAGGGAGAAGAGAAGAAACAGAGATAAAGAAAACTAAGACTGGAACAACAATGCCAAGCAAATTAACACACACACACACACAAATAAAATGCACAGACTAAACAAAGAGAACTGACTGCAGGAAAGAGATATCAGATAGAAAAAGAGGAGAAAAGAAGAAAATTGAAAACAAAAAGAAAAAAGAAAGAAAAAGAAAAAACAGTAAAGGAGAGAAAATTTTAAAACTAGATCAAGAGATATCTGAACCCTGTGTTGTGCCATGTGTAGCACTGTCTCGTGCTGTGTGCAGCACTGTCTAGGAGGCAGGCTGTAGCTCTCCCCACTGGGTGGGCAGAGTTGCCCTAGGCAGAGGGTAGGGATCTGGAAACCAACAGTGGCATGTGGAAGGAAAGAGTGGGAGAGGAGAGAATCTTAAAAGCAGAGAGAGGGGAGAAGAAAACAAAGACAGAGAAAAATAAAGAAAGAAAGAAAAAGAGAAGAAAAAGAAGGGGGGGAAACTCAACTGTGCTCACTAAGATTGGCTGTGATGGTAAACAGGGAAGAGATAGAGAAGGAGGAAATAAAGAATAAAGAGATAGCTGATCCCTGATGGCCTGAATGGGCCAGAGGGGTTTAAACCCTGCCCCATGATGGCAGATTGGTGCGCCCTTTTAATTCAGGCACCCAGTGGTGCTCAGCCGAATTCCCGTAGTTGGTGAGATTACCTTAGAGGTCCAATGGAGGTTTCCTCAGCAGTGCAGTGCACTGTAGGTGGCTGTCACAGTTGCCTCGTGTGGTGTGCGGCACTCCCACAGAGGGCAGGTTGGAGTTCCTCCTGCTATTTGGGTTGATTTGCCCTAGGCGGAGGGTAGTGACCTTGAAGCCATTAGTGGTGTATGATAGGAAAGAGGGAGAGAGAAGAGGAGAAAGATGGAAAAGGTGGGGGGGACAAGAGAGAAATAAAAAAGAGAGAAAAAAAGAAAGAATAAACCAAAACAAACCTGAGCTTGTTGGGACCGACTGCAGTGGGAGACAGGAGGGCGAGTGAATCAAAAAAGAAGAAATAGAGTGGTAAGGAGATAACTGAGACTTGATCACCTGTCCATGGGGCTGGAGGAGTTCCAACTCTTCCTCAAGATAGTGGGGTGGTGTGCCCACTGATGTAGGGTTCCACAGATACAGGGTGGGATTACTATTGCAGGCAAGATCGCACCAACAGCCAGGCATCAGTTCTCACCGCGGTACTGGCACTGGAGTTCACAGGTATACCTGCCTTGTGCTGTGTGTAGCACTACAGCAGGGCGGGGCAGGTGGGGTGTTTCCCACCGTCCAGAGTAGGGTTCCAGGACAGGCAGGACTTCCCTAGCTCTGTAAAATCACTGAGAGGGAAGCTGGGTTTATTGTCCTATCTAGACTGCTGGTGCCCTACTTGATCAGAGGACTCTCCCACCCCAGTCACCTAGAATAGAACCAAATTCTCAAACACATCTTATTCAAAAATTCCTTTGTCAGATATTTATTAACTGCCTCATGGCATTGTGCAAGTGTGCTGGAAACAATGAGCAAATGCAGGCATTACATTCTTTTTATTATAACTTTGCTTCCCAGGTAGGCTTTACTATAAAGAACATGCTAAGAAGCTACCACGAGTCTTCTGATCCATCTATCAAGTTTTGACTAAGACCCCACCTCTACTCCCTACTGTTTTTGACCCCTTAAGAGATTCCCAGTCTCATGAGTATAAGACATATAAAACAAAGAATATAATGTGGAAGCTATAGCAACAGAGGTGTGATCTACGGATAACGACGACATAAACAATGGTGTATTGGATTCGCATCAGAGTATTTCAGCCCTTAGTCCAAGGGTACAGGCAGTTTTGAGTTAAGGCCTAGTTCGTTCAGTTGAAGTATGTTGAATCCTTCTGGTGTGACCCTTGGGGGATACTATGGTGCCTGTAAGGCCAGCGTCTAAGGCAGTGGTTCCCAACCTTCCTAATGCCTCGGCTTTTAATACAGTTTCTCATATTGTGGTGACCCCCAACCATAGAATTATTTTTGTTGCTACTTCATAACTTTCATTTACTAATGTTATGAATCATTATGTAAATATCTGATATGGAGGATCTATTTTCATTGTTACAAATTGAACATATTTAAAGCATAGTGACGAATCACAAAAAAGATGTCATTATATATTGTGAAATATTTATTTCCTAATGGAAAATAATGAAAATTTGTCTTGAAGCGTGGAGTAGCATGGGTAACAGTCTTCATGCCAGTTATTCGTATGTGGGCGTATCTGCATGTGAGAGGACCCTCCTGGAGACAGATAGATGAGCAGTGTCTCAGTTCCTAAGACCATTGGAAATATGTGTTTTCCGATGGTCTTCGGTGACCCTGTGAAAGGGTCATTTGACCCCCCCAAAGGGTCGCGACCCACAGGTTGAGAATCCCTGGTCTAAGGTCATCATGATAGTCCTTAGCCTGGTTCACTAAGGGTTTGGGTAGAAAGATATGTGTAGTGTCTACCCAGAAACATAAAATTGGGTTTATTGACCCCTTTGTTTCCCTAAAATTATTTTCTAGCATCCTTTTCCGATGTGAAGTTGCTCCTCCCCACTTACCCACCATACACACCAACAAAAATATCAGAGCCTCCTCTAAAATGTAGATGCTCCTGTCCCCTGGTCTTAGCTTGATTTTCCAGTAAAGTTCTGCTCTCAGTCCTTTGGAGGGCTGACTTGTACTTCTTATGAAAAAACCCCCAAAACCTTCATGTTTGACTATCTTTTAATTGGGGTACCCATGATAACTCCAGCTACCCCAAACTTAGTGTGAATTGAGCATCGATTAGATAAAGGCAGACTACAGCTCACCCATTACAATTCAATGAAAAATTTTAGAAACAGAACAAATAATTGCTTGATGTTCATCCTTATCTTTGCTTGGTAACTGGGTTCTCATCTTTGGCATATTAATAATTTGGGCAGGATAATTTTTCGTTGTGAGGGACTGACCTGTGCATTGTGGGATGGTGAACTGTACGCAGGGCCTCTCTCCACTAGATACCAATAGCATAGGCCCCACACCTGCCCCACTAATTCCCGAGATTGTGACAACCACAATTGTTGCTATTTGTTGTTGAGTCCATTGAAACTCATATTGTCCATTTAGGACAGCGTAGAATTGCCATAGGATGTCATCGGCTGGAAATCCTTACGGGAGTAGTTCGCATCTTTCAGCTGGTGGTGTGGCTTGTGGTGGGTCAGACTTTTTGGTTAGCAGCTGAGTGCCTCACCTTTGTGGCTTCAGAACTTCTGAAACCAGCTCTCGATGTTGCCAAACATCCCTTTGGAGGAAAACTGGCCTTGTTTGGGAACCACGGGCCCAAGTGAACGCACCATTTCTCGCTGGGCATTGCTGAACAACAGTGAGGATGTTAGGTTTGTATAAAGAAATTATCAAGGGCGTCATTTATGAACAGAGTAGACATTTTAATGAAAGCAATGGTCCTGCCATTCTGTATTTCTCCAAACAATGATATATTTACAGACCCCAAAATAAATGTACATTTTAAATGCATATCATGATACAGATTTTTGTGGCTGAATAAGGAGAGAATTTCTCTATGACTTTAAAAAATAACCTCCATGATTTAGAGTACAAATTATGATGCAATAAACATTCAGCAATTGGGAGTAAACTTACTTTAAAATGACAGACACGGCAAAAACCAAGCTAAACTCGTTGCAGGGAGTCAATTCAAAAACTAGCAGTGACTCTATAGGATGTAGCAGGACGAGCCCAGAGGGTTTCTAAGACTGTCTGCCATCTTTACAGAAGCAGACTTTCATGTCACTTCTTTCTTCTGCAGAGTGGCGGGTAAGTCTTGAACCACTGACTTTTCAGTTCGCAACTGAGCACTTTAACTACTGTGCCACCCAAGCAAATGAAAGACTTTTACGCAGTAAAAGTTATGAAGAAACATTATTTATTAAAAGATCTCCTATAAGATCTAAACTGGAAACCCTAATCTTATGATATATTCACAATCTTTGCAATTTTCCAATAATTAAAAAATACACGAAAGGAAAATATCCCTAGCTAACTAGCTGTAAACAAGGAGAATTTAGCTTTTCTTTTTTATTTTTTGACAGCTTATAAACATTTTTGACAGTTCATAAACTTGTTTTGTTGTTGAGAATTTAGCTTTTCAAGAATACCATGTGAATGATTTCTTTCCCCTTATAAAGTTGCACTCTGAGGCGCTATAAAGAGAGCAAAACCTTTTTGTTAGTAGACAACAGCTTGAAGTATCAGTTTTCATTTTTTAAGAAACAATGAATTATAAACTTTTTATAAAAGGTGAAAGGCACAATGAAACCATTTTAGAACTCAAAATATTTCAGGCTATTCATTCAGAATTAAAATAATTTAGGTGCCAGCACCTAATTTGTCCTGTAGGTGGCGAAAGAATCCTAAAATGAGGCCGGGGCAGTATTCACAATTGAAGCAGAGGTCAAATTGGTAGGTGACTTAAAACTTGATGTAAAGCAGTTTTTAAAAAGTTTTTTTAATGTTTTGTTTATTTTTACATGTTTAAAGTTATTTTCTCTACATCTGTGCATTAATGAAGATTTATTGTCTGGATAGTGAACACTGATATACAGAAATAGGTTTTCTTCTTCAGGAACTAGATTTTCAATATGATAGTTACCCCTAACAATATTATTTTTGCTCTTGTTGTCAACAAGGGTTTAGATAGCCTATCTACATTGCAGCAAGAGAAGTTTTGCAACTGATCATGTGTTGTGACCTGGCTGCTAAGAAAAGCAGCAAGCTGGTCTTAAAGGAAACATAGAACACCCGCCAAGTTTCACGTGGCTTTACCTTTTCAAAATTTACCAAGGAAGAATCATAAGCAAGACTTTTAAGAAGTAATGAATGTTTATTATAGAAAACTTGGGGTGGAAGGGAACACACCAGCCTGTGTGACCACGTGGTCCCAAAGGGATCTGTTATCAGGCATCAAAGGACAAAAAAATTATATCATCGGCTGCTCACCTCCATGATACGATCGCCGAGGACAAATGGGTGCATAAGCAAATGTGGCGAAGAAAGCTGATGGTGCCCGGTTATCAAAAGAGATAGTGTCTGGGGTCTTAAAGGCTTGAAGGTGAACAAGCGGCCATCTAGCTCAGAAGCAACAAAGCCCACATGGAAGAAGCACACCAGCCTGTGTGATCACGAGGTGCCAAAGGGATCAGGTATAAGGCATCATCCACAAAAAAAAAATCTTACCATAGTGACTGAAGGGGGAAGTGCAGAGTGGAGCCCAAAGCCCATTTGTCGGCCACTGGAGATCCCCTCACATAGGAGTCAAGGGGAGGAGATGAGTCAGTCAGGGTGCGATGTAGCACCGATGAAGAATACAGCTTCCCCCCAGATCCTAAATGCTTCCTCCCCACCAACTACCATGATCCAAATTCTACCTTGCAAGTCAGGATAGAACAGAGGTTGTACACTGGTGCATATAGGAGGAGCTGGAGGCACAGGGAATCCAGGGTGGGTGATACCTTCAGGACCAGGGGTGTGATGGGCGATACTGGGAGAGTAGAGGGTGAGCGGGTTGGAAAGGGGGAACTGATTACAAGGATCTACATGTGACCTCCTCCCCGAGGGACGGACAACAGAAAAGAGGGTGCAGGGAGACGCTGGATAGGGCAAGATATGACAAAATAATAATTTATAAATTATCAAGGCTCATGAGGGAGGGGGGAACAGGGAGGGAGGGGGAAAAAAGAGGACCTGATGCAAAGGGCTTAAGTGGAGAGCAAATGCTTTGAAAATGATTAGGGCAAAGAATGTACAGATGTGCTTTATACAATTGATGTATGTATATGTAGGGATTGTGATAAGAGTTGTATGAGCCCCTAATAAAATGTTTTTTAAAAAAAGCAAAGAAAACTTGGGGTATCATTATTATGATGACACTGATGTATGAGGTGTAAATCAGTTTATAAATTACTGGAATGGAAAAGTCCACACTAGCCAAGTAACACTTCACGGTAAGGAGTTGATATCACTAGACTCCAGAGCTTCTTTGCTTTCTTTCAAGAAAGAAACTTATTCTCTGTCCTTGATTTTCCATTAAAGAGCCAGACATGACAAATAACCAGGACTGTCAATGTAGGACTGTTTGTAGTCACGAAGTATGCAATGACATAACGTCTTAGTTGAGACTCAGAACTAAAGGGAAAGAATAGAGTACGCCAATGCCGATATTTTGGAAATATTGACATAGTACAACTACAAAAAGGTAGGGGAAGAATGAAAGAACAAATACAAATTTAAACGACTTTGGTTCTCTTGGTGGTGGTACATCAGTATTGTTATTCTCAGACTGTTGGACATGTGATGCAGATAAATCAATGTGTAATTGAGGTTGTTCTACCCTCATTCCCTGTGCCTTGGCAAACCAGGATGCTTCCTCGGCAGGGAGAGATGGAGATGAAGAAGTAAGAGAGAGGTGAAATAAAAACCCCGTCATACTGGGTTTGACCTAGAAGTAGCAAAACAAAGCTAAAGTTGTTTCCTAACTCGCTCCTAGAAATGACCAACCCAGTAGCAAGGAGCCTAGATCAGCAGTTCTCAACCTGTGGGTCACGACCCCTTTGGGGGCTTGAATGACCTTGTCACAGGGGTCACCCCATTCATAACAGTAGCATAGTTACAGTTATGAAGGAGCAACGAAAATAATTTTATGGTTGGGGGGGGCACCACAACATGAGGAACTGTATTAAAGGGTAGAGGCATTAGGAAGGTTGAGCACCACTGGCCTAGATTATGGCTTTGAAACACCTTTTTTCATTGAAAGAAAAAAAAATTAATCAAACAAAACCTGGCTTCTTGGGGAAACCGTAGAGTCCACATCTGGGAGAGGAAAGCTGTGTTGCCTTTGGAAAGCTGGCCATATGAGACAACAAAGACGTGATTAAACGTTGCTCAGGTAGTGTCAAAAGACTCAGCGTCAACTTGCTGAGGCTCTCCATGGAGAAGTATGGCCTTAACTAAAGGAGTATTTGCAATGAACTGATGCCTATCAAGTACATTGGAATCCACGAGATTGTAAGAAAAGTAAAAGGGATCTCTGGAATGTACGAAGAAAGTTAATTATCTTGAAAATTGGCAAACATGGGGAAATCAAATATTTTCCCTTTCCTATATATGGGGAGCATCTCTCTTTAAAAATCGATCTAAATAACAAATGAAAAAGAAATATGGAATAAGAATATTCTGCAACCAATAATGAATTAATGGACCTATGCAATGAGTATCCACTTGGGCAACCAGCACACACATGGAATCAGAATTATGTGCCCTATAAGGAATGAACATACAGGGACCTATAATCTTGTCAAAGAATTGAACCTGAGTCTGTTCAAACATCTGAATCCACTTGTCCCTATTGAGAGGACAGAGCAACATGACGAAATGCACCATGAGGCTGCAATCAGCAAAATACAAATTGTAAGAACTCAGATGCCATAAGATTTGGATTCGTTAACAAGCAAAAAAGAAGTAAAAGGGAGGAATCTGTAGATACAAAAGAGTCGTGAAAGACATGTTAAATAGACTATTTTCAAACACGGAGATTCACACTCGAGGGATGCACGATAGAGGAATCTCCAGTAATTATAACGCTGAAAGTCATTGTGGTGATTGCTTGGGGGGCTGGCAGCAACTGCTGTCATGCAGGTAGGCTACATGAGGGACACCTGAGGTGGCTGGAAGAGCTCTGAATTCTAAGAGGGTTTCGTAACTAAGGTAAAAATTACGCGTTTTGTGGGTGGTTCTCAGTATTTGTGTTTTGCCATATAATTTTTAAAAGGTTAATAGTAAAAAAAATTTTTTTAAACCCCAAAGCCCTTAGAGTTCTTTCATGAAAACCTAAGGATTTGGACACTTTCATTAGAAACATTAGTTGCTAGTTCTTAAGATACTGACTATGAGGGCAGTGAGTGTACAGATGTGCTTTACACAATTGATGTATATATGGATTGTGCTAAGAGTTGTATGAGCCCCTATAAAATGATTTTTTTAAAAGAAACTGACTAAATTATAGCGGTATTTCTACATAATAAGCTACAAACATTTGAAATATATAATATTCAGTTCCTTTGTGTGCATATTCTTAAAAGTCAAAGAATTAAATATACAATTCTAACACAAAATTGTTGGCCTCATTAGGTAGCAAAGCTGGGTTACATAGACTTTATCAACTTCCTACTTCCTAGAAAAAGTTTCTTTCCTACTTCCAGAAAAGTTATTTATGTTACTGTATTACGAACTAGAACATAAGTGTTGGATATATTTTGCATTTTCTTCAATGTCTATATATTTTCCATTCCACATTGTTTTATATAGAACAACTACAGTATCTTGTCTAACAAAAAAGGTACTTATTAATGTGTAACATTACATAGTATCATCTAGCTTGCAAATAAAACCCCATGAAGGGTGTATTAAAAAGTCCATGGAAAAGGGAAATTAAAAGATCATGGAATTTTCCCACAAAAATTTGAAACTCCCTTGTACAAGTAGGCAATCTGCAGGTTATACACAAGACCTGTTCCTAAGTTTGTCTTGAAGCCAAATTTGTGGCTAAGCCCAAACAGGAGCATCTAATTCTCATTTAACTTTACTTAGTGCAAGAAAAGATTCGATGCCTTTTCAATGATTTAAAAACTGCAAGTGCAGCAAATGAAGGTGTTTGTTCTGAATAATTTGTGGTGAGTAAGTGTTGGTTCAATTATTTCAAGGTGAAAGCAAAGTTACATTATATTAAAGGCCGGCCAAGGAGAAGTATGTACTTAAATCCAAAGGTCTTGGGCCCAGATCTGTGTTCTATTCATCATAATAATGGTTGGAGACTACTTTTTATTGTTAACTGTCTGTAAAACTGAAGAACACAATGTAGATTTAAACCATGAAAATGAAAGCAGGTTTTAAATGCAATATAACAATTAACATGGACGAACATGTAATTGGGTAGTACATTTTGCCCATCAAACACGGACATTGTCCCTCCTTCAAGCAGCATCTCAATAAATGGTGCAATTGTATGGTCTCCTTCCCCTTCCTTCTAATAAAATTATGTGGCGTTTGAATGGTTCACATATTCAAGAAGTGACCGGTCTAATACTCTCCTGATAAGAGCTTCCTCAATTATATTAAAATCCTATAATAAAGAAAAATCATTATAAATATAAACCAAAGTCAGTAGTGTTTCAGAAACTAAAGGATGATGGTCAATGGGATGAATTTCTTCATTTAATTGGCAGCTAAAACCCTGGTGGTGCTGTGGGTTAGGCACTGGCCTAACTACAAGGTTGGTTGTTCAAAGCCACTCACTTTGGGAGAAAGATGAGGCCATCTGGTCCCCCAAAGCCTCTGAAACCCTATATCAGGTGGCCATGACTCAGAATGAACTTCGTGGCCACGGGTTTGGGTTAAAACACTTTTTTTACAGAGTCCAGAACTTTTGGTTTTGGTTTACCATCTTTTCTAATTAATTAAAAAATCAAAACCAAAACAAAAATGACATCTAGTCTGTTCCAAATCCTGGAAATAGCCATCTTTCTCTTTCAGCGCTCAAAGTGGGCTCAACTCACCAGCCTTCTGGTTAGCAGCCAAGGGCTTAACTACAGTGCCCCCTGGGCTCTTTCTAGTTCATCTTACCGATGATCAATTAACTAGCCATTTGCATCATACAATAGTCGTGATCTAACTGGTAGTTTTTGACCAACACTACAAATCCTAGTTTGAGTGTTATGCTCCACATAAACAAGTAATTATGTATTCTCAAGTGTTATTTTGAAACTGCCTAACATGAAAATAATTAGAATTACGTGAAAATTATATGCAAATTAAAATGGGACCTTAACCATTTCCAGTACAAAACAGTTTGTGGAAAATTCCATTATCTTTTTTCTCACAGTATTTTTTAGTTCAATTTTTTCCACAAATGTCTTGAAATCCCTTATGCTTACATAAGATCAATAATATAATAAGCATAGCAATTGCTGATTTCCCCTCCCCAAAATAAGCAATTCTCATTTGCTTTATAAATTTTATTGTTAATATCAAAACAATTATCTGCCTTGGACAAAATTCTTTTCTTTGTAATCTAATAAGCCATTGAACTAAGAGCCAGGTTTAGCTTTTAAATGATTCATCTACTCTAGCCTCTCCCTGTATATAGTTACAGTTTTTATGAAATTGAAAACTCATAGCTTTGGTGAATCACATCAGTAATGACATGACTAAGAGTATTTGTTCTGTGTACATTTGCTTTTATAGTACTAATAACTAATAACAGAGTCAACCTTATCAATGTAGTAACACAGATTAGCATTAGGAGTTTTTAGATTTAAAAATGTATAAAAAAAGAAATAATTGAAAATTTAAAAATGTATAAAACACAAAACTCCTGTTTTTTAACCTTTTCCAATAAAAATATTAGTAAGAAAAATTTTAAACATTATAAAAGTCATATAAAGAACCTCTAAATGCTCATTAGCTAACTTTGAGACATTGAGAACAAGAACACAACTATTCCTATTCTATCTGATTTTCCTCTACCTTTAAGAAACTTCTTAATGAAACAGTTTTGGTTATGAATTGATGGTTCTTGAAGGTAACTAATGGGTTATGGAGGTTCATTATACTACTTTTGTAAATGTTTAAAATGTTTTCACATTAAAATTACAACTGTATTCTGGGAAGGGATATTATAGAAATTAAAACAACACTTTAAAAGGTAAACTTGGCTGTTTATTCAGTGATTATTTTGATCACAAACAAAATAATTTTATTCAAAGCAGATAACCATTTTCATATTAATAATAAAATATATAAAGCATTGGATTTTTATGATCCCTGGCTTAATGTTAGTATTAAACACTTTAGCTATATTCACATTTTCCCCTAAGCTATTAATCAATTGGATTAAAAGGTAACTTTGACACAGCATAAAAACATAATGCAATCAGGATACTTACTATGAAATCATCATAAAACATAGTATGGCAGACTTGTAAATGTCTTATTAAACTGCCATTGAAACTGCTTGCATTCTCATTAGGTAAACGGCAAAGTGGGCAGAACTGAAAGTAAACAAGACAGAGTTCAAGAAAGAATTTGCAATAATTCCTGTGTTTGAATTTTTTAAAGTAACCATTCCATAAAATACATTTTTAATGTGGTCAATCCACTGGTCATACCTCAGTATGTTTTAAAACTGCATAACTATAACAGGCACATTAAATAAATACAATTATAGTTTTATAGGAATTTCTTTATCTGAATTTCTTAGCTTTATACAAATATAGAAGTACAACTACTTGCTCTTTAGTTAATTTATTTCTTAAACAGTATTACAGTTAGTGATTTACTTAACCATCTGCCTATTTAAGTTTTTTTGAATGAGTCATTTTGAGGATGTTATAAGTTAGATTTACACAGTATTTTAACCTTTTGAAATTGGATTTTTTTTTCACTCATCATCATGATCCTGAAACTTATTCAAGGTGTGTTGATCAATACTTTGTCCCTTTTTATTGCTAGTCTGAATGTATCAGTTTGGATACCCATTCACTCTTTAAGTAATGTAGGGTGATTTCAATTTTTAACTATTATAGATGAAACTGCCATAAATATTTGTGTACAGATCTTTGCATGAATAAAAGCTTTTACTTCTCTAAGATAAATTTCTAGACACGTGATTGCTAAGTTCTAAGATAATGTAAGGAACTCTTACTGCCATTGAGACGGCGCCAACTCTTGTAAGAAACTACTGAACCAATTTTCAGAGGGCTGTACTGTTTTAAAATCCCACCCTTAAGGGGGGTTTGATCCAAGTTCCCTTCAGCCTCACTTTCATTTGTTACTGTCTACATAAATATAGCTACTACAATATGGGAATGCATATACAAGGAGCATGTGGAAAATTGAATTAAAAGACGATGGGCAAAATGAAAGGTAATGGAATTGTTCTAAGAGCTCTATCAAGTTCACGCTTGCGTGTGTGTGTGTGTGTGTGTGTGTGTATGTTCTGTTTTGTGGGGGATGCATTCAGATAGTGTGTAGTAGTAGCTCATAATTTGCATTTTCCTACTGGCTAACAAGGAGTTCTGGTGGCATAGTGGGGTGAGGGTTGGACCGCTAACTGAGCTGATGGTTCACACCCAGCACTGCTCCTTGGAAGAAAGAGGTGGCGGTCTGCTTCTGTGAAAGCTTACAGACTCAGAAACCCCAGGGCTATTCCACTTTGCCCCAGAGGATCACTGTGAGTTGGAACCGACTTGCTGGCAGTGGGGAATGGCTAATATAAATACCCCTTTGTTTTAATATGTATTACTTTTATTGTACCTTAACCTAAGCTTGTTATTTTTAAAGTTCTGTTTCTTTGTGCATTTTTTAAACATGAGATGCAGATTAATTACTGAGTGTTAGGCATTAAATTAGGTCATATTTTCATTTAATCCACACCAAAACCCAGTGAATGAGTGATTAACCTTATTTTGTTAAAGGGCTTAATTTTCAGAAAGGAGAATAGTTAGCTTACATTTATTTGCACAGTGATAAGTATTAGAATTTGAAACCAGGTCTCTTAATGGATAATATAATCTTTTCCTATTTATAACACTGCCGAATTTACCAACCTGGATGATATATATATATTACTTTAAATTTTAATGAGGTTCTAATGTAATTCTTATCTTTCTTGCTGCTTTATAGGGGCTTATTTTCAATGTGTTCTGTTTCCAGAAGTAAGGATCTACTTATGAATTTTGTTCTACTCCATTAATCTGTCACATTGTGAAACAACATCACATGATTTTGATGATTGTTTTATTATTAGTTATTATTTTTGAATGCTCTAGCCATCTCAGTTGATTGGTGACATTTTATATCCCAAGGTAGCACTTAGCCATGCTGAGACCAATGTGTAATATAGAGCATAGAGCCAAGGCCAGGAAATATTTTAACAGAAAAATGATTAATTTCTGTGACATGGGAGAAGAAGGGTCATTAGTTACAGAGATGTGTCATTCAACATTCTTTATGGGCACTCAGTTTGTGTTGGCACTGGAATGCGGAGATCCCAAAGAGAATTATGCTGCATACCCTTTGAAGTAAGACGACATGGGGTCAAATCCTAGTACCAGCTCTTACTAACTGTTGGTTACAGACACATAAATGTCCTCTTGTGTCTTATAGGAAAGTTACAACCTACCTTGAAGAGCCATTGTGTTAGTTAGAGATTTTACCCTACTGGGAACAACTAGAGTGTGCAAAAATAGAAAAATGGCTAAGTAAATGAAGGTGCAGGCACTCTGGCTTATCTCATGATCACACAAAAATTAAAATGGCAAGAGTCACACTGTAGAGTACAACTAAAATGTCAGGATGGAAATAAAGAACTCAAATTTAGCTACGGAATGATGTTCAGTCGAGGTAGCAAGCAGTCATATGGCTAAACATTGTAATAAAATTAACAATAGGTGGATTAAAAAGATGAATGACTTTCTTCTACTTTTCATTTTCAGTGTATTGTGATGGTGACACTTTGAATTATTTAAAGTTCGTTTTGTTAACTAGGATGTGGCTTCGGTATATTAAAGTTAGATTTTAATGGTTCTTTTTGGGTATTCTTAGTTGATCTAAGAGCTAAGGTTATTTGATTTCATAAGTGAAAGTGATTACACATTAGAAATTCTTGTGAGTTTTAACAATAATCACAGCTCTGGCGTAAATTATTATCCATTCATGATATATTCACACATACACAATTTAATAAACAGACTTTCTAACATTTCATGAATTCCAACATTGCTCAAAATAGATAGTAATTCTTACCACGGGTCTTCTTTCTGATCTGTGATGGGTAATGCAATGATTCAGCAAGCTGTCTTCATCCAGTTCCCTGTCACAAAATGGGCACATACACCTGGAAGTACCACACAACAAGATCTTGCTAAAGTTATTGACAATTAAATAGTAGCCACTTTAACCAGACACAAAGAATAGGATTAGGTGAGTTTCCTTGCTAATCTTTAATTTTTTTCTTGAATTTGAAATTTTAGTGCCTAGATTTATTTCCTTATGTGAACTGTAAATGTATACCCTTCACAGGAGGAAACTGGGTGACCACCCGGTGGTTAAGCATTTGGCTGCCAACTGCACAGCTGGCAATTCAAACCCACCAGACACTTTTTGGAAAAAAGAAGTCGCAGTTTGCTTTTTTAAAGCATGCAGTCTTGGAAACTCCATAGGGCAACTTTACTCTGTTCTACAGGGTCACTATGAGTCAGAATCCTTCACAGGGGCATAAAGCAATAACTCACATAATTCAAAGGACTTGAAGCACAGTATTCTCTTTGGAAAGTGCACAGATGAACTGAGAAGGTGAAGATGACACCATCTATCTGTCCTTGGGCTAGCTTTGTCTTCCTCCCTTTCCTGATCCAGGTAACATCTGAATAGGTGTTAATTGTTCTCTATCACCACGAGAATATATAAACAGTTAACATATTCTAAATATTTAGACTTGTATTATTCATATCCTACCCACAACACTCACTCCCATCAAGGCTTTCCCTAGCCCTGGCAACCCTATTAAAAACAAAACCAAAACTCCCTGCCATTGAGTCGATGCCAAGTCCTCTCAACCCTCTAAGACAGGTGGAAGTGCCCTTGTGAGCTTCTGAGACTAACTTCACAGGAGTAGAAAGCCCTATCTTTCTCCCGGTTTGAACTGCTGACCTTGAGGTTCGTGGTCCAACGCATAATCATTACGCCTCCAGGGTTCCTTTAGCAACCTTATAAAACAGCGTGAAACTGCTCCCTTGTGTTTCCAAGACTGTACAACTTTGTGAGGACAAACGGTATCACCTTACTCTTGTGAAGCGGATGGGGGTGGAACCAGTGACCTACAGTTAGTGCTCAGCCATTGCAGCGCCAGAGCTTATAACCCAATGTCACTGAGTCCGTTCCCACTCACAGCGATCCTACTGAGGGTTCTGAGACTGAAAGTCTCTACTGCAGCAGAAAGCCTCCTCTTTCTCCTATGGAGCGGCTGGTGGGTTTGAACCGCTGATTGTAACAGCCCAATGCTCACCGTCTTGCGCCACTAGGGCTCTGTATTAGTAGCCAGAGAAGAATGAAAATAATTTGTTTCAGGCTCACAGCTAACCAGCAACTAATTTGTCAATTTTTTCAGGGCAGGTAAAAGTATGAATCCCTTCCATCTAATGCTAGCCCTTTGTCAACTTTGAGCCCTTGAATGTGACTTGTGCAAACCAAACTGAGACGTGCTGGATGGAGAACACCAAAGACTTAATTTAAAAAAAAAACGTATGTAAAATATCTTACACACCCTTACATCGAAATAAATAAAGAGTATGTAAAATAAATTTGATATTGATCACATGATAATATTTTGCTCATATTGGGTCAGATAAAGCAGACTAAAATTAATCTCATGTTTCTTTTTACTTCTTTTAACGTGGCTACTATATAGTTAATGGACAGTGTGCCTTAAATTTCTACAGTCAATATGGAGTCTTGAAATGTTTTTGCTCACTTTCTATTATAGATATAACTTCTTGCTTCAAGCTCCCTATATAGAAATGTTTACACTTTGCATCATGGAGTAAACACTTCAATAAGCAAAAAGTTCTATTTGAAAAGCAAACATTAAATAACTTTTTAAGGCTGATTAATCAACAACCTGTTCTATTTTGTACTTTATTCTTTATTATTATATTTTAAGCAGTAGAAGAAATTAGGATTTAAATTAGTTTTCATGGGTTTAAAAATTTCATAAAACCCATAAAATTGTCAGTCAAACCCACATACTTAAAATTGTCATCCTTTATTAACTTTTTTTTCTCTTTCACTCCTATTGAACTTTGGGGCCAACCAAATCTACATGCTGCTTGTAGCTAAAATGATAGCATAAAATACAACATGAATCCTATCACAACAGAAGGTATGTTTTCAAAATAATTATCTATATACCTAATATCTTAGACTATGTTTATAAATATTGAAGACATTGAAATTCTAGTAGAACAAAATAAATGCTGATCATTAAGACCTTAAGTAAGAAATTATAAGCTCTATTAAAAAATAGATAATAGAGCTAACATCTTTTTTCAGGAGAGGGAACGGAAGTTCACAAATACTGATTACTGCTATTAAGTAACCAAGTTTATAAGCAGATTTGATAGTTTCAAAGCTATTGACCTACATAGGAGAACACAAATAATTTCTTTCACAGGAGCAGAAGCCAAACTTTTAGCTAAATTATCCTTCTGAAAAGAATATTAAGGACTCATTTATACTTTTGTTCCCTCCCTTAAAAAAAGTTAATCAAGATTCTCCACCCATCTACTCCTAACCACCTTCATCCTGTAACCCACTCCTGAGAAGGTTATTTTCGGTCAGAAAACAGAATTCAGAACTCCTGTCCCAAGTTTACCCTTCTCTTGATAAAGTGTAGACTGAGATGGTATTTCCTACCAGCAAGAGCACAGGGAATGCGCTGGGAAACTAAGGGCTGCAGATGCAAGAGTAAAGTGAATTACGTTCTTAACTGTAATCTACTTCTGGAATCAGTAAGTCAGAAGACAGTCAGGCAGGAATTTAACAGTTCTGCATTCTATTTTGGATTTTCCTTAATAAAACTCGTTTGAGGAAGTTACTCCAATCTCTCCAGTATGTGATCAGTTCTTTTCACAAAAAGTGCTGAGAGAAAAAAATTCTTCAACAATAATTACTATTATCAGGTACTATGGTTAAAGTCTAAGCATAACTTCAAAGATATTCTCATAATAAAAATCACTTGACTTGACAGCTCAATAAATTGTCTACAGAAATAGTGACATTAGCAATAAACTGTATTATACTGAAACAAACCTTGTCTCCCCAAGCTCTTGTACGGGTCCATATTTATCTATATATTGTTTGCAAGTCTTTGTGTGCGCTCTCATTTCGCTGAGGCAAACCTATATAAAAGCAAATTCAAAATCAACTCACTGTTCAAAGGGGCTCAATGAAACCTTGTGATCCAGCTTTATTACTTTCACTGTGTCAAGTAATGTCACACTGTGAGATCAGTGGATTAAAGGGGTGTCTTCATGACAACAGTACCCCCAAATTAAGGCATTATCTAGAAATATGTCTTTTAAAATTTTGCCCAATAGTTAAAAGACACAAATGTTGAGTTCCTGTATTTGGTTCTTCAAAAAACTTGTTGGTTTATTTGTTGGTTTTGCAAGTGCAAAAAAATTTAACTCAAGACTTCATTGTTTTGGATGCAAATATCTACGTCATGGATGGAAATCAGGAAATGAGAAAGTAAATGGGGGAAGTGAAAAGAGTAGGAAGGAAAAAAAGAAGAGACAGGAAAAACGGAAAACAAAGGTGAAGAGAGTGAAGTGAATACATTTTAGAGATGTCCCTAGGAAGTAAAAAAAAACCCTATGCCTAGGGAAAGAAATAAATCCCATGGCTTTATAATATGCCCAGCAGTCCTGCATGACTTCACAATCCACAGAATACTTATTAGCTCCATGTAGAGCAAACATGAAAGACAACTCTTACCACCCATTTTTATCAGCACAGAATAGAGCGCCCTTGTTGCTCCACATGTGCTCACACGTCCTAACCAAGAGAGAGCGGTTGCAAACAGCATATACGTCGTCTACTAAATGTGTCCTCAGAAAGTCTGATAAGATCTTGTGCTAAAGGATGCTTTCTACAGTTGTGGCATGGTGGCAGACCCACTTGGCTTCATTTTGCAAAGGTACGGAAGTTCAGCCTCAAACATGAAATCCTCTGTATCAAAGAAACAGAATTGTCTATCCAAAGACAAAGAGGGGGAAACAGGCTGAAACGTAGAAACAAATCGCTGCTTTATAAATACCCACCTAAAAATGTAACACCGAGGACCAATCCAGGTAAGTAGCTTAAAAAACAGACTGATTTACAACCATTAGCATTGAACTTTGTCTATCAGTGCACTCTCATCTCTTTGCTATCCCTACTGGGAGTGTTTTTCTTTCTCTCTGCATTCATTACACAGTACAGTTCCCATGTATCATCAATGTCAGGATTAACTACTGACAAATGAATTGGAAAATATATAGAGCAGCTTTATACACAAAATTATGTCAGCGATTTTGAGAGACAATAGAAGCAAAGTAAGCCCTGGCCTCCTAAAATGATTTATTAAAATTAAAAAAAACAGGTGTTTAATTATCTAACAGAGGAAAAATGTGGTTAAAAAGTGGTTAAGAGAGTGGCATAGGGTAGTGGGGAGCCTGGAAAAATACTAGATAGAATCTAAATTGGCTACAGTAAGGTGAGCAGCATACCCAGCAAGAGAAATTGCATAGAAAGAAAGAGGCAAGTACAAGAAGTACCTGAGGGGAAAAAAAATCAAAGTTCTTCCTTCTGATTAATCAGAAACAGAGGTTAAAAAAACAAGAAGGGGATTTCCACACAGGATAATTGAGATGTTTTTGTTTCTGACAAAGACACCAAAGATGGTAATTTTACACATGGATCTTATATGATGAAAAAAATTCTATCCAAGTGTGGTGGAATGAAATTTCTTAATATGGCTCTTACACCTAAGTCTCTGTCTATGCACAGAGGGTGTGTATAGCACTAACAGAGTGGAGCGGTCAGTTTTTGTTACCATGCTCCTGGCTGTAAGGATGAGCCATCCTTGAAGTAGTCGAGGTGGGAGGAACGCAGAAGACTTTTAGAAGAGCATATTCAAGAAATGGTGGAGGCCACAGACACCAGTTGCATCATAGACTGACACAGAGCCTATCAGGGTACCTTATCCTTCTCTCGCCTGGAACTAAGGATAACTGTGGAACAGAGTGACAGGTGGGATGACTTCCTGGCCCATGGAAGCAAAGGCCAAGGGACCATGTGGCTGAGAGACTAAGAACTGGAGAAAGGATTGCCCGTGACTAAGAAAACCCTTGACTGTATCCTTATTGTTTACTAATCCTGATTTGTGGTAACCTATGAGCTTCCCTAATAAACCCCCTTATTTTGAGTATTGTCTGGGAGTTCTGTGTGACCATTGCAACTAATTATTGAGCCGAGCATAGAAACAGAGTAGGGGGAGGTCCGATGGTCTTAGAACAGGCAAAGAAGGATGGACCATGGAGGCTTGTCTGACTCCTAATTCCTTACGGGAAGACGGGAACCACGGAAGTCAGATTTGTCCACTTCCATGCTGTGTATTGCACAAGTAGAAAAAGCAATGATCTCCATTAATGATTAAAAAATGGAGTTTGGCCTTTTACTATGTTGCAGACACTGTGCTAAAAAGTATATATATATATATTTATTTATTTAAAAAGCATATATATAATTAGGCGTTTTTCTCTCCCACCCCATAATATTATAACCACCTTGTGACACGAATGCTGTCTCTTCCCTGGTTTTACAAAGAAGTAAGCAAAAATTTAGATTCATTACCCAAGTCAGCAAACCAGAAATAAGGGAATATATTTTGATTCTAGAACATCTGGTTGAAAAGACCAGGCATAAATTCTATAGTCAGGTCACCAGGAATAGATTATAGGGTCTTATCTAAATATACTAACCTATTCCTCATTTACTGGAATGGTTAGGTGGCAAAGATAAGATCATTATACAAAATCTACATGAGGAAACAGAATGACAGCATCATTACATAATTGCCAAACCACTGAGATTCCTGCCCAACCAAACTGACACACAATATTAGCCATCACATCTAGGTAATGTGATGTATATTCTTTTTTTTCCTTGTGATGTATATTTCTAATGTGTAAGCAGATAGTAGGTATTTTTAGTATTGTCACATATGCAAAATGTTAGATAGTGAGACAATCATTAAGTGAGGAGCAGGTGTATTTTTAAAAATCTTTGAGTACTTACACAATGTGCTGGTTACTTTTTAAGGTGCTAGATACCAATGGAGGTAGGCATACCTTTGATTAATGAACCATTTGAGATCAAAAGGGCAGCATTTACTCAAGACAAAGTTCAAAAGACTTTGAAAAGGAGGAATGGAAACAGTAAAGACAAGAGGAAAGCAGGATAAGGGATGCTACATTGTGGGCTTGCAATAAATGACACGAAGCAAAATATGTATGAATTGTTTATGGAAAATTGATCTGCTTCATAAATTTTGATCCAATTCACAATAAAAAGCTGAAAAAAGACAAAGATAATTTTAAAAAGAGGATGATGAAGAAGGACTAGACTAGACATGGTCCCCTACCCTCAAAGAATTCAAATATGGCGAGGATAAGTGATATTAAACCATAAAAGCATAATTATAAATGGTTATAATTAGTACAATGACAAAGTACAGGATGCTAAGAAAATGGGACTATATAATTTAATGATCAAGAATGGTTCTTGAAGGGCATTCAGATCCTCAGTACCAATAGCTTCAGTAAGCTTTTGGTCTCTAGAATACCTAAATACTCCTAGCAACTCTGCAGGGAAGCTCAAGCTTAACCTCTGTAGAACTTAGCTTTGGAATTCGTCCCCACATCTCCCTGGCCCTATATTATGACCCTGACCTCCCCATGTCAGAAACCTAGGAGGCATTTGTGACCTTTCACTCTCATTTAGCCTCACATCCAGTCAGTTACCAAATGCCAACAATTCTACCTCCTGCAAAGATCCCAAGGCAGTCTCTTATTCAACATCTTGTGTGACCACCCTGATCCAGACTTCTTGTCTGATCTATCAGTAATCGTCACCTAACTGCCTTCAACAATCCCATTCTTCCCCACTCCAGGCCATTCATTCTCTACACAGATGCTAAGCTTAGAAATCTATACCAGACCACTGCACTCTAAAGCTGACCTTCGGTGTGTCACACACCAGTATATTTAGGACAAAACCCAAGGTATCTAGGTACATGGCCTCTATGATCCCACATGATCTGAACAGGTTAAAATCACACCAAAGAAAATTGCAAAACAGATGACGTGATCAGTAGAGATAACACGGCAAAGTCCAGAATAATGTGTGAAGCAATATGCCACTGGGTTTGACAGTAAGGATAGTATCAAATGAGCTGCAATAGAGGAATAGAAACCACAATGGGAACTCACAGGGGTGAAGAGAGGCAATGGAGGGGTCAACAAAAACATTTGAAACATTAGGAGAGAGATGGTAGGAGTCAGGTAGGATGGTCAGAGGAATAGATGAAATAACTAGCTGCATAAACAGTTTCTCTGGGGCCTGAGTAACCATGAGCACAGAAAGGGTCTCATACCAGGGTGTCGCATTCAGTGCAGTTCTGGTACTCCGACTTCATTCTTTTGGCTACATCAGTGGCTGGAACTCCCTCGGAAGGAAGATATGCCCGGCAATAAGGGCAGGTCCACTTATTGTTCTTTACACTGGTAGCAATACAGGAACGGCAGAACCTACCCAAAACAAACCAAGGGCACATCAATCACTTCGACGCAAAGGAGACCCCACTGGTCCACTTCCTAGAGAGGATCTTCCCTCGCTGGTTGAGACTGTTTGGGGATCCTGTAGCCCCAGCACATGCACGGCATGCATTTAAGCCGAAGTAAGAATAGAACCAAGGTGGGGGAAATAACAGCGTTAAAACCACGACTCAAAGCTTATCCATTGTGTGCGCTCTTTTCCTTCACCCGAATTTGTCTCAAGGCTTTTGGACAAATAGGTCTTCGCTTTGTGGAATTTTGTGTTAGAAAAGAAAAGAGCAGTTAAGCGAGGAGGTGAAAATAGTAGGCACATTAAAATGTTTTACAAAAGAAATTTAAAGTCATCTCCAGATATAGAAAATTAACTAACTACTGTCAGGAATAGCCTCCAAGTCAAATTGTTTCTCTGGATTATTGAAAGATATTCACACACACACACACACACACACACAGACACAAATCTTGATACAAGCAACTCAAGTCACAGAAAAGTTTCATCTATTTATTGGAGTTGTTGAAAGCTAAGTACCCACGGAAGGAAAATGAACTTTTAGATGTTATATACATGTGAAGGGGTGCCCATGCCCACCACCCCCACCCCAAACAGAATTTTTCTCTCAAAGCAATGTATTTAATTTTTAAAAACATTTTATTAAGGGCTCATACAACTCCTATCACAATCCATGCTTATACATACATCAATTGTATAAAGCATATCTGTACATTCTTTGCCCTAATCATTTTCTTTCTTTTTTTACATTTTATTAGGGGCTCATACAACTCTTATCTCAATCCACACATATACATACATCAATTGTATAAAGCACATCCATACATTCTTTGCCCTAATCACTCTCAAAGCATTTGCTCTCCGCTATGTATTTAATTAAAAGACAAACACTCTATCACCTTCAAAGTACTCTCCATTACACTTAATATATTTTTCATATCTGCAATTCCGTACTTAGAAACATTTTTCCACTCTGCATCTGTTTGGATGGCTGACAGCATCCCCTTGTTTTTTTTTCTTCACCTCTTCTATGTCATCAAATTGCTGTCCGCTCATCTCCTTCTTCATTCGTGGAAATAAAAAGAAGCTGCACAGAGCAAGGTCAGGTGAGTAAGGTGTATGGGGCAAGAGAAGCATACTGCTTTTTGCCAAAAGCTGGTGCACTGAGATGGTTATGTGAGCAGGTGCATTATCGTGGTGGCAACACCAGTCTGCCATCTGCCACAAATCAGGCCTTTTCTGATGCATAGTGTAGCACAATCTTCTCAGACCCTCTAAATAGAAAGGTTCATGAACAGTCTGACCTGGTGGAAAGAACTCCAAATGCACTGAGTTCACATTTACATCAGTTTGGAAAGTTGACAGCCAGCCAGAGAAAGGTCTGTCATCAAGTAACATTTCACTTTTTTGAAATGAGAAAACGAAAAGAAAAAAACAAGAGAAAACCACTGGTACACTGAGTTTTTCCCAAAGTGCTGCTCTTGTAAGCTGTGTTAAACATTACAACAGTTTCTGCAGCATTTCTCCCTAGCAAGAAACGAAATTTCAGAGCCCCATGCTGTTTCCTGAAAATAGCCATCACAAAAAAACGAGGTTCGATCAAAACTGTTTTTACGAAAAAATTCTCTGTGACCAGAGAGAACCTTCCCAGGCAACGCCACTGGTACACTAACTCAGAGTGACTTGCTTGATGCTCACTTAGCGGGAAAAACTCATAATACCAAAGCTCCACTGGCCAGTGCTATTCTGGTTTTGGGGGGGGGAACCCCCTCACATGCTGTCATAGACTGAAATATGCCTGCCTCACCCCCCCCCAAATATATAGATATGTCAGGTTGATTGGATGGTGATTCTCAGTGGTTTTCCTTAATACAATGATGTGGTCTGATGCAATCGACTAATGGACCATCGAGGGAGTAGGGTGTGTTGTGATACCCTTACTCAAGTCACAGCCCTGATCAGGGGGGTCTCTTTGGGTTGTGACCTGTATTACCTTTTATCTTACACGTGGTAAAAAGAAAGAGAAGTACGCAGAAGAAATGCCTCAGTATCACCAGGAGCTAACAGTTGGGAGTGAGGCCTTTGACCTTGTTACTGATAACCCCTTAGATTTAGGGAAAGATTGATGCTGAGGCACATGGAAGTCTCTAAGGGAGAATGAGGAGCAAGGGATGTGGAACAATGGATAGCATTGTTAATGTTGGATCCATCTTGGCGAAAAGCAGGGAATACCAGAAAAATCTTTGCTCATGTTTCCTTGAATATGCATAGACATTTGACTGTGTGGACCGTAGCAAAACAGACCATGGATACCCTTGAGAATGGGGATTCCAGTACACTTAATTGTGCTCATAAAACTTGTTGGGTCAAGAGACAGATGTGCGAACAGAAGAAGGCCATACCGACTGATTTAAAATCAGGAAAGGTGACCACCAGGTCTATATCTTTTCACCATACGTATTCAATCTGTATACTGAGCAAATCATCAGAGAAGCTGGATTATACGGAGAAGGATTCGCCATCAGGATTGGCAGAACGTTTATAGCTGCCCTAGATATCCAGATGATACAACCTGCTTCCTGAAAGTGCCTTTAGTCATTTGCTGATTAAAATCAAGGATTGTAGTCTTCAGCATGCATCACAACTCAATGTAAAGATGACCCAAATCCTCACAAGTGGACCATTAGGCAACATCTTGATACATAGAGAAAAGGTGGGAATTGTCAAAGATCTTTCTTGCTTGGATCCACAATCAATGCTTATGGATGCAGCAGTTAAGAGACCAACGGATGCATTGCTTTGGGAAATCTGCCACACAAGATTTTTGTTAAAAAGCAAAGATGCAGAGGTTGTACACTGGTGCATATGGGAGCTGGAGGCACAGGGAATCCAGGGTGGACAATACCTTCAGGACCAGGGGTGTGAGGGGCGATGCTGGGAGAGTGGAGGGTGAGTGGGTTGGAAAGGGGGAACTGATTACAAGGATCCACATGTGACCTCCTCCCTGGGAGATGGACAGCAGAGAAGGGGGGGGGAAGGGAGACTCCGGATAGGGCAAGATATGACAAAATAACAATCTGTGGATTATCAAGGGCTCATGAGGGAGTAGGGAGGGAGGGGTAAAAAAAAGAGAACCTGATGCAAAGGGCTTAAGTGGAGAGCAAATGCTTTGAAAATGATTAGGGCAAAGAATGTACGGATGTGCTTTATACAATTGATGTATGTATATGTGTGGATTGTGATAAGAGTTGTATGAGCCCCTAATAAAATGTAAAAAAAAAAAAAAAGCACAGATGCTACTTTGAGGCCTAAGGGAAGCCTTACCCAAGTCATATGGTTTTCCATTGCCTCACATGCACGTGAAAGTTAGACACTGAGTAAGAAAGCCCAGAGAAGAACTGATGCATTGGAATGGTGGTGCTGGTAAAGAATATGGAAAGTGCCACGGACTGCCAACATCACATACAAATCTGACTCGAAAGAAGTATAGCCAGAGGCAAGGATGGTGAGACTTGGTCTTACATCCTTTGGGCATGTTGTCAGGAAATACCAGTCCCTGGAGAAGGGCATCATGCTTGGTAAAGCAGAGGTGCACCCAAAGAGAAAGCCCTCAAGGAGAGGAATTGATACAGTGGCTGCAATGACAGGCTCAAACATAGGAACAATTGTGAGGATGGTGCAGGACCAGCCACTATTTCCTTCAGTGGTGCACAGGATCGCGGAGTCAGAACCAACTTGGTGGTACCTAACAACAACAACAATAACAATATGGCGGGGATGCTGAGGCCAGGAGATGTTATTGACACGAGAAAAGGACTTTCATCCAAAGGCAACAGAGAAGGAAACCCTTCCTTTAGAATTGACGCACAGAAGTTGGATTTCTAGCTTCTGAACTGTGGGAGAATACATCACTCATCTGTGGGATTTATTATAAGCAACCAAGACACACACTAAAAGGAGCCCTGGTGGAGAGAGGGTTAAGCGCTCAGCTGCTAACCAAAAGGATGGCAACTGGAGCCTGCCTAGAGGTTGTGTGGGAGCAAAGTAAAGCAATCTGCTCCCATAAACGTCACAAGCAAGAAAATCCTGCGGGGGCAGTTCTACTGTAGCGAGAGGTCACTACGGGTTGGAATTGACTTGACAGCACCTAACAATGTGCATTTTGAAAAGTTCATGTATCATGAGCATATGAAACAGTTCGGTGAGTTTTCACAACTGAAAATTGTGAAATTTATGGGGATACACAAATAACCAACACACATTAAGAGAACAGGGCCAGTCCCCAGAATCTCTCCCTCTGTCCCCTTCCAGAGACAATTCAACCCCTTCCAACATTAGACTCCCAACAGCACAGACTAGTTTTGTCAATTTTTGTATTTTATGTAAATGAAAATCAGATGGTATGTACTCTTTGGGGTCGGCTTTCTTTCTTTCAAACTTTTTTAATTGACCATTTATTTGGGGATTCTTACAGATACTATATGAATTCATAAATCAATTATAGCAAGCAAACTTGTACAGATACTGCCATCATCATTTTCAAAACATTTTCTTTCTACTTGAGTCCTTTGATGTCAGCTGCTCTTTATTCCCTCCCTCACCAACCCTACTACCCTCATGAACCCTTAATTATATCTATATCATATATATATATTTCATATCTTACACTGATGTACTCCTTTACCCACAGTTCTGTTATTCGTCTCCCTCAAGAGGGGTTGGGCATCCATCGTTGCTATCAGTCCCCCTCCACCCCCACCCCAACTTGGATTGCTTTCTTTAGCTCAATACTAATCACAAATTTTGTGTGTAGTTGAGATATTCCATTCTCATTTTATAAAGTCTTTTACCCACCTTTCTATTGTTGATGAGCATTGGAGAAGCGCTTAAATACTTCCGGACATTCAAAGTTTATTAATGGGCAAGCGCAGTTATTTTGCAAACCATTCTTGTTCTTTGTCTCCTTAAGTGAATGACGAAATTTAAAGAAACTTGTGATACGTTTCAACATCTGCTTGAGCAGCACGTAAGTATGTGTATCTTTGCCTGGCAAGCAGACCTTGCTGTTGATTTTTGAAGGGTCTTCTTAAAAAGCTTGATAATGGTCTAGTTTGGGGTTTTGATAACAAAACTTTAACTAGTTCCTTAAAAGCACATTTAATAGATAAGTAACTTTATCTTTGTTTAAAAAATAAGTCTTTGGAACAGCTTATCTCCTATAAGAATGAAAGTATATTTATGGATCCTTTTAACTTTTAGTTAGAGAAAACTAACTGAAATGACTACTCATCCCTCCAAATGAACCCAAACAAACCCATTGCTGTTGAGTGAATTCTGATTCATAGGGATCCTATACAAGGGAGTAGAACTGCCCTTATAGTTTCATAAGAGGTAATTTTTTTAGAAGATCATTTTATTGGGAGCTTGTAGAGCTCTTATCACAATTCATCTATCCATCCATTGGTCAAGCACATCTGTACATTTGTTGCCATTATCATTTTCAAAGCATTTTCTTTCTACTTGAACCCTTGGTATTAGCTCCTCATTTTCCCCTCCCTCCCTCATGAACCCTTGCTAATTTATCATTCTTTTTCATGTTTTACATTGACTGAAGTCTTTCTTCACCCACTTTTCTACTGTCTGTCCCCCTGGGAGGGGGTTATATGTAGATCATCGTGATCGGTTCCCCCTTTCTATCCACGTTCCCTCCACCCACCCTGTATTGCCACTCTCACTACTGGTCCTGAGGGATTCATCTGTCCTGGATTCCCTGTATTTTCAGCTCTTATCTGTACCCATGTTCATGCTCTGGTCTAGCTGGATTTGTAAGGTAGAATTGGGATCATGATAGTGGGGGTGGGGAGCATTAAAGAACTAGAGGAAATTGTATGTTTCATTGATGCTATACTGTACCCTGACTGGCTCGTCTCTTCCTTGTGACCCTTCTGTAAGGGGATGTCCAATTGTCTACAGATGGGCCTTGGATCTCCACTCCGCACTTCCTTTCATTCACATTGATATGATTTTTTGTTCTGGGTCTTTGATGCCTTACACATGATTCCATTGACATCTCATGATCACACAGGCCGGTGTGCTTCTTCCATGTAGACTGTTGCTTCTCAGCTAGATGGTTGCTTGTTTATCTTCAAGCCTTTAAGACCCCAGATGCTATATCTTTTGATATCCAGGCACCATCAGCTTTCTTCATGACATTTGCTTATGCATCCATTTTGTCTTCAGCGATCATGTCAGGAAGGTAGCATCATGGAATGCCAGGTTATTAGAACACAATGTTCTTGCATTGAGAGAGTACTTGAGTAGATACCCAATGTCTGTCTGCTACCTTAATACTTAACATATCAATATATATACATAGCTCTATTTCCCTAATATATTTACATATGTACATGTCTGTATTTAGACCTTTGTAAATGCCCATTTACCCCTAGGTAAATTTTTTTCAAGCAGACTGCCACATCTTTCAGCTGGCAAGTCCAAACAGCTGATTAAACTTAAGCACAAATGATCATTTCAGCTTATTTACCTGAAAACATTTTAGAACTAGCCTCAATAAAGTTTCATTTAAAAAAAGGGGGGGGGCATATTCTATTACAGGGTAGTTTTATTCAGTTCAGTCCAAATGAAGATGAGGCTTGCCATCTTATACCGTTTCAGTTAACCCTGTATAATTAGTTGCCACTGGGTCAGTTCTGACCCACCGTGCCCTTGATGGGCTGTAGAGAACTGCTTCATAGCCTTTTTAAGGTTGGGACCTTCAAGAGTAGATTACCAGGTCTTTCTTCTGGGACACCTCTTCATGGGTTCCAGTGGCCTCACCATTCAGCGAGCAGTTGAGTGCTTGCACCACTCAGGGACTCCTTAGCCCTCTCAGGTAATTTCTAAGCTTCTTGACTCTGGCAGAAAGTTCCCATGATCTAGTCACCAAACTCACTCTTCCGGCACCTTTGACATAATTCTATTTTGCTATCAATCCAAGAAAACCTCACTACCATTGGTTTCATTCCAACTCATTTAAAGGGATCCATCAGGCTCATTAATTTTCTCTGAGTGTGAATCTCTGCCTCTCTTTACCTCTGTTGCTAGGATTTATAAGCAGGGACACATGAGACTTCTTGCTCCTCTGCTGCTACCACACCCACTGGGACAATAAATTTATTTGAATATTTCTTGCAAAGGTTATCTAAATTCTATCATACAATTTAAGTTTATCTACTTCCTTCATCCCAGACTCACTGATGATACAAGATAAGGCAGGAAGCCTTTCCCCAAAATATATGATGAAAGTTAATTTAAAATGATAAAACATTATAGTGAAACTACTCAAATTAATTAAAATCCACTGAAGTGGGAGGGGTCAGGGGGCAGTCCTGGTACATCCATAGACCACTCTCCTTCCATGCAAGAGTCTGTGTTCAAACCCCTTCGGGTCAACCTGGCTGGTGTACTACAGGGGCAGCCTCCACTCTTCTGGAGGGGTGGAGACTGGGTCTTGCTATGATGCTGAACAAAATTCAGTGGGGCTTTGTGGCGGTTACACAATCCACTGTCAACTTGAGGAAGGGGTGGAGCCTAGACTGTCAATCAAGTTGCAGCTTGATGACCTCATTTGGAGGTGCAAGGGAGATAAAGAACTCACTGGAGGCCACACACTCTGCTTCTCCCCAGGAGACATTCCTGTTGACAGCCACATGGAGCTACACTGCTGAAGACAGAGCCCTGGAGCTGGAGGAGCCACATGGAGACCCACACCTACACTGAATTGCTTCCACTTCCACTGGATCCGTAAGACTTTCGAACCGCTGGCCTGTGATCTTCCTGCATTTGGTGCCATTGCATGTGTTGTGAGAGTCTGAAGAGGAATCTACAGACTTATATCGGACATATGGGCTAATATCGGACATATGAACTTGATCTGGACTGGGAATGTTTTCTTAATATACAATTACTCTTTATGTAAAGCTCTTTCCTATCCATATATGAGACTCCCTAAATTTGTTTCTCTAGTCTACCAGGACTAACACAGGCTTCGTAGACTAAGACTAGAAAGAGGCCTGGAAGCCTATACTTAAAAAGAAAAATAGTGATAAGAGTTGTATGAGTCCCTAATAAAATGTAAAAAAAGAAAAGAAAAAAATGATTAGGGCAAAGACTGTACAGATGTGCTTTATACAATTGATGTATATATATGTATGAACTGTGATAAGAATTGTATGAGCCCCTAATAATTGTTAAAATTTAAAAAAAAAAGAAAAGAAAAATAAAATCTGCCTATGACAACCTTATGGATCACACAATATAATCTCATTGTAGGTGCGTGGGGTTACCATGAAATAGAGGCCAACTCTATGGCTGATAACTACCACCAAAATGAAAGAAAGGCAATCAGAGTTGAAATACCAAACCCAAACCTAAATGCACTGACAATGAGCCGATTCTAACTCAGCAGCCATGTAGGGCAGGGTAGAACTGCCCCTATGGGATTCTGAGACTGTAACTCTATACAGGACTAGAAACCCTCGTGTTTTGCCATGGGAGCAGCTGGTGATTTCAAACTGCTGACCTTGTTATTAGCGGCCCAACATGTAACCATGAAACCACAGGCCTCCTGAGACAAGGTACATATTCCTGGAAAAGTCATATTTTTTTCCATTTCAAGCCCAATTTACCTAAAAAAATATAAAGATAATAAAAATAATACCAATTCATAGTATTTTTTGTATTTGCTTGTGGAGTCTTTTTGAAGGAAACAGAAATTAATATGTCTTGAGTCATCATTACAGGCTACTTTTATGTTGTAAATACCAATAAAAGTTCCATTAATCATCCAATTTTACAAATGACGAAACTTGAGATGCAAAGAGATTAAGCAACTTGGTGGTTACTCAGCTGATTAAAGGAGAATTGAATTTCGACTCCTGCTCTCCTTCTTTCTGCTGCAGCACCATCCAATTTATACATATTCATTCCAGATATCGTTGTCATTATTATCCTTGCTTGGCTCAAACTAGGTTTAGAAACAAAATTAGCATAAACCATCTCATTCAACAAGCTTGGAAATTGAGCTTCAACATGAGATAATGGAATAGAGGGGTTTTATTTGCAGGTCATCCTCTTTTCAATATAAGGGCCACCAAGGAGAGTAATTCATTTACAAAGCACAAAGGCATCAACAGTGCTTCGCAGCGCCAGTGCAGAAGGGGCCCGGTTAACACTGACAAAGTGGAAGGGGCCCAAGAAACTATGCCAAGAACAGAAATATGGCAATTCTGCCCACAGCAAGAACAATGGACACAGATTTGTCAAAGCAAAGAACAGTCAAGCGAGGGGCGGCAATCTGTCCAGCCCTTGTTATGCTACTTTCTGACTTTTTTCCAGGGCCTGATTTCCTTTTCACTCCAACAAAAGAAATGAACTGAACAAAAGGTTTAACATTTTGCAAATTTATGTCATCCTTGAGCAGAGTAGAAGCCAAGACACTGCAAAACAATCAATTCCAGTTTCAAACTGGGGAAAACATTCTCCAGTCCTATAATCACACCAGCCAAGCTGTCCATCCCCGTTCTTTAAAAGTCATCTTCAAGACTCCATCTCGGTTGCCCAGCCGTGGCACAGTCCTCAGAAATTTAAATGAAGATGTCCTTAGCCTATGAGGGCCCTGAACTAATCAATATGTTTTATGCTGATACACAACATCTTGGATTTCCTGCTGACCCTTGGCCATTATCTCAGAGTTACATTTGGACTGCGAAGAAGCTACAGACATAGCCACAAGCGAGGTGGACCAGCACTGAGTTTAAAATGCATACCTGAAACAAAAGGCCACAGAAAATACAGCCAGGAAAGAATGCCCAGGGCACTCTGTACTTAGGCACTGCACATTTTTCTCCCTACGTCAATGATGAAAATGGCTTTTCTTTTTTTTTTTCCGCTGGCTTTTATAATAGGGCCCTTCTCTCTTCCTGTTAAGCCACTGCGGTATTGCCCTGCTGCTTCCTTTGCCTAGAGTGAAGTCTACGGTCCAAAAAAGACATTGAGTGGGTTTCCGCTCTTAGCTCTATCCACTCGCCCCCCCACTCCGCCACACACTCACACACGCCCTGACACCCACACTCACCCACCCGCGCAGGGTAGTGGGGAGCTTCTGAAAAAATGCAGGACTCCAATGCGCAGGTCCAGCTACCGCCAACAGTTAGGCAACAGTTAGGCAACACTGTTAGCACCTTGCCTTTCGTGTGGGACTTTTGCTTTCAAACTCTTCTTAGAAATGACCTGAGCTTTGTGTTCACAGTGAATTCCAGTGAAATCTGACGTCACTTAAAAAAAAGTTCTTTCATCCACATGATATTGGTTTGGCGAGGTGTGCATAAAGCAGGTAGTCTGTGATCTTTCACTCTCCTTACTGGGGATTGAGTGGCTTCGTTGACAGGCGTGGTGCTCAAGTCCAAGCTCCATGCCCACCCCCACCCCCCACTGTGACCTGCTCCTTGAAGCTCCACAGATCGCAAGGCGCTTGCAGGTTGGCAAGACCACGGGGTCTGGGGTCTGTGTTGGAAAGGAGGCCCCGTGGTTTGCACTGATCTTTGTTAGCTCGCAAAAGAGGGGCGCCTCCGTGGGCGTTCTGAACACGTGCACACAGGCAGCGAAACAAAACCGGCCGCGGTTTCCTGGGGAGAGGACGCCCGCCGCCCTCACCCTACTTCAGGGGGGATGGCGGGGCCGACACGGAGTCCGGTGCTCCTTGGGGTTCCGGTTCTGTAGCTAAGACCACCCACCCCAGACCTGGCGAGAGCGGACTCGCCTAGACCCTAGCCCGGTGGAATCCCCATTTCTGGGGCTCGGCACCTGGGGCTCGGGGACCCCCAATAGTCACTGTGTTCTTCTTCTCTTAATCCTGTGTCACCTGTGGCCCGCACCTGATGGTGCAGGTTTCTGCGCGCAGCGTCGCTTCCGGCCCTGGGAGACCTGTTTCCTCGTTGCGCTGGCTCCTGTGACACCCCACCCCCACCCCCACCCCACCCCTTACCCACCGTCGCAGGTTGGGTCGCCCCTCCAATCGCCAGCCCCAGCAGGCAGGCGCGCTAACCCCGCTGCGCCGCCAGCACTCACACGTGGCCACAGCGGGTCCGCACAGGCTGGTGGAACACCTCCAGGCACACAGAACAGTCGAAGGACGTGACTGGCAGCTCGGGGCTCCCCCTGCGCCCCAGGCCCCGGGGGATGGCGGCGCCCGGCGTGGATTTGCTGCTGTCGCTGCTCAGCACGGAGCCCATCGCAGCGCCTGTCGCCCAGCCAGCTCCCAAAAGCTCAGTGCCTGCAGCCGGGTTGTTTTGTTGTCCTGCAGAGGAGGAAGGAAGTCCCAGCCCAGCTGTGAACACCGCCTCCCAGAGCCCCTAGCTACCGGAGCCGGGAGCCAGCGTCAGCCAAGACGCCCAGCCCCGGGGCAGCGGCGGAGCACAAGCCGGCCCGTTTTGGAAAGATCTTTCCTTAGCTGCTGAGGTTAAGGCGCCGAGGCGGGGCAGCGGTACCCTTCCTGCAATAACTCGCACGGTCCTGGAAGGATTGAAACCTGAAACCTCAGCTGCAGACACAAGGACCCGGGCCCACAGGAGACGAATCTAGATGATCTCCTACCCCATCATCACAGGGAAAGTGCTGGGGGGGTCCTATCTTTATGGGAACCCAAGTAAGTGAGGGTGTGTGCAATCATAGTAAGCTACACAAAAATGATCTATGACTGATGGATGGTCTCCAAAGACGGTGTCAACCACTACTGTGGTGCTCTACCAATGCTCCTTGAAGAGAGAGGTAACCTGGGGTTACCAAGCGTTTTGGAGACCAGAATCTCATACTGAGATTCTAGTGCCAAATATTGTTATCCTCAGAATCCTCCAACTCAGGATTGCCTTCCATTGTGTTCTCTCTCCCTTACACACAACACACATGCACACACACGCACACATTACACACAACACAGGAAGTACATCATTGATGAATTCCACAAAGATTTAGTTAGTGCCCACTGATACCATATTTGTTAGGAGCCCTGGTGGCATGGTGGTTATGTGTTGGGCTGCTAACCTCAAGGTCAGCAGTTCAAATCTACCATCTGGTAGTGGGAGACAATGAGTTTTGAGTTTGGCATTCTGTTCCATGATAAGAACGCATTTCACAATAATAAGCAAACAAAAGAGAAACCTCAGTTCTTTCACAATTTTCCCTAGGAAGGCCTTTTGTTTTTAGATAATTACAAATTCACATGCAATACCCAAAACAAACCAAACTCACTGCTGTCTATTTCGTGCTGACTCATGGTAACCCTATTGATAGGGTAGAACTGCTCTGGTGGGTTTCTGAGACTATAATTCTTTATGAGAGTAGAAAGCCTCATCTTCTCCCAGGGAACAGCTGATGGTTTTGAACTACTGATCTTTTGGTTAGAAGCCCAACACATAACCAATATGCCCCAATTGAAGGATGAAACTAGAGACTTTTTAGAAGAACCTGGAGAAAATTAATGTTATGCCAGGTTCTTCTATTCGTAAAAGTTTTCATTTCTCATCATTCACCAAATTTGTATTAATTAGAAAATCATACTACATAATAGGTACATAGTAATGTGAGTACCTTATTGTTTTATTTCTATTTCATCAAAACTTTCCTACAAATGCTAATTTAAGAGTCTTAAGCAATTTCTACATTGATTTACTACAGTACAAGATTTACCGACAGAAAAAATAAACTGTTGTTGTCAATTGTTACTGATAGTGAGTAATTCTATGAACAGAGTACAAAGCTCCATAAGTTCTAAGCTGTAGTCCTTACAGAAGCCAACTCCCTCATGTTCTCCCTGAGACTGTTCAGGTCAAACACCAACCATTCTGTTAGTAGCACTCAACCACTGTGCCACCAAGGATCCTGAGCAGATAGGTGCATGATAATCAGAGAAAGATATTCTTCTGTCCTTCATAGTTGTCTAAGGGTAATTTCTCTATATAAAAGTCACTGCGATCCAGTAGATCTGAATCATGGCAACCCCATAGGACAGGACAGGACTGCCCCTGTGGGTTTCTGAGACTGACTCTTTATAGGAATAATAACCTCATCTTTCTCCCAAGAGTTGGCAGGTGGTTTTGAACTACTAACTTTGCAGTTAGCAGCTCAACACATAACCACTATATCACACATGTGTTTTATTAACCAACTTTCTGCCTGGCTGCTAATGTTAAGATTTTGTTGCATGCACATATCATAAAATCGCTTTAGAAAGTTTATTAACAACTGAAACAGTTCATAAAGTAATCCAGAATCAGCATGTGGTAGCGTTCTTCTAATTTTTAAACTTTTAATGGAGGGGATGTTTGTAAATCTTTAGGGGGTACTGAAAGCCTCGTCTTTCCTCTCACAACAACTGGTGGATTTGAACCACTGACCTGTGGTTAGCAGTTCAACCATTACCAACAGCCCACCAGGACTCTGACTTTCATTGAGAGCATATGAATAATTGACAAATAAATAAGTGAACAAGGTTAGTCAAAAAAATGATAAGAGCTAGGAAGAAGATAAAATGGGAAATGAGGGAGAGAGAAAGGAAGGTCTAAGAAAACTTTTTGGATGAAGTGATATTTGAGCAGAGTCATGAATAATGAATGAGTCAGCTGTTCAAAAGATTAAGGACAAAAACTTGCTAAGTACTGGTTAGCGGTGAGCGATACAGGGGCAGAGGGCAGACAGAGGATGCAGGGAGCTGAAGCATAGCGTTCAAGGGGGTAAAACGGAGTGAGGTGGTCTTGGTTTTATTTATTATTTTTTTAAATCATTTTACTGGGGGCTCGTACAACTCTTATCACAATCCATACATCAATTGTGTCCAGCACATTTGTTGCCATCATCATTCACAAAACATTTGCTTTCTGCTTGAGCCCTTGGTATCAGCTCCTCATTTTCCCCTCCTTCCCTGCTCCACCCTCTATCATGAACTCTTGATAATTTATAAATTATTATCATTTTGTCATATCTTACACTGTCCAAAGTCTCCCTTCACCCACTTTTCTGTTGCCCATCCACCAGGGAGGAGGTTATATGTAGATCCTTGTAATCAGTTTCCCCTTTCCACCCCATCCTCCCTCCACCCTCCTGGTATTGCCATTCTCAGCACTGGTCCTGAAGGGATCATCCGCCTTGGATTCCCTGTGTTTCCAGTTCCTATCTGTACCAGCGTTCATTCTCTGGTCTAGCCAGATTTGTAAGGTAGAACTGGGATCATGATAGTGGGATGGGGTGAGGGGAGGGGAAGAAAGCATTTAGGAACTAGAGGAAAGTTGTATGTTTCATCGTTACTACACTGCACCCTGACAGGCTCTTCTCCTCCCTGCAACCCTTCTGTAAGGGGATGTCTAGCTGCCTACAGATGGGTCTTGGGTCCCCAATCTGCACTCCTCCTCATTAACAATGATTTGATTTTTTGTTCCTTGATGCCTGAAACCTGATCCCTTCGACACCTCATGATCACACAGGCTGGTGTGCTCCTTCCATGTGGACTTTGTTACTTCTGAGCTAGATGGCCACTTGTTTATCTTTAAGCCTTTAAGACCCCAGATGCTATATCTTTTGATAACTGGGCTCCATCAGCTTTCTTGACCACATTTGTTTATGCACCCGCTTTGTCTTCCATAGTCGTGTCAGGAAGGTGAGCATCATGGAATGCCAGTTTAATAGAACAAAGTATTCTTGCATTGAGGGAGTACCTGAGTGGAGGCCCAATGTCCATCTGCTACTTTAATACTAAACCTATAAATATATGCACATAGATCTGTTTCCCCATCCTCATATGTAAATATATTTACATATGTACATACTTTTATTTAGACCTCTATAAATGCCTGTTTGACTTATTATAACTGGCATAGAAAGGATAGAAACAAAGCAAGAAGTAAGTAAGTCTATGTCAGAGACCTAGTGGATTGAACCCAAGAGGTATCTGGGTAGAGGTTGTGCAGGTTTGGGTTATATTTAGAAGAGAGACCTAAAAGGGCTTGCTGATG
This sequence comes from Tenrec ecaudatus, assembly GCF_050624435.1. Lineage (NCBI taxonomy): Eukaryota > Metazoa > Chordata > Mammalia > Afrosoricida > Tenrecidae > Tenrec > Tenrec ecaudatus. The sequence continues at coordinate 44,201,889 of NC_134544.1, forward strand.
AACTGGATATAGCACTGAAGGAAAGACGGTTTCTCCTATTGTATTAGTCTGGGTTGACTAGAGAAATTAATAGACACTCATGTGTACAAGAAAAAGCTTTATATAAAAGAGTAATTGTATATTAAGAAAACAACCCAGTCCAGTCCAGATCAAATCCACAAGTCTGATATTACCCCATATGTCAATGCTAGTCCATAAATTCCTCTTCATACTTGTGAAACACATGCAATGGCATCGAATGCAGGAAGATCACAGGCCAGTGGATGCAAAGTCTTGTGGATCCAATAGCGGTATAAACATCTCAATGCTGGAGTGGGTCTCCAAATGGCTCCTCCAGCTCCAGGGCTCTAACATAGATCCATGTGTCTTATCAGCAGGAATGTCTTCAAGGAGTGAGTGTGTCCCCCACCTCCAGTGAGCTGTTTACCTCCACAGTGCCTCCAAATAAGTTCATCAAGCTGCAACCTGATTGACAGGCTAAACTGCACCCCTTTAATCTTAAATCTCAAATTGACACCAGATTATGTAACTATCATACCCATTCAAAGGAAAACCAAATCTTTCACCGAATCCCAAATGTCCCTCAGCTGCTCCATCCCTCCAAAATCCTCAGTGGCCCTGGTGACCACTGCATGTGGCTGAATTGAATGGCCTCTTTTCAGTGTTTTTCTTGCTTGACTTTAAACTCTGTCAATGTTGGCCACTCCATCCTTGTAGATGCACTCTTTGGTTTTCTTTCTTTGGGGCTAATCCCTTGCAGTCTCTGCTGCCCTTCCTTCACCATGGAAAGGTTAAGTGATAGTGACACTAGGATTCTATTCTGGGTCCTTTGCCTTTCTCATTCCTCACTTGCTCCTTAAGAATCTCAAAATCTAAATGAGAAAAATCTTCAAACCTTTATATTTATCCTTACCCTAACTCACTCAACTGCCCAATTTCATACCTGACATACCTACCTGATTGGTTCATCAAACCCACTGTGTTGGGATCCATTTCGTCACATAGTGACCCTATTCCTGTAGGTGCCGAATGGCTCCCTAGGGTTCCTGAATCTATAATGTTTTACAGTAGGAAGACTGCCATATATTTCTCTTGTGAGGATGTGGTGGGTTTGAACTGTAAGCCTGTAGGTTACTAGGCCGATAGACTCCTTGGTTGCTACATAACTAAACTCAAACCACTGCCATAAAGGGCATCTGGCCTCATAGAAACCCTACAGGACAGCGTAGAACTGCCCCTTTTGGGTTTCTAAGCCTATAAATATTTACAGGAGAAAGCCTCCTCTTTTTCCCATGGGTCAGCTGGTAGAAGTGAACTACTGACCCTTCAGTTAGCAGCCTCCTAGACTACCATAGAAAAATCAACATGCCCAATCGTTAACTGATTGCTTAGCTCCTCTTGATCTTTCACTGAGTGACGGGACTGCAATCCAGACACTTGTGTGTCCTCTGCTTTCTTCCTCTCTCTCATTCACATCGAATCCATCACAGTCATTTTCAGCAAGTAAGGCTGTGTCATCTGCATATTGCAGGTTGTTACTACGCCTTCCTCCAATCCTGACGCCACATTCTTCGTCACATCATCTGACTTCTTTGATTACGTGCTCAGCCTGTAGATTGAATAAGCATGGCAAGAGGATGCCATCCTGATGCACACCTTTCCTGATTTTAAGCCCTTGTTCTGTTCCTACCACTTCCTCGATTCCTGTGCAGGTTCTAGACGAGCACAAGCAAGTGTTCTGGAGCTCCCATTCTTCTCAAGACTGTTCCTAGTTTTTAGGATTCATATAATTGAATGCCTTTTCATAGTCAATAAAACACAAGCAAACATCTTTCTGGTGTTCTCTGTTTTCAGTCAAGATCCAGCTGATGTCAGTAGTGATATCTCTTGTTCCATGTTGTCTTCTGAATCCAGCCTGAACCTCGGACCTCTCCCTGTCTATGTGCTGCTACAACTGCTGTTGGGTGATGTTCAGGACCATTGTACTTGCATGTCCTATCCATGATATTGTTCTATACTTTAAGCATTGTGCTGAGCCACCTTTCTTTGGAATGGGTACAAATATGGATCTCATGCAGTCAATTTGCCAAGTAGCTGTGCTCCCAATTTCCTGGCATAGATGAGTGAGTACTTCCGGTGCTTCGACAGTGTGTTTAAACATTCTGATTGGTCATTCATCAATTCCTGGAATCTTGTTTTTGGCTAATGCTTTCGATGCTGCTTGAACTTCTTGCTTCAGTGCCATTGGTTCTTGATCATACACTACCTCCTAAATGGGTGGAATGTCGGGTAGCTCTTTTTGATACAGTGACTATGAATTCTTTCCATGTTCTTCTGATGCTTCCTGCAACATTCAATATTTTGCCCTTAGCTGGGCTTATAGCTGCTGAAAGGAGAAAAAGACCTTCATCCTATATTGTCAGCCAAGAGACATGAAATGTCTTCTCCTAGTCCTGGCACCATGAATTTGGGCTTCCAGCTTCCTAAACTGTGAAAGAATACGTTTCTGTTAAAAACATCCACTTTTTGTTATAGTAGGACTAGATAACTAAGACAGCTTGATAAAGAAGACAAAGTGGAAAAATGTCCTACAACTCTCCGTGTTTGTCTTTCCCCAGCACAGCTAACAGGCTGCTGAGATAGCCTGCCTAGACAGCATTTTACCAACACTTCTTCTTTTCTGGCTTGATTTGTTCAGACGTGAGTTCTGTTGCTTACAATCACACTAACTGACACATTTATTTTGGACCCACAAGGCTTCCACAGCATTGCAGATAAGATGGACAGAAAAATCGCATTTAGCCTTATAATTCCATATGATATACAAGGAGTGATAGAGATTGACAAAGAGAAACTTGGCGCAGGTAAAAAGAGGGAGGAAAGGGAAAGACATCCCAGAAAGGAGGTGGTGAACATAGATGAGGCAAGATCAACCATGATCTGCTGTCATGGGAAGCCAGCCCCTAACACATCATTACGGGTTCGGTAGGCGCAATTGTACAGCGATAATAAGTAAAGATCATAGTAAAGTTATAGAGAGCATGAGAGATAGTGAAGTATTGAAATAAATGGGAGTCAGACACGTTTCATTGTAGCATGCTCACCTCTGCCCTGCTGGATGGTCCACGTGGAGGGAGAGAGAGAGAGAGAAAGAGAGAGAGAGAGAGATCTTTAATGCTAGCCCAGGCTTTTTATCTTCTCTGGGGACCTGCAAGCCCCCTAATTACAGGTGAGGACATATGTCACAGGAAGGGGCTGTACTATAGGTAATATAGTAATAAGAAGGGGTGGTCTAGGGACATACATGCAATAGGAAGAGGGATTGGGGGTATACATGTGACAAGATGGGCGGACCCTAGATTCAAGATGGTGGCCTAACCTTGGTCATCCTTGGGCGGGTTTGACCTCTCAGGTCTCCTACAAGGAAACAGACAACTACTATCCTTATCAGAAGGGAGTGGGCCCTATTTGTTGTGGGATAAACAGTGGTAACTACTTGCTCTAGATGGTTGATAGCTCTCAGGGAGAATAACCCCTGACCTACTTCTGATGACCTCCAAGTATATTCATTCCCAAGCAGCTGTCTGGCATATATTTGGGGGAGACAGCTTGGGAGAAATCCTTCTGTATCCCACAATCTGCCGTGACAATCTACCAACAGGTGCTAGAATATTACAAACAAACAAAATAATAAGGTGAGGAGAAAGTTGGGGCAGATGCAGAGGAAAGGAGTCACAAAAGTAATATTGAATGGGCTTCAAATTTTCAACTTGATTCTGTTGAAATTTTGATATTGTTGAATTAAATTTTCATCTCTGGCTGCTTGAGCATCCTCCACCATTATGAATGACACAGTATCCAGACCAGGAAGTTCATGGCCAACCGACTGCTTCAGTAAAAACAAGTGGTCATTGATGTCCTTCACCCTGGGGAAGCGACAGTGCCTAAGGCAGATAATAGTGAAAAACTAGACAAAATGTGCAAGGCTACACTAGATGTCATTTTGGTATTTGGATTTAGAACCCATTTTGATGGTGGGAAGCTTTCTGGCTTTGGCATCATTTATAATTCTTTGGATTATGCAAGGAAATATGGACCTAAGCACAGACTTGCAAGACCTGGCATGTATGAGAACTAGAAGACCTCAAGGAAGCAGTGCAAGGAATGCAAGAGCAGAATGAAGAGTGTCAGGGGCAGCAAAGGCCAACACTGGCGCTGGCTAAAGGAAAGATTCAGCATTCTACAGTGACTTGATCTGCACTGGTTATGTTGATTTTTCATCAGAGATTTAATAAACTATAACCTCTTTTGTGTGTCTGGTTGTTTGAAGCAAACTTGAAATTAGATTTCTGATGCTTTTGCAGATTTATATCAAGACTCAAGGTCACATGTTGGCTTCCCTAGGAAGCATGTAGAGAAAACTTTCTATAAACTTGTTTGTCCTTCCGTGTAGTGCTTTGTAGTTATAGTATGTCACCACAATACCATGCATGGCTAATTTATATCATGTGCTCCTACTAATTCTGAAGAGTGCTATTGACAAATTCCTAAAAGAGACATTTGCAATCTGAATTATTTTAGCCTTATTTTAAAAAATCACTTGCTGATTTCAATAAAAAAATAAAATAACTGGCATTATTCATCATTTACCCTGAAATAAATCTGACCTGCCATATTATGGAGGGGAAAATTTCAACTTTATGGAATCATTTTAGAATTCAAGGAGAGTAATATGGCCACAATGGCATTTGGAATGGTTACTCTGTTATGTCCAGGCTTCTGTTAGGGATTAAATTGTGTGTCCCACAAAAGGTGTCTTAAAGTTCTAATACCCTGGTTCAGGCTAATATGAACTTGCTTAGAAATAAAGCCTTTGAAGATGTTATTCATTAATATGAGACCATTCTGGAAGTAGGATAAACAATTTCATATGGTAGGTACATAATTTGATATCAATTTGAGAATATTAAGAGTGAAGGGATGGCATCTGGCCTGTCAATCAAGATATAACCAATGAGACCTTTGTATGGGCATGGCCTTCTCCTGAGAGTTCTGGGAGCTCCTGTATTTCCTCCTTGGAGGTGGGAGACACTTCTCTCTTGGCTCACTCCCATGGAAACTCTCTACTGACTATGCTCATCTTGAGATGCTCTACTGACAAGATACCTGGCACTACTCTGATAGACCGTGCCCTGGGAACTGGAGAGGCCACGTGGAGACCCCTGTCAGCACTGAGATGTTCACCATGCCACAGGATCCAAAGACTTTCTATGCACTGGCCTGTGATCATTCTGTATTTGGCATCATTGCATGTGTTTCGTGAGTCTGAAGAGGACTTTATAGATTGGTATTGGATATATGGGCTAATATCGAACTTAGTGTACAATTGTCCTTTATATAAAACTCTCTTTCTAGACACATATGAGTTTCTATGGATTTGGTTCTCTAGTCTACCCAGACTAACACACATGGGCTTCATCAAGTCTACATAGTAGTAAGTAAACACAAGTAAATCTGTGTTTACCTTATTCCCGGGTACTGACTCTGTCAGGAATTGTAAATATGAAACGAGGCTTTGATTCATGGGAAGGTGCTTTGGTGTTGGGAGAGAGACTGATGCCAGCCATACTGAAACAGAATTGTCGATGTCATGAAGAACATGGGAAGTTGTTTAGTAAGCACAATAAACAAATACGCCTCTGCTTGTCTTGCTTATTGGAAAATCTGACACTGCCAATAGGCTGAGAGAACATGACCCTACCAACATGTTGAATCCAAATTACTAGCTTCCACATTGTGAGATAACAATTATCTCATCATATAAGCCACCCAATTTATGTTTGAGGTTAGCTCTTGGAAAAACATAGCTTCTCAAACTTTACCTTGCATCAAAATCACCGGAGAAACTTACTAACCTGGCCCCATTTCCAAGATAGTTAATAAAGTGGTAGTTACATAATATCGTGTCAAGTTGAGGACAGTAAGAGTGAAGGGGTGGAGTTTAGAGTCTAGCCTGTTAATCAGGTCACAGCCTGATGATGTCTCTTTGTGGGCGTGCCTTTCTTATGAGGATTCTGGAAACTTCTTTTTCTCCAGGGGGGTGGGCTGCACTCTCTCTTTGCTTCACCTTCCTGTTGAGGAGCAACACTCAGAAAGTTGTAGGAACCAGGTTGACATGCTGCCAGCAGCATTGGATCCACAAGACTTTCCACCCACCGACCTATGATATTCCTGCATTCAGTATCGTTGCATGTGCTGCGTGAGTGTGAAGTGGAACTTATGGAATAGTATTGGACATATGGGCTAATATCAGATTTATGAACTTGATCAGGATTGGGCTAGGATGTTTTCACAATATAAAATTTCTCTTTAATATAAAGCTCTTTCTTAGACACTTATGGGTGTCTCTGTATTTATTTCTCTAGTCAACTCGGTAGAACACAGTGGGGGTAGAGGTGAGCTACCAAAATTGCACTTTTAACAGTCCCTCCCATTGCTTCTGATACAATGGGTCAATGGATCATTCTTTGAGAAATGCTGTTCTGCATGACCTGCAAGCAACAAACCCTTCAGAATTGCTTTTATAATAACAGGTTAGCAGACGCAGGGCAAAGCTATTTCACTTTTCTTCCTAATCTGTCCATGACACCAGACTGGCTCACTGAAATATATATGCTTCTGAATTTACAAAGATAATTTTGAAAACCGCATCTATAGAGCTACTAAGAATAAGAAAAACTTCGAGTCTTCTGCAGAAATGTAATTCTCAGAGAAGCAACCTTGAGAGGTGCTTAGCCCAGGTCTACTCTGAACCATTATTTGATTATCAGATAGGACACCATTTTGACTATTTTGCACATCAATGAATGCCAGAGTGAGAGGTGGGAGTAAATTTGGCTTGTGCCGGTTAAGGTTCTGTGTCAGCTTCACCGGACGATGACTCTCAGGGTTTTGACAGTCATGTCACTTGGCAGTCATGTAAGGTTGCAGGAGTTCATTTTATGAGCTGATGTCATCATCCTCCATCTGTGCATAATACCGAATTTCATTTGACTAGTTCTACTCTGTCCTATAAAGTCCTTATAAGTCATAATCAACTTGACAGCCATGGACATATAAAAGGGGGCTTCAAAAAGTTCATGAAAAAATGGAAGGCAAAGATAATGAATATTTCCCTCAAATTTTTAAACCCATAAGTGAGGAGTGAGTGTATTAGTAAATATGATGAATAAGTATATCTTTTTTCCCTGAGGCAAGTGAAAATATGTTTTATTGGTACATGTGAATGCATGGAAATAAGCTCCTATTGCATAGTATAGTCCTTTAAGTAACAGGTAATAATAAAAACAACAATAGATACATTTTTAAAAACTTGGGATACTTCCCAACTTTGAATGTCATCATTGCACAGGCCATGCTAATCTTCAACAACAGACACATTTTAATTAATTACTATGGAGTATGCATAAGGCTAAAGGCCTTGTATGTATGTGTCAATGTTGTAAAAATATGTGTATTAATGTTTGCAACCAATCTTACTTCTAATTTTAAAAACTGTTTTTATAGATTAGAAATTAAAGCTCACAGTGTAAGTAATTTTCTCAAAACCATATAATTAATAGTTGATGGTGCCAGCTTTTTCAGGCTTCTAATTCTTTGTTTTTGTTGACCACTCCACAGATTCACAAGCACACAGGTTTACAGCACCACTTCTCTCTTCTGCACAGTCAAGTACAAAGGTAGTACTGAGTCCCTCTGTTCTGTTGATACTTCTTGTTGGCTTTCGTGTGTGAAAAACCTAGCTTCCCCAAATCTACACACTAATTGAAGGACAGAGTGAAAACAAACAGGTTTGATTTTTTTTTAAAGGACAACACATGTAACCTCTACAATTTCATATAGCATTAAAGATGTCCCTACAATAAAGTAGCTGTAAATGTTATTTTCATTTGGCAAATGAGGACTTTAAGCATACAAACAGGCCTTATCCACCATTTATTTCTAGTTTGCTGTTAAGGAGCTATCGAGTTAGCTCTGATTCATACAGACAGCATGTACAATAGAACACAACACTGCCCGCCCCTGTGCCATTTTCAGATTGCTGCTATTTTGAGCCCATTGTGACAGCCGCTGTGTCGATCCAGCTAGTTAAGGGGCTCCTTTTTCACTGACTCCCTCCCAAGCAGGATGTGCTTTTCCAGGGCCCGGACTCTCCTCCTGATAACATGCTCAGTGGATGTGAGACAAGGTGTCCCCATCCTCTCTTCTGAGGCGCAATTGGACTATCCTTCCCTCAAGACACATTTGTTTGTTTTTCTGGTAGTTTGTGGCACTTTCGATATTCTTTGCCAATATCATAATCCAAATCACTGATTCTTCTCCAGGCTTCTTATTCATTGTGCAGCTTTCACACACATTTGCCCCCACAATTTGAAACATAGGCTAGTTTGGAAATAGATTTATAGAAGTTACAGTAGCCGTGAAACCCGAGTGGTGTACAAGTGCTAACAACCTGTGTATGGATTTTATGCAGACTTTTCTGGCATCAATGATAACAACTATTAGGCTGTGCCTGAGAACTCAGAGAGCAAATCCTCTCTTTAAAAAAGCTCAGTTTTGAGAGCCATGGTGTCTCTTCTTGACATTATATCAAATTCCAAATAACTTGCAACATGTGAGCCGTGATATTCTCAGATACTGATGTAAATAGCAAGAATTGCCTTAAGGCTTGAAGGTAGACAAGGGGCTATCTAGCTGAGAAGCAGCAAAGCCCACATGGAAGAAGCACACCAGCCTGTGTGATCACGAGGAGTCGAAGGGATCAGTTATCAGGCATCAAAGAACAAAAAAAATCATTTCATTGTGTGTTCACCTCCATGATATGATCGCTGAAGACAAGTGGGTGCATAAGCAAATGTGGTGAAGAAAGCTGATGGTGCCTGGCTATCCAAAGATATCGCTTGGAGGTAAACAAGCCTCCATCTAGCTCAGAAGCAACAAAGCCCACATGGAAGAAGCACACCAGCCTGTGCGATCACGAGGTGTCAAAGGGATCAGGTATCAGGCGTCATCAGCACAAAACATCTTATCATAGTGAATGAGGGGTGGGGCGTGCGGAGTGGAGACCCAAAGCCCATTTGTAGGCCACTGGATATCCCCATACAGAATGGTCTCAGGGACGAGATGAGCCAGTCAGGGTGCAATGTAGCAATGATGAAAAATACAACTTTCCTCTAGTTCCTAATCCTCTACCCCCACTATCATGATCCCAATTCTACCTTGCAAGTCTGGCTAGACCAGAGGATGTACACTGGTACATATAAGTACTGGAAACACAGAGAATCTAGGGCGGATGATCCCTTCAGGAACAGTGGCGATACTGGGAGAGTAGAGGCAGGATGTGTTGGAAAGGGAGCACTAATTACAAGGATCTACATGCGACCTCCTTCCTGAGGGATGGACAACAGAAAAGTGGGTGAAAGGAGACGTCAGACAGGTAAGATATGACAAAATAATAATTTATAAATTATCAAGGGTTCATGAAGGAGGGGGAAGCGGGGAGGGAGGGGGAAAATGAGCTGATGCCAGGGGCATAAGCGGAGAGCAAATGTTTTGAAAATGATGAGGGTAATGAATGTACAAATGTGCTTTACACAATTGATGTATGTATGGATTGTGATAAGAGTTGTATGAGCCCCTAATAAAACGATTACGAAATAAATAAATGAAATAGAAATCCTGCATTAAAAATACAGTATTGTAACCCATCTAGAGCATTTACTACAGTACTTATCACATAATAAGTGCTCAATAAATGTCAGCAACTATTATTATTATTTAAAAAAAGAAAGCCTAGAGCAATTCTTTTCACAGAGCATTTTGTGCAGTGGTTTTCTTCTGTGTGTTCTGTTTTTCACCTGTGTTTAGTACTTTGTACAAGCAACAGGAAAAGTGGGATGGAATGGGAGACATGGAGAGCCATAGTTAAAGTAGGGGTTACAGGCCATGGACGAAGGTAGGTGTACACACACATGGGCCAGATGGGATGATGACGTGCTGTGTGGCAACTTTTCTCCCGGCTGTACTTGGTACACATCGCCTGCTCACAGTTGGTGCCTGGCCAGCCTCAATGGGGTAATGGCGGTAAGGGATCATTCTCTGTTCCTTTGCAATTGACAACAGACCTTGGAGGAATAGAAGTTGTGGATCAATGGACACTGGAATTCCACTTACTAGCATCAGACCCTCAACTGGAATCATTTAAAGAGAAATGAAGCATTTCTCCAATTTCATTGCTTTAGCCCCAAACAGTATATCATCACTGGCCATAAAAGTGAATGCTGAAGACAAAGCTGGTGCATAGGCAAATGCGGTGAAGAAAGCTGATGGTGCTCAGCTGTCAAAATATATAGAATCTGGGGTCCCAGAGGCTGGAAGATAAAAAAGGGGCCATCTAACTGAGAAACAACAACGCCCACATGGAAGATGCACAGCAGCCTGTGAGATGACAAGGCTTCGAAGGGATCAGGTATCAGGCATCAAAGACTGCCCCTCCCCCCCCAATGCAATTCACCATGCAATTCATAGCATTGTGAATGAGAGGGAGTGTGGAGTAGGGACCCAGGGCCCATCTGGGGGAAATTGGACATCCTCTTGCAGAAGGGCTATAGGGAGGTGACGAGCCAGTCAGAGTGCAGTGCAGCAACGATGAAATATATAATTTTCCTCCTCTAGTTCTTAAATGCTTCTTAACCCTCACTATCATGATCCCAATTCCACGTTACATATCCGGATGGACCAGAGGTTGTACACTGGCACAGATAGGAATTGGAAATATAGGGAATCCAGGACAGATGAACCCCTCAGGATCAGTGGTGAGAGTGGCCATATCAGAAGGGTGGAGGGAAGGTGAGGGAAAAAGGGGGAACAGATGAAAAGGTCTACATATAACCTCCTCCCTGGGGGGACAGACAGCGGAGAAGTGGGTGAGTGAGACATCAGATGGTGTAAGATATGATAAAAATAATAATAATTTATAAATTATCAAGGGTTCAGGGGGAGGGGAAGCGGGGAGGGAGGGGATAAAATGAGGTGCTGATGCCAAGGGCTCAAGTAGAAAGCAGGTTTTAAGAATGATGATGGCAACATATGCACGAATGTGCTAGACGCAAATGATGTATGCGTGGATTGTGCAAAGAGTTGTATGAGCCCGTAATAAAATGATTTAAAATAAATAAATACATAGATAGATAAAAGAATATTTAAAAGCACAATAGCCAAGAGTATATAAGCCATTAAATGTTGAACGCTAGCTTCAATCCAGAAATCTTCTTCAAGGCACTACGCAATTGGATTCAGCATGTTAATAATCTACTCTTGCCTTTGTAGTTGAGGTGTATCACTCTAATGAACTGCATTGGATTGTTGTCTTTCTGCAGTGCTCTCAATAGAAATATAAAACTGCCTTCACTTCCAATGTATTAAGCTTGATACAATTAAATTGTTAACGTGGTTGTAGTGACCAACTTTGTGAACAAAAGCACATGAATAAAATCCGTCAAATTTTGATGTGACTAATTTTTTAACATATTATCCTAACCTAAGATGCTTCCTCCCAGAAATAAGAATAAGTAGATATAACGTTTGCTATATATGTATAAGTATATCATAATACATGAACTCAAAATATGTTATGGCACTAATAGTTCATGAGATTGGTTTCCGACAATCTATGGGCCCTTCCTGTCAAATGAGAATGAGAAATCATAAGGTTGATCAAAAAACAGTCATTAAGAGTGACCTGAATAGTAGCAATAAAAGAAGCAAAAGACAAGCAGACTTTAAATGAGGCAATTTTAAACCGGAAATAAAACATATTGGTTGCCTCCAATGTACCAGAATCCAACTCATGGTGACTTCGTGTGTGGTGTGTCAAAGTAGAATAGAACTCCATAGAGTTTTGAATGGCTGGTTTTTAGGAGGTAGATCATTAGGGCTTTCTTCCAAGATGCCTCTGGATGGACTTGAACTTCCAATCTTTTGGTTGTAGCCAAACCTATGAATCATTCACACAACCCAAGGCTTCCAGGACAAAGCATCCTATGGGCAAATTCGTACTGGCAAGTAGAAGACCAAAGACGAAATGAGGTCTTAAAAGTGATGGGATGGGTCCAGATCATTGAAGGTACCATGGTCTCCTAAAAGAATGAGCAAATCCATCTCGGGAGAAGCACAGCTGGAAGGCAGAATGGTGACTTTGCCTCAGCCACGTTGAATATGTTATTAGGAGCGATCAGTCTTTGGAGCAGGTCATCATGCTTGGTAAAGTCGAGGGTCAGCAAACTAGAGGTAGACCCTCAAGGGGGGTTCCCACAGTGACTGCCAACAGTGGATTCAAGCCTAACACCACTGGTGAGGAAGGAGCAAGACCAGGCAGTGTTTTGTTCTGTTGTACACATGCTTGCTGTGAGTCAGAAGCAACTCTATAGCACCTACCAACCACAACAACACCATGACCGAGTTCTACCGTGTAGATAAGCCCATATACTTCTGCTAGCTGACTCTCAGGACTACCATTTGCCAAAATACACCTATGAAAAAGGGCCCAAGACTCAAACATGTAACTTACACGAATAACAACAACACAAAGAAGTATAACTGACCCACCATGCCCCTGGCACCTATCGGTACAGTGCTGAACATGGACATAATGACCTTTGGGACAGCGCAGGTCACTGTTTTCTAGCTCGCCACAGTGTTGGTTAGCTAATATAGAAGAATCAGGTGCTTCCAGCTAGTGTAGGGGTCAGAGAAAAGTCATGGTTTCCTTCACTCGAAGGCTCTGGAGAGCTGTGCTTTAGGAAGCACAGTGGAAAGATCAATGCCAGAGGGCTCTGAAGGAGATGTTGCTAATGGTTCTGCTGCGGTCAAGGCCCCTGTGGAAGGAATGCCTTCCCAGTTAATCCATACAGTGCAGTGACACCGCAGGCTTTACCTGTCTGGGCCCACTCACTGATCCCAGGCACCAGAAGTGACCAGCTTCCCCCAGTAAAGGCTATTCTTCAAGGTATGGATGATTTATGAGTTAGTTCAGACAGAGCCAGCAGAATTTCCCCACTCTCCCACTTTTTAATTTCACGTTACAATAACATTGTTTACAAGTTAAAGGACCTTCCCAACTAACAGTAGCTACCACTTCCAAGGCAGCCACCAAGGTGCCTGGTACAGTGCAGAGTGCATTCACTATGCAAACTACTTTCATCCTACCTACCTCTTAGAAAGAGGGGTTATCCAGTGTCTCATGTCAAAGCAAACTGTCACCCAGAACCATTGCCTGCTTTTACCTGATGGGCTTAAGGCACTGAAGCGGGTTGCACAATGGAAAAAAAAAGGGGGGGGGGTTATCATCTCCATTTGAAGTTACACAACCGGCGCCAGGTCATGAAGCTCCTACTCAACTGAGGTGAGATTTAGATGTTGATCTGAAGAGTCCTACACTCTATTTTCTTTTCTAAAAGACCACATTTGAAAGAATAACTCCCTAAACCATCCCATAGCCTGGATGAAACTGTTTGCATTTGGTAGTCTTCCTCCGCTGTCTTTAGAAGGCGTGAGGCTGGGAGGCTGGGGACTTCTTTTCTGTTTGTTATTCTTCCCACCCACACGATCCATGTTGTTCAGCAGGAGTCTCCGCTTCCCTGGAAGTGAACTTGTGCCCAATTCCTCTCCCTGAGCCACTGTTTATTCAGCTCGGAGGTGGTTACCTGACCTGAGCTTCCATTCTTTAGGAATTGTGAAACTTGGCAGAGAGATTTCAAAAGATAGAGAGGGGGAGGAAGAATAACAAAAGGTGGGAGAGTGCGTGAGACAGGAAGAGCATGTGTATAGGTTTATCTCAGAGTGCATCATCTGGAACAGGAACAATCCAGAAGCCACACGTAGTCCTGCTCTGTAGAGTGCACAGAAAGAGAGCCTGCTGTCAGGGAGAGGGAAGACAAAGGCAGAAGCACTACCAAGATGGAGAACGAAGACCTTGGGTTCTCCATTTGGGGACCTAGATGTAAGGGAGACCCAGCTGTGAGTCTGTCCCTAAATTGTGTAAAATGTCCCCATTTCCCCCCAAAGCTTTCCCATCTCCTTAGGATAGCTAAAGTTGGCTTTTGTTCCTTGCAATCAGAGTCTGAACAAAGGATTTATGAAAAAAATCAATGCTTTTATCATTATCCAAAGTGTCTGTCTCATAAAAAAACACGATTGGTTTGAGTGGGAGTTAGATTGAGTGAAGTCTGTCTGGGATCCTGTTAGCAAGCTTCTGTTGACTGCAGCAAAGACAAACGCACAGTAGCTTAATTGACTTCCTAACTCACATGGCTATAAATCCAGAGGAGGCACAGCCTGCTGGCTTGGCTTAAACCAGGGCCTCCAGCACCATTTTTTTGCAGTTCCCTTCGACTTGCCTCCTTCCTGTCCACTTGGTTCTTAAACAAGTGGTGAGATACTGTAGCAAAGAAGCTTTTTTTAGATGCCTCCCACAAATTGTCCCTGGTAGGAGTTCTTTCCACAGGAGCCATGGGGGCATAGCGGGTTACCTGTTGGGCTGCTATCCAGAAGGCCAGCAATTCAAACCCCCCCCATCCCCCACCCCCAGCCATTCTTTGAGAGACAGATGAGACTTTCTGCTCCTAGAAAAATTTACAGCCTCCCCCAAGGGCCACACCAGAAAACTGGACATACACTGAATGAACTGAGCCCTACCTCAAAACTACCTCGGTCGTCGGACTGAAATTCCCTGATGACAGGGGAAGAAAAAGATGGCCACCTCAAGACTGTGGTCATGAAACCTTGGGTGAGAGCCCTGGTTTAGTGGGTGTCCAATGAAAGGGGACCCAGAACCACCACATATTTAGTACCTCCATGTTCCTCTTGCATTCATATTATTATGGGCTGCCCTTGTAAGAAATGTGACAGGAAGATTTTCTCTAGCAGCAAGCCCTATGCTGAGTGTAAACAGAGCTCAATCGATTAAGAAATGCATCTGCACAAAACAACTCAAGGACTGCAGTTCACAGTTGGCTTGTACTCACAAAAACTGTTGTTGGTTGCTCAGTTTTTGTTTTGTTTTTTGCTGTTGTTCTGGCTGGTTTTTGTGTATGTCATAATATGATCACCAAAATAAACCAGTCATTCAAAACAAGCAGATGGATTCTGGGCTCCCAGGTTATTCTAGCCCCAATCTAGGACAAGTTAGTTCCTATAACATGGCCCTGCTTGATACTTGCCTTCATGAAGAGAACACCAAAGATAAGGGTGCTAGAGCAAAGTGTGGCGAAGAAAGCTGATGGTGCCCAGCTATCAACTGGAACCGTGTCTGCAGTCTCAAAGACTGGTATTCAAATAATCAGCCCTAAGTGAGGTGTCAACTTAAGTTGACATCAAAGCACATTAGCCTGTGTGTTCTAAAGATGGCAATAACAAAATCCAAATAAAGAAAAGTTTCTAAGCTTAAATTGTGAACACCCAATCTGTAAAAGGCTGTGGAGGACAGTAGAACCCAAAATCCATCTGTAGAATATCTTGTCAGAGTAAGCCTATGGCAGATCCCCTCTGGATACAGGTGATAGACTTGAACAGTTTTACTATCAGACAGAGATTATTGTTAACTTGATTATGGTGGATCAAACCACAGTATAATATGATATTTGGTCAGTTGACCTCCCTCTCGACCCAATCTGAATTTGCTCTATGCTTAAATATTTCTCACTTATCCTATGAAAGAAATTTCTTTTTCTGGGCTTTTAAAATACTCTTGGTGATCTTTTTTTCCTTATTCTTTGGTTTTATTTTTATCTTGATATTATTATTTTCTTCATTCTGTTTCATATTGGTTTAGTTTTTATTTGTCCTGTTAAGTTTCCCAGTTTATGAAGCACAGAAAGAATGTATGAATAGAGACAATAACTGGTGCATAACTGATGGGGGTTGCGAAGGGTGAAGGGAGATGGAAGCGCAAACAATGAATGCAGGAGGAGGGAGGGAGCATTAGACCTGATTGGGATGATGTATATACAATTCTCTTCAAATGCAATTTAACTATGAAAGTGTATGATATGTGAATATAATACAAAGAAAATTGCTTTAAAAAAAAAAAGAAACCAAACTTGACCGATGGTTACCATGAGTGAAGGGGTTTTTGCTCTAGGGATATTGAGTTAATGTTAACAGTAGTAGAATAATTTGTAAAAGCCTATCAATAATGGTTTCCCAACACAGAGAGTATAATTAATGGCACTAAATTGTACACATAGAAATTGTGGAATTGTAGAGTTTTTGTTGTGTATATTTTTGCCACAATTAAAACATAATGATTACACTAATAACAAAGAGTACAAAGAAGAAAAAAGTTCTAAAATTGATTGTTGAAATGACTGTACACCTCTTATTGGTATGATTGAACTATTGAACGGTATCATATGTGGATGACGTGCCAATAAAACTGTTCATATATATCAAAAATATTCACAGCCTCAGAAACTCATGGGGCAGTTCTTTTGTGTACCATTGAGTCACTATGAGACAGAATTGACTCAATGGCAGTGAGTGAGTTCTATTTTTTACATCTATTTTTAACTTTTTATAATGAATTAGGTAAATATTCACAGAGATCATCAGTTTTACATTCAATAATTCATACATATTTGTTTCATCTCATCCATTGTATTCACCTCAGTGTACATCACTTATCCATTTTCTTTCCTGCATTTCCTGTTTCCATCCCTCCTTTTTTCCCAACCCCCTCTATGTTGTCCTTGGGTAAATGCTGTCCTTTTGATCTTAAATAACTAAGCAACCATTTAATCAAACAATCTAACACAGGGGTGAGTTCAGTCCCAGACAGGAAAGGTGACTATAGGCCATAGTCTCGCGGGCTCCATCAGTCTCTGTCTGAAGTCTGGTCTCTTTCATGATTTGGGATTTTGTTCTTGCTTAAATGAAAAAGAGCCTATATCTTACCTCCTCTGGCTACTCTGTGCCACCAGGCATAAGGTAAGCATGTCTCCCCCCTCCATCTCTCTTTACCTATTCGGACACCAAGAGCTCCCTCCAAGAGCACTCTCATTTGATACTGGATTTGACAATTCATTGAGTGGCCACACAGAACTTACAGACAGTACTCGTGATTAAGAGGGATTTATTAGGGAAGTTAATAGTCACCACAGTCTTTGGTGCAGTCTTTGGTCTGCACTGCAAAGCCTTTGTTTCACAGTCTTTGAGTCACACCATGATATGGCTGGTGGCCATCCATTCTGGGACAGAGAGGCCAGGGATGAGCCAGAATCGTTAAGGCTCTTGGACGTGCACAAGCTGAGCCCACAGTCAAACATAATCTGGATTATATCTATTTCCTGTAGCAATTTGGTATTTTCCCTGACCCTGGCCCTGGCTTTCTTGGTCAGTGTGAGGAATGGAAATGCCAGAATACTTAATTTTGCTCACATGGAACCTCTATAGCAACCAAGAAAGAGTCATCCAAACAAACCAGTGGACCCTGCATGGCTTAAAAATCAGATTAAGGTGTGTGCCAGGATTGTATTCTTTTGCTACATTTATTTTATCTGCAGGCTGAGAAAATATGTGCTAGACTATATGTAGAATATGGCACCAGCATTGAAGGAAGACATGTGAACAGCCTGTGGCATGTACATAACCCAACGTTGATTGCTGTAAGTGAAGAGGATGGAAATGCTGGCTTGTGGAGAATGAAGACTAGTCTTCCATGTGGATTACAATTTAATATACAACAAGAAAGAAGAAAAATAACTCACAACTAAACCAATAAGCAACATCATGATAAATAGAAAAGATCCAAGTTGTCAAGAATTTCATCTTACTTGGGTCTATAATCAACACCTACACAAACAGAAGATAGGAAATCAAAGACGTATTGCATCGGGCAAATCTGCTGTCCAAGACATATTTAAAGAGCAAAGCTGTCACTTCGAAGACTAAGGTGTGCTTGACTCAAGCTATAGTATTTTCAATCACCTCATAGGCATGTAAAAGTTGAGCAATGGGTAAGGAAGACCAAAGAACAATCAATGCCTTTGAATTACAGTGTTGGCTAAAAATACTGATTACACCATGGATTGCCAGGAAAATAAACAAATCTGTCTTGGAAGAAGGGCAGCAATAATGTACCTTAGAAGTGAGTAGGGGTGATATTTCATTATACATACTTGGAAGGACCAGTACCTGGAAAAGGACATCATGCTAGAACACGTGGAGATTGTTTTTTAAGGAGATGGATTGATATGGTGGCTATAACAATGTTGGGTTCTACCATAGCAATGACTGTGACAATGAAAATTACTGGGCAATATTTCTATTACACATAAGGTGGATGTGAGTGAGGACTAACTGAAAGTCACCTAACAACAGCAGCAGCAGTCCTAGTTGTTGAGATCATTGGTGTCCAAGTGTTTGAGACACAGCACAGCTAAGAACACAATAATCAGAAAATAGACTGCTTAGGCTTGGAACTCAGCTTTGGCACTTATGTACTGCGTGACCTTGAATGTCTTACTTAACCTCTCTTGTGCCTCATTCTCTTCATATATAAAATGGGTTAGAAGGAACTACAACATAGTTTGTGAGAATTAGGTATACTAATACGTATAAAACACTTAAAATAATGGCGAGCCCTTCATAAATCTTCTCTAATACGGTTGTACAAGTGATTTGCACTCAGTACCTAACAAAAAAGTGTGGTAGAACAAACCTATCTAGTAGGTGCTGGTGATTGATTTCCGTGAGGTTTACAACCAAGAAAACCTGATGCTCAGTCTACTCTTAAACACATGGGGTCACTATGGCTCAGAGCCAACTCACCACAATGGTTTATGGTTAAATATTTGCTATTGTTATTGTTGTCTTAGTTTGGGTTCCTAAGAAATAGACTTTAAGATGGGATTGTGGTATAAGAAAGTTGTCGGTGATGTTTTGGGTATCAGCTCTTCTGAGTAAGAAAAGGAGGAACGACGGGCACAGGGAGAAGTTGAACTGCGAGGCAGCGCTGCACAGGCCTCAACCCATCGCTTGGGGAAGCTGTAGTTGGTCTGACCCTTCAGACTCTTCATTCACTGAGCTTTTCATTTTGCCTCTATTCCCACACGCCACCTCCTGTGAATTCCTTGGAAATGGGATCAGTAGTGTGAATGTGCACAGGACTTCATAAGCAAATGAAGTCTTCTGGAGTATTTGAAGAAGTTGAAACCAGGTGTCTTTCCTAATCTACCACTCACTGCCTTCATGTCTGACTTCTGGTGACCCCAGAGTACAGAGAGCCGCTCCTTTGGGTTTCCCTGGTGGTAAAGCTACGCGAGCAGAAAGCCTCATCTTTCTCCCAAGGAGCAGTCCTTCCTACTGCCTATAAATATATCATCTACATATGGGTAGTAAAGATGGTTATTTATGGAAAAAGTAAAAATGAACCAGGTTTCCCATCTCAAGAACCAGGCTTTATCCATCTGTAGAACAAATGGAACATTAACAATCAGTGAAAGAGCATTGATTCTCAGATCCACAATCATTGATACAGGGTTTTTTCTACACTTCTATGCCCAGTTTGACTTCAAGTATTTCTAGGGGTTATCCTGAGGGTGTCCCACATATGCTATGAAAGGGACTGTTGCCATGGGACGTTATCACCGTGTATACAGAAACTCCAGCAGCTGATCTCACACGTCACAGAGCGCCCTTGCTGGGCGGTATTGTTCTCTGTTCAACACAGGCTTCTCTTGGGTATGCTGCTACAATTTGGTGAGGCACTTCTGTCTCTGTTGCTTGCTACCACTGATAGGAATATATTCCTATACCAATAAATATCATTGCTTAAGATATTGATATTCCCTCATCTTATTTATGTGTAGACATCTAAATTTATATAATTTCACATACATTTTAATGGCATTTGATGCACATACCATAATTTATTTAACCAAAACCCTACTGTGAGACACTGGGCTATTTTCTTTTATGCTATTATAAATAATGCTGCAGACAACATCTTTGTAGGCAAGCTGTGCATATTTCTTTAATTTCCCCCTAGGGTAATACTTGCTGATTTGATTTGTTTTACATGCTTCTTAAAAACAAGGAAATGATTTCATAAGTAGTTCAAGGTTTTCAAAACTTAGAAGAGCAACTTGGTAAAAATAGAAAAGACTAACCATCATGCCGTGTATACCAGTTTAATTACCAGCTACAACAATTCAAGGAAGAGCTGTCCAGTGGCCTAGAGCAACTATCTTCCTGGCTACGTAGGTTGTGTTTAGAAACTGTTCATCATCAAATAAACAATGTGGTTTTGGAATAAATTTCAGATGTTTCTATTGCTTTATTTTAAATGAATATTTAAGTCATTTGAATTTAAAGAAAAAGGTCAAATGTGAAACAGTGAAATGAATTCCTTTTCTTTTACTATTTTCCACCTGTTCAGATATTTTAAAAAGAGTTTATATAAAAGCACATTATATATTTTATATAAGAGCAACTAATAACGAGAGCTGGAATAAGGGCAAAGAAAGGGCTTGCAGAATTTCTATAGAAAAGCTGGCTGTTTGGATTATTAGAACTCTAGGGAAACTCCTACTGGAAAACTGGATATTAGGAAGGAGGTTACAGTTTTCAACATTGATGTCAGTACTGCTTTGCTTCTCTGCTGGTTCGTTCTTGTCAACGAGCGTGTGAATCTGGCTTGCCCGGGGGCATACCCCAGGCCAAAGCTTTACCTCTCATTCCAGTCCTTTGGTGGTCATTGTAAGTCATGCTTACTGCCTTTGCGTTCTTTAGAGAAGCAAAAACAGTTAAACTTACATATGTACATACAAGGGGTTACCACCACCACCCCCCAAAAAAAAAACCCAGATTTTTTTTAAAAGCTAGGTCTTTAAATTTTTTGTTCTTGTTCAAGGACTGTTTGTTGGCCTTTTAAAAATTTTTACAAAACAACCTTATCACTTTCAAATACTCTCCATTACCCTTAATATATTTGTCAAATCTGTGATTCCACTCTTGGAAACATTTTTCAACTCCTCACCCGTTTGGATGGCTGACAGCACCTCCCTCATCTTTTTCTCCACCTCTTCGATGTTGTAAACTTTCTGTCCTTTCATGTTCCTCTTCATTCGTGGAAACAAAGAGCAGTCACATGGATCGTGCGAAGTCAAGTGAGTAAGGTGCATAGGGCAAGAAAGGCATCCTTTTTTTTTTTTTTTTTTGCTAAAACTGGTGCACTGAGATGGCTGTGTAGCAGGTGCACTGTCGTGGTGGCAAAACGAGTCCCCCATCTGCCACAAATTAGGCCTTTTTAGTGGAACACTGTTATTCATTCTTTTCAGACCCTCTAAATAGAAAGCTTGATGAACAGTCTGACCTGGTGGAATGAACTCCAAATGTACTATTTTCCCTCAGATCAAAAAACAAATGCACACCTTCTTGATCTTTGGTTTCAGTTGATGAGCTTTTTTGCTTGTTTGGTGTTTGCTTTTGGGGTTGTTAAAATTGCACCATATCTCGTCACAATGACATTGGGGGAAAAGGCTGGGTTGCTTCCAAGCTGCACTTCAAATAAGGCATGTTTCCACTCAACACTTTTTTTCCTGCTCAGTCAGAAACCGAGGCACAAATTTCGCAATGACCTTCTCACTCCTAAATATTGCATTAAAATTCACTGAACCAAGCTGCAAGATAGTCCAGATAACTTCCCCATCTCTTCAATGGTCCATCATTGATCTTTAAGTACAAGTGCATGAATTTAGTCATCACATTTGTCTGTTTGGGAAGTTGAAAGATGTCCAGAACAAAGTTTGTCATCAATTGACATTTCACCTTTTTTGAAATGAGAAAAACATGAGGACATGAGTTTTTCCCATAGTGCTGTCCTTGTAAACTGTGTTCAACATCACACCGGTTTCTGCAGCATTTTTCCCGAGCAAGAAACAAAATTGCACAGCGTACATTGGCCATCACAAAAAACAAAGTTCAAGTGAAACTGCTTTCACTAAAAAATTCACTGTGACCAGAAAGAACCTTCCCAAGCACTGCAACTAGGTGCACTAATCAGAGAGAGTTGCTCAAAGCTTACCTTTCATACATACTATGAAAGCTCAGCCCAGTGAAATTCCATTAGAGGTGGGTGGGTACCACCTGGTATATAGAAAGAAGTTTATATCAAGGAAATAACTCTCACAGTTGGAGGGGCAGGCAAATGTCAAGTTCCTAGATCCGTTGTCAGAGTTGAGGTGTGGTAGTTAATACAATTTCATGCCAACTTGATAAATAAGAATGAAAGGATGGAGTCTAGTCTGTCAATCAGGTCACAGCTTGATCCCTCCTGTGGGCATGGTTTACTCATGAGAATTCTGGGAACTCTCTCTCTGCTTCACCTGCCTGTTGACAAACCACATAGAGCCACATGGATGGCAGCCAGAGCCCTGGAGATGCTTCCCCTGCCACTGGACCCACAGGACTTTCTACCTACCAGCCTATGATCTTCACACACTCGGCATCATTGCATGTGCTGTGTGAATCTGAAGAGTAATTCATAAGCTAATATCAGACTGATAGGCTGATATCGAACTTACGGACTTGATCTGGCCTGGGCTAGGATGTTTCCTTAATATATAATTACTCTTTGATATAAAGGTTTCTCTTACACACATATGAGTGTCACTGGATTTGTCTCTCTAGTCAACCCAGGAGGCTTCTTCTAACTTACTGAAAGAGCTAGTGAGCCCAAGATTGACAGGTCAGGTAAGAGGCTTCTGGCTTAGAAATGAATGCATCCCGGTTGGGCAGTGAAATGGCAGGTTTCCGACAACAGCTAGCATTAGCAGATCGTATGGCAACACCCAGACCTAGAAAGCACAAACAAGCTTTTGGACAGGTTATATTGGAAGCAGACCACATCTTTGAGGGGATCTCATCGTAGGGGATTCCCACTACCATCAAGTTAATTCCAACACATAGCAACCCTATATAAGGTGTCGTAGGCTGTAAGTCTTTACAGGAGCAGTTAGTCTCATCTTTCTCCCTTAAGATTGTCTGGGAGGTTTGAACCACTGATCTTTCAGTTAACTTCACAGTGCCACCAGGACTCCCAAACCACGGAGAATTCTGGCCCAGCCAAGCTGACACAAAGCCTTGATGATCCCAGTCACTAACAGGAAATTTCTCTTTATTTATATGTATCTCCCAATTGTGACTGATACATTAAATGACTTACCATTTTGCCACCTTCCTCAGAAACAATAAATAGATTGATTCTTCTGGCCTTCCAGAAAAGTAAATAAATCTGTCTTGGAAGAAGTGCAGCCACACTGTTCCTTAGAAGGGAGGACAATGACGATGGTCATCTCATGCACTTCGGACACATTATCAGGAGAGATACCTTGCAAAAGGCATCCTGCTTGGTAAAGTAGAAGTTTATAAAAAAGGAAGACTCTCCAGGAGATGGATGGACTCAAACATAACAATGAACGTGAGGATGGTGTAAGACTGGTTGTGTTTCATTCTGTTGTACATCAGGTTACTATGCGTTAGCACGAACTCAACGGAATCTAACAACAATTTTAGGTGGTTTTCTCTCTCTTTTTAAAAAATTGTTTTAATAGGGGCGCATACAACTCTTATCACAATCCATACATACATCAATTGTGTAAAGCATATTTGTACATTCATTGCCCTCATCATTCTCAAAACATTTGCTCTCCACCTAAGCCCATGGCATCAGCTCATTTTTCCCCTCCCTCTCCCCTCCCCTCTCCCTCCTGAACCCTTGATAATTTATAAATTATTATTTTGTCATATCTTGCCCCATCCGATGTCTCCCTTCACCCCCTTTTCTGGTATCCATCCCCTAGGGAGGAGGTCACATGTAGATCCTTGTAATCGGGTCCCCCTTTCCAACTCACCCTCCCTCCACCTGCCCAGTATCGCCACTCACACCACTGGTCCTGAAGGGATCATCCGCCCTGAATCCCCTGTCCTTCCAGTTCCTATCTGTACCAGTGTACATCCTCTGGTCTAGCCATATTTGTAGGTAGAATTGGGATCATGATAATGGGGGAGGAGGAAGCATTTAGGAACTAGAGGAAAGCTGTATGTTTCATCGTTGGTACATCGCACCCTGACTGGCTCGTCTCCTCCCTGAGACCCTTCTGTAAAGGGATGTCCAGTGGCCTACAAATGGGCTTTGGTTCTCCACTCTGCATTCCACCCCTCATTCAATATGATATGATTTTTTGTTCTGATGATGCCTGATACCTGATCCCTTTGACACCTCATTATCGCACAGGCCGGTGTGCTTTTTCCATGTGGGCTTTGTTGCTTCTGAGCTAGATGGCCGCTTGTTTACAGGTTTTCTCTTTTAAAAGCAGATTCTTGTCCTTTCCCTTGTAACCTGAGTGAACACACCCAGGACCCTGAATAGCATACCTCCTCCTGGGCTCTAGCCATGGGCCAGAGCAAAGCATAACTAGTTCTCCACTGCGAGTTGGGCTACTGTCTAAGGCCTTTCACCAACTGCTTCTTGTATAATCCTTTAGGTGGAATTCTATGCTTCCACTTCCTTAAAATGTCCATTCCTGTCGAATTCCACTCCTGTTTAAACCATCTTAGTGGAAAAAGTGGAAACTTTGAGGTAAGATGTAATTATGTTTGGATCCTTTCTGCCAGTTACTAAGTGACCTAGGGCAAGCTGCTTCAATCATCTGAGCCTCTGTTTCCTCCTGTGTAAGCCCTGGGTACTAATATCTATTTCAGAAGTTTGTTTTGAGAGTAAGAATCCCTATGTGAAAATACCTTAATAATTGAGAAGTCCTTCAAGAGCTTGAAGTCTTACTTGCTTCACAAATTTCCTTTGATTTTCCCAACCTGAAGGGATTACTTGTTTTGTCTTTGAACTGTAAAGAAGCTGATAGGTAATACATAATTGGTTTGCCTATTAACTAGGAAGCATTCGTTAATAACTTTTCTATTTCTGTCTTGGTTGATTACTTAAGATTCTTAAAACTATTTAAATTTCTACTTAAATTCCAAGGACCTTAACAACTGCTGCATTTGGCAGTAGTGTTTTGTCCATTTATTTGGAAAGAATTCCCTGTCCAAATTTTTCCTTCTGCCAGCAGAGTTCATACTATTTGAATATGCTAAGGGACTCTCAACTATTAGTTTGAGACTAGAAATATCCCAGAAAAGAAATACTGTATGTGCCTGCAGTTTAGGGATTCGGGGGTCCTATGTTCAAGGACACGTGCCCTCCTTTGCTGTTCTGACACGTGGAGATTCCTAATAACCGCAAAGGCAGTCTTCTTTTTCCCCTTGGTAGTCCTGCTCCCCAGTTCCCATCCCAGTTCCCCTTTGCTTAGTTGATAAAGCTGGGTTTGTCTTGGTTCCTGTTGCGAAATGTGTCTTTGTAGTATCTTTCCACGCACTCGACACTGACAGTGATTTACAATTTCTTATCCTAATCTTATCCTAATTTTGTAGAAAATGAACCAGAAACCAGGTCCTCACCCAGGTGTGTCCCAGTAGAAGTTTACTTCACCAGGGAAGCAGGTCGTCAACTCTTTCTTCTGCAGTGTCTCCAGGTGGATTGTAATCTCCAGCTTGTCGGTTAGCAGCCAGGTGTCTTATCCATTTGCACCTCCCAGGGACTGTGGTGACAATGAAAACTCAAAAACCAGACTCACTATCATCAAGTCAATTTTGACTCACTGAGACCCTATACAGCAGGGGAGTTTCTGAGCCTAGAACTCTCTTTTTTTAAAAATCATTTTATTGGGAGCTCTTACATAATTCAGATAAAGCATAATTTACCAATTGCTACCACCAGCAGTTTCAAAGCATCTTCTTTCTTCTTGAACTCTTTGATATCAGCTCCCTTTGATCCCCTCTCTCCCCACCCTACCCCCCAAAGAATCCTTATTCTTTTTTTTCCTTATTCTTATATATTATTATTATTGCCGTATCTAATACCACCCAGTTTATCCATTCACCTGCAATTATGTTACTCATTGCTATCACCTCACCCTACTCCCCCTTCCCCCTGATTTCCCGTACCCTCAGGGAATCATTATTCCATTTACTGTTTCTGAAGGGTTATCTATCTTGGTTTTCATACATCGAATGCTCTTAATTGTACAACTGAACATATGCAGGTCTAACAAGAGTAATGAGGTAAAACAAAGACCATAATAAAAAGGGGAAGAAATATGAAAGAACTAGAGGATAGTTATGTGTTTCACCAGTGCTATATTGCTCCCTATTAACCCTTCCACGTGGCCCTTCTGTGAGGGACTGTCCAATTATCTTACACGTGGGTTTGGGGTCTCCACTTTGTCAATGCTCCTTCAAGCCAATTTGATTGCTTGTTTTTTAATTTCTGATACCGATCCCTGTTGACACCTCATGATCACACAGGCTGGTGTGCTTCTTCCATGTGGGCTTTGCTGCTTCCCTGCTAGATGAACGTAGAACTCTTTATGGGAGTAAAAAGCCTTTTGTTTTTAACACCTTGAGATGAGAAGCAGTCCAGTCCCACTCTCCATACTCCTCCAGTGGCTCCATCTCGCCTGTTCTCTCCTCCAGCACTGAGCAGCTGTCCCTGAAACTCTGGCTTGTCGTCCCTGCAGGTGGCCACCAATCAACAAATCAGACACTCATGGTCTTACCTGAGGCCATTGTCCTTTGCCCTCCTGGCTAGGGAACCACTGTCAGCTGAGCCCAACCCGCCCGCTCCCTCCCTAGGGCAGTGAGTCCAGGACCAAGTCCCAAGGTCAGAGGTTGTTTGACTCGGAAAACATGGAATGCTGCTATTAATCTGATTATCTGGTTAAAGTACAAAAAGTTCTCGATCAGGGCCATCAACACTGGGTGATGCGCACTTCCAGGCCCGGGCATTACACGCCTGCGGCTGTCTCCAGTATTCCCAGGACTGCTGAAGCACGTCATTGGGTCGGAATGATTTGGGGGTTCGCGAAAACCAGCGTCACTGTGGTGGTGAATGTCAAGCACTCTAGCTTTTCTCCTGGAGATCTTTCTTTCCTTCTTTTTTGTAATTAGTAGATCATTTTGTTGTGGAGTCTTACGGCGCTTATGACCACCCACACATCAATTGTATCAAACACATTTGTACATATGTTACTATCATCATTTTGAAAGCATTTTCTTCTGCTTGAACCCTTGGTATTAGCTCCTCTTTTTTCTCTCCCTCCCCCACCCTGCCACCCTCATGGACCCTGGCAAATTACACATTATGAATATTTTCATATCTTACACCGTCCGCTGTCCTTCGCCCACGTTTCTGTTGTTCACTCCCCTGCGGTTGGGGTGGGAGGGAGAGGTCGCTCACTGCAGTTGAGGCCCGTGTCTCCCCCTTCTTCTCCTGGAGATCTTTCAGTCTCCCTACAAAGCCGTGGACTTATGTTACTCTGGCTCTTAGTTAAGGCAGCACTTACCCTCCAAGTACTTTCCCAAATAGCTCAGCCTATCTCATATATCCCGGTTTATCATTAAAATCAGTTTCTGTTGACAGTCATGTTTAACAATGTACATTGTCTTGAAGGAAAAGAATGCCAGTTATGATGCACAGGATGTAATTGATTTCGGCTTTAAGAACTTTGACTTTAAAAAAAAAATTGTGTGTGTGCACGTGTGTGTGTGTGTGTGTGTGTGTGAGCGAGAGACAGAGACAGAGAAAGGTGTTCCTAAACATCATCTGTCAAAGGGCTAGCTATATAACTTGATCTTCAGGGGAGTATTTGTGATAGTTAAGGTTGCGTGTCAACTTGACTGGACCAAGATCCTCCATGGCTTGGCAGTTATTATATCAGATTTCATCATCACAAATAGACCACCCAGGGTCTCTGTGGAGAATGAAAATGCCAAAAGTAAACCCATTGTCATCGGTCTATTTTGACTCATTGGGTTTCATGGGCAATGATGAAATTTGAGATAATAAAATCACCTCCATCATGAGATCTACACTGAGCAACCAATCAATCGAAAGGAAGTTTCCTCAAGGACTACATCCAATATCTATATGGATATTCTGGGAAAACTCTGGTCTGGATCCTGCATTTGGCGTATTCTCATCTGACCTCCAGCTCTTTGTGCTTGAGCCAGGGGCCTGCCCTAGAGCCTGCCTGTCCTGGGTCTGTTGGCCTCCACAATGTGTGAACACGCAGCCTGCCAATTTGGGGTTCATCTGCCCCTGAAGTTTCATGAGCCTCCAACCATGTCTCAGCCACAAACTTAGAACTTGCCAGTCTCCACGACAGTGTGAGCCATTTCTGTACGATAAAGTTTTTCCCGTATAGACATGTATAAGCTTTACTGATTTTGCTCCTTTAGAGAACCCAGACTCAGACAGTACTTCTGTTCAATACAAGGACAAGATCAGAAGAATCTAGTTTGCCTATCAATTGTTGAAACCCCCTCATAGACTTGCCTCTTCCAAAGAACAGCTCCCCACAGCTTGCAAAGTCTATTCTATCTCCGAGGTTATTTTAACCTGTATATAGATCAAGAGGCAGTCGTCCCAACAGAGCAAGGGATGATTGCATGTTTTAAAATCAGGAAAGGTGTCAGGGTTGTATCCTTACACCATACTTATTCAATTTGCATGCTGAGCAAGTAATCACAGAAGCTGGATTATATGAAGAAGAATGTGGCATCAGGACTAGAGGAAGGATCTTTAACAAAGCCAGATCAACAGGTAGCATCATGAAAAATGGAGAAAATGTTTTAATTTTCCAGGAGTTCATTTTACTGGGATCCACAATCATTGCTCATGTAACCAGCAGTCAAAAAACGGAAGAACACATTGATTAGGTAAATATGCTGTTCTTTCAGGTGTTGAAATCAAGGACATTAGTTGGTGGGCTAAGGTGCACATGGCATCTACACGCCATGATATTATTCGTTTCCTCGTGTGTATGTGAAAGTTTGATATTGGGTAAGGAAGACTGAAGGAGAATCGAGGCACTTGACCTATGGGGCTGACAAATATTGAAAGCGCCGAGGACTGCCAAACGAACAGACGGATCTGCCTTGGAAGAAGTACGGCCAGAATGCACCTCAGAGGCAAGGATGGGGAGACTTTGCCTCATGTGTTTTGGGCAGGTTATTAGGAGAGACCAGTCCCTAGGGAAGGGAATTCTGTGTGCTAAAGTGGAGGGGCAGGGACGCAGGTAAGGCCCTTGAGGAGATGGATTGGCGCCATAGCCGCAACAATGGACTCCAACATAAGAACAATGGTGAGAACAGCGCGGGACCAGCGAGTGTTTCGCTCTGTTGTAAAAAGGATTGCCATACATTGGAATCAACTCGAGGGCATTGGACCTCTTTTACTTTTAAGAGTATAATAATAAAAACAACACCAAAAGGTTATTGTAATAGTTGTTGAGTCTTTGTGTGAAAGGGTGCTTCAAAATGCTCATAGAAAAATTAAATGAAAAGAGCCAAAATTTTCCATGAGTTTTTTAAAGCCCTCCCATATAAAGTAGCTTAAATAACACTAAGTATACATTCATAGTAATTCCGTTTGTGATAATTCACTTCCATCCCTTTCCAGAGCTATGCATCTCATATGTATGCATCATCCTTTGCATCTCTTCAAGGGCCAAAGAAGAGGCTATAGAGTGTAGGAGAGGGTATCAGATTACCTTCATGTGTTGAAATGACTGGCCCCCGCACGACGGAAGCTCTACTTTCCTCAAAGGACAGGTAAGTCTGGGTATGGGCCGTTGGGTACATTTGGTGAGCCCAAACAAAATCCACTACCACTGAATCCATTCTAACTCCTCCCAACCTTGGATGGATGAACTATGGGATAACAGTGCTCTAGAGTTTCTGCGGCTATAAATCTTTTTTTTTAACTCTTGATTGTGAATTAGGTGGGGTTTTACATTTCAGACCACAGCTTTTTGTATTCAGCACCTTACACAACTTATCAAGCTGCTCAGTAGCTTCCTCTGTCCCAC
The DNA here is from genome assembly GCF_050624435.1 of Tenrec ecaudatus. Lineage (NCBI taxonomy): Eukaryota > Metazoa > Chordata > Mammalia > Afrosoricida > Tenrecidae > Tenrec > Tenrec ecaudatus. The sequence goes on from NC_134544.1 coordinate 44,231,930, forward strand.
CACCCCCTTTTCCCTCTTCTCCCTTTTACACAATACTATCTCCTTTTTCACCCAAGTTCATACCTGTCTACCCTCTAGCCTTTTGCTTTCCTTCTCCCTTCTTCTCCCCCACCCCTGGTCACCGTCATCAAAGTCTGTTTCTTTTGGTTGAAAACCTATAACTTGTGCTTTTTTTCTTTTATAACAGTCATCTCATACAATATTTGTGCTTTTGTGATTAACTAACTTCACTTAAGTTAGTTCAGTGTCCTCGTAAACCTTCCACATCACGAGGTGTTTCAGTTTCAACTTTACTCTCTAGAGTCCCATGGTGTGTATGTACCCAAGTTTATTTGGTCATCCTTCCACTGATGAACATTTAGTGGAATGCTGAACATTGTTCCCAACTTCTTCTTATTGTGATAGTACTGCAACGAACATGGGTGTGTATGTGTCTGTTTGTGCTGTGCCTCTTACTTCTTTAGGATATCTACCCAGCGAAGGGATTTATAGTGTTTATAGTATTTTTCTCTGTTCTTTGAGGAAGCCTCATACATTTCCACAGTAGTTGTACACCTTTAATGTCCACCAGCCTTGCAGGAGGATTCCAGCCTCCCCACACCTTCTTTAAGGCTCTAAGTCTTCACTGGAGCAGACGGTCTCATCTTTTTGCCGTTGCGGATCTGCTGAGTTTGCACCTTCTGGTTAGCAGTCCAAAGTGTCACCCATTCTGCCATCAGGGTTCCTTTCTCTTTACTAAGACTTTTCTTAATAGTAAAATAGGTCCAATAGTTAATCGGTGTGTGTCAAGCAGTGCATATTCTCAAGCACAACCACAAAAAATGAAAATAATACCAAGATCCCAAGACATATGGCTGAGGCACTGAAGAAGCAGTCCTGGTAGATGGCGTTCGTTACTCTACTTTGCAAAGATAAGCCAACCAATAAGTCCTATGCAATAACTGTGGGTGGGAAGATAGGTAACCAGTATCACTAAACAATATGTGTAGAACTTGCTGAAGAGAAGCTGTTTGGTAGTGTAATTTTCACTTAAAATCTCACTGAATACCATTGAGTTGATGCTGACTCATGGTGACCTTATAGGACAGGGTAGAGCTGCCTCTGAGTTTCAGAGATCATGACACTTTTTTTTTTAAACAATTTATTGGGGCTCATACAATTCTTATCACAGTTCATACATATACATACATCAATTGTATAAAGCACATCTGTACAGTCTTTGCCCTAATCATTTTTTCTCCTCTTTTCTTTTTTTACATTTTATTAGGGACTCATACAACTCTTATCACCATCCATACATATACATACATCAATTGTATAAAGCACATCCATACATTCCCTGCCCCAATCATTCTCAAGGCATTTGCTCTCCACTTAAGCCCTTTGCATCAGGTCCTCTTTTTTTTTTCCCCTCCCTCCCTTTTCCCCCTCCCTCATGTGCCCTTGGTAATTTATACCTCGTTATTTTGTCATATCTTGCCCTATCCGGAGTCTCCCTTCCCCCCTTCTCTGCTGTCCCTCTCCCAGGGAAGAGGTCACATGTGGATCCTTGTAATCAGTTCCCCCTTTCCAACCCACTCACCCTCCACTCTCCCAGCATCGTCCTTCACACCCTTGGTCCGGAAGGTATCATCCACCCTGGATTCCCTGTAACTCCAGCCCTCATATGTACCAGTGTACAGCCTCTGTCCTATCCAGGCCTGCAAGGTAGAATTCAGATCATGGTAGTTGGGGGGAGGAAGCATCCAGGATCTGGGGGAAAGCTGTGTTCTTCATCGGTACTACCTCGCACCCTAATTAACCCATCTCCTCTCCTAAACCCCTCTATGAGGGGATCTCCATTGGCCGACACTTGGGCCTTGGGTCTCCACTCTGCACTTCCCCCTTCATTTAATATAATATATATATACACATACATATACACATATATACACATACATACACACAATTATATCTTTTTTTTTGCATGATGCCTTATATCTGGTCCCTTGGCACCTCGTGATCGCACTGGCCGGTGTGCTTCTTCCATGTGGGCTTTTTTGCTTCTGAGCTAGATGGCCGCTTGTTCACCTTCAAGCCTTTAAGACCCCAGACACTATCTCTTTTGATAGCCGGGCACCATCAGCTTTCTTCACCACATTTGCTTATGCACCCATTTGTCTTCAGCAATCCTATCATGGAGGTGTGCAGTCAATGATATGATTTTTTGTTCTTTGATGCCTGGTAACTGATCCCTTTGGGACCACTCGATCACACAGGCTGGTGTGTTCTTCCATGTGGACTTTGTTGCTTCTGAGCTAGATGGCCGCTTGTTTATCTTCAAGCCTTTAAGACCCCAGTCACTATCTCTTTTGATAGCCGGGCACCATCAGCTTTCTTCACCACATTTACTTGTTCACCCACTTTGGCTCCAGCCGTTGTGTCGGGAGAGTGAGCATCATAGAGTTCCAATTTAATAAAAGAAGGTATTCATGCATTGAGGGAGTGTTTGAGTAGAGGCCCAAGGTCCTTCCGCCACCTTAATACTTGACCTATAAATATAGACACATAGATCTATTTCCCCATCCTCCTATATATATTTGCATGTACATGTCTTTGTCTAGACCTCCATGAATGCCCTTTGACTCCTAGCTCTTTCCTCCATCTCCCTTGACTTTCCTCCTGCCCTACTACCATGCTTCGTCGCCACCTGGGCTAGAGTATATCTCTTCTCTAAGCAACCTTACCCTTGATCATTTCCCACCAGGCCTGCCACTCCCCCTTCTCTACCATTTGGGGTCCCATGTTTTTCCCTTGTCCCTGGGTTTGTTAACACCACTTCCTTACCCCCCCTAACCCCCACCCCAAGTCCCCCCGGAACTGTCGGTCCCGTTGTTTTTCCTCCAGATAGTTCATGCAGCCTGTCCTATTCAGACAGACCTGTGGAGACACTAACATGCACGAAAACAAGACAGAGGAAAACAAAGCAACAGTATGCAACCAGACAACAAAACAACAAAAACAAACCACTGACAAAGAACAGAACAAAACTGTTCACAAGAGAAAAGCTTGTAGTTAGTTCAGGGATCGTTTGCTGGCCCTTAGGAGCGTTTTCCAGTCCAGTCTGTTGGGGCACCACGCCCTGGCCCCAAAGTCCACTTTCAGCATTCCCTGGGGACCTTGCCACTCCATTCCCTTGCTGTTCCGCTGCACTCCCCCAGTGATTTGCCTCGGTGTGGTGGGATTAGGTCAGGTGCAATTCCCACACTGTGTCTCCGGTGCTGTCCCCTGTATCACCCTTAGTCACTGATTGGCATCATTTCTCATAGTGGGGCCAGCCATGTTGTTCTCTCTGTGGACTGGCTGCTCTACTCAGGAACATCATCATCATGGCCTGGTGGGCCAGGCTGTGCTCCACTCTCTCCTCCTGCCCCTTCATCTTCTCCCGTGTGCTCTGATCAGATATGTTCATCTCCCGGAGCTGCAGAGTCAATGTCGTCCTTTGGAACAAATTCTTTTCGGGGGAGGGGCAGGGACCATGACTCTTAATGGGAGTAGAAAGCCCTGTCTTTCTCTCATGGATCAGCTGGTAGTTTTGAACAGCTGACCTTTCTGATAGCAACCCAATGCGTACCCACTATGTCACCAGGGCTCTTTCACCTAAAACATCATTTAAGCAAATACAAATGGGGTCTCTTGACAGGTGGTGAGCCCCTCTTTATTAGTTAAATTTACTTGTTTTAGTTTAAAATAGTAAATAAAACATTTATTCTAATCATTCAAGCACAAACAGGATTATAATTTTAAAAATATAATTACATATAGTAAAAGCAGTAGATTATGAAATATAAATGACATATATGCCCTTGAGTAGAATTTGCATATTTTACAATAGCATTTTAGCCCTTTGTAATTGATATCATTTCTATTTATATTTAAATAGGTTCTTTCACTTGCTTTCATTGAAATCATGTCCTCTTGATAGGGATGCTGTAAAGATGAAAACAACTAAAATTTTTAGAAGGGCCTAGACTTTGCGTTCAAAGGAGGGGACTGGCTCCTGAGTTGTAATTGGGGGCGGAGTCAGTTTAACCAATTCTGAACTTTTTGTAGTCTCCTTCTTGTCTTGGTTTGGTTTGCTCTCTTTTTACGTACCAAGTGTGGAATATGTACTGGACACATTTCTTTCTCCTGAGTGTGGAGGGAAATTGATATAACAAGATGTCATCAGCCCGAGCACCTAGATTTGGATACCCTGGCTGAGGTGTTAACACTGGCATCACTGGTTCCGTCTGCAGGTTTTGCCAACTCAGAAACGCACATCTGTTTGAGGAGTGATTTGGTTTAGAACAAGATAGGCGGTTGCTTTAAAAACAAAACAAAATATAAACCAGCGTCTGGGGCCTTACTCAAGCATTTAGAACAAAGTTCAAATGCAAACTAGGATCCATTCCTGGGTATTCATCAACTTTGCAAAAGAAAACAAAATCAAGTGGGAAACAATCTGGTAGAAAGGAATGCTTGTGAAGATGTTCTCCCCATAGTTTTGTTGTTTGTCACTCGTCATTGATGACAATTTCCATATCAGTTTTAAATAGAATTGAATTTTGAATTTTTATGTTACTACTATGAAGATGACACAATGAATTTCAAAAACAGGGGTGAGGACAGGATAGACCTTCCCTTCTTTCACATGTAATATGCCAGAGTCCGTATTCTGCTACATTCTGTATGAAAGAGACCTTGGTAATTTTGGAGGGGACAAAAGAGACACCAAATCTAATGGAGAACTTTCATTATGTCTTAAGCTAGACATAAACAAGACAAAGACAAAAAGAATTCATCTTGGTTAGGGAGACCATAAATATGAGGTCATATGGAGCCCTGGGATGGACAGGAGACAGGCAGCTTTCATCGGAGATGGGAGTGCAAAGGAAGCTGTCACAAAAGCATGATTGGAGACAGATCAATGCATCACAGTTGTAGGCAGGATTACAGAAGCAGGAATGGGATTATGTTTGAGACAAGTACATTATGCTAGAGAGAAAATCTTACAAGATGGTTCAGAGCCCCCCATCCAAGGCAATCAGAATGTGACTCATGACTGTATGGCCCTAGTACCCAAATGTCCATCAAGGGCAAACCTAGGAAAATCACCAAGGACTAAGCCACCATTCTCTGGACTGACTGGGGAAGTATTGACATTGCCAAGGTAAGTTCTTGAGGGCTAGGCTGCTCCTTCTAGGACTGACAAAGATAGTAGTAATGATCCACCTTTAAACACATTCTGCCTGAGGGCAAAGCTTTTTACATTGCTGGACAATGGTCTGAAATAACTCAAGGGGGACAAATCTATATGGAAACTTAAATAAAGGATTTAGGGCTTCCACTAAAAATGAGTAAGCTTCTGAAAAACCAGTGCTCAGAATTGAAGCTCTTATACAGTATATTATAGAATTTGGATCCACAATCAATGCTCATGGATGCAGCAGCCAAAAGATCACAAGATGCATTACTTTGGATAAACCTGCTTCACAAGACTTCTTTAAAGTGTTGAAAGCAAAAAGGTTACTTTGAGGACTAAGACATGCCTTACCCAAGCCATGGTATTTTCCATTGTCTCATATGGTAGTGAAAGCTATACAATGAATAAAGAAAACCAAAGAAGAATCGATGCATTTGAATATGGTGCTGGCAATGGCAAAGAATATTGAAAGTAGCATGGACTTCCAAAAGAATAAACAAGTCTGTCTTGGAAGAAGTATAGCCGATGCTCTTTGGAGGCAAGGATAGTGAGACTTTATCTATTGTACTTTGGACATATTGTTAGGAGAGACCAGTCCCTGGAGAAGGACATCATGCTTGGTAAAGTGGAGAGACAGTGATACAGAGGAAGGCCCTGACAAGATGGATCGACACAGTGGCTGCAACAATAGGCTCAGGCATGACAATTGTGAGGATGGTGCAGGATCGGGCAGTGTTTCCTTCTGTTGTACAGAGCGTTGCTGTGAGTCAGAACAAATTCGATGGCACCAAACAACAACAACAACAACAATAACAACATGTTACAGAACAGGAGCTCTGGTGTATGGCTGTCAGGTAAGCATTCTACTGCTAAGTACAAAGTGGACAATTCAAGGCCAGCAGCAGCGGAACTGATAAGGCTCTTTGCCTTGTCCAGCTTCAGCTTCAAAAATCCTATATAGGTCACTAGGTGTCAGAATTGACTCAGTGGCACTGGGTTGTTAGAGTGTACTATAGAGCCTAAAGACCCCAAAGTCAAATGTATTGTATAGAGTCCCCTTTCTTAAGTCTTAAACAGAACAAAGACAAAAACAAACTATCTGAATGAGGTGATCATCAGAATGAGGGCATAACAGTGTCCAAAAGACTAACGGCCACGTGCCTTCTTAAAATGGGACATGTAAACAAAGGAAGCTGTTACGAAATCATGATTGGCAGCAGATCAATTTCATCACAGTCTAAGGTGGGTCACAGAAGGAGGAGCTGGTGGAGGTGGGACCATGACGGATACAACCACTATTTCAGGTTAGAAATTTCCTGGGAAGTGGTGTAAACAAACCAGGGAGAAGAGAGTAACAAGTGACCCAAAATCAGTGGCAAGGAGAGTGTAGGAGACCTGGTAGGGCTTGATTAAGGGAAATGTAACTGAAAGGAATTACTGAAACCCAAATGAAGGCTGAGTGGGACAATAGTAAAGGAAACAGAGGAAAGAACTAGGAGGCAAAGGGCATTAATAAAGGTCTAAATACAGGCATGTACATATGTAAATAGAATTATATATAATAATGGGGAAATAGACATATGTGCATATGTTTATAGATTTAGTATTAAGGTAGCAGATGGACACTGGGCCTCTACTCAAATACTCCCTCAATGCAAGAACACTTTGTTATTAAATTGGCATTCCATGATGCTTACCTTCCCAACATGATCGCTGAAAACAAAGCAGGTACATAAGCAAATGTGGTGAAGAAAGCTAATGGTGCCCAGCTAACAAAAGATAGAGTGTCTGGGGTCTTAAAGACTTGAAGATAAATAAGTGGCCATCTAGCCAAGAAGCAACAAATCCCACATGGACGAAGCACACCAGCCTGTGTGATCACAAGGTGTCTAAGTGATCAGGTATCAGACATCAAAGAACAAAAACTCATATCATTGTGAATGAGGAAGAGTGCAGACCTAAAGCCCATCTGTAGGCAACTGGACACACCCTTAAAGAAGAGCCAATCAGGGTGCAGTGTAGTAACAATGAAGCATACAAATTTCCTTTAGTTTTTTAAAGCTTCCTCACCCGAGCTATCATGATCCCAATTCTACCTTACAAATCCGGCTAGACCAGAGGATGTACACTGGTACAGATAGGAACTGGAAACAGAGAATCCAGGACAGATGATCCCTTCAGGACCAGTGGTGAAAATAGCGATACTGGGAGGGTGAAGGGAAGTGGGGATAGAAAGGAGGAACAGATTACAAGGATCTACATATAACCCCCTGCCTGGGGGGTGGACAACAGAAAAGTGGGTGAAGGGGAATGTCAGACAGTATAAGACATGACAAAATAATGATAATTTATGAATTATCAAGGGTTCATGATGGAGGGGAGCAGGGTGAGAGGGGAAAAATGAGGAGCTGATATCAAGGGCTCAAGTAGAAAGCAAATGTTTTGAGAATGATGATGGCAACAAATGTACAATGTGCTTGACACAATGGATTTATGTATGGATTGTGATAAGGGCTGTACGAGTTCCCAGTAAAATGATTTTAAAAAGAAAAACAAAAGTTTCTTGGGTTGGTTCTGAGGCTCTCTGACCATGTGGGTCAGGGCATGACTAATAGCCATGTGATTCTAATGTCCCAGTTTCCATCAAGGGCACACCAAGATGAGAGCCTAAGGATGAGACTGGCCTTCCCTGAGCTGGACAGGGCAGTAGCAGCAATGTGCTTGCCAGTCAATCTTCTGAAAGAATGGGGCATGGTGGGAGTGAACCACAGTGTTACATTTGCAGAAATCTGTGAGGCATCCTTGATTCTTTCCAGGCTTAAGAGCAGGCTAAGGAATAGCAGTGGGAATCATCACTTCTTTACTAATTAGGTCTTACCATACCTTTTCATCTCTCAAGGATTTATTGTAACTTACATTGCGCCAGGTGAACTATTTTAACTGGGACGGGCATATCCATCCAGGGGACTCCATTGTGTCAAGATAATTAATAAGTGCTGAAGATTTAATTTAATTTTGATTTATTATTCATTAGGTCAGAGTATCCATTATAAATATATATATTAGGTGCTAGGAGTCCACCCGTTTGTTGTACCAGATTGTGTGTTGCTGTGTTGCTGTGATGTCACTGGTATTTCAAATGCCAACAGGGTCACCCAGAGTGAACAGTAGCCACTGAAAACCTTCTGTGTAGCTTGGAAACCTTATGAGAGATTGAAGGCCTAATGAAGGGAAGGAGAACATAGTCAGAGAGAGGGCTGGAGAATGAGCCTGTGGGGATGGAAGGTACTCAAAATAGAACTGCGAAGGAGCTGCTTTCTCAACGTAGGTTGGACTGTGGTGACACCCATGGAGTAAGCCTGTGAGAGTGGAGCCTTCAGGATCCTCAATCCCTGAGGGGCACAATTCAAGGTGAGAAGAAGCAGCTAAAGTAATTGGAACTTGGAATGTACAAAGTATGAATCTAGGAAAACAGTGAAATGGAACACCTAATGATAGATATTCTAGTTGCTAGTGGGCTGAAATGGACTGGTATTTGGCCATTTTTTATCAGAATATCATGTTATTTACTACACCAGAATGACACAATCATGAGGAATGTGTTGCATTCATTGACAAAAAGGACATTTCAAGGTCTATCTTGAAGTACGAGGGGGGTACTCCCCAAAGAGGATGTGAGGGGGATAGTGCATTTGAAGTATGTTCCACCAGGTCAGACACTTCAAGCTTTCTATTTAGAGGTTCTGAAAAGATGGTGTAACGGTGTGCAAGCAAAAGGCCTGATTTGTGGCAAACAGGGGGCTGGTTTTGCCACCACGACAATGTACCTGCTCACACAGCCATCTCAGTGTGCCAGGTTTGGGCAAAAAACAGCATACCTCTCTTGCTCCACAAATCTTATTCACCTGACCACTCTCTGTGCAACTTGTTTTTGTTTCCACGAAGGAAGAGGGATATGAAATGACAAGCAACTTGGCAATGTAGGAGAGATGAAGGAAAAAAAGAGGAAGGTGCTGTCAGCCATCCAAACAGATGAGTAGTTGAAAATATATTTCAAAGAAAGGAATCGCAGATTTGACTAATGTATTCAACACAATGGAGAGTACTTTGACGGTGATAAGGTTGTTTTGTAAAAAAAAATTTAAAGACATAGCTATGAACACAATTTCATTCTTGGGGGTGGGGGGTGCTCCTTCATATAATGCTGTGTGATAGGATTATATCTATTTGCCTTTAAGGAAATCCAGTCAACTATCATTCACATTTTCACATCAACCATCAAAGCTAATGCTTAAAAAAAAAAAAGAATTATACCAATGTCTCCAGTCTGAAATTGCTCAAACATGCAATCAAGATGCATTGATAATTATTGGTGACTGGAATCCAAAAGTTGGGGCGGGGGAGGGAGAGGAAGAAACAGTAGTTGGAAAATATGATCTTGGTGATAGAACTGAAGCTAGAGATCACATGATAGAATTTTGTAAAATCAATGACCTGTTAATCGCAAATGCCTTTCTTTAACAACACAAACGGCAACTACTACATGTCTCTAGATGGAATACACAGAAAACAAATTGTGTAATCTGTGGAAAGAAATGATGGAGAGGCTCAATATCAGCATCTTAAGCCAGGCTGGTAGCTGACTGTGGAACAGAACATCAATTGATCATATATAAATTCAAGTTGAACCTAGAGAAGATTAAAACACATTTGAGAGTACCAACGTTGAGTCTATCCCACCTGAATTTCAAGACTATTTCAAGAAGAGATTTCACACATTGAAACTAATGGCAGAAGACCTGATGAGCTGTGGGAGGGCATCAAAACCATCATTCCTGAAGAAAGCAAAAAGAGATGAAAAATACAGGAAAGAAAGATCAAGGTGGATATAAGAAGAGACTCTCAACTTGCTCTTAATCACAGAATAGCTAAAGCTTATGGAAGAAATTATGAAACCAACGAGCTGAACAGAACTCTAGGGCATCTAGAAGACAAACTAGAATGCTATCGTGAAATGTACAAAGACAGAGAGTTAGAAAACCAAAAAGGAAGAACACACTCAGCATAGCTTAAATGGAAAGAATTTGATACAAATTAAATCCTCAAGTTGCAATGTTGAAATAGTCTATGACTAAATATGAATGATGCTGGAAGCATCAATAGAAGATGGAAAGAATATATATATATATATATATAGTCTTTATACCAAAGAATGAGTCAACTTTCCAACATTTCAGGAAGTAGCTGTGACCAAGAACATGCTGCACTGAAAGCATTAGCCAAAAGCAAGGGTCCAGGAATTGATGCAATATCAGTTGAATTGTTTCAATAAACTGATGAAGCACTAGAAGCACTTACCCATCTGTGCAAGGAAATTTGAAAGACAGCTACTTGGCCACTGACTTAAAGAGATACAAATTTCTAGCCATTTTGTATGGCGAGCCAACAGAATGCTCAAATTATAGAACAATATCATTTATATCACATGCAAGTAAAATTTTGCTGATTATCATCCAACAATGATTGCAGCCTTTCCTTGTTAGGTGCCGGGAGCCAAGAGGCCCGGCCATAACCTTGCCTGTCCGGAGCCATGAGGCCCGGCCATTGTCTTGATCTTTATTGCCTGAGCTCTGTAACTTTCCACAGGAACTGTTTTTTCTGCGGTCATTGTTCTCAGAGAAACACCTGCGGCTTGCTTCCCCATTTATTGTTCTCAGGGAAACACCTGCGGCTTGTTTCCCTTTCCCTGGCCTATATAAGTTGTAGCCTTTTACTCAATAAACGAGACTTGATCAGACTGCTGTCTTGTCTCTATTCTCCGTGCCTCTTGTCCCCCCCAATTCCCATTCCCTCCTCCAGGGTCTGCATAGAAGTTCCCACGGGTCGGGACAGTTAGGGAGGTATGAGCGGTTCAGACTGGATTCAACACACTGGATGTGGAACAAGGAAAATGAAAGCAGAATCAATGCATTTGAATTGTGATGCTGGAGAATATTGAAACTACCATGGACTGCTAAAAAGGATAAATAAATACAAAAGTAGAGCGAGAATGGTCCTTAATGGGAAGGATGGTGAGACTCAGTCTTACATACTTTGGATGTGTTGTCAGGAGAGACCAGTCCCTGGAAAAGGACATCGTGCTTGGTGAAGTAGAGAGGCAGGAAAAAAGAGGAAGGTCCTCGGTGAGATGGATGGATACAGTGGGTGCAACAATTGGCTCAAGCATTGGAACAATTGTGATGATGGTACCGGACCAGGCAATGTTTTGTTCTGTTTTGCATAGGATCTTTATGGGCCAGAACTAACTCGCCAGCACCTAACAACAACAGAGGGTATGATTATGGGTAGTAAGCAGGGCAAAAGCTTCCTATGGTTATGGTGAGGCATACCCATTTGTTCTCTCTTTTATCATCAATAACTCCTCTAACATTATAGAGGACACCAAATTTAAATTTAGTAAGATTCCTGGAATAAGTGTAATTTGAATCCTAATATTGATCATATTGATCAAGTCCATGAAGATTTGCCAATTTGTGCATTTCAGCAGATGTTAAAGTAAACTCAGAACCTATGTTTCAGAGATGCAAAAAACCAGTCAATGAGCTTTCATCTGTTTGCTGTATAAATTATATTAGTACATTTTGGATTTCCAATGGACTCAAATAATATTTTGTTCAATTTAATATACCTCCTGGATATTTTACACAAATATGCATATACATATATATGCATAGACACATATGTGCATCTATCCATTTATGTATACACTGATACATATACACGCAGCAGAATCTGTGAGAGGCAGTCTTTGTAGGAACAAGAAGATGAGGTGGCCCCTGATTTCTGTGGAAAGATGTTTTTGGTCATGGTCTGTTGGGAAGAGAAGCCTATTAAGTAGAGAACCAGGTAGTTGGCTGTCCCAGAGAACTAGATGGGTGGAGAGGCTTTCCTGATGGGCTAAGGGGCAGATTTGTGGGAGCAGGAAAAGCCACGGCTGGGCTCTATGAGACAGCAAGGCAATGCTTGGATTGTAACCTTACAATATATTTTCTTTCATTATGTAAGGCACAAAGTGTCTTTCAAGACACTAAGATCTTTTTGACCATTACAGTCCCTCTGTTTCCAAGCTTTCCCTAAAGGTATGCTTTAATGTAACGGTAACAAAATAGGGAGGGATATCGAACCTCACTCTATTATTCAGGTTCATCCAACAGGGATCTTAGGTCTCATTAATCATCTGGCACAGCTCAGAGGTAGAGAAAAGATTAAAGGAATACGGTGGAGGAGAAATTTTGAAATCATACATCAGTATTTCCCAAAGCAGTGCTTTCCAATCTCAGGTCATGACCCATGGGGAGGTTGTGAAATCAGTTTGTTGTGGTTCTTATTTGCCCTCAATTCTGGCTCCTGGTGACCTCCTGGATGCAGAATGGAACTGCGCCAGAGAATGATCAAGGTTGTGACCTTTCAAAAGCAAGTCACCAGACCCATCTTCCAAATGCCCTCTGAGTAGATCCAAACTGCTAAGTGTTGAGCTGGTAGTCAAGCCTTTCGCCAGTGCTTAATCACTGACACTTCCCAGAGGCTTCTGAACCAAATATAGTTCCATTACCAAGGTGTCTTTGATGGGGTAGTGGTTACAGGTTGGGCTGCTAACTGCAAGTTCAGCAGTTCAAAACCACCAGACACTTCTCAGAAAAAAGAATGGGGTTTCTTTTTCCTATTCTAGGGATTCAAACCCATCCAGTGCCATAGGGTCAATTCCAGGGATAATACTATTAATAGCTCCTTATGTTTGAAGACGCACACTTTCTTCCGTGTCATCACATGCTGTCTCCTCTGACAGGGCTACCTTCTGGTTGTCTTGTAACAAGAAATTTGGGTTACAGTTTAACCTACTGTATTATGAAGAGGGAATTATGGGCCATGTGGGAGAGATTATTTTCTATTGTAGTTGTTCTCTCTGTCACTGCCCATCTGTCAATTCTGACTCCTAGTGACCCTATAAAACAGGGTATAACTACCCCTGGGATTTCTGAGACTACAACTTTACAGGACTAAGAAGCCTCATCTTTCTCCTGCAGAGTGGCTGTTGGTTTTGAACTACTAATCTTGCAGCGAGCAGCCCAATTCACAGCTACTACACCATCAGGCTCCTATAGTTGTTGTCAGGAGCTATCAAATCAATCTTGACGGGTAACAACCCTATGTCATAGAGTAAAACTTGTCGATAGGGTTCTGTAGGCTGACTTGAAGACAGCTAACAACAATGAAATCAACAGCAAGTTTTACAGGAGCAGATTGCCAGGTGTTTCTCCCGTGGAGCTGCTGTGTGGGGTGGAACCATCCACCTTTGCAGAACACTTCACAGTTTTCACTGCTGTGCCAGCGCGGTTCCTTTCCGTTTACCAGCAGCAAGGAAACAGTAGGGAAGAGTGGACGAGAGGCATAGATGCATTTGAATTACGGTGAAAACACAATGGTCTGCCAGGAGAACAAATGACTCTGTCTTGGAGGAAGAAGCACAGCTACAATGCTCCTCAGGAGCAAGGATGGTAAGAATTGCTCTCACGTACTTTGCATGTGTAAGAGGGAGGGAACACTCCCTAGAAAAGTCTGTCATGCTTAGTGAAGTCGAAGGTCATTGAAAAAGACACCGTGGTTGCCACCAAGGGCTCAAATACAATTTTCCCCACGAGTCAGAGCCAACCTGGCAGCATCTGAAAGCAGCACCAAATGAAACAGAAGCATGTGATGACTTAGTCTCAGTTTACTACTCAGATTTATTGCCTAACCGCTTATTTACATCCTTAGGTTTCTCCCAGGTGTGTGCTAAGACTTCTCAACATCCCTCCAATTCAGTCCTTCTAAGGTAAAATAACCTGTATCCTTCCTTTCTGATGAAACTTCCCCTGTTGCTACATACAGAGTAGTGGATTAAGTGTCATATGCCCTAACATTTTAGGAATAACAATAACTAACTGGGCTGACCTTGGACAAGGCCCCAGTGTCTATAGATACTCACTCACTGCCATCAGGTGGATTTGGCCTCGTTGTGACGTGATAGGACAAGGTAGAACTGCCCATGTGGTTCCTGAGGCTGTAAATCGCATGGGAGCAGAGAGCCTCATCTTTCTCCTGTGCAGCAGCTAGTGAGTTCGTACCGCTGACCTTGTGGTTGGCAGCCCAAACCTCTCTGCTTCTAGGACACCTTGTGTCTACAATGACCATATCTACAACAAGGGGATTAGACACTGATTTTAGTTATCTGTTTTTAAACAGTTTTATTGGTACTATACAATTAAAAGCTGAATCACATCAAGAAAAGTGGTACAATCATCACCACAATCCATTTTAGAACATTTTCTTCATTCTTATACTCATGATTATTAGTTCCCTATTCCTCCCCCCCCAACCTCCCCTGCCATACTCCCACAGAACCATTAATCCAATTACTGTGGCTATAAATTTGATTATTCATTTTATATACAGGAAAACATTTTAAAAGACAAAAATACTCAACAAATTAAAACAGATAAAAACCGCAATCAAATACATAGCATAAAATGCTGAAACCTAGAGGAAATTTTAAATGGATCATATGGGAGATCAAACGATAAGGTGCTAAATTTCAACCTAATTGCATCTTCAATAACTCACTTTCTAATGCATTCTGCATGATAGTAAGGCTGTTTACATCATTGGTCCATGGAGAGAAGGGATTTACCAGGTTTAATCCACGTATAATTCCTTCTTTTTTTTAACTGAAACAACTTTAAAGTGAGTCCAAAGAGAGATCAAATGATAAGATATTACATTTTAACCTAACCATATCTGCCACAATCAACTTTATAATACTCTCTGTCCGCTAATAAGGTTATTCACATCCCTCAACCATGATCACAGGGGATTCACCAGGGGCTTAATATGTGGTCCATAGACTTCTGAAAACCAGGTGTTCATATTTTAAGCTGTGATGCCACTCCTTCCTTAGATTTGGAGCATGTTATTTACAATTCTTGGTGGACACTGATTTTAAAGGTCACTCCCCTCCACCAATGTTGGCTTGTTCTTGATCTTTACAATAATATTGAAACCTCCCTTTTCCTTCCCACTAGCCTTTCTTTTCTGCTTCCTTTCTTATTTTCAAAAGTTATTTTTGAGGGTCTGCTTTTTTCCAAGCACTGGAAACGTGGTTGTGAACAAATACATTTTATACTTTGGTCCCTGTTTCGACAAAATGGTGCTTTCTATCTGTCCAATCATGGCATAGTGATTTCAGGCCAGTCCAGTTTTAATCACTATCATTACTATGGAAAACATTTCTTTATTTTCACAATAATTATAAGAATATTTAATGTATTCATATATATGTACAGTAGTCCCCAACATACCACACATTTGAGCTTCAATTAACAGCCCTTCCAACAGTCTACTTCATTATTATTATTATTAATACTTTTATTGGGGGCTCTTACATCTCTTATCAAAATCCATACATTCATCCATTGTGTCAAGCACCTTTGCACATATGCTGCCATCATCATTTTCAAAGTATTATCTTCTCACTTGAACCCCTGATATCAGTTACCCATTTATTCCTTCTCCCTCCCCCACCCGGCTACCCTCACGAGCCCTTTATAACTTATACATTATTATTTTCATATCTTACACCATCCTCGGTTGCCCCTCACCCACTTTTCCATTGTTCATCCTCCTGGGAGGGAGTTATAGATTGATCCTTGTGATCTAGTCCCCCTTTTTCCCTCAACCCTCCCCTAATCCTTCTGGTATCTCTACTCTCATTGTTGGCCCTGAGAGGTTTATCTATCCTGGATTTTCTGTGTTGTGGAATCTTGTCTGTAGCAGTGTTCATCTTCTGGTCTAATCTGATCTTTAAGGTAGAATGGTGGTCATGATAGTGAAGGGGAAGGAAGTATCAAAGAACTAGAGGAAAGTTGCGTGTTTCATTGGTGCTATACTGCACCCTGACAGGCTCATCTCTTCCCTGTGACCCCTTTATGAGGGGATGTCCAATTGTCTAGAGATGGGCATTGGGTCTCCACTCCATGCACCACCACCCCCCATTCACATTGGGTATGATTTTGTTCTGGGTCTTAGATGCCTAATACCTGATCCCACTGACACCTCATGATCACACAGGCTGGTATGTTTCTTCCATGTGGGCTTTATTGCTTCTCAGCTAGATGACTGCTTGTTTATCTTCAAGACTTTAAGACCCCAGACACTATATCTTTTGATAGCTGGGCACCATCAACTTTCTCCATCACCTTTGCTTATGTACCCATTTTGCCTTCAGCAATTGTGTCAGGAAGGTGAGCATCACAGAATGTCGGATGATTAGAACAAAGTGCTCTTTTGTTGAGGGAGTAGTTGAGTCGAGGCCCAATGTCTATCTGCAACCTTAATTCTTAATATATAGATATGAATACATAGTTGTATTCCCCTCTCATTATATATAAATGTTTACATATGTACAGGCCTGTATTTAGAGCTCTATAAATATCCTTTGCCTCCTGGTTCTTTCCTCTGTTTCCTTTTACTTTCCTCTTGTCCCACCATCATGTTTGGCCTCCACTTGGGTTTAGGAATTCCTCACTGCTACATTGCCCTTCATTAAGCCGCACTAGGCATCCTTCTCGGCATTGATTTTAGTTCACTATTGTTCTCTTGTCCCTGGGTTGGTTCCCACCCCCTTCCCTTCTCCCACCTTGCCTTCTCCTGCATCCCCCAGAACCATTGGTCCCGTTCTTTTCATCTCTGAATTATTTATCCTGCCTATCTTATCTAGATAGACATGCAGTTACATTAATAAACATAAAAACCAGGCAAAGACAAACAAAACAACAACGGAATTCAAGACCAACAAAACAAATAACAATAACAACAACAAAAAGAAAGCTACTGAAAAAATTGAAAAGTCTATAAATAGTTCCGGGTCTGTTTGTTGGCCTGGTGTTTTCCAGTTAAATCTGATGGGGTATCACACTCTGTCTCTAAAGTCTACTTTTTGTATTCCCCATGGATTTCATCACTTTTCTCCCCTTGCTGCTCTCTTGAATGCCCTTAGTGTTTTGCTCTAGTGTGTTCGGGTCAGATTGTGCACAATTCCCGAACTGTGTCTTCATTGTTGTCCCCCTCAGCGCTATGGCGTAGTGAGGGACGTCATGTCTCGTGGTGGAGTCAGCCCTATTGTCCTCTCTGTGCATTGTCTGGTCCAAGCAGGAATACTGTCCTCGGGGATCGGTGGTCCAGGATGTCCTCCCCTCCCTTTCCATCCCTTTTTGTTTCTCCCGTGTGCTCTAATCAGACGCACCCCTCTCCCCAAGCTGAAGCCCCAGTGTTGTTCTCTGAAGTGCATTCTTCTTGGGGGTAGGGCAGTGTCCACATAGTTGGGATTGGGGCCGGCCCCACAGACCTCTTTACTGATTCCCTGGTACTGTCAGTATGTTGTATTCACATCTTGGCATATCGGTTTGAAGCCTGGTCTCTCTCTCCCTCTCCTGTAGAAATATAAACAACACCCTCCCTTGGGTGGGTTAGTGACCTGCTCCCCACTACACATCTTTATTTTCTCTCTTCTTTCTCCCTCTTATTTAATTGGTTGTTGTATGTATCCCTGGATTGAGTTTGGCACTTGCCATAGTAGCGGAACCTCATCCCAGGAATGTATGTATGTAGTAGCTTTTCCCCTATGTCCCATTTTTTTAAGCTTACCTCAGTGGACTTGTGTTGTACTTATCGTTTTGTGCTTGGCTTATTTCACTTAGCATGATTTCCTCCAGTTCTTCTTATGTGGCATTGTGCTTGATGCATTCATCGCTGCTTTTTAGGGATGCGTGGTACTCCACTGTATGTATGTACCATGTTTTTTCGATCCATTCATCTGTTGATGGAAATTTGGGTTGTTTCCAACTCCTTACAATTGTGAACTGTGCCGTGATGAACATTGGGGCACAGATGTCTAGTTGTGGTTTGTTTCTTGACTCTTCTGGGTATATACCCAGAATGGGGGGGGGGTGGTGGATTGTTGCTTCCTATGGTAGCTCAATTACCATCTGTGTTAGATATCACCAAATCAATTTCCATAATGGCTGTACATACCTACAGGTCCACCAGAAGTGGATGAGAGTTCCTATCTTACAGCCCCTCCAACACTTGTGACTTTCTGATTTTTGAATTGGGCTATTTTTTAGGGTGTTAGGTGGTATCTCATGGTTCTTTTAGTTTTCATTTCTCTTATGGCTAAATATCGGGAACATTTTCTCATATGTTTATTGGCCATTTAGATGTCTGCCCCTGTGAAACCTGTGTCCAGGTCCTTTGCCCACCTCCTTAGTGGGCAGTTAGCTTTTTTTGTATTGTAAGCTTGTAGATTTTAGTAATAAGGTCTTTGTCTGATGTGTCATTGCTAAACATGTTTTCCCAGTCGGTGGGCTCTCTTATTACTGTCTTGCTGAATTCTTTCGATGTACACAGGAGTTTTATCTTCTGTATATCCCGCTTGTCAAGTTGTGATTCCTCTGTATTTGTATCCTTCTCTATTTCTGATAGCCTATGTACTGTATATACTCATGTATAAACCAATTATTTCAGCACATTTTAATGCAGTTTTTGTAGTAAAATTAAGTGCTTCAGCTGATATTTGGGTTGGCTTATACTCGAGTATATATGATATTCCCTGTGCCAAGGTTCTCAGGTTTGTCCAAATTCCCTCATTAATGGCCCTAATAGTTTGGAGTTTTACTTCCAGGTCTGTAATCCACCTTGAGTTTATTCTTGTGCACAGAGTGAGGAGAGGGTCTTGCTTCATTTTTTTGGCACGTAGATATCCATTTTTTTCCAGCACCATTTATTGAAGAGGACATCCATTTCCCATTTGATAATTTGGGGACCCACTTGATCATGGTGAATTATTTGTTTTCTATGCTTTTGTATTCTATCGGCCAGTATTTTGTTAAGGATTTTTGCATTGATGTTCATTAGGGATATTGGTCTGTAGTTCCCAATTCTTGTGAGATCATTGCCTGCTTTAGGTATCAGAGTTATAGTAACTTCATAGAAGTAGTTTGGGTGTTTTCCGTCTTTTTCTATGTTCTGGAAGAGTTTGTGTAGGGTTGGTGTCAGTTCTTCCTGAATGCTTGGTAGAATTCTCCTGTGAAGCCATTTGGCTTGGAGGCTCTTTTTGTTGGTAACCCCTTGATAATCTTGTCTATTTCTTCTATTGCTATGGGCCTATTGAGTTTCTTGATATCCATCAGGGATAACTAGGGAGGGATAGTTTTTCCAAGTATTTGTCCATGTGTTCCAAGTTGTTGAATTTGGTAGAGTACAGGCCTTCATAGTACTGTGTAATTTTCCTTTTGATTTTATTAGGGTCCATTGTAATGTCCTCTGTTTTATCCCTCATTCTTGCTATTGAAATTTGTTCCTTCTTTTCTTTGGTTAGGTTTGCCAGCAGTCTATCATTTCTGTTAATTCTTTCAAAGAACCAGTCTTTATCTGCATTAATTTCCCCCATAGTTTTCTTGTTTTCCCTCTCCTGTATCTCAGCCCAGATTTTTATTATTTCTTTCCTTTTGCTATTAGTAGCATTGTTCTGTTGACTCTGCTCTAATTGGTGTAAGTTTTGTGCCAGCATATCAACCATGTCTCTCTTCCTTTTTTCATGTGTGCATGTATTGCTACCAGCCTTGCTCTGATAAATGCCTTTGCTGTGTCTCAAAAGTTTTGATATGTCATCTTTTCATTCTCATTGGTTTCTGGACACCTCCTGATTTCATCTCTGATCTGGGCCAATATTCACTCCTTTTACAATAATTATTCATTCTTCAATTGTTTGCCCTTGTTTTCTTCATCATCCTTTTGTCGATTTCCAGCCTTATGACATAGTGGACAGTGAAAGAAGTCTGTATAATCTTTATTTGCTTGAATTTACTGAGTGTCGACTTGTGTCCCAGCATGTGGTCTATCTTCAAGTATGTGCCACCACGTGGTCTTGAAAAGAATGTGAATTTGTTTGCATTTGGATGGAAAGCTCTGAAATATCTATCAGGTCAAGTGGTCCAATTGTGCTGTTTAGATCTGTAGTCTCCTTGTTAAGTTTCTTTCCCTTTGATCAGTCTTTTTCAGAGAGTGGTGTATGAAAGTCACCTCCTATAATTGTTTAGCCTGTGATTTCTTTTTTCGTTTTTTGGAGTGTTTGATTTATAATTTTACAGGTCTCTCGTTGGGCATATATTTATTTTTTATGTTCACTGGCTCTTGGTCTACTCTTCCCTTGAGCATTATATAGTGCCCCTCCTTGTCTCTTATTATGGCTTGTATCTTTTTTTTTTTATGGCTTGTATCTTGAGATCATGTTTGTCAGAGATTTAGTTTGCTACCCGTTTTTTTTTTTTTTGTTGTTGTTGTTTTTGCATTGCCATTTGCTTGGTATATTTTTCTCTAGCTTTTAATTCTCAACCTGTTTTTGTCGGTAAGTTTGAGATGTGTCTCCTAAACCAGTCTGTTAGCCTTTGCCTTTGAATGCCCGAGTTCAGTCCATTGATATTCAGTATTATTACATACATCTGTGCACTCTGTGATGTCATCTTGTACCTTTTGTGTTGGGTGTTTTCTTACCGTCCTCTCTTATCAGTTTGTGTTGGTGTGTGTCGTTGTTCTTGCCTTCTTTCCAATATAGAGCTAATGTTATTTTCGGGGCTGTTTTCTCTTTGTTGCCCTCTGAGTGGAGTTTTTCTATGTGATAGTCTTTTATTTCGGCTCAGTGAATGTTGATCTTCTGTCCATACTGGGTCAGCAAGGATCCTTTGTAGGGCTTGGTTTCTTTTTACGTATTCTTTGAGTTTTTCCTTGTATGGAAAGACTCTTACTTCTCCATCTATTTTAATAGATAATTTGGCCAGATATAGCATTCTTAGATTTGAGTTATTTTCCTTGTTTTTGGAATATATTACTCCATTCCCTCCTCTTCTTCACAGTGTCCACTGATAGGTCTGAGCTTATTCTTATTTGGGTACCTTTATAAGTGACTATTTGTTTTTCCCTAGCTGCTCTTATGATTTTCTCCTTTTCTTCATAGTTGGATAACTTAACTATTATGTCTCTTGGTGACTTCTCCTTGGGATTCAGACTGGCTGATGTTCTTTCAGCCTCCTGAATGCCTGATCTCCATTTATTAAGCTGGAGAAGTTTTCCTCTAAGAATTCCTTCATGATTTTCACTGTTCACTTCTTTGTTGTCTTATTCCAGTAATCCAATTATTCTAATATTGTTCCTCTTCATAGCATCAGACATTGCTCTCAGGTTTCCTTCAGCTTCTCTGCTTGTCTTATTTGATTACTTTTCCCATTTGTTGAAGTCTGCCTGGTTATCCTCTAGATGACTGGTGCGATTCTCTGCCTCCTCAAGTCTCTTGGCAAAGTGTTAATTTGCTACCAGATTTTCTTATTTCATCCCGTAGGTACTGTATTTCTCTTTGGTGAATTGCCTTTATCTCCGCTATCATTTCATCCTTTTCCTGTATTGCTTACCTCATATTCTGTATGACTCCAAGCAGCATTCTGAAGATTTCTTTCTGTGGCAGGTCAATGTCTGCTCTTCTGTACATGTTGTTAGGTTCATGACTTCTGGCATTGTTCTCTGCTTCTCCTGCTTTTTCATTGAGGTTTTTGTTACTGTTTGCTGCTGATGTGTTGTTTCAGAGGATCCCGGCACCATTTTCTAAAGTCAAAAAGCACTGGGCTCTCACCTGGAGAACTCATATGAGTGCCTCTTCGAACTACCTGCAGGTAGTTTCACTGGGAGGTCAGGCTACTGTTTTATCTTCCTGTAGTTTCACTCTTACTCTAGCTAACCCGTATTCCATTATTTGGAATGTGTGTTGGATAGCCCTCTCACAGGACGCTCATCAGGTCATTGTGGGCCCACAAGGATGGTGCTTTACTGGCTGATCTCCCAGGAAGCCATAGTGGTGAGTCCCACGGGGCTCAGAGAGCCTCAGATGGCGTGTGGTGTTTTTGTCTGCAACTGAAGTACTGCAGAGGGTGGGCGGTATACCCTCTTTGTTGTAGAGCACCATGGATGGCAGGCAGAATTATCCTCTTAATTTTCTGGTCTGGTAGCAGGAGCTCTGGGCGGGTAAATCTACCTGAATATCATCTTCTTCCCCTTATTTTTATATTTGCTACACCTTTTTGTTAAGAATACATACTACATACAGTGTTGTGGATGTTATCATTCTTATGCCAACTCTCAAATACAACTAAAGATTGGATTTGTAAGGATACTAAAATAAAATATTTATGTTAGAACTGACTTACAATGGAGTCATCAGAATGAATCCCTATGGTTAAGAAATTATCTGAATATATGTAACATCTACATTAGAATATAAATTACACATTTCCATTTTGTGATGCCTCTCTAAATAATAGCCCTTCTTACTTCCATGGGGGCCATATGGGTACAGTAGTTAAAGGGTTTAGCGGTTAAGGAAAAGGTCCATACATTGATCATAGCAGTTATTCTGTAGGGAAAAAATGTAGCTGTCTGCTATCATAAATATTTACAGTCTTGGCAACCCTAAGGGACAGCTCTCTTTACTCTATAGGGTCACTATGATTCAAAACCAATCTAATTATTTTTTGGGGGGGGTTGGTTTTGTTTTCTGTCATAGAGAAAGACTACATGATATGTAAGTGTTTCCATCATACAACAACAGCTATCCACGGCCCAAATGTTAAACTGGATTCTCTAGAGAAGCAAAACCATATGTACACATATGTATACAGAAAGAAATGGCTTACATAATTGTAGATGTGGGTAAATCCAGTCTGATTCAAGTCTGTGGGTAAGATGTTAAGCTGGATGTTTTTATTGACTCTAGTAGTCATGGGGACTGATGAACCAGGAAACAGGAAGGTTAATCAGGAAACCCACAGGCTGGGGGATGTAAAGTTGAATGAATACAGGTTGGTAGTCTATTGATGCCTGGCAGGCAATATATTATGTCAGTAGGTCCATATATAGCAGCGGTTCTCAACCTGAAGGTTGTGACCCCTTTGGGAGTTGAATGAACCTTTCACCGGGGTCTCCTAAGACCATTAGAAATATTTCTGATGCTCTTAGGCACCGAAACACCGCTCCTTTGTTATCTCCAGGTGGGTCTTCCCACATGTAGATATACCCACATACGAATACTTGGAGTGAAGACTGTTACCCATGCTACACCATGCTTCAAGACAAAATTTCATTTATTTGTAATTAGAAATAAATATTTCACAATATATAATTACACATTGTTTTTGTGATTAATTACTATACTTTAATTATACAAGTTGGTAGCAATGATTTTGTAACAATGAAAATACATCCTGCATATCAGATATTTACATTATAATTCATAACAGTAGCAAAATTAATTATGAGGTAGCAATGAAAATAATTTTATGGTTGGGGGTCACCACAACATGAGAAACTGTATGGAAGTGTTCATGGCATTAGGAAGGTTGAGAACCTCTGACTTATAGGAGCCAGACGCAGCAGAAGTCACAAGCTTTCTGACAGAATATGCTTTAAAAGGAGTAGGCTGCACTCCCAAGGATTGCTTCTTCTGATTTTATCAAGGCTATGACCTGCTCAAGGGTGTTGCACCCCAACACAAGTTCTAGCTGCTCACAGAGTTGATTACCTTATGTTATTTTCCATCATGAAGTAGATTGCATTGTGTTAGAGTACATCATGGGGGGTTACTGCCAAACTACTGAGAACCCTAGCCAAGCCAAGTCGACACAAAATCTAACTATCACAGTTCATATTGTTATTATGATCAGTTTGGCCATATATTGTCATGAATAGTAAATCCTATTCAGTGGAATAAATGCTGTTCAAGAAAGAATCCCATCTGTCTTCAGAAACTATATTAACACCCTAATTGCGTGCAAGTGAGTCTGATGCTAGTGACTCTGATCTTTACAGAGGATGTAATATCCATGTTGAATCTTAAATATCAAATATGCGGAAGTGAATGCAAAATGAAGGGCTCCATAAACCTTTAGCCTTATAGTCTGTAAGTTTTTAAAACAAACCAACAAGAAAGCAAGTAAACAAAATACACTGGCTTTTTCCTTGTTATCAAGCAGAGAGTACTGTAGAGACACTTAGAGTAGACATAATTAGGGTTCAATGTAACCTCTCTTTTAATTCCCCTCTTGACCCATTTGAAAGTTGCATCAATTTTTAAAAAATGTCCAGGGGAAGTACATATGGCTTAAAGCCTCTGTTGAATCCTCTCTGAACATAGACAGGGATGTGAATAACCTGCTGTCCTGCAGAGTGCAATGGAAAGAGGATCACAGCAGATGAATCAGGATGAAATTCCACACCTTATCATTTGATCTCCTTTTTGACCCATTCTAAAGTTGTGCCAAATTTTTATCCCTTATCCTCCTAAATCAGCCCTTTCCTTTTGCACATGGTTACGCAATCTTTAAAAGCATGTGAATATCCACCTAACATACCTTGACAAGAATGAAAAACTCAAAGAAGAAACTAATCCACAAGTCTAATATCCCACTGACTGACTGACTAACTATTTAACCAACCACTTATCCTGACCAGGGACATGATAGAAGGTCTGTGAATAGAACAGGAGAAAAATGTAGAATAAAACTCGAATTCCTGAAGAAGGCCAGACCTCTTGGACAGATACAGACTAAAAGAATCTTCGAGATGACTGCCCTAAGATAACCTTTAGAGCTGAGAATTGAAGGTGTTTCTAAAGGTTATTTTTCAGCCCAATAACAGATTGGCTTACAAAATCACCAATATCATCTATGAATAAGGTATCCCTTAGAATATTGACCAAATGGTCAACATATGGACCAAATGGTCAACATTTATCCAAAAGCAAAGACCAGATGGCAAGTAGGAGGAGGGGAGTGAGATCATGGAAGCAAAACAAGCAATGGAAAAAAGGGAAAATGCTGACTCATTATCAAAATGGAACTAGTGGTATGACAGAATTTTCATAAAAATGAATAAAGGGGCACCTAACTTGCTGTGTAGCTTTCACATGAAGCAATAAAATGTTATTTGAAAACATAAAATTATGAAGCCACAGCTTTAAAAAAAACATTTTATTGGGGGCTCTTATAACATCCCATACATCAATTGCATGAAGCATATTTGTACATGTGTTGTCATCATCATTTTCTAAACATTTACTTTCTATTTGAGCCCTTGGTATCAGCTCCTCTTTTCCCCCCGCCCCCGCCCCACCCATTCTCATGACAAATTATAAATTATTATTATTTTCATATCTTACACCAACCGCTGTCTCCCTTCACCCACGTTTCTGTTGTTTGTGCCAGGGGTGGACGGGGGTGTTTTGGGCCGATCATTGCAGTTGGTTCCCCCTTCCTCCACAGCTTTTAAATCTACATCTGAAAAGTTTTTGCTGTTACCACTTGATGCAAAGCATAAGACCTTTTCTGAAATGCTATTACTCCTAGTTCTGAGGGTATATTTGTGCCTGATCTCCTTCATACTTCTGAGGTATATTCCTAAGCATTCATTGCATAAAGTATCTCAGCTGACTACTTCAAGGACAGACTATGAAACTGCAAAGTCAGCAGTTTGAAACCCTCAGCCATACCAAAGGAAAAAGGTGAAGCTTTCTGCTCTTGGAAAGAGTTACAGTCCCATAAACACTCAGGGGCAGTTCTACCCTGTCCTATTGGGTTGTTATGAGTCTGAATTTACTCAATGGTAGGATGGTGGTGAACTGAGGTGTGTTTTTTTTGGGGGGGGTTACCACTTCTAGAGCAGGAATGTAATTTCCTGCCTTTTTTTTTTAACTGTGATAAGTATATATTGTCCCAGAACACTTGCTATTTCAACTTCAGAATTTTTTTAAATTTTAGACCTCAAGAACACATCTGTTCTTAAAATAGATGAAGCTCAACTTTCCCTGCAATTTTCTTGAAGAAACCCTGTCATCAATTTTCAGAGAATTTCCCTGAGTAAAGCTCTCTGGCTTTCAGCTGTAGAATAGAAATCGCATCCCATGTGTGGGCAGTGTAGCTCTATAAACATCACTCATAGGTGTATTTCCCTGAGTGAGGGAAGGGGGTGCGGGTGAGAGGGCAGAGCCAATGAATGAATCTGGGTGATGGGGCTGCGGGAAGTATGTGGTAGGACGGTGGTACACTGTAGAAGGGAAGAAGGTCAGCTGGCAGTGTCATCACTTGTGATCCTTTGGGAAATTAGAAAATCAATTGAGTTTATACAGTAATGCATGAAAGATGCAGGTGCAAAAGGCTAAGCACACAACTGACTACTGCATATGAATTTGGTGGTTCAAACCCATCCAAAATTGCCTCTGAAGACAGACCTGCTGACCTACTTGTGAAAGGTCCCAAGCTTGAAAATGCTGTGGAGCTGTGCTATTCTGTGTACGTGGGGTCAGCATGTGTTGTTGGAATTGACTTGAAGGCAACTACTAACAAGGGCAATCAAATGGAAGAACTTTTGTTCACTGCCAGATTTCAATCCATTCCTTGACGAGTCGAGAAGACCATAAATTCTGATGATCCTACTTTATATTTGCATATGAATACTATTTTCTATTTTCCAAGTTCAATTGCATTTTATAAAACCAACGGAGTATTGTAGAACTTTCATCATTTCCTAAATATTTGGATCTCCAAACCTGCTACATGACTGCTGAATTCAAGGTCATTGAAACTTTCAAATGTCTTCGGGTGACCAATGAATTTCACGGGTGACAGTGACAAGTCCTGCATTTTATTTTTGCAGTGACTACCATATCCCCAACTCCACATTCCAAACCTCTTTGTAATTCGGAAGGAAAGGTTTAGTTGCCTTTGTGGTACAGAGCATTTTTCAGGGTGTGTGGTCAGGTGATTGACTCAATTGTTTAAAACCACAAAGGGCAGATCCAGGAGGTAGTTCATACAAGGTTTGCCTGGTTTATTCTAATAAACCCCTTGCTCTTATAGTTTTTAGGCTTGTGCTAGCTACTTCTCAAATTAATGCAGACATGTTATATACATTTTCAAATTAATATTCCTCATAACTTCTAGTCCTTTTCTTTTTATAAAATCATTTTATTGGGGGCACGCACAGCTCTTATCACAACACATACATGCTTCTCTTGTGTTAAGCACATGTATCCATATTTTGCCATCATCATTTTCTTTCCACTTGAGCCCTTGGTATCAGCTCCTCATTTTTGTTCCCTCCCCAGCTCCCTGACTCATGAACCATTGATAACTTACAAGTTATTGTTTTTTCATACTTTACACCAACCGCTGTGTCCCTTCACCCACGTTTTTGTTGTCTGTCCCCCTGGACTTTCTAGTCTTTTTCAGAACACCGACTCTATTATTTCTCAAATACAATATCAAGAATTCTCTTCAGATCCATTGAGCAAGTGTTTATTAAGGAGATGGTCAAAATACAAATGATGACATTAGGAAGAGTCGTGGCAACAGAAAGGATAGGAACATGGCAACAGAAGAGCCAGAGGTTAGACTCTGACTCTCCCACCTATGACATGGGAACTCTTGGATCAGCTGCTTTGTTTTCCTGTCTTTGCTTCCTCAGTTGTCAAGTAAGGGTACTAAGAGTACCGCCCTCTAAGAATTGTGAATTTTAAGCAAATCAATTAATATGAGTAAATGTCAAATCCTTCAAAAAGTCCTCGGTCCTTGGTAAATGTTCAGTTAAGTAGTAGGTGTCACCACCCAAAAATTTCTACTTAGGGTTCTAAGCAAAAGTCCCTGAAATCTTTCTATTAAAAAGGGCTTCAAAAACATCATGGGAAAAATTACATTATCATTAAAAAAATAATTTATTGGGGGCTCTTCAGCTCTTATACCAATCCATATATCAATTGTATCAAACACATTTGTACATATGTTGCCATCATCCATTTCAAAACATTTTCTTTCTACTTCAGCCTTTGGTATCAGTTCATTCTTTTGCATCCCTCTCCCACCCTCCCTCCCTCATGAACCCTTGATAATTGATAAATTATTATTATTTTCATATATTACAACTGTCTCCATTCACCCAAGTTTCTGTTGTGTTCCCTTGGGGGGTGTTGGAGTAGTTATTAATCTATCACTGTGATCAGTTCCTCCTTCTTCCCCACCTTCCCCCTACCCTCATGGTATCGATACTCCCATTATTGTTCCTGAGGGGTTTATCTGTCCTGGATTCTGTGTCAAGAGCTCTTATCTGTACCAGTGTACATGCTCTGGTCTAGTCAGATTTGTAAGATAGAATTGGGGTCATGATAGTTGGAGGGAGGAAGCATTAAAGAACTAGAGGAATGTTGTATATTTCATTGGTGCTATAGTGCACCCTTGCTGGCTCGTCCCTTCCTTGTGACCCTTCTGTGAGAGGATGTCCAATTGTCTACAGATGGCCTTTGGTTCTTCACTCTACCCCCTTACCCCATTCACATCAAAATTATTATTTGCTGTGGGTCTTCTGATGCCTGATATCTGATCCCATCAAAACTTTATGATCACATAGACTGGTGTGCTTCTTCCAAATGGATTTTGTTGCTTTCCAGACAGATGAGTGCGTGTTTCTTTTCAACGTTCTTCACCACATTTGCTTATGTACCCATTTTGTCTTCAGTAATTGGGTAGGGAAGGTGAGCATCACAGAGTGCCGGGTTATTAAAACAAAGTATTCTTGCATTGTGAGAGGGCTTGAGTAGAGGTCCAATGTCCATCTGCTACCTTAATACTTAACATATAAATATATGTACATAGACCTATATCCCTATTGTTATTTATTAATATATTTACATATGTACATGTTTATTTATACCTCTATAAATGTTCTTTGCATCCTAGTTATTTCCTCTATTTCCTTTTACTTTCCTCATGTCCCACTATCATGTTCGACTTTCAGTAATTCCTCTTGGCTACATTGCACTTGATCAAGCCCTAGCAGGCATTCTACGCCCTCCTATATTTTCATCCAGATTTTTCCCCACAAACTTTTTTAAAGCTCCCTTGTGTATTTTGAAGTATAGGGAAAGAATTTTAAATACAAGTTTTTTATTGTAAATAATGTTTCATGCTGTTTTCTGAACTTTAAATCAATGGACAAATGTAAGTCTAATAATATTTAAATCATCTTCTTGAAAAAATAAACACAATTAGATCTATATGGATGATAGAAGATGCCCAAAGAGTAATTAGGAAGACTGTGTCAAGTCTTCTGTTAGGCCTAGAGCATTGCTTCTTTAACGTGAAACCATAATCTGCACCCAGGATTCCATAAAGCCCCTGAGTTCACTTTGATTCAAAGATGTTATCAATACTTTGTGTAAGGTTTATTGGGGGTGCGAAACAGAACCAAAGATCCAATTAGCAAAGTTTTAGAAGCAGGCTTTATTGAGAAGCTTATGGTTGGTCGGGTTCAGCAACTCAGGGGATTGAGCTATTGAAGCCGTCCCAGGGGAGTGCTTGAGGGGTTTTTTTATACACCCCCTGTTGAAGCTTCTGGAGAGTTGACATAAGGTGCGGTTTTGCTCAGTGGGGCGTACGTGACTGTTTGCTCATTGTACAAGGTCAGTCTGTTCTGGTTCTAGAAACAATGAAATGGGCGATCTGCGCTTTTTAGAGGGTACATTTGTTTGCAGAACTAGCCCGTTTCTGGGAAACTCAGTCTGGGGGAAGGGTGTCCATGGTTTTACCAGACACTTTGTACTCTCTGTTGTGTTTAAGAACACAACTTTTAATGCAACTGAGTTAAGTCCCAGGGGGAGTTTATGTGAATGAGTTGAGCCAGTTTGCCTTCTGGAAAACGTGCTCAGTTGTAGGTCCATTCCAGTAGTTTGGGGGCAGGGTCTTTCCACAGGCAAGGCAGTGTTATTAGCTGGAGAAAACAAACTAATCTAACCCAAATTACCCTCTTTGCCGGAAATATCCAAATAACCATTGCTAAGTTCGGTTGTTTTTTGCTTTTGTGGGTCTCTTTTGGGGTCTGGAGGCTGGGAGATCAGCAGGAAATGTGGATGAAGTAAGTGTACTATTACACAAATAACTACCTCAACTCTCTACCTAGGTCGTCTCAGTTTTGACCTTCAAACTAAATATTAGAAGTTTTGCGACAGTGTTTTGCTCCAAAGTAAGAGCCCCAGATCCTATCATTTCATTGCTAGGCATAACTTCTTTTCAAATTTTGTTTTAAAAGGATTGACGTCATTACCATTTTTATCTTAAGCTGCTATCAGTCAAAATTCAAATGAGCTGATTTCTTACTGACAACCAACAGAAAGCAAGGCTAGCACAGTGTTTACTAAAAGCTTGTCTAGGAGGAAAAAAGGGGTCCGATTTAAGATCTGAGAGTGAATTTAACAGTCCAACATGCATCTTGCATATCCTCTGAAATGTAATGACAATTTCATAAGTAAGAAAGTTCATTGAGTTCTTACTAAAATAAAATACTTAAACTCCAAATCAAACTCACCAACATCAAGTCAATTCCAACTCATAGTTTAACCCTTTAGTACAAAGTAGAACTGCCCCCATGAGTTTTCAAGGCTATACATCTTTATGAGAGTGGAAAGTATCACTTGCCTCCCACCGATCAGCTGATGGGGTTGAACTGTCAACCTTGTGGCTGGCAGCCCAATGTGTACCCCCACTATATCACCAGAGCTCTTTACAAAGGAAACAGTTAGAGCAAAGCATGCAGAAGAGAGAAAATGATTATTTCATCTCAATTTTCAAGGGTCTCATATATTTTATCCCATGCGTATAACTGCTCACATCATTGATAGACAATAGCAGCAAATCAATGGGAAATAGTTCTTTTTTATCATTTTATTAGGGGCTTATACAACTCTTATCACAATCCATACATACATCAATTGTGTAAAGCACATCTGCACATTCATTGCCTTCATCATTCTCAAAACATTTGCTCTCCACTTAAGCCCCTGGCATCAGCTCATTTTTTCCCTCCCTCCCGCTGCCCCCTCCCTCAGGAGCTCTTGATAATTTATAAATTATTATTTTGTCATATATTGCCTTGTCCAACGTCTCCCTTCACCCACTTTTCTGTTATCTGTCCCCCAGGGAGGAGGTCACATGTAGATCCTTGTAATCGGGTCCCCCTTTCCAACTCCCCCTCCCTATACCCTCCCAGTATCCCCACTCACACCACTGGTCCTGAAGGGATCATCTGCCCTGGATTCCCTGTGTTTCTAGTTCCTATCTGTACCAGTGTCCATCCTCTGTTCTAGCCAGACTTGCAAAGTAGAATTGGGGTCATGATAGTGAGGGGGGGGGGCAGCATTTAGGAACTAGTTTCCTCTAGTTCTTTAATGCTCCTCCTCCCACTATCATGACCCCAATTCTACCTTACAAACACAGCTAGACCAGAGCAGAGCACATACACTGGTACAGATAAGAGCTCACAACACAGGGAATCCAGGACAGCTAAAACCCCTCAGGGCCAATAATGAGAGTAGCAATACCAGGAAGGTAAGGGGAAGACTGGGGGAGAAAGGGGGAACTGTGTTAGTCTGGGTTGACTACAGAAACAAATTCACAGACACTCATATGTGTATAAGAAGGAGTTTTATATACAAAAGCAATTGAATATTGAGAAAACATCCCAGCCCAGTCCAAATCAAGTCCAAAAGGCCGGTATTAGCCTATCTGTCCAATATCAATCTATAAAGTCCTCTTCGGACTTAAGAAACACATGCAATGAAGCCAGATGCAGGAAGGTCAGAGGGCAGTGGGTGGGAAGTTTTGTGGATCCAGTGGTGTCGTAAGTATCTCCAGGCTGGTAGTGGTCTCCATGTGGCTTCTCCAGCTCAGGGCACTAGAGTTATTCCAAGTGTCTTCTCAGTTGCAATGTCTCCCAGGAAGTGAGCAAAGAGAGAGAGTGTCTCTCAACTCCAAGGAGGAGTGTCAGAGTTCCCAGAATCCTCAGGAAAAGGCCATGACCTCACAGAGACCTCATTGATTATGGCCTGATTGACAGGCCAGACTCCATCCCTTCACTCTTAACCCTCTCAAATTGACAACAGATTATATAACTACCACAGGAACTGATCACAATGATCTACATATAACCCCTTCCCAGGGGGATGAAAAACAGAAAAATGGGTGAAAGGAGATAGTGGTTGGTGTAAGACATGAAAAAAAACCACCATGAATTATCAAGGAATCATGAGGAAGGGGGAAAGGGAAAATGAACTGATATCAAGGGCTCAAGTAGAAAGAAAATACTTTGAAAATGATGGCAACATACGTACAAATGTGCTTGACACAATGAATGTATGTATGGATTGCGATAAGAGCTGTAAAAACCCAATGAAATTTTTTTTAAAATGCTCTTTCCCCAATAGCATGAACTCTCTGCCCCTCTAAATTTCCTACTTAATCTATTAAATTGCTATTTGCAAATTGACTCAAAATAGCCTTTAAAAGAGCGCGAAGTCCATTGCAGATAGTCTATATTAATTAACATAAATTCGTGTTTGGTTTAAAAATTATATTAGGGGATATTTTTTGTTTAAAATTTCAAGATTAATTTATGAGTTAAGGAGAATCATTAAAACCTAATGTTTCCAGATAATCTTTCTGTCTCAAAGACTCTAGAACGGAAGGATTTTATTAGAAATTAAAATTCTGGCCTACATTTTCCGTTTTGATCAGTATTTTTTTCCCCATCATAGGTTTAAAATGAATTTGCATGTCACTAAATCTGGTCCACTTCAGTTTTACTTTTCCTTCTTAAGTATTTGTTTGTTAGTTTGTTTATTCTTTTCCTCCTTTTTCAGCCACTCAGACCAATGCTTAGATCTGAGGGTGTGTTAGACTGAGTTGACTAGAGAAACAAATCCAGGGACACTCATGTATGTGTAAGAAAGAGTTGTATATCAAAAAGTAATTGTATATTAAGAAAACATCCCAGCCCAGATCAAATCCATAAGTCTAATATTATCCCATATGTTTGATAGTAGTCTATAAATTCCTCATCAGACTCACACACCCATGCAATGAAGTCAAATCCAGGGAGATTACAGAAGGATGGGTGGAAAGTCTTATGGATCCAGTGGCAGTGGAAGCATCTCCAGGACTCTGGCTTCCATCAGTGTGGCTCCATTTGGCTTGTCAACAAGAAGGTGAAGCAGTGAGAGAGTGAGTCCTGCCTCTAGGTAGGAAGAGAGGAGGTTCCCAGAATCCTCATGAGAAGGCCACTCCCACAAGAAAGGATCATCAGGCTGTTACCTGATTGACAGGCTAAACTCCACCTTTTCGTTCTTTTATCAAGTTGACATGAAATTGCGTAACTACCACAGACCACCCTTGTCAAATTGTAACCTTTACACAACTCTTTAGCCATATATATTTTTAAACAAAACAATAATAAAATCATATCTGTACCTAACATAAAACTAAAATGCATATAATTCAACATGTGCAAGCTTTATTTAAATATGATATTCTATAAGTGACCGAAACAGCAATATTCTATGCCTAACAATTGCAGTTAAGTGAACACCTATACCATAATCCTATAATCTTATGAACATACTCCCCCACCTATGAAAATTTGCAAGCCAGCCCCTTCATGTCTTTATCCTCCCCATTTTCTATTCAATTTCTAAACTGCCGACTTACATCAACCCAGAATTCTGAGGAGACATCATACTCTTTGATGTGAAAAATCTTCATTTCAGTTAGAACTTGGTGTGTCCACATCCATTAGCAAAGTCAAATCATGACAGGCCATCCATAAAGTCATCATCAATATGCACCAATTCACAAGCTCAATAATCTTCTCTTTATCTGGCTATGTTCTGGTAAACCAATGTGGGCTGCTTCACTTAGCCTCACCAGGGTGCCCATTGGTCTTCTCACCTTTAGACCATGGGCTCTGTCACAAATTCTCAACAACCATTGAGTCTCTAGGGTCCATTAAGCCCCTACAGTCTATTAAGCCACTCCACTCCCATACCAATTGTGTTGATACAAAACCAGGACACTTGTGATTAGACAGATAGATAGGTTTATACAGTTAAAAAGGAATAAAACTGCTAATTAGTTCACACACCAATATAGAGGGCTCAGTTCAACTCACTTTGGTAGACCAGTTAACATACTGAAGGCCCTTCAACTCAAGTGGGCTATTAGTCCAAGGTCAAGGAAGCAGACAACACAGTCTGCCCTTAGGCAAGGCAGGCATAGTCAGCCTGCAGTGAGCAGGATGGGACAGAAACAGTAGTGTGGGAGCTTAGTGAAGCAGGGCCTGATAGGGCCTCAGGATGCAAGTCAAAGTGATGTTTCCATGGTGAAGCAGGTATCGATGGAACTTCAGTCATGCATGGCAAGACAACACGATCCATGGGTTGACTCAGCCCACAGTAATGCAGCACACTGTTGAGGCAAAGGATTAGCTCAAGGAGGAGAGTGCTTGTCTGATCCCCAGGGAGAAAGAGAGAAGGGGGCAGGTCCTGGAAATCCACCTATCTCATCACCCTCCAATCAAGCTGTGACCTGATAAAACTTTGTCACATGTCCCCATCAAGGCCTAGTTGGCACATTAAACATAACCATCACAGAGGGTAAGGAATCTGGAAGGCTTTTAAGGCTATGAACCTTTACTGTCTTTTTTTTTGGCTTTGTTTTAACTTTATTTCAATTTTCAAAGAAAAACATATTCTACATTGTTGCACAGCCCATCTCATCCAATTTGATCAGTATCTTTTATAGAATCTTTGATCAGTGATGGTAGCAGGGCACCATCCTGACCCTCTGATCTCATAAAAAAGGATGCAGTTTCTCCATGGAAATAATTAGGCATACATTCCATTCCTCCTATTCCTGGCTCTTGTTCTTGTTTCTCCAAGTAAACAGCAATAAATTGTGGCATCTTGGATGACTTCTTGTAAGCTTTTAAGACCCCCAAGCATTAGGCAACAAACTAAGGAGGTAGAACAGAAGCATCAAACATGGTATTAGGCCAGTTAACTGGGGTGCTTCATGAAACCATAAACTTAAAATTCCAAGCCAAGAAGCCAAATCCCATGATGTATTTGGTTGTGTATAAGTATCCTCAGCAGCTTCAAATTTCTTTTTCAGCTCAAAAATATGCAATCTCACTTTTTAAGATCTCATAATTTAAACGTAATAATTATAGCTTTTTTCCTGGGTGCTGT
Source organism: Tenrec ecaudatus (assembly GCF_050624435.1). Lineage (NCBI taxonomy): Eukaryota > Metazoa > Chordata > Mammalia > Afrosoricida > Tenrecidae > Tenrec > Tenrec ecaudatus. The sequence continues at coordinate 44,267,407 of NC_134544.1, forward strand.
GGCATCACTAAGAGGGGCAAGTGTCAAAGTCTTCATACTGCCAGGAGCCTATTCATTGAGAACACCAGAAATGGTAATATTAAACAGTACAAAAAAGACCATTTGGCACACCTCTGAAAGCCAACAGGAAAAAGTGGGAGTAGAAGCCAAACAGCCCAATTCTGCCAGTAGGAAGTGTGTCTGACTCCAGCTATGAAGAGACCCAAGAAAATCGGAGTCTTTGTACTGAATGATGGCTGCTTGAATTTTATTGAAAATGATGACATTCTGATTGCTGGATTTGGTGGAAATGGTCATGCTATCAATGACATTCCTTAAGTCCATTTTTAAGGCTGTCAAATCAGCCAATGTATTGATTTTGGTCTTATTCAATGGCAAAAAGGAAAGGCCATGATTGTAAGTTTTGATGATAAAAATGTGGTGGTAATAAATTTTCTTTGTCTAAAAAGTGTTTAATGACAGTCATGTAAAGTATGTTATCTGATTATTATAGAATTTACTTAGAAATAAAAATAAGGCATCTTTTAAAAGTTTAAACAGAAATTAAACAATAAACTTGTAAATAGTCTGTAGGCCAAATAAAAACTCATAAAGGAAATTAAGAAAATTTTCAAAAGGAATGGCAATGAAAATCCAACAATTTTGAACAATTGATGCAAGCAGTCAAAGCAGAGCTCAGAGGAAAGTTGTAGCTTTAAATACTTAAATTCAAAAGAAAGATCTAGTGTCAGTGACAGAGAAATTTATCATATGATGCAAAAAAAGAGCAAAGTAAATCCAAAGAGTATGGAAAGATAGTAATAAAATTGAGGGAAAATATCAATGGAATAGAATTCAAACAAAATGGAACATTAATAAACGTAAAAGTTGGTTACTTTGAAAATATGAGCAACTTACACAATATTAATAGTTTTTTTGGAATATAATTCACACATTATACAATTTATGAGTTCAATCATATTAAGAAGAGTTGTCCAATCATAGCAATCAATTTCAGAAAAATTTATTCTTGTATTCATCAGATTTTGGTGACTAGGTAAAGTGAGTTGGAAGATGCCCTTTCTCTTTTATTTGGAGGAGATTAAGATATGCCTTGTTTTTACATGTTTGAGAGTATTTGATGATACCACTTGGGATTGGTGTTTTCTTCATGACAATTAAAATTGTAGACTCAATTTAATAGTCACATAATCTTTCATTTGACACCTATTTTGAAAAGAATGTGTCAATTTCATCTAAATATTGACAAAGTTGTTAATTTGCTTTACCTTTTGAAGCTCTGGGATGTTTTTGTCCTTTTTATACTCTTGGTATTTGTGTCTTTAATTTTTGGGGGTTAAATTTTGTTAAGAATTAGTTCATTTTTATCAGACATCAAAGAACTAAAAATCATATCAGTGGGTGCCCACCTTCCTGATACGATCAATGAAGAAAAATGTGTGTATAAGCAAATGTGGTGAAGAAAGCTGATGGTGCCTGGCTATCAAAAGATATAGCGTCTGGGATGTTAAAAGCTTGAAGATAAATAAGTGGCCATCTAGTTCAGAAGCAACAAAGCCCACATGGAAGAAACACACCAGCCCGTGTGACCACGAGCTGTCAAAGGGATCAGGTATCAATTATCAAGGAACAAAAAATCATATGATTGCAAATATGGATGAATGCAGAGTGGAGCCTCAAAAGCCCATCGGTAGCCAACAGGACACCTCCTTACTGAAGGGTTGTGGGAGGAGATGAGCCAGTCAGGGTGCAGGGTAGCAACAATGAAACATAACTTTCCTCTAGTTCTTAAATGCTTCCTCACCCCCACTATCATGAACCCAATTCTATCTTACAAATCTGGCTAGACCAGAGGATGTACATTGGTACAGATAGCAACTGGAAACACAGGGAATCCAGGACAGATGACTCCTTCAGGACCAGTGGTGATAGTGGCGATGCCTGGAGGGTGGAGGGAATGTGGGGTGGAAAGGGGAAACTGATTACAAGAATCTACCTATAGCCTCCTCCCTGGGGGATGGACAGCAGAGAAGAGGGTGGGGGAGGTGTCGGATGGTGTAACATATGACATAATAATAATAATTTATGAATTATTAAGGGTTCATGAGCTAGGGGGGAGTGGGGATGGAGGGGGAAAATGAGCAGCCAATATTAAGGGGTCAGTTGGAAGGCAGATGTTTTGAGAATGATGATGGCAACAAATGTACATATGTGCTTGACACAGTGGATGTATGCATAGATTGTGATCAGAATTGTATGAACCCCCAATAAAATGATTAAAAAAGAGAAAAATGTCAATTTTATTAAATTTTATAGGGACAAAGATTTTCTTTTGTTATTTGTCTTTATTTATTATGCTTGCTTGCTGTTCTTATGTGTATTAGATCCTCATTCTTATTTTCTTCAAAATTTGCCATCTTTTTGCCATCTTCTGCTGGTTCACAAATGACTGATTTTCCCCCTTTTCTTTTATTCTTAAATATTTATGTAATGCTACAGATTTCTCTGTAAGTACTGCTAAGGTAAGCCCATAACTTTTAAAATGCAGTATTTTTATTAGAAGCCAGTTCAATATGTTTCTAATTCTATTGTTATTCCCTATTTAGCTAAGAACTATTTAAAACTGTGTTGTTTAATTTCTATGACTATGGAGTTTGTCTAGTTACCTTATGCTACTTATTTTCAGCTCAATTATTCTGTGGTTACAGAACATCGTATTATTGTAATCTTTGACATTTGTTGAGTCTTGATTTTGAGTAATGGTTTCATGTATATTTGAAAATAATGTATTCTGAGTTGTCGTGTATTTGGTAATTTATACACCAGTCATTCAGTCAAAATATTAAATATTCTTATTCAGGATTTACTTTGTCTTAACCATTGAATAATTCTAATAGTTCTGTTATTCTAACTGTAACTCTGTTATTCTAACTGTAAGTTATTATGAGGATTTTTGTATTTTTCTTTTGTTTTTGCTAGCTTAGTTTTATATATTTTAAGGAAAAACATTTGAGATTTATAGATTCCTATTGAATTGACCATTTTATCCTCCTCAGAAATGGCATGTATCATCACTACGAACTTAGTTTCTCTACCACTTCTATCCTCATGTCCAATCTATCATCAGTTTAGCACGATTTTTCCTTTTATATATATAATTTGTGTAACTTTCTCCATCTACACTGATCCTATTCTCAGGCAACTGTATTAGGGTCATGGGTTGGATAATAAAGTACACAAACTGGGTGGTTTAAGAGAAGAAAAAATTCCTACCTACTAGCTCTGGGGGCGTTGGCATTACTGATCCCTTCTGAGGCCTTCAGGAAGCCTGTTGCAGCTCTTGCTCATCGCCGTTCGGTCACATGTCATCCTTCCACTGCCTATTTCTATGTCTCTTCTACTCTCTTGGGAGGATACTCATCATCTGGAATTGTATAATTATCACCACTGCAGTATGTAGTGGTGACTCCTTCAAAGACCATTTCTGTACAGGTTCACACTTACAACTACAGGTGTTAGGACTTCAGCATATCTTTTGTGGGGATTCAACACAATCCCAAACAATGTGAACATGTACAAACTACTATAAAAACCTTGCAACTTCCCACATCTATTCAGACTTTCTTTCTTTTATTATATACATTGCATCCAGAAGGATCTTTTTAAAAATGTAAATCGTAATTTTTTTCTTCTTCTCTTGCATAAAACCTTTTAATGGCAGTCCACTGCCACAAGAGAGAGTCTAATTTCTTAACAAAGCTGACAAGATCCTTGAAGTTTTGTCCCCTGGTGATCTTTTGAGACTCTTGTGGACATGATGTATTGACAGAAGGCACATGAGAATCAGGGGACAGGAGATTTTCTTTGCTTAGTGAAAACATACTGTGGCAGCTATGCAAGTTTGAAACAAATCATAGTTTTGGCTTCTGTGCAACAGTGTGAAAAATTTTAATAAAAATATAATAAAGATAATCAACAGCCATAAATAATCAAACCCAACAGATGTTGACACTTTAGTTACCACATTTATTTATAAATCTTCTGGTGTGTTGCATGCCTAAACTTACTTGTCAAAAATCTTGCACAGATTTTCTTTTTTTAAAAAACTTATTTGTCAAAAATAAGTTATTTGTCAAAAATCTTGCCCAGATTTTTTTGTTTTTAAAAAATAATTTTATTGGGGACTCTTACAACTCTTACCACAATCCATACAGCCATCCATGTGTCAAGCACATTTGTACATTTGTTGCCATCATCATTCTCAAAACATTTGCTTTCTACTTGAGCTGTTGGTATCAGCTCATTTTCCCCTCCCTCCCCCATCCTTCCTCCCTCATGAACCCTTGATAATTTATAAATTATTATTTTTTTTTCATGTCTTACACTGTCCAATGTCTCCCTTCAGCATAGATTTTCATTGCTTAGTGTGCACTTAGTTTTTTAAAAATTATTTTATTTATGTGTGTACTAGCTGTCTTCTTTATTAACTGAAACTATTAAAACTTATCTCAACACACATCTTCCTTTTCTATCTAAATCTCTAACAATCATTTATCTTCCTCTGATTCTATTCTCATTTTCTCTATTACCCCCATACTCTCTCTACTTTGTTTCACAATTCCTGGGAACAATTACACAGGAGATGAATTCTATATGTGTCTTAATAGGTAGGTAAAACTCAGAACCATGGAGAGCAGCTCAGATGGTTCAAACTTTTAACATGTTAGTGCGATTACGGTTAGCTGTTTTAACTAATATTCTCTAATTTACTTTTCTGGGTTCTAATATACATTTCCATGACTATACAAAAATTTATGACTAAACAGTTCATTAAGGAAGTTAACAAGCTCAAAAGCCAGTGAAAAATGATCAGAGTTGAGTTGTTTTTCAGGACATTTTGCTAAGTTCTTTCTGATCTGTTAGTAAAAGCCCAAAGGGGCACACCACTCCACTGTGTGCCTCCTCAACCTGAAGGAATTCAGTTCAAGTTTCCTGGGTCAGCAAGTCCAACTTCCCAATTAAGGATCCAGGGTACCCCACTTGCAAGTCAGCTTCCTGCACAAAAGCACTCTACTTGCTCCACAGGATGAGAAGTCCATCACACTGTTCCATGCTCAGGTTCCTGGTTCTGTTGCTGCTCCTCTGATGTTATAGCTGTCTTCTAGATCCAGCAGGTTCACTGCACAGGGATTTCAGGTCCAGAGAGTGTACTCTATTCTCCTGGCTCTTCCTGGTAATAAGATCCCTTTTCTTGCTTCTCAGAGGGATCATTTTATTCACAGCAGGATGGAACTTCAGGGAATCTTGTTCATAATTACTTGCAGGTGAATCCTATCAGTGCCTTCCCCTACCTTCTTAGTAGACCCATGCAGCAAATGGAGTTAGAAACTTATGTAGAAGAGCCTTATTAAATAATTCATTGCTCCTGCACATGGAAGTCTGTATTTAAACTTGTTCTAAAATCTAAGGTTGCGAGTCATGCCTGACATAGAAAATCATTTAACAAATTCATATTCAATGAAGTGAAATTAATTTTCCATAATAGCATCACTTGGTGCAAGACTATTAATACTTTCATCGTTCTTGATATAGGCAGTCAGTCCCCTGGTTAAAACGAGATCAGTTGCTAAGAATCTGCCAGTAAGTTGGACCGGGTACACGTGGTTCTTAGTTAGCCTTACTTTACAGGCTCAAAGCCTTCCAATGATTTAAAAGCTACACATGAAGTAAGTGGAAGTGATTGTAGTGAAGATTTTGTTGCCAGTAGGGCTTAGTGCCGTCATTTCAAAGTGAAGGTAGATGTACACTTACCATTGGAGGACTAGTAGAAGTGTAAGTCAGAAATTTGTAACCTGTCCATGCTTCCAAATTGCTTCTTAAAAGTGAGGCATTATTTCATAGTGCCCCCAAGAAAATATTTTGTGATTTCACTTTGTATTTTTTCAGCACTTACGTAAGTGATGAAACAAGTGCCTATTGTGTACTCACCTTCCCAAAATGTGTACTCACCTTCCCCAAATGACTGTGTACTCAGCCACCCAAAATGCAAAATTAGATAGGAGAATGGGTGAGAAAACAAAGTCATACAAGTCAGTGTCTCTTTTGGAGTATTGGGAGGTATTGGGAAGGCACTGACGTACTAACTGCAAGGCTGGTGGTTCAAACCCTGCCTACTGTCTACTCATAAAGATTCACAGCCTCGAACCCTGCAAAGGGTTACTATTGGAATGGACTTGATGGCAGTGGGCTTGGCTTTTGGCTGAGACACATGGAAGGGTAACTTACCATTAGATTGGAGAGCCAAAGAAGGTGACACTTGAGCTGAGTATTAAAAGAACAAGAATTAAAAGAGGATATTCCTAAAGGACAGTGAAATTACAGGTAACTTTTATACTGGTGTCATTTTTTGCCTCTCCCACAGAATTTGTTTATAATCCATGTTAACCAACCATGTCACACTAAAGCAGGGACAGACATCTCATAAGCTTTCTGTCTTATATGTTGAACCAAAGACATAGAATGGAGCATTTTGTTTAATACCAGGTAGTAGTTTATTGCAGTGTAAAAAGGGTAAAGGAAGAAACTCAGGCTGAATGTAAGAAAGAGATGCTTAGAGAGAAATGCAGGCATGCTAGGTTAAAAGAGGATGAGATAAAATGAACAATGAGAACCCTGATTGCAGAAGTAGGCTTGCTCCTGACATTTCTATTTCTGTTTGCATGAAACTCAGCTGTATTTGGGTCCCTCTTTTGGGTCTATGAAAAGTTGCCACGTAACCATTTATTTCTCCTGAATTCTATTTGTGGTGTCTTGGGTGGGTCTCAACCTTTTGGTAACTAGTACTCTAAGGAAAGTTAAAATTTAATTATAGGGCATTGAGAGAGATTAATTCTGTAAAATTCCCTTGTGTCAAATATGGTTAAATCTTTGTATTTGAGGAGCAAGAGATGAGTGAAAAGGGAATGATCAAAAGTACGTTCTGGGAGGTCATGCTTTGGACTAGGGAATCACTGAAGGTTTTTAAGCAAGCGAGTAGCATGTTTAGATATACATTGCAGAGCTCCCTCTAGGTGAGGTATGAAGATTTGGAGCTGAGCTAAACTGGAGTTTTGTTCCAAGAACATTAATGCAAGTTATGCTCTAAACTTCTAACCAAAGGCAGCATTTTGAACTCACTAGCCTCTCTGCGAGAGAAAGATATGGCTCCCTACTTCCATAAGGATTTAAGGTCTTGGGGACCTTAAGGGGCAGTTCTACCCTGTCCTTTAGGGTTGCTGAGTTAGAGTCAACTCAATGGCTGTGAGGTGGGTTTTTTTTAATTAAAAAATTAAGGTATTCCAGTAGCATCGTGGACTGCACATTGGACTACAAACTACAAAGTCAGCAGTTCAAACCCACCAGCCTCTTTTCAAGAGAAAATGAGGCTTTCTGCTCCCATATAGATTTATACCTTCAAAAGCCCACAAGGACAATTCTACCCTATCCTTAGGGTCCTTTAAGAATCTGAATCAACTTGATGATTTTTGTTATTGAGAATTTGAGATGAGGTATAATGAAGTATGGAAATCAAGAAATAGTATGGGGATGGAAAGAAGAAATGAGACTGAATTGAGACCTAAAGTAGAGGGAGAATGGTTTAATAAGAATTCTCCATAGAAACATGGGCTTTATGTTAAATTTTTAAAAAATCTTTCCTCCTATTTAAGATTTTTTTAAAGATACCTTTTGCTAAACAATAGCTTTACAGTTTGAAGTAATCTATCAGTAGGGTCCTTCTTTCGTAAGCCCTCATTCAAAATGCTCATTCACAAAGGCAGAACCATGCCTGCAAAACTAAGACATGTCTTTAAAAAGCAGAGACTAGGAAAATAGCGAACATAAGGTAGTTTTTGTTTTCCTTTGTTTTTGCTTTTTTATAAAGGTAGTTTTGAGTTGCCATTTATCGGGCACCTTCAAACCAAGTCCAATAACTTCCAAATCCATAGCTTGGGATAGCACTCAATTGTTTCTTTTCACACGAGGGCATTTTAGCCTAAGTCCTAGGGAATATTTTAGTTCCATTAAACTGCTACAGATGTGTTTATGGAAACTCCAGTTTGATTAGTGGGCTTTTTGAATTGTATTATTCTAAGATGGCCTATGAAGGATGGAGTGCATCTTAGAAGGACAGAGCCTAAAGTCCTACTTTGTCTATAACCCGTGGCCTGAGTCACCAAGGGTTGGACAGAAAGTTGGTGCAAAGTGCCCAATTTTTAAAAAAAGTGCCCAATTATTACTGGGCATATTCTCCTCTTGGGAATGAATATGTATCAGTAACATTAAGCAATTTCTCCAATGGCAGGTTGTCCCATCTAGTTTATGCACCACTTACTACTTTTTTGAATCCTTATACCATTTACTTATTTATTTTTCTTGCCTTATTATGCTAAGATATTTTATATAAATGTGGCATTTTGTTAGTGACTTCTTTCACTGACATTTAATGTAATGTTTCCAAGGCTCACGAAGGTTCCAGTATGTAAAAATACCCTAGAGTACTGGGGAAGAAAGTCCTGTTTCCTTATTACAGCCAAGAAAAACCTTAAATAAATTGACATACAAATGCTTCCAGGGTGTGAGAACTGGGTACATAGCAATTAGGATGGTTTTGCTGTTTGAAGCAAATACTCAACAGCACCATCTACTGTTGAGATATGCAAACTTGAAAATGGAAAGAATAAACTCAGAACCTCATTTAGAATGAATACCAATAATCTGCTGGTCTCACTTTCAAAAGTTACAGAGTTCATAAGACAACAAATACTATTGCAACATATGCTGTTATAAACTAAAAATTCTGTAGGTGCTTTAATGAAAGAAGTCAGTAATCTACAGAAGTAGATTCAAAATGAGAAAACTTACATGGGAAAGTGATTTGCTCTTGTGATCTTGAGTGAGGCTGAGCTGGTTTTGGTACTGGCTCTTGTGCCTGCTTTGGGCAAGTGAGTTAACCACTCAGTGCTCTAGTTTCTGTAAAATTTGTGACACATTCGCTTTTCAGGGTTTGAAAAGCTAACATAGTAGTTTATGTCAAGCACTGTACTTAGTACATGATAATAATAGTGATAATTTTAGTTATAAGTGGTGGTGCCAATTTTGAATCCAGGACTCTCTGACTTCAATTATGTATCCTTTAACTTTGACCATGTCAGATAAAAGACTGACAATCTCACCAAACACATGATTAACTCATCTATCAAAGTCTGCTAACAAAAAAGGCCAATCTATAAATCCACCAGCATAAGATGGGCTTTAAGGGATTCTTAGATTGGGGGAGTGGAGGAAACCAGGTCATATCTTCAGTTCTGAGAAAGGGCCATTCAGTTGCCTGTGTTGTTGTTATTGATTTGAGAGACTGTGCTCTAGGCCCAAAGCATGGGCACAAGATCAATGAAGTAGGGACTAGCCTAGGGGTATGCATCACAAGTGGGACCATAGGCCAGAGGAATCACAGGAAAGAGAGAATTCTTATGTTCTAGACTCCACTCAAATACGACCTGTCACTCACTCATTCACTGCTAGCAAGTTGATTCTGACTCATAGCGACCCTCTAGGTCAGACAAGGTAGAACTGCCGTTGTGGGTTTCCAAGACTGTAGCTCTTTCTGGGCATTGAAAGCTTCATCTTCCTCCCACGGAGCAGCTGGTGGTTTTGAATTGTTGACCTCGCGGTTTCAGCCCAATGTATAACCATTACGCCACCTGGCTCTTACAGGGCACCTCATTCCTAATGAGGTTCAGTGGAGAAACTTCAACTCATATTCATTCCCTAGTTTTTATGTTAAGCCTGCTTCTGTAAAGATGACAGCCTTGGAAGATCTACGGGGCAGTTCCTGTTGTCTTGACTAGGGCTCTCTGGGTTCTAATATCCATTACCATGGCTACACAAAAACTTAATGGAGAACATTCATAACGGAAGGGTTTACAAAGAAGTTAACAAGTTGTAATGTCAATATGAAATGCTCAGGGTTGCGTTGTTCATCAGGACATGGTACAAAGTTCTGTCAAATGTACTAATAAATGCCCACAGGCCAGCTTTCAGCTTGAGCTCTGTGGGTCTGCAGACCAGTCCCCTGAATTTGAGTTCTGGTAACCTGTAAACTTCCCTAAAGCTCTAACTCTGCCATCAAGTTGATTTGGACTCAATACCAACCCTGTAAGACAGGGTGAAACTGCCCCTGTGGGTCTCTCTGTGGGAGTAGAAAACCTCATCTTTCTTTTGTATAAACTTTAAGCATGTATGAACGTAACTTGGTTTTTTGAAGTTAAGAAAATCCCAACTACTCGGTCTACTAATTCCACCCCACACTATGAAGTCAATTCCAACTCATAGTGACTCTATACTGGGTTCCTGAAGCTTTGTACATCTTTGCAGGAGTGGGCAGACTTATCTCCCACACATGGAATGGTGGGTTTGAACCACTGACCTTGGGATTAGTAGTCCAACGTTTACCCAGAAGTTCCACCAGGGATCCTTATGTACAATGGCTACCAGTAAACATCATCTCCTTCAACGATGATGATAGTGTAAAAAATATAGGCAGACTGGGAAAGATTAGATTTTGTAGTGAAATTACTCAGTGGTAATGCCACGTATAGATGTGGTATTGTTAGAACATCAATGCATACAATTAATATGGCCCTTCTAGCCATAATCCCTTATGGGATGTACAATAAATTCTGGCCTCTATACTTGAAGCTATATCCCCAATTTGGAGTGAGTTCTCTACTATGCTAACACACAAGATTGTCTCCACTGTAGTTGAGGGTATGTTGTAAGTCATTACCCTTGCTTCCTTCGAGGTATGGTCTGTTGAAAAAAAAGTACGCTTCCATACAGGCATTCTTCTGTGTACAAAGCTGTCTCCGAAGCAGGAACACTCAAAGAATTCCCAGGGCCTTCAGAAGAAGGGCCACTAGTGGGGCATGTTTGAGATCTCTGTCTGAAGTGTGGAGACCAGAGGTACAAGAGACTGTGGCACAGAAACCATGGGGCAGAGCAGAGGAGCCACGCTGAGACCAGAGGCTGAGGCAAGGAGACCCTGACACAGAAGAGAGGCACAGTGCTGAGAATGAAATGTGAAGCAGAGGGACAGATGGGTTTCCTGGCCCACACAGGCAGAAGCCAAGGGAACATCTGGCTGAGAAGCTGAGGATGTGAGCCATGCTTGGGCCTGGCTGAGGAGAGGTGTTGGTATGAACCGGTGACTGTAGCCTTACTATTTACTGATTCTGAGTTATGATAACCTGTTAACTTCCCTAATAAGCTCCCATAATTGTGAGTTTGTCTGTGAGTTCTATATGGCCATTGCAATAAATTGCTGAACCCAGCATAGAGGTGTTGTGAGAGGAATGACTGGTGCCAGAGTAGGTAAAGGATGGAAGGTGGAGGCCTGTTTGACCCTTGCCTCATGACTCTAGGGAAGCCAGATGAGGTCAGATGTGACTAGTGGGTTTGAACTGCCAACCACGTGGCTAGCAGTCTCTTCTTGGAGAGTGCCACTAACGTCATACATTCTTACCGTGAGAAACTTCAGAGTGCCAAAGGAGGATACAATTTGATATTGGGGAATGGGGAAGCCTCCTTTCATCAAGTCACCATAAAACCATGATAAATCCGCTCCTTTTTCCTTGGTTTTTTTTTTAATCCCTTGCATCCTTTTTCCTTGTGCTGTAAGTTTGACTTATTTTTTGACTGAAAGAATGGGTGGGTGAGGGGTTGACAACAAAAAAAACAACAGAATGACATGATAGTAAAACTTTTCATTCATTTCTACTTATTTATAGGCGTAATCTATAAAAAAGGAACGGATGCCAGGGCAGGACTTTTTAATACAGCGTTTCATTGATTACTATGCATTACTTTCATCACTATGAACAAGCATCTTAGGTAAATGTACAAAAGAAGAGATTTTGCAGCAGCCACGAGGATGCTTGCGGGGATACCCGTTCCCGCCTACCAACCAAAACGGAGCAGCGCGGGGCTTTTCCTAACACACGCGTGTCGGTTCCAACACCGACAACAGAACATATTTCCCTTCAGTTGCTGACCTCACGTACGTGATAAAGTCTGTTTCAAAGAGCACGATTCTGTTAAAACGGCACACGGCGTGTTCAGGCCAGCTCCGGTGACACCTCAGAGCACCCAGCGGGCCGCACACCTTCTCCATGAGATGGGGAGTCCCCTCATCCACTCCACCGGCGAGCGGGGCGAGGACGCGGCGACCGGAGGGGCAGCCACGCGAAGGACGACATCATTGCCACCAGAGAGAGGGTCTTCAGTGCCAAACAGGCTGGATCGGCACGGAAGGCGAGGGGGTGGCTACACCACCGTCAAAACACCGATCTCCAGGACCGCCAGCTGCTGGTTCGCGGCACTGGACCTCGCTGGCCAGGGCCAACGAGCCGGAGAAGGGCCTTCAAAGTCTGGGGTCTCCGCAGCCTGACCCCGCCCACCACGCACGTAGCCCCGCCCCAGCGTCAGCCTGCTGGTTCGCGGCATTGGACCTCGCTGGCCAGGGCCCTGACCCCGCCCACCACGCACGTAGCCCCGCCCCAGCCTGCTGGTTCGCGGTATTGGACCTCGCTGGCCAGGGCCCTGACCCCGCCCACCACGCACGTAGCCCCGCCCCGGCCCCACCCTTTCGCGGCCCCCAGTCATACCACTTCCGGATCTGGCTTCCCAGTCGGCCTCCGTCGCTCTCCACCTCCCAGTTCCCAGTTCTCTTTTCCCACCCCGGCCGCCTCCTTTAACGTAGTCACGTGAGAGGCGAGCGCGGAGGCTGCCGGGACTGGTACTGCCGGTCGTTCAGGGTTCGGCCTCAATATGGCGGTTTCGGTCGGCCGGTGACCGAGGAATTGCGGTCGGGAGGACTCGGTGGCGATTGTCGGCGTCACCACCGATTGAAGTGGAATGCCAGGGGGCCAGGAGGAGCGCTGAGGAGCCGCGGCGGCGGGACGGTTGGCGGCGTGTGCTCCGGAAGCCCAGGCGGCGGCGGTTCCTTCTACTCGTCTCGAGGCTTCAGTGCGGAGCCCCGCCCGGCCGGGCTAGGCCGGCGGGCGGCGGCGGTGCAGCTGCAGCAGCAGAGCAGCCTCTGAGGGTGGGCCGGTGGGCGGGCGCCGCCACCGCTCCTGCCGCGGCGATGGCCCAGTGTGTACAGTCGGTGCAGGAGCTAATTCCGGACTCATTCGTCCCCTCCGTCGCCGCGCTGTGCAGCGACGAAGCGGAGCGGCTCACTCGTCGCAATCACCTTAGCTTCGCCGAGCTGCTTAAGCCCTTTTCTCGCCTCACTTCCGAGGGTATGTGGTCCTCTTCCTCTCTCGCTGGGGTCGGGCAACTGCCGGCGCCGGGAGAAAGGAGTTGGGCGCGAACCGGAGCCGGAAGGGGGGCATGTTTACATCCCGGCGCCGGGAGAGTGGCCTCTGGAGTTGGGGCCCCGGTGGCTGGGGCCGTGGTTGAGGTTGTCAAGCTCTAATTTCTCCAGATACATTTCCTTCTTTCTCGACCAGGCGGGAGGTGTTAGCTATTTTAGGGGAGAACGTGAGCACCTGCGAAGGGGCGTTGGGACTGACTATTCATAACGCCTTGGGGGAGGGCATTAAGGAAGTTGCCCGGCAGACAGGGTAGGAAGAAACTGCCTCTTGGCTCGCTGGGTGGTGGTGATGGGGTGGGGGGCGTGTCTCCGTTCTCTCTTAAAGAAAGCAGGCCATTTACCCCCTAAGTGATCAGACTTTCGAAGTTGGGTTTTTTTTAAATCGTTTTATTAGGGGATCGAAGTTGTTTTGAGTATTACAGTTTTCCAGCTGCGAGGCTCATCTCTTGATTGACATTTTTGAAAATTTGAACTTTGCTAGCTGGCTTGCTTTATCTTCTCGAGGTGGCGGGGGGGGGGGGGGGGGGGGGAGTGTATCAGTAGACTCACAGCAGCTTTTTCTGGCTCGTAAATGACGAGTTAGACACGTTGTAGTTAACCGAAGTATTGCCTGCTGTGTGTGTAGACTTAAAAGGATGGAAAACGCTAATACATTTTTTCCAGTTAAGAACTCACTCTCCCCATCCCCCTTTTTAATCGGAAAAATGTTTCTATTATTCAGGCGTGAGCTACCAGTTTTCTGCAGCTTAGGCAAAAATGGGTATAAAATGGAACCCTCACAAATCTAACCCACTGCCATCGGGATGGCTACACAATCATAACCACCCAGGTAGATGGAAGTAGAGTTCAAAATTTAAGTATTGTACAAAATGCAAGTATAGTTCTTTGACTTTTACTGCACGTATAGAATTAAGGATTCTACTGGTTACCAATTGGACTGCTAATTGCAAGGTCAGCAGTTCACATCCCCCAGCCCCTCAGGGGGAATAAAGGTGAGTCATGATTTCTGGTCTGGTAAAGATTTACAGTCTCGAACCCAGTGGGGTCAACAATGAATCTGAATTAACTCCATGGTGGTGCATTTTTTGTTTCGTTTTTTTCCCCTTTAATAATAATGGTAAGGAGAGTGGGTTATATGTTGGGCTGCTAACTGAAAAGTAGCAGTTTGAATCAAAAGATGAGACTTTATAGTTCTGTTAAGATTTACAGCCTCAGAAAGCCAGGGAGGCAGTTCTCTGTCCTTGTGGTCTCTGAATTGAAATCAACCTGATGACAGTTTATTTTGTATAACTAAGCTGTGTATGGCAGTACTCTGCTGGTTATTTGACTGTGGTGCCTTTTCTACAGAAAATGATGTTGCCCAATAAATTCATACCATAGTTGGATTTTGCAAGAATGAACTCTCTGTGGAAATTGTGTATATAATGGAGAGAGGAAGCTGTCTTGCGCCTAAACCATCCATCTCACCTACAGTGTTGTACTAAGTCAACAAGAACAACAAAATGCCTTAAATTCAAACAAGACTGTAGGGGACTGGGAGGGAAAAAAGAGGAGCTGATCCCAAGGGTTCAAGTAGAAACAAAATGTTTTGAAAATGATGATGGCAACATATGTACAAATGTGCTTGATAAAATTGATGTATGGATTGTTATAAGAGCTGTAAGAGCTCCCAATAAAACAATTTATTAAAAAAACAAAACCACTGTAGAGACAGCTTGATTTTAATGTGCTCACATTTGTAATCCTAATAAAGAGTTTTAATGCTCATCCCCCATGCATACCTGTGTTATATGGATTTTCTCTTTTATTCCTCACTGAAGTCTGTGAGGTGGCTATTGTTCGTTTTCACCACTTTGCATTTGAGGACTTTGAGACCTAGAGATGTTGTCCAAAGTCTTGCTTCTTGGAAAGATTTTAAAACAAGCACTGTGTACATAATTGTTAACTTCATTTTATCTACTTTCAATACTTAGAATTATTTATGCTGTAGAGCACCTCTATCCTATAGAAATACAATGAGTCACATATAATTAAATTTTTATAGCAGTCACATTAAAACGCACACAAAGAAACAGATGAAATTAACTTTGGTAATATATTTAATTCAATATTCCTAAAATATCTCAACATATAAACAATATGAAAACATTTCTATTTTTTTTCATTCAGACCTTTAAAAACTTAATCCCGTATTTTCCAAATGGGGGATTAATTTTCAGAAGTAACTTTTAACTAACTTGAGAAATCTGTATTCTATAGAGCACAGCTGCCTTGTTTTTTCTGGACCCTGCAAGTTTTCCACCATTGACTGGGTGCGTGCAGCGTGCACTTTTTTGTTGCTCATTTTAGTGGAAAGTACTGGAGTTTTCCTTCTCCGACTTTTTGCCTTACATGAGTTCTAGCTTTCACAGATTTACTGTATATGACTCAAATGATATTTACATGGTAATCTGTACATGCAAGGCCATGGCAGAGCTAAATTTTATTTTGAAGTTAAGATGTTATAACCAAAAACAAACAAGAAAACCAAACTCACAGTGATTGAGTTGATTTTGATCCATATCGACCTCTATGACGGTAGAACTGCCCCTTTGCTTTTCGGAGACGGTAAATCTGTACTGGAGCAGAAAGCCTCATCTTTCTTCCATAGAGCCACTGGTGAGTTTGGACTGCTGACTTTGCCTTGAGCAGTCTAATGCTCACTGGACAGGGCCACCAGAGCTGCTTCCCACCAGGGCTCCTCACCAGAGCTTGTAAGTTTCAAGATGCTACATGGTATGGCAATTTACTGTTGGCGATATTAGATCTTGGGGGATTTTTAGCCATTTCTCTCACTCATTCTTAGTGCTTCCCTCTATTAGATTGGTTTTGTGATTGTCTATTTTATTAGTCATTTAATGCTATATTGAGTAGAAACTCATCAGCCCCTTTGAGGGGAAAAGGCCTTGCCATAGTGTCCTCATGCTGTGGTGGCTAGCTTCCCTCAGTAAGCGGAGAGGATGGGTACTGTCACTCTGTGTTCTATTGGTTTACCCTGGTGGATCATAGATACTGTAAAAGGAGACTACACAACAGACCTGGTTTTAGTTGCCTTGAATAGAGGGATAATTGGTAGAAATTTATTAGAGATGCCAGAGTATATATCTTTTTTTTATACAAAAGTAATTCTAGAAGAATGCAGAGAATCCAGCCCCATCACCAAAAACTGACAAACATTAGCCTGTCATATTTGTTTTAGATTCTTTCAATAGAAATCAAACATATAGGACTGAAGTCCCTTTCTAAGTTTATTTACTGGCTAGAAAAAGAGTACCACTTTTTGATGGTTAAGTACCCCAAACCAAGTTTTCCCAAATTGTCTCATTTATACGAGGGGCTTTCAAGAAGTCCGTGGGAGAATTTTATTATCTTTCAGTTCTATTTTTCCATGAACTCTTTGAAGACTAATAACTGAAGACAGTTATGAGGCTCCATGAGATAGATTGTTGTACCTGCTGCTGCCTCCATCACTTATTGACCAGACATGGTACTCAAAGCTTTACATTTACTATCTCATCTAATCCTTAAGTGAACAGTGAAGCATGCACTATGTGTAGGAAATTGAAGTACAGAAAAGTTAAAAAGATGCTTAGAATAACCTAATGAGTAAGTGATGAATTGAGATTTAAATTCATGTTGGATTTTAAAAGCAGGATCCTTAGTCATTGTGATGGGCCACTTTAATCCTGTTTTATAAAAATGAATAATTGTTTTTAATGGTGTTATTAACATACACTCATGTCCAATACAAGTCAATGGTTTGAATACATTAAAAAGAATATGTAATCATTACCATAATACATTTTAGATCATTGTCTTCATTCTTGTATCTATTGTTACTAGCTCCCCATTGCCCCGCCTTCCTTGTCATAACTCTTAACGATCATATTCTGGATTTCATATGAAGAAAATCATATCCAAAAAACCCCATCAGCATCAACAAAATAAACAAAAAGGCAGAAAAACAAAATTACGACTAGTTAAAAATGGGTTAAAAGGGAAAACAGTAAGATGAAAAAATAGGCTCAGTTTTCCTACTGTGAACTATGAACACTCTAGTTCCAATCTCCTGAGAACCTATTCCTTGGTCTAAAGCTCTGAGCCACTGGTTATAAATCTTATAAACAAAGACCAAGACTCCATATAATTTAACAAAAACCAAACCACTGCCACTGAGTCAAGTCTGATTTATGTGACCCTCTAAAATAGTGCTTCCCAAAGTGGGTGAGGCCTCCCTCTTTGGGGTTGCTAGAATGATCCAAGGGGGCTGCAAAGCAGATACCAACACGTGATCCTGGATTATGGGTTATAAATCAAAAGTGTTTAATTTCCAGAGGGATATTGAGTGATTTTTTTTCTCTAAACAGGGAGTAAAACCTAAAACGCACTGCCATTGAGTTGGTTCCTACTCATAGTGACCTATGTGACAGTAGAGTTGCCCCTGTGAGTCTCCCAGACTGTGACTTTCTATGGGAGTACAAAGTCTCATCTTTCTTCATGAAGAGTGGGTGGTAGGTCACATAAGTTTGGGAACCTATTCTATATAGGATTTCCAAGACTAAACCCAAATGGGAGCAGATAGCTTCATCTTTCATCTGTGTAGTGGTTGGTGGCTTTGAACCACTGACTTTTTGGTTAGCAGGCCGACAGCTATCCTATAGTGCCACCTTATATAGATCTCCCCAAATACCACTGCCATCCTGTCAATTCTGACTCAGAGTGACCCTTTATGAGGTGGTTTCCCCCCCCCCAAAAAAAAAACAAAAACGGAAAAAAGCTCCACTAGGTGGAGCTTTCATAGTATGCATTTTTTCCCCAGCTAGGTGAGCATCAGGCAACTTGCTCTGCGTTAGTGCACCCAGTGGTGTCACCTGTAAGGCTCTCTTAGTCACAGTAATTTTTTTTCATAAAACAGTTCGCTGGAATATTGTTTTCTTGTGGTGGCCAATTTAGGAGAACAGTATGTCTGGCTGTGATGTGAAATTGTGTCCCCTGCTCTGGAAAAATGCCACAGAAACTCTTGTGATGTTGAAAACAGCTTACAAGGACAGTACTACGGGGGAAAACTCAAGTGTATTAGTGGTTTTCGGTTTCAAAAAATGTGACATATCAATCGATAACAAACCTTGTTCTGGACATCTGTCAATTTCCCAAACACGAACACATTTACAAAATTTGTGCACTTTTGCTTGAAGACCTATGATCAACTGAGAGATGGGAAAGTTATCTGGACTATCTTGGAGCTCAGTGAATTTTAATCTAATATTTGGGAATGAGCAGGGTCACTGTCAAATTTGTCCCTCAGGTTTTGACCAGGGAAAAGAGCGGCAAGTGGAAACATGCTGTGCTTCGAAAGAGCAGCTGGGATTTATTTTTCCAAGGTCATTACTGGTGATGATTTATGGTGCTATTACAATCCTGGAGGCAAACATCAATCAAGCCATTGGAAAATGGCATTGTCACCTTGCCCCCCAAAAGCTTGTCAAGTGAATTCAAAGATGAAGACGATGCTTATTTGTTTTTATGATATGAGGGGGGGGATAGTGCGTTTTGAGTTTGTTCCACATGCTCAGAGTTCAGCAGGCTTTCAATTGACAGGTTGTGGAAAGATAGCGCAACAGTGTGCAACAAAAATGGCCTGATTTGTGGCAGATGGGGACTGGTTTTGCCACTATGACAATGCACCTGTTCATGCAGCCATCTCAGTGGGCCAGATTTTTGGTTAAAAATCAGCAAACTTCTCTTGTCCCACGCACCTGACTCACCTGACCTTGCTCCATGTGACTTTTTGTTTCTTCGAATGAAGAGGAACATAAAAGGACAATAATTTAATGACTTAGAAGAAGTGAAGAAAAAACGAAGGAGGTGCTGTCAGCCATCCAAACAGATGAGTTTGAAAAATGTTTCCAAGAATGGAATCGCAGATTTGACAAATGTATTAAGTGTAATGGAGAGTACTTTGAAAGCTGATAAGGTTGTTTTGTAAAAAAAATTTAAATATGTAGCTTTGGAAAGGGAGAATTCCTGTTGTTGTTTTTTTCGTGAGGGTAGTCCTTGTATAGCAGTGTTTCCCCAAATAGGTACAACTTCTTTTGGGGGTGCTGGAATGAACCAGGGGAGCTGAAAGGGCAGATACAGGCACTCTATTTTGAGCATGGGCTCTAGTACAGAGGTTTTTCATTGCTGGAGGAGCTCTCTAATTTTGTTGCATGTGTGAAGAGGGTGGTAGACTAAATCTATTTAGAAATCTATCTACTATAGGAATTCTGAGGCTGTATGTCTTTACAGGAGAAGATAGCAACATCTTTCTCCCTTTGAGCTGCTGGTGGATTTGAACACCAACCTTAAAGTTCAGTGCTTACCTGACAGCACCATTAGGATTCCTCCTTTTATATTGATAGATTGAAAAGCCAAATAGAATTTGGAGCCAACTAGTGGGTTTCTTAGAGTAGAACTGCCTAATAGGGTTCTTTCTTTTGCCCAATAAGGTTTTAAAGTTTTATATCCTTATGGAGCCAGACTGCCACATCTTTTTCCTAGGGTAGAGCTGGGTGGGTTCAAACAACTGACCTTTTATGTGATATGATATGTATAATATATGTTTAACCACTGTACTAGGGTGGATGCAGGGAAAATTGCAGTGGGAGAAGGAATATGGGCATTGATTTTTATGATAATGGGATGGGAGCAGAGAGGAAACTGGAAGAAGCTGACAAGCAGCATTTAATTCCACTTTTTTTTTCCTTTATGTATTCCTAATGGCCCTGTGGGTTAAGAATTGAACTGCTAGTTATGAGGTCAGTAGTTCAACTCCACCAGCCACTCCACAGGAGCAAGATGAGACTATCAGCTCCCATGAAGATTTATCTTGTGTATAGAGTGGCTGTGGGTCAGAATGGATTCTGGCACTTGGTGTACTATCTTCAGTTGCCACCAAAGACCTAATACTACCTTGGACTAGCCTAAGGGTGAAGTGAGCTTTAGGGAGTTGGTATAGATGGTAGTTGGTCTCAGGGAGCTCTAAATAATATGAAGGGAAGGGACCTATAGTAGGGAAATTTTGTAGCATTTAGGGACAAGCAGGAAATCCGGTGAATTAGTTGTCTAGTTAGCCATTTTATTTTATTAGGAACAGTACTGAAAAAGTTGTATTTCTAGAATAGTCTACTTTGAATTTCCTCTTTCTGATTTCAGTATCATTTTTGTTTGTAAACCATGAACCCAATTTTTTTTTCATTATATTTGGATCATTATGTCTTGTGTAAAATTAATTTCAAGGTTTTTTTCTTTTCTTTTAAAGTTCACATGAGAGATCCTAATAATCAGCTTCATATAATTAAAAATTTGAAGATATCAGTAACCAACATTGTCACCCAACCACCTCAGCCTGCAGCCATTCGTAAGCTTTTGAATGATGTTGTTTCTGGCAGTCAACCTGCAGAAGGATTAGTAGCTAATGTGATTACAGCAGGAGATTATGACCTCAACATCAGTGGTATGTAACAAGGTTTGTTATTCTTTCTTAAGTGAAGTTTTCTTTGGTTAGAAAAGTTAGTCTGTAACTTGAAGATCATTCAACAAATACTAAAATGATTACTGAGCACAGAACCTAGGGAATGCAAGGTTGACAAAGATAGTCCTTGCTTTTAAGAAGGTTCCAATCAAGTAAGGAAGCAGTCTTTTAATCCGAATTTCATTATTTTATAATGAAAATGTAATCGTTCTTGTAAAGTTAATATGAGGAGCCTTCAAATGTTCATGGAAAATTTTCATTATCTTTTGATTACATTTTTCCATGAACTTTTTGAAGCCCTCTCATACAAATTCTGTGAGGCTACACACTATTTTATTCCTAGTATCTACAGTAATACCTAGCACTTAAGCAGAATAAATATTTGTTGAATGAATAACTAAACAGTAGATAGAAAACTGTATTTTTGTGATTTAAATGCATATTGTAATTATAAGATAGTTGTAGTTAATTTAGTTTAACTGGAAGAAAAGCATAAACTGTAAATATGCAATCTTGTCTGAGTATTTTTTTTTAGTATTTCTTAATCTGATTTGAATGGTAAATATTTCTGCCACAAGATTGGTAGGTATAATTGTATTTTAATATGTAAAGTGAGCCACCTATATTTGGTATGACTTTTTCCCAATATGAAAAAGACTTGAAGTACTTAATTGAAGAACATTGGATATATTTTTAGAGGGAAAATATTTTATCATCTAATTAGGATATTTTCAACCTATTCTTATAACAGCATAATGTAATATCGTCTTACCATTGATTACATATTTAAAAGATTTCCTTAAATGTATGCAGTGAGGGACCAGAGAACTTACGTGGCATGTTTTAGTTGGTTGTACTTGTTTATTTAGAAATAATTTTTTTTAATGCTTATGCATTCTTTTTATGTCTTCATTTTAATTCCATCAAGATAGATTAACTTGTTAAATTTTAATTTAGCATGGTCTGACTTTCTGCACAAGAATCTTGAGTTTTAGCCTACATATTTTGAGCAGTTACTGGAGTAACAGTTACAGTAGAGTAAAAAATTTGGATGTGAGAAAGCGATGGATTATGAACTATTTCATATCAAGGGAAATTCATGTTATAGTGTGAAAGGCAGTGAATCAAATGCCATTATGTTCGTTTAGGTTTTTACTTGTTTAGTCATTAATTGAAAAACTAACAGAAGTCACTTAGTGCTTCAGAGCCCTCTCTTGAAAATAAGAGTTTGACTAAATATTTTCTTAAAGTTTCTTTCAGACCTTCAGTCCTGTGATTCTGTTTTATAGGGTCTTAAGATATTTGCTATTTGTGCAATAATAATGTATTGATAGTCTGTTATATGCTGTGTGTTGAGATAAAGAGGTAAATAAAACATACATATATTTCTAATCTGGTGAGGAAGATAAAAACATAAAACAGTAATTGTCATACATTTTAATTTTTTTATTATCATAGCACATTGTAATAGATAACGGCATAGCTGATAAACCAAAACACTAGTGGGGCACAGAATGGGAATAACTTTCATATTGAAACATTCAAAAATATATCTTATATGCTTTAAATATTTTCCTAAACCTTCAAAGCCTATAATACCTTTTACTGTAAAAAACCCTTAATACTGACATGCTAAAGGCATAGTTATAAAAAGATAAAAGGAAAAAGTAGCAATGATCTACGAGGGGGTACTCAAAAAAATCCGAAGTTGCACTGGACTGAGCAGAGCTTTCTTGGTATGCTTTGTTACCCCCCCACTAGGTGAGCATGGAGCAACTGGCTCTTGAGTTAGCACACCGAGTGGCATCACCTGACAAGGTTCTCTCTATTTACAGTGATTTTTTTATAAAACCAGTTTTGTTCAAACCTCTTTTTTTTTTTTTTTTTGTGATGGCCAATTTAAAAGAACAGTGTGCTGCTGTGAAATTTTGTTCCTGTTCAGGGAAAAATGCCACAGAAACTGTTGTGATGTTGAACACGGCTTACAAGGACAGCGCAATGGGAAAAACTCAAGTGTACAAGTGGTTTTCTTATGTCAGAAAAGGTGGTATGTTGATTGTCTTGCTCTGGACATCCGTCAGCTTCCTGAAAGGATGAAAATGTCGACTCATGGTACATTTTGAGTTTGTTCCACCAGGTCAGATTGTTCATGAAGATTTCTATTTAGAGGTTCTGAAAAGATAGCATAACCGTGTGACAAAAATGACCTGATTTGTGGCAGACAGGGTACTGGTTCTGCCACTAGAGCAACGCATCTGCTCATGAAGCCATCTCAGTGGGACAGATTTTGGCAGAAAACCAGCAAACCTCTCTTGTCCCACTCAACTGACTCACCTGACCTCTCGCTATGTGACTTCTTTTTGTTTCCGTGAATGAAGAGGGACATGAAAGGGCAGCAATTTAAGAAGTAGAAGAGGTGAAGAAAAACAAGGGAGGTACTGTCAGCAATCCAAACAGATAAATTAAAAAATGTTTCCAAGAATGGAGTGAGTCTCAGATTTGACTAATGTATAAAGTGTAATGGAGAATACTTTGAGATGAAAAGGTGTTTTGTAAAAAAAGTTAAATACATAGCTTTGGGGGAAAAAAATCCGGGGTACCCCCTCATATTCCTTGTCACGTGTTTCGCTAACTTCTTTAGATGTTTCCTCTGGTATTTTGTGTCCATAAGAAATATATGTCTTTTTCACAATCAGTTAAATTTTTTCTTAATTTCATTCTCATTATGGTTGATGAAGATTTAGTCTATATACTTTTAGTATCTCTGTTATAATATGACTAGATATTTTTCACTTTCTCATGAAGAAAGTAATATTAAACTTTTAGTTCTTACATTCTTTTTCAAGGGTTAGTAATTCTCTTTTTAAAACCAACTTACTTGCTTTTCTTTGTATTTATTTTAGTGTCTCATACCTCCTATTGTATTCAATAGGGTTTTGCTGGATTAATTACTGAGTGATTCATTTGCCAACATTTCTTTCTTGGAGATTTCTGTCCAAAAGCTTTATCTTCTATATATTCTTAATACGAAACAGTATCACTGGGGTAATAATTGCTTCTTGGAGGACCAAAAAAATCATAGATATTATCATGGTTTATGGCTCACCAGGGGGCTAGATAGATATTTGGTATCTGTTCCTACTAAAATTTTGAGGCAGAGTAATTAGTAAAAATATATCTAAAAGTTCATTCATAACTTTTCATTCAGAAGTGTTCATTCACCCCACTGAAGGTGATTCCAGCCCACAGAAACTCTGTAGTAGGATTAGAGTCAAATTACCTTTTGATTAGCTACCATGTATGCACCACCAAAATGAAAAAATCCTATACTCACTGTCATTGAGTTGATGACTGCTTATGGGGACCCTAAAGAGCAGGGTAGAGCTAACTGCCCCTGTGGATTTCTGAGACTGTAAATCTTTATAGGAGATGCAGGTGGTGGTTTTGAACTGCCAATCTTGTGGTTATCAACCCAGTGTGTAACCCACTACACCACCTTAAAATAGCTCATTGACAAGGGATAAATAAACTTTGAAAATGAACTTTTACTCCCAGGCCGGCTCCACTGTTGTCATTCCGGGGATTCCTATTCTTTCTCTTCCATATGGTCTCTTGCTGATAGCCTGTGTGGGTGTGGTCCCATGACTTGATGGGCATCTCCAGTAAGGAAAGAAAGGTGCATAGAAAGTGACATTTTTAAAGAAACGAATGATTGAACATGTTCTTAAATTATTCTTGTGGCTTTGTCACTTATTGGTTAGAAATCATTTCCCTTAAAATTATTAGTTTTCTTTTGGCTTCCAGTATTTTTCTTGAGATCCTGAATGCAATTCTAATATACATCTTCCCTTCTTGTCAACTTTTAGAAGCTTTTGGAAGCACTTATCCCGGCTGTTTTGAAATTTCATGTTGATGGTATTCTTGGTACATATAGTTCTTTTGGAGGTGGGGGTAAGGGCACACAACTATTTAGTTCCTTCAGAGAAAGGGTCTAAAATCTATTGTTTGGCTATCTGTATACTGCGGGTTGGCTAAACAGTCAGCGTGACCTGATAAAGTGGCTTTTAAGAACAATGTAGTCATGATTTGCTTGTGAAGAATACTATTATCTGCTTATTGTGCTTGCACTCATTCTTAGGTCCATCTCAACATCCCTGTATAAGGAAGGATTAGAGCTATTTACCTTTAAAAGCAGGGGAGGCACTACTACTATAACTGACGTCTTTAAGCAGATTTGGAAAATTCCCCCAAATCTAGTAGTCTATGATCAATTCTTAAACTACATACCAGAAGAAATAACATTTAGCTTTCTTCAGCTTTATCCATGCTAGTCTAAGTCACTCTTTTCATTTTTTTTTTAATACTGATTCTGAGGACTGGGAAATATATAGTGATGCACTGAATTCATTTTAATAAGATTTCAGTGTACTGCCATAGAAAGAGATGGTATTCTTTGGCAATTATAAAAAGTGACTTTATGAGTGTCAAATAAAGTATTGAATCTCTTTGTCCAGAAGCACACTTCTAGGTTTTTCAGTTGATGTCGTTCTGCATACTTTTTACCTATTCCGGCTAAGAAATACATGTTAGATATGTATCTCCTCAGCCTAGCTTAACAGTGCCATGTTTTCTTCATCAGATCGGTCAATTAAAGCTAGTGTTCCTTGGTACAATAATTGGAAAGACACATTGATGGAATTGAAAGAATCCTCGTTACACACAGGTATTTCTTGTAGTGGTCTCAGTTTTCCAGACTCTTCTTACCATAGCTTGCCTATTATCTTTCTTCCTCCCCACACAGCTACTGCCTTTGGTATTTGTCCCATTAACGTGAGTCTAATATGTTTAAAAAGGGGCAGCTCTGATGGTGCTTGTTTGACTTCTTTTTTTAATCTATTATCTATCCTATTTACTTTTGATATGCAACATCATTTCCTAAATCAAGATGTCCTTGAAAGTACCATAATTGGATTGACTTATTTTGCTAAAAGATACATATTTTCCCCCTTAAGTTTGTTATACTTGTAATAGTTTTTTTATTTCCCTTATGCTAATTGATAAGTCAACTTTTATATCTTGGTGACTAATATGTGATAAACAGTACATGAGAGGATTTAAAAATGATGCTGATCTGCTTTTCCTCTGCTTCTTGCCTCTCCCTCATTTTATAAGAAAGATTAAACAAAACAAAAAAAAGAAAGATTAAAGGATGCTGAAAGCACTTACATGGAAATAGGCTCATCAAGAACAGTTCTCATGGTTATTGCTAAAATACAATAAATGGTATTTCTTAATTTTTTCATATTGCTTAAGGTGTTTCAGGATTTGCAAAATGGTCGTGAATTTTATGAGTTCTTGTTTTGGCTTGTTTTTGCTTTCATATTCTAAGATGGTCTGAATTAAACATTTTTTTATAATCAATATTTTTTGTTAAATTTTAATTTTGGGGGCTGTACATGTTTTGTAGCATTGGAGGAAGGTTTATTAATAACCTGAGATGTGCAGATGACACAATCTTGCTTACTGAAAATGAGGCAGGCCTGAAACATGCTGATGAAGATCAAGGATTGCAGCCTTCATTGTGGATTGTAACTCAATGCAAAGAAACCAAAATCCTTACAACTGGACCAATAGGGAACCTGATTAATGGAGAAAGGGTTGACGTTGTCAAGGATGTTGTCTTGCTGGGATCCACAGTCAGTGCTGTGGAAGAAGCAGTCAAAAGATCAGAAGACTCTTTGCATTGGGTACATCTGTTGCACAGACCTCTTTGGAGTATTGAAAAGCAGGGATGGTACTGTGAGGACTGCGGTGCGCCTGATTCAAGTGTGGTATTTTCAGTTGCCTCATATGCTTGTGAAAGTTGGACCTTGAATAAAGGAAGACTGATGCATTTGAGTTGTGCTGATGAAGAATATTGAAAGTACCATGAACCCCCAAAAGAACCAACAAATCAGTCTTGGAATAAGTCTAGTCAGGCTGCTTCTCAAAACAAGGATGGTGAGACTTCCTCTCAAGTACTTTGGACATATGGTCAGGAGAGACCAGTCCATGGAGAAGGACAGTGAGCTTAGTAAAGTGGAAGGGCAGCAAAAAAGAAAAGCCCTCAAAGGAACAGATGGATGCAGCGGCTGGAACAGCTAGCTTACGCATAGGAGCACTGTGAGGGTGGTGCAGGACGGGGCAGTAGTTCCTTCTGTGTGCGTAGGGTCGCTATGAGTCAAAACCACCTTGATGACACAACACTATTTAATTCCTTGCCATCATTTTCATTTTGACCACATACTAAGTTTTGGAATAGCTCTCATTTAAGGTATATAATCTCTAGTGCAAATGTGGAGTGATATTATGGCACTTTTAGTTTTTGTGTATTTTTAGGAAGAGAAAAATATAAATGACATATAATTATGTGTGGGAGAGCCAGTCTTTTCTGCTTTCAAATTTGGGCTTTAAGTACCTTTTAGTCCAGAAGGCAAGGGCTAGAGTTCTCAGCCTGGCTCACTGATGACAACTCTTGTTAGAGATGTACTAGCAACACCCATCTCTGGCCCAAAGTACTGGTCCTAAGAAGGGAGTCAGAAGAATGGCAAGAGTGGTGAATTTTTGCACGCTCAGAAGAATAGTCCTTGTGAATTTTTAGCTCTTATCAGTGCAATACCCTCTTTACAAAGACAAAGTACATTCCACATAGAGAAACTTAACTATAGAGTGATACAATTGTAGGTTCCATTTTGAACAGATAGTAGAGATGAAAAGGAGTATGAACAAAATATTTATTTAATTTCAAAATATATACAAGAGAATTTTTAAGAGAATGTCACTATTAAAGTCTTTTGCTTTAAAACACAAAAACATTTTAAAGGTATAATTTCCCCCATTTATAAGCCTGAATGTGCTGAAGGAGAAAACATTTCTACATTTATATTTTTTAGTTTTTTCTTCTAAGCTGAGTACCAGCTGCACTAGTACTGCTTGCATCAATATTAAAATAATTATTTCAGTTTTAAGAACTTGTATATGTGTGTGTATTTTCCATCTTTTGATTGTATTTAATGCTTATGTCATGTAAAACATTGGATGGTTCTGAAGTCAAAACTAAAACAGCATTTGGAGAATGCTTCTGTCCATGGCCCTCTTCCTCTTTCTTAGTTCACTTCTTATTTTCTTACCTTTCTTACACAGAAATGCATATTTTTCTGTCTATGCTCTTTTCATATAATATATTCTGGGCAATAATTTGTAGTGTAATGGAGATAGTTCCCCTTTCCTGTTATAGTTGCATTGCATTCCATTTTATGGAACTAAACCATAAAACTAAACTCACTGCCATAAAACTAAACTCACTGCCATCGATTAATTCCAACTCATGACTACCCTTTAGAACAGGGTAGGACTGTTCTAGTTGGTTTCCAAGACTAACTTTTTATGGGAGTAGAAAGCCTCATCACTCCTGCAGAGCAGCTGGGGGGTCTCAAACTGCTGACCTTGGAGTTAGTAGCCCAACACTTAATCACCACCATGTATCCACCATGCGACCAGGGTTCCTAACCAGTTCCCTGATGATGGAAAAGGAGTCCTTTGGTATACTGATTCAAGCATTGTACCGCTAAGCTCTTTGGATCCACAGGAGAAGGGTAAGGTGTCTGCTTCCATAAAGATTTACGGCCTTGGAAACGTCCTCTGTGGAGCATTTCTATTCTGTCCTGTCAGGCCTCCCTGGGCTGGAATTGTCTGGAGAGCCTGGGTTTGTTTTTATGACTGCTGATCAATATTTGGGTTGTGTTTTCTAATCACTAGTCTTGTTAGTACACATAATCTTGCGGGTAATTTCTAGTTTAATTAGATATTCCCGCTCTCCCCTAATGTAACAAACCCTTTTATTTGTAAATGTATGCTACCTTGAAGCAACAAAGTAAGTATAAAAATAATCCTAGTGTCTGTGGAGTATTACTGTGCTTTAATTTTAATGATCTCTGAATTTTTTCAACTTTCCGTATATATTATATGAGAAACTTTCAAAAATTGTCTAAGAGGACTTCGAAAAGTTCCAAAGAAAGGTTCAGTTATTTTTCAATCCCTTTTTTCCATGAACTTTTTGAAGCGCCTTTGTAATATCTCTGTGACAGTGTTTTTCTTCTTCTGTAGCTCTGTTGGTAAGGTAGACTGTGCACTGATTTGCTACCCGCAAGGTTATCAGCAGTTCAGATTTCAGTAATACCCTGAGAAAGATGAGGCTACCTGCTTTGTAAAGATTTAATCATAGGAAACCCAAAGAGGCAGCTCCACTCTTCCACAAGGTTGCTCGGTGTCAGAGATTACCTGATGCTTTGAAAGGGAAATTGTTAAAATAGCACCACTCCTAATTATTCAATACGTGTCATTTTTATACAGCATTATCGTGTGTGTGTGGGTGTGTGTGTGTGGGTGTGTGTGTGTGAGAGACAGAGAGAGAGAGAGAAAGACAGAGAGAGAGAGACTGACTGACCAACCGACGGACCAGGTTAAATAGACTATTTGGTCAAGATAAGTTATTCTTTCTCCTTCTCTCCTAATTTTCCATATTATAAGCAGGAAGAGTATATTCATTGTATGTTCAGTGATTAAGATGAGAACAAAAAAGCTGGAGGTTTGGTAATCAACACAAATAACTAGGAATGGAATGCTTACTGTGATTTAGATGCTGCTTAAACCTAATGAAATAAGTAAGAGCAAATGAAAAAGAAAGTAGTTGTAATGTAAAATGCTTAACACTGAGCGTGAGAGGATTCACATTTCAATAATCAGACTGGATGCATTTGTGCAAAGAAACACAGATCTCTGTTACAGGTTGTTTTGATTAATAAGGTAAGTATGCTCTGAATTACATTTAGAAAGGTTTTGTTGCTATCAAACTCCAGTACTCACATTCTTAAGGTCAACCTCAGCACATTTTGCATGGTTATTGGTTGCCTTTGAGTAGATGTTTGACATTTTAAATAGGAAATTTCTTTGTTGTGCGAAGTTTTGTATTACTCCTGACTTTTTCCCCCTGCCAAAAAGTATATTTGTAGGTATTGTGAAATGTCCCCGTAAGGGACAAAAATCACCACCTTTGATTGAGAAGCACTGTTTTGAATTGATACCATTTATGAAAAGGTGCAAAGGGTGAGAAAGTTTTCGTTTTAAAATGCTTCCTTTTATTCATGTAAGTGCTATTTAAAACATGAAGAAGTAAGTTAGATTGTGGGAACATAAGTTTGGAAATAAATCAGTCTCATTTTCTCAAATGTACTCCTTTATGTGCATATGTGTAATCATTTGGCAATAAATCAATCTCATTTTGCATTGAGTATATGTACTGATTTATTAATATATTCATGTGGCTTAAGTGATTTTATACACTTGTAGATACATGTACATAGATAGATTGAATAATATGTATCTCTTAAAGCACAACTGAACATGATTAATGCTTGTGATCTTAACCATGTTTTTGAAATTTTATCTGTTAGTAACTGCTTCTAATAAGAAAATTTAACTTTTCACTATATTGTTAATTTTAGCTACTACTCCATGGTTTGAGTCTTATAGAGATACCTTCCTTCAATCGATGCCAGCATCAGATCATGAATTTCTGAACCACTATTTAGCATGTATCCTTTGATTTTTATGTTTTCTCAAAACTAAATGTTTTAGAACTTATTAAGTTAGAAATAGTATTTTTTAATTGATGTTTCAAGTTTTTGTTAAGTGGCATCCTAAATACAGGAATGCTGGGACAGATTAAAAATAAGACTGCTGCTGGTTTGCTCCCCCTTTACCTCCCCCCTACATGGTTTTTAAGCTGAAATATTTCATACTTGATGAGTTTTAAAGTATTTTGTAGCTATTAACTTCTTGGTGATTGTAGTTTTTCAGTTTTCTTAGTGAGATCACAGGGAAAAGTAAAGATAGTGCAGTGAGATGAACTGGAAATGAGCAAAATTCAGCAGAATTTTTCATAGTTTTGATAGTTCTACTGTTTTAATACTGTCCCATTTTTATGGATTTTAAAATTAAATTTGTAAATGATGAAAAACTATAAAAATCTTATATTTTGAGCCTTGAATTGTTGGGAGTGTGGGAGAAATTATCTTGTACTTTCAGTGAAAGCCTATGAAATCAGATTATTATTTTTTGCTGACAAGTTATCACCTTAAAGTTTATTTTACTAGAACAATATTTATCATTGTGTGATAAGTGTAATTACCTTAATAATGTGACTTGCAAGGTATGTTGGTAGCATCTTCTAGTGAAGCAGAACCTGTGGAACAGTTCTCAAAGTTGTCACAAGAACAGCATCGAATTCAGCATAACAGTGAATATTCTTACCCCAAGTGGTTTATACCAAATACACTTAAATATTATGTACTTTTGCATGATGTAAATACAGGAGATGAACAGAGGTAAGTTTAATTTTAAATTAAAATTTTTCCTGCTGTCTATAATGTGTGCTAATTAGATCCTATGTGTTAAATAGTTTAACATTAATTTAGATATAGCTTGTTTAAATTGGGGATTTATATTTTTTACTTCAGAAATGGAAATTTTTTTACATTATAAATTCATTACTAAAGCATTTAACATTACTTAACTGTGCCTTTCATTCCAGAGATAGTCAATAGAGGCATATGTTAATTTCATATTCTTACCCAGACTTTGCTTTCACTAGTTTTCTCACGGCTACAGTCTTGTTGGAAAGCACTTGTCACTTTGCAGCTTTCAGTCTTAGCTGTTCTTTCTTTTGTTTAGCTGTTACTTCTTTCTTTAAATAAATTTCTTGTTTTTCTTTTCTTTTTCTCCTTCCCGATTATCTTATAACTTTTCACTGCCCTACTGTTCTTTATGTGTTTCTTTTTTCACACTTTACCCTCTTTTCACTTTAAAGTTTTAATTTTGATGTTTGCCACAATCTCAAAAAAAATCCAAATATTTTCTCCTAAGATTGGGGGAATTATATCTATCTATATATGTACCTTATAATTAAAATAAATTCTTTAAAAATGAAATAACAGTAAAAACAGTTTTACTGTTTGACTTTGGGGTTTATTTTGATTTTGGTTTAAGGTGTGTGTGTTAAAATAATTGGTTGCAAACTGATATCTCAGTGTTATGTACAGTATGTAGTTAGTCATGTCTTTGTTCTGAGTGCAAGCCATCATTCAAAATTTTTTTTAGAGTTTTATTGACATATAATTCATAACCATACAATTAAGTGGCTTAAACATATCCAAGAGTTTTGCAGTCATCACCACCATCAATTTTAAAACATTTTCTTCATTTTTGTACACATTATCAACTCCCCATTTCTTACCAACCTCCCTGTCATAGCCCTAGGAAATTATTAATACAGTTACTATATGTACAGATTAGTTATCCTGGATTTCATAAAAAGAGAAACATATCCAGACAAACAAATAAAAACATTCCAACAATAATGAAATCAATCAGAAAATCCTCACTAGAAAAAGCAGAAAGTAATAAAAGTAGAACAAATTGAAGATGGGTTAGAAGGGAGAACCCAATGATAAGGTATTAATTTTAACCTAATTATGTCTGCATGAATCCACTTCCTTCTGCATTCTCTCGTTCGCAAGGCTAGTCTCAGTCCTGAGCAGTAGGCGTGGGAGAATCAACGGGAGGCTTCATTCACGCAGGGACCCTGCAAGTAGACTTTGGGCTGGCAACTATTGCCTTCTGCCAACCGCGTCCTCAGAATTTAAGCTATAACACAGTACCTTCTCTCTCTCTGGTCTTGGATTTTATTATTTCCAATTCTCGGAGCGCATCGGCTGGCATGTTGCTTCCATGTAGACTTAATTGACACCTCATTTAGATGATTATTTGTTTTAAGACAAATTACCTCAGACACTATTCTTTCTGGTAACTGGCCACCATCTGATTTCTTAACACACTTTGCTATAGCACCCATGTCTTAAGTGATCACTTCATGAGGGCAAGTATCGAGTAGAGCCACATCATAAGAACTAATTGTTCTTAAATTAGGGCTTCTATTAAATACAAGGTCAAAATCCATTCATATATCTTGTCCATTTTAGAGACATCATTATAATTTTGTTGGGAACCATTATAAATCATTCCATGGAATATGTTGTAATTCTATGATAGCATTATTAATTTAGTCAGTAATGTAGAATTTTGAATACTATTGAGAAAAGGAAAGTATACATGTCTACAATAGCTTTTTAGACACATGGATTGGTAACTACACAGATTAAAAACTTGGCACTACACAAACAATGAGGCAAGCCATCACTTTAAAAATAAATTTTCCTCTATGAAACCAGAGTATAAGACCAACCTTGAAGATTACCAACCTTTAGGATGTTTTGAAATTTCAATGGAAAAATTATACTGTATAAATATAATTAATTTGAACTGGTTAGTTAGTTTTTATTAATTGGATATGGTGTATATGTAGTTCCCAATTTGAGTGGATATGTTTAGGATAGATAAGTGGTAATTCATGTGCCCGGTCAATAGATTGTTCTCCTGTTAAGTAGTATTATTGGTCAAACAAGTAGTGGTTTGGTGTAGTATGTGAATGCATGTATGAAACTGTATATTTATACACATTTATAACTTTTATTTACTTCATTTTATATTGTGTAATCCTATTTAGTTGTTTCCTAAGCTTATCTTTGTAGTATGATCTCCATTCAAATGTGTATTTTCCAGCATTTTTTAACACTAAATGGCTGATTCACTTGAATTAAACTACGTTAATTCTGTTGACCCAGAGTTCATTTACTATGAGCTTTATGTTGCTTACTTCTTAGGCTGTCTTATCATTGGGATGATCTTAATATTCTCCTAATAAGAAACTGTAACGATCTTAAAGTATTAATTATACTTCGATAACTCTCCTTTAAGGTCGTGTCTAAGCTCACTAGATTTCTTTTAGCTCTATGACTGTTTACATTTTCATTATTCCACCGTATTTTCTGGTAGGCTTTATTTCTCCATATTTTTATGTTTTTATAACTATTTTTGCTTAAAGCCTGTTCCCCACTTACTACAAATATTTTCGTTTTTAAATTTTAGAGCTGACTCAATTTATGAAGAAATGAAGCAGAAATATGGGACTCAGGGCTGCTATTTACTTAAAATTAATTCTCGGACATCTAATCGATCATCAGATGAACAGATACCAGATCCTTGGAGTCAGTATCTCCAGAAAAATAGTATTCAAAACCAGGTATATGTAAAAAACAATGACACACACCACAAAAACCTATATTTCAATATTACTACATAGTATTGTCACTGTAGATTTTTTTTATGCCTTGGTCTAACCAGTGCATTATGCATATTTACTTTGTGGAATCCCTGGGTTTGGAATTAGTGGTTCAAAAACCACTAATGTCTGCTTACAGTCCTTTATTTTTCGCATGCTGGGGGTGGCTGTCCTCCCACCCCATGTCTCAGCATGCTGTTCTTTTGACCCCCTTTTGGAGCTCATGCTCTTTAAGTTGGTGGGCTTATTTTCTCATGACTTCCCTTGGATTTTTTTCCTTCTGAATTTAAATTAGGAAGTGTTGTTTTTCCTTTTTTGTTAACCTCGAGTTCTAGACTAATGCTAATTACTATCTAATGGCTGAAGTAGGTGGGTGTAAAATTCAAGTTCTGGAAAACTTTCAAGATATGACACTTGCTAATATTGAAATGGCAAGCTAGAATCAGTAGTTCAGATAATAAAGAGTTGACTGTTTTATTGAGGATTATTCTTAATTTTTCAAATTTCTTATTCTGGAAAAAACTTTTCATCTGTTTTTATTCCTTTTTTATTTATATGGGAGCAGCTCAAAAAGTGTTGCTGCAAATCATAGGAACCTTTATTACACAGAAATATCAACACGTGACACTGTTGTTTCTCCTTATATCCTTCAGCTAGCTCTATTCACTTCTGAAGACAGTGTTCCATTTTTCTAGTTGCCTCCCCCAAGAACAATGTCACAGGGGCATTTCTGCATCCCTAATGAGACACAGTCTTTGTTCACTTTCATTGTTCTCTATGTTTTAGGAATAGAACAGAGTCTGAAAGGGCAAGATCAGGACTGTAGGGTGGATGGGGTAAGGTTTGTTTCCCAGTGAGATTCTCATAGGCTAGCCCTTGCTACTACTTCTCAAGAATTAGCAGGTACATTGCCATGTTGGCACAACAAAATTTCCTTGGTATACCTTTCCTGTTTGTTTTCTCACCAATGCACTTTTCCATTTTTGTCCAACATCTTCACAATAAGCCCTGGTATTGTTCTGTTTCTTTGAAAAAAAAAAAAACCCATCAAGATTAGTTTCTTGTAATCTAAAAATACAGTTGCCATTGCCTCCAAACTATTTCTCTGTCTTAAATTGAACTCGGAAGCCACTGTTTGGTTTTTTAAACAGTTTTATTGCACATAATACACATGTATAACTCAATGGTTTAGTCATATCAAGAATAGTTAAGCAATCATTACCACAATCAATTTAAACGGACCTCTTTTTGAAGGCACTTTCATGAAACAATGCCAAATATATTATTGAGAGAACTTGTTTACTGCAATCCAGTGATTGCGGAGACTTGCTTAAACATGTCTTTTTGGGGGTTGGGCCAGGGGAAACCTGTGCATGTATGAACGAGAACCCCTCTGCTAGCAGTCCTTTCTGAGTTACCCTCATAGATGGAACTTTAGATCGAGTTACAATGCTGCACTTGCCTTTTATATATCTGAATGTCATCCTTGAGATAATTGATGAGCTTCTAAGATATTGATGGGGAAACTGTTTCAGCAAATAATGAATCACTTAGATGCGAAAGAACTTTATTTTCAAAATGGTCTTTCAAGGCCCCACTAAGTTATAAACAGTATTTAAAGCTTCAGATTACTCTCAGCTATGCATTGTTGATGGATGGGGGCGGGGGGTGGAGAGGGATGGCGCAAGGATATAAACCAAGTAGTTCAGTTTGAAAAACTTCAATAGAAGACAACCAGAGACTTTGTAGATTAGAGTCATAGAAGCCCAGGATTGGAGGATCATGTAAAAATAATCAATGTATGTTTCTTACTTAAATGCTTACATTCCTTTTACCCTCTGAATGACTCAATGTAGTGAAAAGACTTTCTTTTAATGAAGTATTCCAATGCTGAACAGCTTGAGTATCAAACATAAGTTTCACGTTGTTTGTACACATTTGTTTTTTGGAATCCCTTTTTCCATTAAGATATTTTTTTAAATATAAAAGGATAGATCAATGTTCCTCCTTTTGTCTTTTTCCAGTCTATCCCCAATTTCTTCAGTTCTCTTTTTCCATTGCTAGTTTTAGACCGTTGACTGTTTTAGTCACTTGCCTTCTGTTAAGTTCCAGCTTCTTTGTTTTCCACAAGTGTGGTACTCGTGGTAATACTTCATACAGGCTTGTGAGGTAGACTGGGCATTTGTCTTTGTTGTTGTTGTTATTGCTAGTGAACTAGTGCCTTGGTGCAAATAGAGTTGTTTTTCCAAAATGTTTGGATATACTCAGAATTCACTCTAAGGTGTTAACAATATACTTGTGACCAAGGAGACTCCTCTCTTTTCTTTCCCCCCACTCTCTGAAGGTCGCCCATCTCTCGGGCTATTAGGCCTTGTTTGGACACATACACATACAGCTGCATATAAACAGATAAGCTGAGGTAGAGATCATTTGAATTAGGCTAATAAATTGAGTTTGAAAGAGTATAGTAGATGTGATTCAGAGTGACAATGAAAGTATATGAAAGAAGGTAATAATTTAGAAAGCTGGGGGGGTTGGAAGTCTTGCTGTAGAAAATGAATGATGCCAACAAATGTCAACAACTATTGTTGATGAATTTGATATCTTAAAAATGATTAATTATAACCTCTCATACTTTTTGTTTTATTTTGATAGGAATCGTTTGAAGATGGTCCTGCTACTGTAACTTCAAATAAGAATTCTGAAAGTAACTTGCTTTCATTGGATGGACTAGATAACGAAGTCAAAGGTCTTGCTATTTCTTTAAGTTTCTCTTTTGATTACACATGTACACTGTTGTCTAAGCATGCTTACTGTGTAGCTAAAAGATGGGGCACATTTTCATATTGAAAAAAGATGATGAGCTTCTTAACTTTTTCTGAAGATTTTCTTTATTTTAATAAATAATTTTATTGGAGCTCTTAAAATAATGCATACATCATTTGTATCAAGCACATTTGTACATATGTTGCCATCATCATATCCAAAACATTTTCTTTCTACTTGAGCCCATGGTATCAGCTCCTCTTTTTTCCCCTCCCTCCCGAGCCCTTCCACGCTTGTGAACCCTTGATCTTTTATAAATTATTTTTATTTTCATACTTTACAACATCACTGTCTCCTTTCACCCACGTTTCTCTTGTTCACCCCCCTTGAGGAGGGGTGGGTGTTGTATGTCGATCATTATGATTGGTTTTCCCTTCTCCCCCTTATCCAGCCATCATTCCCCTACCCTCACAGTATCACTACTCAAATTATTGGTCCCGAGGGCTTTATCTGTCCTGGATTCTGTGTAAGAGCTCCTATATGTACCAATTCGTGTTCTCCAGTCTACCCAGATTTGTAAGATAGAACTGGGTCATGATAGGTGAGAGGGTGAAAGCGTTAAAGAACTAGAGGGATGTTGTGTGTTTTGTTGGTGCTATAGTGTACCCTGGCTGACTTGTCTCTTCCTTGTGACCCTTCTGTGAGGGAATGTCCAATTGTCTACAGATGAGCTTTGTGCCTCCATTCCAAACCCTTCCCCCCCAAGTCCTCCCATCATTCACATCAAAATGGTGGTTTGTTTTGGGTTCTCGGATGCCTCATACCTGATCCCGTTGAAGCCTTTAAGACCCCAGATGCTATATCTTGTAATAGCTAGGCACCATCAGCTTTTTTCACCACATTAGTGTATGTACCCATTTTGACTTCAGTGATCTTGTCAGGAAGGTGAGCATCACAGAATGCTACATTATTAAAACAGTGTTCTTGCATTGATGGAGGACTTGAATAGAGGCCCAATGTCTATCTGCTATCTTAATACTTAAGCTATACATGTATGTACATAAACATAAATCCTTTCACTATATATTTACATATCTACATGCCTATGTTTATACCTCTATAAATGTCTTTTGCCTCCTAGTTCTTTCCTCTATTTCCTTTTACTTTCTTCCTGTCCCACTATCATGTTTCACATTCATTCAGCTCTCTGCACTTCCTCTCGGCTGCACTGCACTTGATTGAACCCTATCAGGCATTCTATGCCCTCTTCGCCATCAATTTTAGATCTTTGTGGTTCCCTTGTACCTGGGTTTCTTGGGACTTTTCCCCTACCTCCGCCTTTCTGAAGATTTTACTGGGCGATTTGGGTTGGATTTAAAAATTATGTACATTTAAGATTTGCAATAATGTACAGATTTGAATTTTAAAATACTTTTTCAGAAATCAGGAAAACATTGTATGATACACAACATTGTATGTTGTGTGATATACAACATTGATTATTCCCAAAATTCTTCTGATTTTGAGAGCTTTTTTTGTGTGTGTAAAAGTATAGTTTTTGTAATAAGAGTTCCAAAAGTTTTTTCTTGTGGCTTAGTTGTATTATTTAAAAGCAATTCTTTACATTATTATTAATGCACGGTGTTTTCTCTATTTCTTGATTTAGAAGAATGAAAAGTTTTTTTATGTAACCCAAACCCTTATTTATTGGGGGAAATGTTGATAAAATTGTATCTTAGAC
This sequence comes from Tenrec ecaudatus, assembly GCF_050624435.1. Classification (NCBI taxonomy): domain Eukaryota; kingdom Metazoa; phylum Chordata; class Mammalia; order Afrosoricida; family Tenrecidae; genus Tenrec; species Tenrec ecaudatus. The sequence goes on from NC_134544.1 coordinate 44,306,153, forward strand.
ATTTAAAATATTTAGTAAGATTACACTTAAGCTCTCCAACATTCTTATTTCATTTTCTTTTAACAGTATGCTATTAATATCACTAAATTCTATGGCATTCTAAAAGTAAAAGGAATATTTGTTTTTCAGTAGATGGTTTACCAAATAACTTTAGAGCTCACCCACTTCAGTTGGACCAATCAAGCGACCCATCTAACAGCATTGAAGGCCCAGATCATTTAAAATCTGCTTCATCTTCACATGAAACAAAGAAAGCAAATACTGGAATAATTCATGGTGCATGTTTAACCCTTACTGATCATGATAGAATTCGACAATTTATACAAGAATTCACATTCCGAGGCCTTTTGCCACATATAGAGAAAACAATTCGGCAATTAAATGATCAGGTGAGATTTAATTTTTGTATTATTTTTGAAAATTCAGTTAATAGTCCCTCCCAGGGGGATGGACAATAGAAAAGCAGGTGAAGGGAGACATCAGTCAGTGTAAGACATGAAAAAAAATAAAATGATAAATTATCAAGGGTTCATGAGGGGAGGAAGGGGAGGAGAGAGGGAAATGAGCTGATACCAAGGGCTCCCAAGTAGAAAGAAAATGTTTTGAAAATGATGATGGCAACATATGTACAAATGTGCTTGACACAATGGTTGTATGTATGGATTATGATAAGAGTTATAAAAGCCCCCAATAAAATGATTTTTTAAGAAAAAAGTTCAGTTAATATTAGACATGAGAATGTAATAGTTTAAGACATTTTTTGGAGTGTTTTCTTTTGGTTTTAAGATAGGGTAATAGAGCTTAATGAAAACACCAGTGATGAACCATTATGTTCTAGAAAGACTAGTTAGCTTTCAGTGGGGCTTTGCCATCATATCAGACAGTTAAAGCCAAACAATGTTAACTAACTGAATGCTTGCTCATTTTAAAAGCTTTTTAATTAGATTATATATATATATATGTAAAGTTATTTCATTGCCCCAGTTTATCAAGATATTTGATGTTTTTTTTTCTTAGCTAATCTCAAGAAAAGGTTTGAGTCGATCTCTATTTTCTGCGACTAAAAAGTGGTTTAGTGGCAGTAAGGTTCCTGAAAAAAGCATTAATGAACTGAAAAATACATCTGGTTTACTGTAAGTAAAATACTCTTTCAGATTTCCTTTTTTTTTATTTTAGCGTTTGTGTGACAGCCTGAAAACAGTAACTACCTTTTAGTTTCTTGGTTTCAAATTGGTCAAAATTCCAGTAAAGAATTAACAGTAAATGCAGGTAAAGTATATTAATGAAAAGAAAACGAAACCATTAAGGATGAGACATTAAAAACTACACAAAGTAACTGGAAACATTACTTTATTGGGTCTGTTTCTCTTTTTAAAGCAAATGGTGTTAGTTAGATATTTGTTAATAGCTCTTGTATAGCTAAAGTATACTATAGTGATATGAAGATAGGGCATGTATTTGGTAATTTTTATTTTTTTAATATAAGACCTTGTGTAAAGGAAAGTAAAATTAATTCATTTAGCGTTCTTTATTTTCCCAATTGGATGTAAAACTTGGAGTCAAGCCTTTGTGTTATAATTTGACACTGGAGAAAATGCTTCTCTGATCTTGGAGGGTTACTGTTATAGGACTATAAAATAAATAAACAAGATGTAACTATCTCCTTACAGATATCCTTGCTAAATAATATATTCTCCTTGGAGATAGCATTCTTTTACAACAGAATCTGTTTTGCTCAACTTCTGGTCATTTGGGCAGCATGTTATGATAGATTTATGATGCTTAGTCGTTTGGAGGTTATACTAGTTCATTCTTTCTATAATTTGCATTTGTAGGTATCCACCAGAAGCTCCAGAGCTACAGATCAGGAAAATGGCTGATTTATGTTTTTTGGTGCAACATTATGATTTGGCTTATAGTTGCTATCATACTGCAAAAAAGGATTTTCTTAATGAACAAGCAATGCTTTATGCAGCTGGAGCTTTGGTTAGTATTATAAAATGCTATAGTTTCTTATTTCCGTTACCTAAAACCATATACGTTTTGAAATGCCAAACAAAATTCCTAGGGATAAAGTTGTACTCAAAGCACATTCAGTGATTTGTGGATTTTTTAATTAATTTATGTTGACCTAACTAATATTCCTTTTAACTTTTGTGTTTAAAAGAACATCATAGATGGATGTACATTTTTTAGTTTTGATTAATATATTCTTATAATATAAACTTAATGTGAATTTTGCTTTTTGTTTTATTTAAAGTATAATTTAAAGTTAATGACTTTCCAGGGATGAATGTATACCCCGTAAAAATGTTTTTTTTCTTTTTAAAAGTTTTATTGTGGCAAAATGAAACAAATACCATTTACTATTTTAGCCATTAATTTAAAAAATCCTGATTTGTTAAAAAGTTTAATTATGGTGAAATAAACATGTAAAGGATTTAACATTTTAATCATTTAATGTATGTTAGCTACTGACAATAATTACATTGATCATGTAGTGCAACCATCACAATTATTTCCAAGGTTTTCCATCAGCCCAAACAGAAATTCTGGAGCCTTAAACAACTCATCCCCTTCCAACCAGCCCCTTGTAACCACTAATAAATTTTGATCTCTATGCATTTATCTCTTTTTGATATTTAATGCAAGTAACATGATATACTATTTATTCCTTTATTGCTGACTTATTTTACTTTATTATTCTTTTTTTGCCTTCATCACTCTTTTTTTTAAAAATCATTTTCTTGGGGCTAATATAACATCACAATCCATACATACATCAATTGAGTAAAGCACCCTGATACATTCGTTGCCCTCATCATTCTCAAAATTCACCTTCTACTTCGGTTCCTGGAATCACCTTACTTTCCTTTTTTCCCTCCCCCCTCCCCAATCCCCCCTCCCTTATGAGCCCTTAATAATTTATAAATTATTATTTGATCTTATCTTACACTGCCCGGCGTCTCCCTTCACCCACCTTCCCATTGCCCATCCCCCAGAGAGGAGGTCATATGTAGATCTCTGAGATGGGTTCCCCCTTTCTACGCCCCCTACCCTCCCAGTATCGCCACTCACCATTGGTCCTGAAGTGTTCATCTGTCCTAGATTCCCTGTGTTTCCATATCCCAACTGTACTCACTGTGCATCCTCTGGTCTAACCAGGTTTGCAAGGTAGAATTGGGATCATGATAGTTGGGAGTGAGGAAGCGTTTAAGAATTAGAGGAAGGATGTGAGTTTCATTATTGCTACACTGAACCCTGAGTGACTCATCTCCTCCCCACTACCCCTCTGCAATGGATGTCCAGTTGTCTACAGATGGGCATTGTGTCCCCATCATGCACTCCCCTCATTCACAATGATGTGATTTTTTTTCCCCTGCCTTTGTTGCTTGAAACCTGGTACCCTCGGTCCTTCATGATCACACATGTTGGTGTGCTGCTTCCATGTGGGTTTTGTTGCTTCTGGGCTAGATGGCTGCTTGTTTACTTTCAAGCCTTTAAGTCCCCAGACGCTATATCTCTCAATAGCCGGGCTCCATCAGCCTTCTTCACCACACTTACTTACGCACACATTCGTCTTCAGCGTTTATGTGGGGAAGGTGATCACACAATGATGGTTTTTGTTCTTTGGTGTCTGCTACCTGATCCCTTCAACACCTCGTGTTCACTTAGGCTTGTGTGCTTCTTCTCTGTGGGCTTTGTTGCTTCTGAGCTAGATGGCCACTTGTTTGCCTTCAAGTCTTTAAGACCCCAGACGCTGTATTTTTTTGATAGCTGGGCACCATCAGCTTTCTTCACCACATTTGCTTATGTACATGTCTGTCTTCAGTGATCATGTCGGGAAGGTGGGTATCATGGAAGACCGTTTAGCTGAGCAAGGTACTTATGTATTGGAGTGCGCGCAAGGAGGCTCAATGTCCACCTGCTACGCTACTACTGAACCTGTAAATGTACACACCTAGGTCTACTTCCCCCAAAATCATAACTATATTTACATACGTACATGTCTGTATGTAGGCTTCTACATATGCCCTTTGCCTCCTACTCCTTTCCTCTATTTCCTTACGCTTTCCTCCTGTCCCACTACCGTGTTCAGCCTTCATTCTGGTTTCAGTAATTCCTCTCAGTTACCTTGCCCTTGGTCACTCCCTGCCAGTCCTCCCATCCCCGCCCTCCATTGGTTTTGAATCTCTCCTTGTTCCCTTGTCCCTGGGTTTGCCAACACCTCCTCCTTTCCCCTACCTCTCACACTTTCATGTCTCTCTGGGACTGTTGGCCCCGTTATTTTCTTCTCTCATTGTTTGTCCAGCCTGTCTTATCTAGACGGACCTGCAGATATAGTAATATGTGCATAAAAATGCAGATGGCTCTGACAGCACAAAGTGGCACATAAGAACATGACGTCAACAGCAGCAGCACCGATACACTAACAAACAAAAAAAACACTGACATACAAAATTTGAAAAAAGAGAACAAAAAGGAAAAAACAATACAAAAAGAAAGCAAAAAAAAAAATACCCAAAAACCTGTTAGTAGTTCGAGATCTGTTTGTTGACCTTTAGGAGTGTTTTCTGGACAAGTCTGATGGGGTGCCATGTCCTGGCCCCCAAGTCCATCTTTTATACTTCCCCGGGACCTCCTTGCTCTGCTTCCCCTGCTGCTCCATTGTATGTCCCCAGTGTTTTGCCTCTGTGGTGGGGTCAGCTCAGTCACACATCCCCCACTGTGTCTCTGGTGCTGTCCCGTGTAGGGCCATGGGTCAGTGCAGGAGGTCACATCTCACCGTGTGGTCGGCTATATGGTCCTCTCTGTACATTGGGCCCTTCGAGCCGGACTATCATCTTCTGAGCTTGGTGGGCCCAGGTGTGCTCCGCTCCGTTTTTTCTCCTTTCTTTGCTTTAGCTTCCTTCTGGGTGTGGTGTAGGAACTCAGTTCCTTTCCCACATCAAACGATCTATTTTCATTTTCTGTGGTATTCCCTTCGATGGTGAGGGTCTGGCTAATTCTGGTTGGGGCAGGCGTATGGTCCAATCTCTTTGTATATTCCTCCGCGCTTTACGTTGCCTTCCTGGTTTGGTGTGTCATGGTGGGGTCCATATGTATGTTACAGTTCTGTGGGGACACTACCAATACTCTCCCCTGGGTGGGTTAGTGTCTTGTTCCCCCTATGCTATCCACTTGGTTTCTCCCCACCCTGCTTCTCCCTCCACCTGCCCCACTTCCCCTTTATGTTGGGCTCTCCCTCCTGCCTCCCTCCAACCATCTATGCTTCCACCCGTTTATTGCGAGATAGATGTTTATGCTTCTATTCCTGGCATGCTGATTGTACTTACCTCAGGGGACTCATGTTATACCTGTCTTTTTGCGTTTGGCTTACCTCACTTAACATAATTCCTTCCAGCTCTTCCATCGAAACAATGTGTTTCATGTGATCATCCGTGCTTTTCAGTGCTGCATAGTACTCCATTGTGTGTATGTGCCAAAGTTTACTAATGCACTCATCTATTGATGGAAACTTAGGCTGTTTCCAAGTCTTTGTTATTGTGAATTGTGCTGCAACAAACATTGGCGTGCATATGACTGGTCATGTTTTATTTGCTGCTTCCACCGGGTATATGCCCAGTAGAGGGATGACTAGGTCATAAGGTAGATCAATTTTCATATTCTTTTTTTTAATTTTAACAATTTATTAGGGGCTCATACAATTCTTATCACAGTTCATACATATATATACATCAATTGTATAAAGCACATCTGTACAGTCTTTGCCCTAATCATTTTTTTCTCCTCTTTTCTTTTTTTACATTTTATTAGGGACTCATACAACTCTTATCACCATCCATACATATCATATACATACATCAATTGTATAAAGCACATCCATACATTCCCTGCCCCAATCATTCTCAAGGCATTTGCTCTCCACTTAAGCCCATTGCATCAGGTCCTCTTTTTTTCCCCTCCCTCCCCTTTTCCCCCTCCCTCATGTGCCCTTGGTAATTTATACCTCGTTATTTTGTCCAATTTTCATATTCTTTACGTATCATCAGATTGCTTTCCACAGTGGCTGTACAAGTCTACATGACCACCAGCAGTGGAGGAGGGTTCCTACTTCACCACAGCCCCTCCAACATGTGTTGCTCTCTGATTGGCTGATATGGGAGCCTCAGGTGTGTTAGGTGGTATCTCATGGTTGTTTTGATTTGCATTTCTCTTATGGCTGAGGACCTGGAACACTTTCTCATATGCTTATTGGCCATATGGGTCTCCTCCCTAGTGAAAGTTCTTTTCAGTTCTTTTGCCCACTTCCTTAGGGGGTTAACTGTTTTCCTCTTTTTGTAGGTTATGATGGTGTTGTAGAATTTAATAATGAGCCCTTTGTGTCCTCTGTGTCATTACTAAAAATTCTCTCCCAGTCTGTGGGTTGTCTTGTTACCCTCTTGGTGAAGTTTTTCGAGGTGCACAGGTGCTTTATTCTTATTAAATCCCATTTGTCGATTTCCAGTTCCTGTGTGTGTACCCTTCCCTATTGCAGTGAGCCTCTGCGCTCCCTGGGCCAGTGCTCTGAGATTAGTCCAAATTCCCTCCTTGATGGTCCTGGTGGTTTGGGGTTTAACTTCTACGTCTGTGATCCACCTGGAGTTTATTCTTATGCCTCATGGGGTGAGGTAAATGTCTTGTTTCATCATTCTACATGTGGCTATCCATTGTTTCCATCACCACTTGTTAAAAAGGGCACCCGCTTCCCACTTGATGTTTTTGGGACCCTAGTCGAAGATCAGTTGTCTATATGCTGATGATTTTACTCTTGGGCTTTCTATTCTTTTCCACTGATCTGAGTGTCTGTCGTTGTGCCAGTACCACGGTGTTTTGACCACTGTAGCTGTGTAATAAGCATTAAAATCGGGTAAGGCGAGTCCCCCAACTGTGTCCTTCTTCTTGCAGAGTTCTTTGCTAATTCTGGATTTCTTCCTTCTCCATATGAAATTGGTGGTCAGTTGTTCCAGTTCTTTGAAGAAGGTTGATGGTATTTGAATTGGTATAGCATTGAACTTGTAAAATGCTTTAGGTAGGACTGTCATCTTTACTATGTTGAACCTTCCAATCCATGAGCAGGGGATATTCTTCCATTTGTGGAGGTCACTTTTGGTTTCCTATAAAAAATGTTTTTACATTTTTGTGTGTGATGAAAGACTAACTACAGTGAAACCTGTCAGAGCTAGCATTGGACAGGAGTGTCTTATTTTTCCAGGTCTTGCAAGTTTTCCAGGATGCAGACTTTGATAGGATGCAGTTTTACCACTTTTCTATTGCTCTGTTGGTGGAAAATACTATAATTTCCCTTTTCTGACAGTTTTGCCTTAGGTAGATCCTGGCTTTTGCTGGTTTTACTGTATGTGACCTAAGAACTTTGAAATGAGACAGGCTGTGATCTTCTGAGTATCACTGAACCTCAGTTTTCTCATCTATAAAGTATGATTCCTTTTGGTATACAATTAAATAAAGGGCAATATATGTAAAGTGCTCTCCATGCTGCCTTTTATATGATGGGCTTTCAGTATTGACTTTTTTTATCCAGATGTTTTGGAAAACAATTTTTGTATATGCTATATTACTATTTAATGATTTTGAAAGTTTGTCCCAAATACACATGTAATCCACTTTATGTAGTCAGAAAAGGGTAAGACCAGCACTTACCAGAATTGACTTAATGGTAGTGGATGGGTTTTTAAGTGCCCTTTCCCATCTTTGACAGGGTGCAATCTTAGCACTTTATGTTGCTCTCTATTAGTGAAAAACATTTTTGAGTTTACATTCTCTGAGGCTTACTCAAGTCAGCCTTTTGTAGGTCTTACTATATCAAGATGCTTCAAAAAGATTGTTGAAAAATTTAAAAATTAAGTTGTCTTTTAATTCTTTTTTGTATGTACCCAGGATTGTAGTTGCTGGGTCATATAATTCTCTTGTTTATTTTGAGGGGGTTGCTAAACGGGTTTTCATATAGTAACTGCACCATTTAACTTTGCCATTAGCTGTGGATGAGGGTTCCCATTTTCCACATCTTTGCCAGTTCTCTTTTTTTTCTTTTTTGCCAGTTCTTGATATTTTCTGGTACTAGCCATCTTGCTATGCAGTGATAATCTCATTGTTTTGACTTATATTTCCTTAAGGATTAATAGACTCCTTGTGTGGTGCAAATGGCTAGTGTGTATGCCTGCTAATCACAAGTTTGTAAGTGGAGTCCACCCAGATGTGCCATGAAAGAAAGGCATGCTGATCTGCTTTTGAAATATCAGCCACATAAAACCCTCAAAGACGGCTGATTTTTAATAATCATCATCTTAAGCTTCTTTTTATGTGCTTATTGGCCATTTATATATTTTTAGAGATAATTATGTTCAAGTGCTTTTCCTGGGTTTTAATTGGATTCCTTTTTGTTTTTGTTTTTGAGCTGTTTTATTGCAATGACTTCATTGTAGCCAAAGTATGAACATAATATTATACTGTGAGCCAAAATCTGTAGTTTAGTCTCCTTTTCTAAGTCATTTAGCACCATTGTGTAATATTTCTAATTTAGTTAATATTAACTTATTAACCATTAGTCATTGGAAGTGAAATGGGTTTTAACAATGAAATAAGAAGACCTAGGAAATCTACAGTACCTTAGACCTAAAAATAGTTTATATAACTCCCATGCGATGTGTAAGTAGCAGAATATATTGATAGTGCACACTATTGTGTTTTTGTATTTTGCATTAATGTTTTTTTAAAGCTGCAGTTCCCGGTGATATTTATATACCTTTGTACACGTAAACAAAGCAAAACAACTTTATTCCGGGTTTTAGGCTTTCTGTATGCTAAATGACAAGACTTTGTCTCCTTTTGAAATAATATAAAAAATAGCATAAATAATGTCTTTTTTGTAGGAAATGGCGGCTGTGTCAGCTTTTCTTCAGCCAGGCGCACCTAGGCCATACCCAGCTCATTACATGGACACAGCAATCCAGACTTACAGGGATATCTGCAAGTAGGTGACTATAACACTTAATGTCCTATCCATTTAGAGGTATAATGTTTGATTTTTATATTGTTAATAGATATAAAAGATTCTTTGTCTTACTGTTTTTGAAGTCTTAAACTTACAATCATAGACAAGATGTGATTTTTTTTAATGTCTTATAACTCTTTCATTAGGAATTTGTTACATATAATGTATGTTTCTACTCATAACCGTAACTCTGCAGTTCTCAACCTGTGGTTGCGATCCCTTTGAGGGTCGAATAACCCTTTCACAGGGGTCTCCTAAGACCATCTAAAAACACATAAATATTTCACTGTATATAATTATATATTTGTGGTTAGTCACTATGCTTTAATTATGTTCAATTTGTAACAATGAAAAAACATTCTGCAGCAATAAAGCCCACATAGAAGAAGCACACCAGCCTGTGGGATCACAAGGTGCCAAAGGGACCAGGTATAAGGCATCATGCAATACACACACAAACACACACACACACACACACATCATAGTGAATGAAGGGGGAAATGCAGAGTGGAGACCCAAGGCCCATTTGTCGGCCACTGGAGATTCTCTCATAGAGGGGTTTAAGAGAGAAGATGGGTCAGTCAGGGTGCGATGTAGTACCCATGAAGAACACAGCTTTCCCCCAGATCCTGGATGCTTCCTCCCCACAACTACCATGGTCCGAATTCTACCTTGCAGGACTGGATAGGGCAGAGGTGGTACACTGGTGCATATGGGAGCTGGAGGCACAGGGAATCCAGGGTGGACGATACTTTCAGGACCAGGGGTGTGAGGGGCGATACTGGGAGAGTGGAGGGTGAGTGGGGTGGAATGGGGGGAACTGATTACAAGGATCCACATGTGACCTTCCTGGGAGATGGACAGCAGAGAAGCGGGGGAAGGGAGACTCCGGATAGGGCAAGATATGACAAAATAACAATCTGTGGATTATCAAGGGCTCATGAGGGAGGGGGGAGCGGGGAGGGAGGGGAGAAAAAAAGAGGACCTGATGCAAAGTGCTTAAGTGGAGAGCAAATGCTTTGAAAATGATTAGGGCACAGAATGTACAGATGTGCCTTATACAATTGATGTATGTGTATTTATGGATTGTGATAAGAGTTGTATGAGCCCCTAATAAAATGTTTTTTAAAAAAAGAAAATACATTCTGCGTATCAGATATTTATATTATGATTCATCATAGTAACAAAATTACAGTTATGAAGTAGCAACAAAAATAATTTTATGGCTGGGGGGGTTACCACAACATAAGGAACTGTATTAAAGGGTCTCCACACTAGGAAGGTTGAGAACCACTGCCTTAACTCTTGTCTGCCAGGAGTCAGCCATTTTGCTTTCTTCCTTGTTCTACTGGCCAAGCACAAAGGGTTGAATCACAATGGCAGGGATTGGGTGTAGTGTGGGCGGCAGTGCTTTGTTAATAGAATTCTATTGCTATGTAAGGAAGTAGAACTCTTCACCTGTAAGGAGACTGTGAACTGATTTAGGAAGCCGAACTGAGGTGTCTGGAAGGCCAGGAAGAAGCTGTTAGTTAATAGGAGACTCTAGTGCTATGTTAGTTAAAGCCACTCCAACTGGTAACTGAAAATGTGCTTGGACCCCTCAGCTGCTCTGTGGGAGGAAGATGTGTCAGTTTGCTTTTATAAAGATTTACCATCTTAGAATCTCTGAGGCTTTTCTACTCTTGTTTTATAGGGTTTCTAGGCTAATGCTTGAGATTTGATTACCATGAAGACATGACAGGAATTGTGATTGGAATAATATTTTGGATGCAGTTTTACTTATAAGTGGAACTGATCCTTTTGTAGGCTGAGGGTTTGAATACATGGAAAATATTGGGTAGTTAATTTGGTAACTTTGAGATACATCATTGAGGAGAGCCTTAACTGTTGTTTATTGTATTTATTGGTAAGCTGTAGTTAGGAGTTATGTAGTAGCCAATGGGGAGTCGTTAATTTTTGAGTAGAGACTAAACAAAATAAAATTTATATTCCAGAAAAATAAATCTGAATTTTCTGTGGAATAGATCTAATACAAATTGTATTAATGTGTTTACAATATTCAACATTAATAACAGTAATAATGAACATTTATTGTGAGTGCTCAGCATTTTCCACTATGCCAAAGTAATTTTTATACATGTTTAATCTTTACAACATAAATGAGGTTCTCTCTACTATTTATTATCATTTTACAGATGAGAACACTGAATCTTTAAGAGATTTATTTGCTTACTGGCACACAGTTAATAAATATTGGAGCTAGTATTGATTTCATCTTTTGAACTTATATTAGAGAATATATGAGGGAACATCAAAAAGTTTTTGGGAAAATTACCTTATATTTAAAAAAAATCTTTTTTGACATAATTCACATGTCATACAATTCATTCATTCATATATTAAATTGCTGTGATAAGAACTGTATGAGCTTCGAATAAAATGTTTTAAAAGAATAAAGAATTGTACAACATCACTAGGCAGTTCTAGAACATTTTCTTATACCCTTTGTTATGAGCTCTCCATTTTTCCCAACTTAGCCTGCCATACTCCCAATAAACCATTAATACAGTTACTGTCTCCATAGATTTACCTCGCCTGGATTTTATGTACAGGAATACCTTAAAAACAAACAAACCTCAAAAAATCAGCAACAAAATAAACCAGAAAAAAACTTTAATTGAAAATAAAGCAGGAGATATTAAAAAGTAAAGCAAAATTTAAATGAATCGAAAGGGAAATCCAGTGATAATGAGTTGGATTTTCGCCAGACTGCAGCAGTCCACTCTCCACTGCCCTTTGCAGGCTAGCAAGGCTGTTCACATCCCATGACATCACCTGAGGCTTAACCCATGCTTATTTCCCTTTAAATAAATTTTAAGTGGATTAAAAAGGAGGTCAATCCATTTTCTTGTTATTTTAATTAAAAGATCATTTTATTGGGGACTCTCAACAACTTTCATAACAATCCATTTATCAATTAATCAAGCATATTTGTACATATTTTTCTAAACATTATTTTCTAAACATTTACAGGTTCTTTGTATTGAGCCTTTAGTATCAGATCCCCCAACTCCCTCGTGACTCCTTGATAAATTATAAATTATTTTCATATCTTACACTGACTGCTATATCCCCCGATGATTTCTGTTGTGGGTGCCCCTGGAGGGCATGTGTGTGGTTATGTGTTGATCATTGCAATCAATTCCCCTTTCCCCTTCCCCTTCTGATATCGCTAGTCCCATTCCTGTTCCTGGATTCCTGGATTCCATGTGAGCTCTTATCTGTACCTGTGCACATGCTCTGGTCTAGCCTGAAGTGAAAGGCAGGACCGAGGTCATGATAGTGGGGGGTGAGGAAGCCTCAAGGAACTATAGGAATATTGTGTGTTTCATCAGTGCTTTATGATGCCCTGGCTGACTCACCCCTTCCTTGTAACCCTTATGTGAGGGGCTGTGTCATTGTCTACAAATGGGTTTGGGGTCTCTGATATGACCCCCCTAGTAATCAACAATACGGATTTTAGTTTGCTTGTTTGTTTTTTTTTTGGGGGGGGGTCTTATGCCAGTTACCTGGTCCTGACACCTCATGATCTGACAGGTGTACTTCTATGTGGCTTGTCGGTGTGCTTCTATGTGGCTTGTTGCTAGATGGCTGTTGTTTAGCTCCAAGCCTTTAAGACTATCTTTTGATAGCCAGGCACCATCCGCTTTCTTCGCCATATTTGCTTCTGCACTCATTTTGTCTTCAACTCGTCTTTTTATTTCATTTTTCTCTAAACCTTTTGAAGTCCTCTTATGAATTACAGCTGCCTGCCAAAGCGGATTGGCTGAAAGAGACTGAGAAAGAAAGTCTCAAGAGTTAGAACCAGTAGAGCAAAGTATCAAGGAAGCTGCAGTAGTAAAAGAGTTTCAAGAAGATTGACTATTCTTTTACTGTAAAGATCTTATCTTCATGAAGCTTAGAGCTTTAGGAGAGATGTAGATGTAGTCATGCCAAGTAAAAGGGAAAATGTCCAATAACTAGATAGGAAATAAACCATAGAAATCCAATTTTGTCATGTCCACAACACATGTTTTTTATAAATACAACCATACTGGTATATATCTACCTTATAATTTTATAATTATAATTTTTGTTCTACGTTATATCCAAAAATAAACCTACTGTAATGTATCCATTCCTACTCTTAGTCACTCTTTGTAGGATTTCCCAGGCTGTAAATCTTTGAGAGCAGATAGCCTACTCTTTGTCCTGTGAGCATTTAGTAGATTTGACCCACAGGCCTTGCAGTTAGTCGTCCAACACTTACCCCACTGCAACACCAGGGAACATTACTATCAATTTAATAGTGGACTTTTTGTGTGATAAATTAGAAATGGTATATTAATTGTAGATATCAGTTATAAGAGGCATGCTAATCTCACAGATATTAAAATGAAAATACAGGAAATACAAGTTTTGTGTACCCTTTTAGAATGCTGCTTCAGTTTTTTCTAGTGATGAAATCCTATTTATCCTTAAAGGACTTAAATATTTAAATTTTACCTTTTTGATGTTTTTAAATCATTTTATTTGGGGTTTGTACAACTGTTATCACAATTCATTCATACATCCATTGTGTCAAGCACATCTGTATATTTGTTACCATCATCATTCTCAAAATATTTTTTTTCTATTTGAGCCCTTGGTATCAGCTCTCCATTTTTCACCCTGCCTGCCTCCATCACCCTCCCTCATAAACCCTTGATAATTTATAAATTATTATTATTTTTTCATGTCTTAACATTGTCTGATATCTCCATTCACCCACTTTCTGTTGTCCATTCCCCAGGAGGGGGTTATATATAGATCATTGTGCTTAGTTCCCCCTTTCTTACCTTCCCCTTACACTCCTGGCATCTCTACTCTCATTGGTCCTAAGGGGTTTATCTGTCCTGGATTTCCTGTGCTTCCAGCTCCTCTGTGTACCAGTGTACATCCTCTGGTCTAGCTGTATTTGTAAGGTAGAATTGGGATCATGATAGAGGGGGGTGGGGAGGTAGGGAAGCATTAAAAAACTAGGGGAAAGTTGTATATTTCATGGGTGCAAAACTGCATTCTGACTCTTCTGTTCTCCCTGCAACCCTTCTGTAAGGGAATGTACAGTTGCCTACAGATGGGCTTTGGGTCCCCACTCCACACTCCCATTCATTCACAAAGATAAAATATTTTGTTCTTTGATGCCTGATACCTGAACCTATGGTGTCATTCATTCCCAGAATGCTTGGTAGAATTCTCTTGTGAAGCCATCTGGTCCATGGGATTTTGCTCTTGGTAATCCCTTGATAACCTTGTCTGTTTCTTCTATTGCTATGGGTCTGTTGAGATTCTTGATGTCCATCAGGGAGTCTAGAGAGGGATACGTTTTCCATGAATTTGTATTATTGTATAATTATTGTTTTAATTTCATTAGGGACTGTTGTAATGTCCCTTCTTTCATCCCTTACCCTTGCTATTGAAATTTGTTCCTTTCTTTCCTTGGTTAACTTTGCCAGTGTTTCGTTGTTTCTGTTTATCCTTTCAAAGAACCAACTGTTAGTAGCATTGGTTTTTTTCCAGTTTTCATATTTTCCCTCTCCTGAATCTCAGTCCTGATTTTTACCATTTTGTTTCTTTTGCTATTAGGATTGCCCTGTTGACTTGTGCCAGTATATCAATCATAAAGTCTCTTCCTTTTTCATGTGTGCATGTGTTGCTATGACACTTCGTCTGATAACTGCCTTTGCTGTGTCCCATAAGTTTTGGTACCTCATGTTCTCGTTCTCATTGGTTTCTAGAAATTTCCCAATATCATATCTGATCTGGGCCAGTGCACACTCCTTTAACAATAGTTATTCATCCTCTAATTTTTTGCCCTTGTTTTCTTCATCTTCTGTTTGTTGACTTCCAGACTTATGGCACAGTGGTCAGAGAGAGGTCTGTATGACATCAATGTGCTTAAATTTATGCAGATTCGACTAATGTCTGTTTGAATATGTGCCCTGTGGGCTTTAAAAGAATGTGATGTTTTTTGTATTTGGGTTAAGAGCTCTATAAATATCATGTCAAATTGTTTAACTGTAGAGTTTAGATCTCTTGCTCCTTGTTGAGTTTCCCTGTGATCTGTCTTTCTCAGAGCGAGGTGTATTAAAGTCACCCACTGTAATTGTTGAGGCTGGGATTTGTTTTTCCATCTTTTGAAGCATTGGTTGACATATTCACTGGGTCTCTCATTCATGGAATGTATGTTTAAAATGCTTAGTGGTTCTTTTTATATAGTGGCTCTCTATCTTTTTATGGTTTGCACTTTGAGGTCAATTTTATCCGAGATTAGGATTGCAACCCCTGCTTTTTTACAGTTGCTGTTTGCTTAAGTTTTTGTCCAGCCTTTGCTTCTCTGCCTGTTTTTGTTTGTAGTCTTGAGATGGCTTGTGTTCCTAAGCCCGTCTACTAGCCTCCATCTTTTAATGTCTGTGTGTGTGTGTGTGTGTGTGTGTGTGTGTTCATTCTTGTCTTCTTTCTACCCTTAAGCCATGCTCTCTTAGGGGCTGTTTTCTCTTTGTTTCCCTCTGGGTGGGGTTGTTCTATGTAGCGATCTTTTATTTAAGATTGGTGAGTGCTGCTGTTCTGCCCTTACTGGGTTGGCAAGGATCTTTTGTAGGACTCAGTATCCGCTAATCTATTCTTTGAGTTTCTGGAGGAAGGTGGGCGTGCTGCAGAGAGTGGAGCTCTCCCAAATGTGTGGCAGGTAGGCATAAATGCCCTAGGTTAAGGGGAGTACTTTGGAGGTCTACCATGGCTTGTGATATAAAAGGGAAGAGAAAAAGAAAAAGCAAGGAAAAAATCCAGCTTGCTGAGACTGTACAGGGAAAGAGACAAGAGTGGGAAACAAAAGTTACAATATAGCTGAGCCCCATCCCTGACCATGGAGTTGGAGGGTTTTAAACCCTGCCTCAAGGTGGGTGCAAGCTGTGGCTGTGTTGAGATAAAGCCCGTGGCCACCTGTCAGTGATCCTGGCTCTGGCCAAGATAGGGGCGGGGCTAAGGTTAGGCCATAGCCCGTCTCCACTGTGGTAAGCCATGAGCCCCAGTTCCTCAAAACCTAGTGGATGTGTGCCTACTTATTTTTATGATGTTCCTCCTGAGACCGGGCAGTGTGGAATCTTCCTCTTAGTAACTCTCCTGCACTGATTCTGTGGAGTCCCTCTGGTATGTGTTACTCAGTTGCCATCTTGCTGGAAGTCCTAAATTTTATATTTTATGAACGCTTTCACTTCCCTCCATTTTCCCAAATCATAATAAAGTTGGATCATCGTGCATTTATTCTCTGGTTTGTGTCAGTTTCATCAAAAAAATGACGTATGTATGTAAAATTTATGGCAGCTCTCTATGGTAAATTTTGAAAATTGTAAATTTTAGTTGTAAAACCGTCCATTGTTCCAAGTGGCCCTCCACTTTGATAAAACACTTAATAAACCTGCTATACCATTAAAGAAAAGTATTAATATTTTGAGTATTATAAGTTCTGTTATGTTTACTTTAAAGACTTAAGTATTTTAGTATACAGATTAGAAAGCCAAAAACATATTGTGAAGTAGGTGAATATTTACAGAGCAATTTGTAAAATTCAACAATCCATACACATTTTGTTTTGACTTATTTATTGCAGTCTCCTCAACATTCCATCAGTTATTTTGGTTTCTCCCTGTGTTTCCTATTTCTGTTCCTCTTTTCCTAATCCACTGATTTCTTACATTCTCTCAATGCTCCCCTTTTCGGCTTATCTAGTTGATTTATTTTACTACAGGAGTGGGATCAGTTCCACACCTGAAGGGTGACAAAGGCCATAGTCTTGGTGGGGGTGTCCCATTTGTTTCTTTCTGACCAGTAAACCTGCTCTCTTATGAGTTTGAATTTTCCTGCATATTTTCCTCCCATTCTATTGAGGACCTTCTAATATTCTTTTCAGAGAAGTAGGTAGTAGTAGCTGGGCACCTTCTGTCACAGGAATCAGGCAGCACTAGTTTTATATCCAGTTGAAATATCTCAATGATAATACTATAGGGAAAACACCTACATATTCCTAAGAGTAGCCACCAAAATGAAACACAATAGCTAGAGTTTGCAAATGAGGAAGTAAAAAATATATATTCCTTTACTTTGAGTGATTTTTATTTGTTAATTAGCTGTAGGTTAAAAAATACCAGTTATAATCTGGCCTTTTGAAAATAGGAAATAAGACTACATTTGTTACATTGTGTTCTCACTATAAAATTAAATGATGAAGTTAAGTTTTCATGCGCTATGAGAATTCTTTGAGGATTTTACCATTTTACTGGTAAATGGAAAGTAACTTTTTTTCTTGAAAATTGGAATCAGAAGCTTGTGCGGAATGTATGGTTTTCATCATGTGTTGCCATCTTATTGTAGCATTGCGTATATTTTTCTTGTCTTTTTTTCCCTGTAGGAATATGGTCTTGGCTGAAAGATGTGTATTGCTTAGTGCTGAAATTTTAAAAAGCCAAGGCAAATACTCAGAGGCTGCGGCTCTCCTAATCCGATTGACCAGTGAGGTACTGAAGCTGTTTCACAGTAATAATACATTTCACAATAATTATTATATTATAATTTAATATATTATTGCTTCTTAACTTTCAAAAATGACCCGCCCTTCCTTACTTGTGTACAAAATATACAATTGGAAATTTTTCTTTTGGAATTTACAGCATGGTTACTTTAGTTATTTTTTGAATTAATTTTAAATGCAGTATTTATAAAATGAGTTTTCTTGCAGAATTTAAACCTATATTTTATTAGTATTATCCACAAACACATATTGGGAATCTTCTTTGAATTATGTTCTCACTCGTGCAAAGCAATGCTAATGCCATGTAACTGTGCACACTGTTCCTTATATAAAATTGTTAAAACAATAATTATTGAGGGATATTTAATCTTATTTTTGACTAGTTCATACTGACTATTTCAAAATTGTGTTATTCCAAAAACAAAAGAAATCCATTTTAAGGTGCTTTTGACTACAGAATGTTAGTAATTTCTTATAAGTACGGTTATAGATGCAATTTTTAGATAAATAACTCTTAAGTGTAGTGTTTTATGGTTTTAATCTCTGTACTTTGTGACCCTACACTTCTTTGATTGACTTTTGGTCACATTTATGAATTTAAGCTTTAAAGATCACGAACCTTGACTTATATTTTCAAAAGTCTTTGAATGTCTGTAAGGCACCCTGAGTGAACATATCAATAACTAAACTCATAAACTTTGTACCTGATGATATATTGTGATCTTAAATTGTCTTATCACTGACCTAATTTCTTACTACTCTATGTAGAACTGCTTGAGGTCTTGCTGTATTGCCCTATGCAGATAGTAATTGCGAGAAAGGGATTAGCCTCTTAAACATATTTTCTCTTGTCTTTCCAAACTATTTCATTTATCTTTCCTCTTTTTTCCTCCTTCCATTTTTTGTTGTTGTTAGCTCCCTAGTACCTACCTGGCTCACATCTTTTGTATCTTCCTTCAGCACTGTGACCTCTTTATTCATTAGTTTTATTACCTTGCTATCAGTCATGGCATTCACATAATCTTCCCCAGTATCCCAACCTAGACTCAGTGTCACTGTTCTGCCCCCTCATGATGGAAGACCCAACTTGCTATATTATATCTGAAATTATATTTAAGATGTTACTTCTATTAAGTGCAACGAACTGTGTTAACATTTACATTTTTATTGCTTATCCCTAACATTAGGTTTGCTATCTGATATTATATGCTATATAAATGTGTATCAGAGTAAGCCTTGTAATGATGCTTTCTAAAGGCTGCTGTGAGATATTGCTAGTAAGGCTCGAGGACAAAGTTAAAATATGTTTATAATTGTTTTTACATGAACACATGTCAGATGTATACTATTTGATAGAGCTGAATATATGTTGTTGAGTGTATTTATTTGTGTTTGCATGTTTCTCAATCTAGGAATGATCACTAAATGTAAACGCTTTTTTAGATTAAAATCTCAGCATTATAACCTTTTGTGTGTGTGTGTGTGTGTGTGTGTGTGTGTGCGCACGCACGTTTTACCATTCTTTTTCTTTTCATCTATTTTTTTCCCTTTCCTTCTTAAACATAGGTGATAGGTTTTCTATGAAAATCCAGGGATTTGGCATTGTCATTCACTGCTTAGGGGAAGGAGTAAGAATAGGGATTGAGATCTCAGTGGAAAGGCTGGTGCCTACGTGAGATTCTTGACCAGCTTTGTTCTTTTCTGCTGGACTATTCATGTATTTCCTTGAGATAACTTAAAAACAAAAATAGCCAGACAAAAATATACATATAATTATATTAATTCTAACTAAACCTTTATTTTGTATTTATCTTCTGTATTTTGTTAAGTCAGCTGCATAATGTAATGAAAAGTCCATTGGCCTTGAACATAGGGAACTGAGATGCATACAAGAGATTTTTGACATTCATGACTTACTTTCCTTACATTTTTATTTACCATTAGAGCAAAAACTCCTGTGAGACTGTGGTGAAAGAGCTGTGCTTTGACTCTGTAGATTGCTTGAACTTTAAATTTGTGGCCAAGAGGGTCTTACTCTTGTTTCATGCCCTGAGATTATAAGTGAATGTTGCCTTTTCAGCTATTGCTAAAATTATCTATTGCTTATGGACAGGGCTTTCATAGACTGGAGAGCTTGCTACAATGCTGTAGCAGTATATCCCTCCCGCCAATAGTTTCTCGTAGATCGTGAACTTGTCACATACTAAAGATGAACAGCCCCTAAATTAAAAAAATTTTTTTTAACCTCATCAGTGCCTCTAATTTTTGGATAGAACTGTCACTTTGTGAAATCCGTTCATTTCTCTTTTATAGTCAACGTTGATGGCAGTTGGCATGCTTCCTAAGAAGAAGAATGACTTTTTTTATATGCATACATATACACTTGCAAAAGCAACAGTGTTTTCACTATTTTGGGTGTCATTAAAATAGACAGGGTTTCTGCAGAACAAAGCTGCCCTGACCTCTGGATGTAAGGCATTTAACCGTGCAACTGATTGTGTCTTCATGCAGTAGTCACATTTGACTTCATCTAAACTTGAAGGCACTCCTGAACCGACTAGTCCTTGAATGTTAAATTAAGGATGCTAATTTCTTATTGGCAGTAGTTCGTAAGTAGATTGTGCATTACAGTCACAAACAATAAGCTATCTAGAGCATTTTTCTTAATCAGAGTGTTCAGAATTTCTGCCATCGCAAGATTTGGGTTTAATGGAACTTCACTGGAAATTAAGGAATACATATATAAATGGATGGATATATGGTTGTTGTGTGTGTACATACTAGAGGGAATCTAAGAAATTTATAGGCCATAGGGATAAAACCTATGACACTGTCCTGAAAAAAATCCTGAAATTCAAGAAGTAATTAGAGGGAATCGCTTGTTTTAGATATTAACAGCATGAACTGTAAAATGTAAATTCATTAGTGGTGACAAGAATAGGCAGAATAGTGTAGTACAGTGAAAGTTGTTCTCATATTTCTGACTAGAAGAAAATATAGGAGAAGCTTCTTTACATTCTAGAATAGAGAACATAATTTTAAAATTTGTGATCATATTTTGAAACCATAAAGGCAAGGAGGATATGCTGTTCCACAAAAAAAAAAAAAGCTGTCCAGGTCAAACTGGGAAATAACTACTTACAGAATGCATGACAAAGGACTAAGACTGATAAATATACAAAGATTTCTTACAAACCAGAAAAATCACACAAAAAATTCATGAAAGAGTAGAGATAGGTGATTCACGTAAAAATTCAAATGCCTATGCATGTTAAAGAACAAGATGTCACTTTTATTAGATAGGTATAAAATATTTTTTTAAAATTTTTGAGTAGATTGGAAAGCATGCAGTCTCATTTTCTGTTGATGAGAATATATATTGGCACATTTTCTCTCACAGTAGTTCAGCTGTATTGATTAAAATCTGAAATAATGTATATACTTGAGTATAAGCCAACCAGAAATCAGCCGAGGCACCTAATTTTGCCACAAAAACTGCATTTAAAATGTGCTGAAAAACTTGGCTTATCCTCGAGTATATACAATAGCTGAATAGGTGTTTTTCACCCAGTGTTTCTGTTTGAGAAAGTTATCTAGCTGAAATGATTGTGTAACTTCTCAAGAATGTTTCATAAGGATACTTATTGAAGCACGTATTATAGTAACAACCAATCATAATGTTGTTAGTCCATTGGAAATTTATTAATAAATAGGTACTAATAAGTATATAATACATATAATATATATTTAAAAATATGAGAGATCATAAGTGTCCTAGAAAATACCCATAAAAGATAAGACTCAAAATATCCTGTGGAATAGCACATATAAATAAATAGATATTGGGAGGAGGACAAACCTATATATGCGGAACATATACATATATGGAGAGGATGAGACCCGTGGCACAGTGGTTATGCTGTGGCCCTGCTAACCACGAGAGTTGCAGTTCTAAATCCTTGGCCAGTTCTGAAGGTGAAACGTGGGGCTTTCTATTCCCTAAAGAGTTCCATTCTCAGGAATTCATGGGTCAGTTATTGATTTGATGGCAGTGAATTTGTTTTGTGTATACATGGAGAGAGAAATCATGCATACCAACACTGAGATGGTAACAGTATCTCTTTCTGGGAGGAGACATAGATGAAAATCAAGCTGTTCTCCTCAAGGTAGCTCAATTCAAAAATCAGAAAGTAACAAGTGTTGGAGGGACTGCAGAGAGATAGGAACTCTTGTCCATTGCTGGTGGACTTGTAGATACGTACGTCCATTATGGAAATCAATTTGGCGATATCGTAAACAGTTGGAAATTGAGCTACCATATAATCCAGCAAGTCCCCTACTGGGCATATACCCAGGAGAGACAAGAAACAAACCACGGCCAGACATCTGTACCCAATGTTCATCGCACTGCAGTTCAAAATTGCAAGCAGTTGGAAACAACCCAAATTTCCATCAACAGAAGACTGGAATAAAAACTGGGTACATACTTAAAATGGAGTATTAGGCATTCCTAAAAAGTATGAATGCATGGAGCACATCACTGTATGGGAAGAACTGGAGGAAATTATCCTTAGTGAAGTAAGCCAAGCACAAAAGAACAAGTACAACATGAGTCTGCTGAGGTAAGCTCAAAATTTGCAAAAGGGGCATAGAGAAGAAGCTACTGCGTACATACATGTCTGGGGTGAGGTCCAGAGAATATGGCAGAGGCCAGACTGAACCCAGGGATACCTATGGCAGCCTACAAAAAAGGAGGGGGAGAAAATAAAAGACATGGGTAGCCGGCGAAACAGGGCACTAACCCACACAGGGGGAGGGTGTTGTTTATATCTCCACAGGGAAAGAGGGACCAGACTTCAACCCAGTACTCCAAGACAAGAACACAGCACACTGGCATGAAGCAGGGAACCAATAGAGAGGCCTGAGGGGCTGGTCCCATTACCAACTAAGTGAACAGAATCCCCCACCCCCAGAAGAATTCACTTCAGAGGACAACACTGAAGCTACAGTTCAAGGCGAGGGATGTGTCTGATCAAAGCACAAAGGAGTCAACGAGGGGGGAGGGAAAAAGTGGAGCACATGCTGGTCCACCAAGCCCTGAGGACAATATTTCTGCTCAGAGCAGCCAATGCACAGAGAGGACCATAGGGCTGGCCTCACCACGAGACACTACATTCCTCACTGACCATAGCACCATGGGGACAACACTGGAGAGACACAGCGGTAATTGTGTCCGTCCTGACCCTACCATACCAAGGCAAGACGCTGGGGGCATGCAACAGAGCAGCAAGGGTTGCAGAGCAATGAAGTCCCAAGGAAACACCAAAAGTAGACTATGGGGCCAGGGCATGGCGCCCCATCAGACTCCACTAGAAAACACTTGTAAAGGACAACAAATAGACCTTGAACTCTTTATAGGCTCTCCTCTTTTTTTTTTTGTCGTTGCCTATTTGTTGTTGTTATTGTTTTATTTTCTATTGTTGCTTTTTGTGCTTGGTCCTGTGTTTGTGCATAATGTTGTCACTGCATGTCTATCTGGATGGGATAGGCAGGATAAACAAGCCAGAAGAGAGAACAACAGGATGACAGTTCCGGGAGAACATGGGAGAGGGGGAGGCAGGGGGAAAGGAAGTGGGTGATAACAAACCCACGGACAAGGGAACAAGAGACCGAAAATCGATGGCAAGAAGGGTGGGCTTGATCAAGGGCAGTGTAACAGAGGAATTCCTGAAACCCAAATGAAGGCTGAACAAGATAGTGGAACAAGAGGAGGGTAAAGGGAAATAGAGGAAAGAACTAGGAGGCAAAGAGCATTTATAGAGATCTAAATATAGACATGTACATATATAAATATATATATGATGATGGGGAAATAACTCTGTGTACATATAAGTTATAAGTTTAGAATTAAGGAAGCTAATGGACATTGGGCCTCCACTCAAGTACTCCCTCAA
The DNA here is from genome assembly GCF_050624435.1 of Tenrec ecaudatus. NCBI lineage: Eukaryota > Metazoa > Chordata > Mammalia > Afrosoricida > Tenrecidae > Tenrec > Tenrec ecaudatus. Next base: position 44,329,764 of record NC_134544.1, read on the forward strand.
CACAAGAACACGTTGTTCTAATAATCCGGCAGTCTGAGATACTCACCTTCCTGACACGATCACTGAGGGCAAAGCGGGTGCATAAGCAAATGTAAAGAAACTGATGGTGCCCAGCTATCAAAAGATATAGCGTCTGGTGTCATAAAGACTTGAAGATAAACAAGAGGGCCATCTAGCTGCGAAACAAAGCCCACATGATAGAAGCACGCCAGCCTGTGTGATCATGAGGTGTCTCTGGGGAGAGTTATCAGGCATCAAACACCCAGAGCAAAAATTTGTAATGTGAATTTTTTTTTTGGGGGGGGGGTTCTGAGTAGAGGCCCAAAGTCAATCTGTAAGCAGTTGGACATCCCCAACTTACAGAATGGTGTGGGGAGAAGATGAGCCAGTCAGGGTGCAGTATAGCACCGATGACACATACATCTTCTGGTTCTTTAATGCTTCCCACCCACCACAACCCCCTTGTACTATCATGACCCTAATTCTACCTTACAAATCTGGCTGGACCAGAGCATATACATAGGACAGATAATAGCTGGAAACACGGAATGAAGGACAGATAAGCTCCTCAGGACCAATATTGAGAGTAGCCATACCATGAGGGGGTACCGATCACAACGATTTATCTATAACCCCCTCACAGGGGGAATGGACAAGAGACAAGGGGGTAAAGGGAGACATTGTGCAGTGCAAGACATGAAAAAATAATTTATCAATTATCAAGGGTTTGGCAGGGAGGAGGGGAAAAAATGAGCTGATACCAAGGGCTCAAGTAGAAAGAAAATGCTTTGAAAACGATGATGGCAACATGTATAAATGTGCTTGACACTATGTATGTATGTATGAGCCCCCAATAAAATGATTTTTAAAAAATCAAGATGTTCATGTTTATTCAAATATTTATTCTTAATAATTCTTACGCTAGTAATTTTATCAATAGAAAAAGGTATCTAGCAAATTCAAATATAAAACCTAGTTCAAGAACCATTATTTTGTTGTATATTTCTGATTTTTCCACTTTCTTTTGGATCCTACTAGAAAAGTGATCTAATCGTTTGATTTTTGTCATGTGAAATGAAGAGGTAATAGCTACCATTTGCTGAATGCTTATTAGGTGGATCCCCAAGATCTGTTTCAACTCTAAGATACTTCTGTGGTTGCTACTGAGATTGTTAATGATCAGAGATCTGTGAACATTTTAGACTTAAGTATAATATGTTGAAATCACTGCATTTAAAGTCAATGTTTTCTGTTTTCAACTTTCCCTGGGGAAAATAATGGCAGCAGAGCACATGGAAGGGCACGGTAAGTTCAGCTCTAGAATAGCTGGAAGCTTTGAGAACGTTGTGGAAGAAAGGTTGATACTTAATCAGCAAGCTTCAGCACTTTCTCGGTTATTTATAAAATGATCACCTGGTTGGAAGCTTATCCTTGTAGATGTAAATGCAGTTTGGATTTTGACTGTATTATAAGGATCACTTGTTGTGGGAAATAGTTTGAGTTGTATCAGTTTCTAAGACATTTAGAGCATGTGAAAAGATAATTTTTGAAGTTTTTTTAACTTTAATAAATCATTTTGGCTTCTTGAATAGTAGCGAAATAATTGCAAATTCATTTTAAAGTAAACATTATAGAACATAAAGTATTATATTTTTTTCATAATCTGCACACATCCTGTTTACCTGTATTTTTTTTCTTGATTAGATGGAAATATGCTATTGAATGCCACAGATTAGTTTCCAGAACACATTAGATTTGATATGAATCTGGTTTTATATCTGTGCTCTGTTTTCTAATTTATCTTTATTCAGTATACTTGCATTATATTTCCAGAGTGTGTATTTTTTCTCTCCATTTGAAAAAAGACATTTATTTGGAGAGTTGTTAGATGGTACATATCATAACTAGACAATTAACTTTTATAAGAAACAAAATAGTGTTACCTGGTAAAGAACTTTTTGAGGGTTTTTTTTTCTTCGTAATTTATGCTTGTTGGAATAAGAACAAGACTATGTCTCTTGTTCTCTCCCTCCATATATTTAAATAAACATTGAATATGCTATATCGGTTTAAGAAAACAAAAATTCTAACCAGGTATCTGTATTTTCAAATTTGGAAAGCTAATCACCTTTTCTTTTTGACATTCAATAGGATTCTGATCTTCGAAGTGCACTTCTTTTGGAACAGGCAGCACATTGCTTTATAAACATGAAGAGTCCCATGGTTAGAAAATATGCGTTTCATATGATACTGGCAGGCCATCGGTTTAGTAAAGCAGGACAGGTGAGTGCATTATTTTTTAAAAACAAATTCAAATTATTATAAACTTATTCTAGACATGAAATTTGACATTTTTTAAGGTTAAAAAATTTATCCTAAAATTGAGATTTTTGTTATGGAGTAATGAAGTATGATGGTAAGTATGAGCTTAGTGCTAAGGGAATAAGCTTAGATTTAGAGAAATCTGTGTGTGAATCTTGATTTTTCTTCTTACAATTTAATTTTGTTCACATTACTTAATGTCTTTAACCCTCACTGTTTTTGTTTTTGGTATTTATAATTATGTCAATATATTTGTTGGGTGAAACCTAATATTAAGCGAGAGGGGTGCAAATAGTTTGTGGGGACAACAGAAATAAAAGATCATGGATTTTTCTCACAATCTTTTGAAGCTCCCATATATGTAAAAGGCCAAACACATTGTATGCATTCAGTAAATTTTAATAATTCTTTTTTTAAAAAAAATAATTCTTAACAGCAAATGAACTCTCCCTACTTGAACTTTACTCTTTTGTCTTCTCTGAATACTTTATAGTGTTATTGAGTAAATATTTAATGCATAGAAATCTTCACTTTCTCTGGAATTAGTTGGATTGGGAGATCTTTACTGATGTAAGAGGAATTTTCTCAGCTCTAGTCTGTTAGCCTTAGTTGTAATAGTTTTGTTGGAGACTGAGAGTGGTAGCAGTAAGGGAGATGGTGATATACTGAAAATATTGTTGGAAGCATGGATTGAATAATTCTCTATATAAAATGGTTATTTTAAATATACAAAGAAATAAAGATGCTCAAAATCCATATAATTCTAGATTAAAATGTGTAAGTTTTAAAAGGAGTTACCTTTTCAAGATTATGAATTTTTTCCTGTACTTTTGGGAACTTGGAATTCTATTAAATATTAAAACCTTAAAATGTTTAATATAAAATTAAAAACATTTTAATATAACATTAAATGTCTTTGTATATGAATTGGTGTGCTCCATTATGCTATATTGATTAGAATTTTTCACTCATAATTGGAAAAAAATTGATTAACCAATAACTCATTTGTTTACATCCCTCATTAATAGTAAATACTAGTACATATAGCATGTTACTGGTTTATCTTTTTATTTTTTTAAAATTTTAAACGTGTTTTTTGCTTAAAAGAAAATTATATACAAGAGGGCTTCAAAAGTTTGTGCAAAAATTCCATTATCTTTAATTCCATTTTTTCATGAATTTTTTAAAACACTGTTATATATCTCAATAAGAATAGTCCCATGTCCCTTCTTATTGAAAAATAAGTTAACCTTTTTCTACCTCTTTGCCCATTTTCATGAATGGTTTTATTTGTTAAGGTAAAGAAATATTTGCTTTTGACCATTATGCAAAATCGCAACCCAAATCTGTTGCCATTGAGTCATTTCGAACCCCTACTGACCTGCCATGGGGTTGCTGATGCGCTCAGTCTTTGTAGGAGTAGTCAGCCTCATATTTCTCCTATGGAACCACTGTCAGTTTGCATGGCTAATCTTGGGGTTAGTAGTCCATCACTGCTGGACAGTACCACCTTGGCTCTTTATCGGCCCTCAGAAACATCTCTAATTTTAGTTTTTCCTTTGGGTCAGTGATTCCAAGGTACCGTATATACTCGAGAATATGCCAACCTGAATATCAGCCGAGGCACCTAACTTTACCACAAAACTGCATTAAAAATGTGCTGAAAAACTTAGCTTATCCACGAGTATATACAGTAGGTGGTTTTGCATATTCTTATACATTAGCACTGAAATTGTTTCCTCCCCTGTATTAGTGCATTGTTCCCACCTTTGTATTGATGTATTGTCCCTTCCCTGTCTTACCTCTGTTCATTTCAATTTTGGGTTCCCAACAACTGCTGCCCCTCTGAGTTATTCCCCTTAAAAGACCCATGAACCTGTCTCATGAATTCCATCCTCGCCCTTCTTGAGCTCTGATGTCTGTTGTTGGGTCTGTCTTTCTTTTTTTAAAAAATTAAATCATTTTATTGGGGGCTCGTACACCTCTTATCTTAATCCACACATGCTCCATTATGTCAAGCGCTCCTGTACATTTGTTTCCCTCCTAATTCTCAAAACATTTGCTTTCTATTTGAGCCCCTGGTATCCGTTCCCTTCCCCTTCCTTCCTGCTCCCTCTCCACTCCCTCCTCCTCTATGAACCCTTGATAATTTATAAATTATTATTATTTTGTCATATCTTACACCATCTGACATCGCCCTTCACCCACTTCTCCGCTGTCCGCCCCCTAGGGAGGAGGTTATATGTAGATCCTTGTAATCTGTTCCCCCCTTCTCCCTTACCTTTCCTCTACCCTCCCGGTATTGCCATTCTCAACACTGGTCCTGAGCGGTTCATCTGTCCTGGATTCCCTGTGTTTCTAGCTCCTGTCTGTACCAGTGGACATCCTCTGGTCTGGCGAGATTTGTAAGGTAGAACTGGGATCATGATAGTAGGGGTGGGTGGGTGAGGAAGCCTTTAAGAACTTGAGGAAAGTTGTATGGTTCATCGTTGCTACACTGCACTCTTATTGGCCCATCTCCTCCCTGCGACCCCTCTGTAAGAGGATGTCCAGTGGCCTACAGATGGGCTTTGGGTCCCCACTCTGCACTCCCCCTCGTTCACACTGATATGATTTTATGTTCTTTGATGTCAGATACCTGATCCCTTCGACACCTGGTGATCACACCAGCTGGTGTGTTTCCTCCATGTGGGCTTTGTTGTTTCTCAGCTAGGTGGCCACTTGTTTATCTTCAAGCCTTTAAGACACCAGACGCTATATTTTTTGATAGCTGGGCACCATCAGCTTTCTTTACCACATTTGCTTATTCACCCGCTTTTCCTTCAGCGATCGTGTCAGAAAGGTGAGCATTTCAGACTGCCGGATTATTAGAACAAAGTGTACTTGTGTTGAGGGAGTACTTGAGTAGGGGCCAATGTCAGTCTCTTTCCTTAATACTAAACCTATAAATATATATATAGATCAATTTCCTCTTCATCATATATAAATATATTTACATATGTATATGCCTGTATTTAGAACTATATAAATGCCCCTTGACTCCTAGTTCTTTCCTCTGTTTCTTTTTACTTTCTGCTTTTCCCACTATCATATTCAGCCTTCATTTGAGTTTCAGGAATTCTCGGCTACATTGGCCTTGACCCAGTCCTGCCAGATCTCCTACACCCTCCTCGCCATTGATTTTCAGTCACTTGTTGTTCCCTTGTCCCTAGGTTTGTTAACACCCACTTCCTTTTCCCCTGCATCCCTCTCTCCCATGTCCCCCCAGAACTGTCATACCATTGTTCTCTTTTCTGGCTTATCCATCTCGCCTACCCCTTCCAGATAGACATGCAGCAACAACAATATGCACGACACCAGACCAAGCACAATGAAGCAACAATAGAAAATAAAACAATAGCTGCAAAAACAAACAAAACCCTATAAAAAGTTCAAGGTCTATTTGTTGTCCCCTATGAGTGTTCTCCAGAGTCCAACAGGGCACCACACCCTGGCCCCATAGTCTTGGGTTTTCCCTCAAGATTTCATTGTTCTGCTCCCCTTGTTGCTCTGTTGCATACCCCCAGTGTCTGACTTCGGTGTGGTGGGTTCAGGGGGGGCACAATTCCCACCGTGTGTGTCTAGTGTTGTCTCCCATGGTGCCATGGAATGCCATTTCTTGTGGTGGGGCCGACCCTATGGTCCTCTATTTGTATTGGCTCCTCTGAACAGAAATACTGTCCTCAGAGCTTGGTGGGCCAGAATGTGCTTCACTCTTTTTCCCTCCCCCCTCATTGGCTCCTTTGTGCTCTGATCAGACAAGTTCCTCTCCTTGAGCTGTAGGTAGCTTCAGTGTTGTCCTCTGAAGGGAGTTCTTCTGGGGGTGGGTAGGGGTTCTATCCACTTAGTTGGTAATGGGGCCGGCCCCTCAGGCCTCTCTGTTGGGTCCTTGCTTCATGTTCCGTGTGTTGTGTTCTTTTCTTGGAACACTGGGTTGAAGTCCGATCCCTCTTTCCCTGTGGATATATAAACAACACACTCCCCTTGGGTAGGTTAATGCCGGTTCCAATGGCTACCCATGTGTCGTCCCCCACCCCTTCTTTTTAGTGAGCTGCCATTTGTATCCCTGAATTTAATCTGGCCTCTGATTTATTATCTGGACCTCATGCCAGGCACAAATGTATACAGTAGCTTCTTCCCTATGTCTCTTTACTTATCTCAGTGGACTCATGTTGTACTTGTCCTTTTGTGCTTGGCTTACTTCACTTAGTAGAATTTTCTCCAATTCTCCCTATTCGGTGATGTGCTTCATGCATTCATCACTGCTTTTAAGGGATGACTAATATTCCATTGTACCACAGTTTTTTATTCTATTTGCCTGTTGATGGAAATTTGGGTTGTTTCCAACTGCTTGCAATTGTGAACTGAGCCATGATGAACATTGGGCACAGATGTCTGGCCGTAGTTTGCTTCTTGTCTCTTCTAGATATATGCCCAGTAGGGGGATTGCTGGATCGTATGGTAGCTCAATTTCCAACCGTTTTGGATATCTCCAAATCGATATCCATAATGGCTATATATACCTACAGGTCCACCAGCAGTGGATGAGAGTTCCTGTCTCCCCATAACTCCTTCAATACTTGTTACTTTCTTATATTTTGAATTGGGCTATATTTGAGGGTGTTAGGTGGTATGTCATAGTTGTTTTAATTTGTATTTCTCTTAGGGCTGGAGATTTGGAACATTTTCTCATATATTTATTGGCCATTTAGATTTATGTCCTTGAGAAACTTCTGAAATTTTAGTAATAATGCCTTTGTCTGATGTGTCATTGCTAAAGATGTTTTCCCATTCTGTGGTCTCTCTTATTACTCTTTTGGTGAATTCTTTCAATGTGCACAAGTGATTTCTCTTCAGTATATCGTTGGGTCTTTCTTTCTCTCTCTCTGCTCAAGCTTTCACACCCTGTGTTGGATCAAAGAGGCATCACTTTTACCGGACCTAGCTAAACTATCAATCATTATCCCTTTCTAAAGAAAAAACAAAACTGCAAATGAACAAAACACCTTCATGTATGCTTAGTACACTATTTGTACTCTACCCTGGGGATGAGATTGGACACAAAAATATACTCTGAAGCAAAAGGTATAGTTTGGAAAATATGTTGCTTCTATAATTACAAATCCTATTTTTAAGATGGATTATCATGAGTTCATTGATAGGGTAATAGGTAAGTACCAGAAGTTTGAGTTAGACTGTGGCAGGATGCAGCTGTGTGCAGAAGGAATCATTATCTGCATAATGAATGATCCTTATGAAAATAACCAAGCAGTTGTTAAAGAACTTGTAAACATAAATCTATACAGTCATATCCATCTATAAGCATTTACACATGTAGTTTTATCACATGCCAAATATTTCCATTGTGTATAATGCAGTGGTAGAAACTGGAATGAGCATCAGAAAATTAAAATTTCTTAAGAGAGCTTTCAGTTACAAGTTAACCAAGCTCAGAGTTTCCTGTGAGTTCATGGGCTTATGCTGTGAAAACTCCCAACTGGTTTTCATGATGTCATTCTTGTTCTTGACTTTTTTAACTGCTGCTTATTAGACAGGAATTGTTTAGAAAGTTCTCGTGACTTTTCTCCATCTGAATAATTTTTACTCTTATATGAGATCATTATTATTAACAATGCTTTCAATTGTATAATCTTAGCTTTTTCTAAAAACATCTAGTTAAAAAAAATTAATGGAATATCTTCAGGTTAATTTTTTTATATATATAGAACAGAGTCTTAAGGATATATTCTTAGTTGGGCAATATTTTCAAATTACTTAGTACCTGAAGTGTAGATTGAGCCAGGTCTAGAAAAACACTGTCCTCAGTGGTCATGAGGACTCAAAATTTGACTTTACCTTTGGTATTTTATTTTAATGTGAAGGTTTTGTTATTACTTTACTGTTTTTATTTTTAGGGATTGGTTTTGGAAAGATTACTTTGATGTGTTTGCTGCTATTTTGATTTTCTGTCATAATGTATTTTGTCAGATGCATGATTAAAACATAATTTAAAATGTCTTTTGGTCATCTCCCTGTAAATATCCACTGCTTCTTGGCACTGTAAGAATGTTTCTTGATATACCTGTCTTGTTCTATTGCAGTTTTATTGGAGTGCTTAATCTTTTGCTGTCTCAGTCCTGCACTGAGGGATACATTGAACAACAGGCAGTGCAGTTTGATACTTGCCGACAGCACCTTAGAAAGGAAGTGGAGGTGGCACCTGGTGCTGAGAGAAAACCCTGCCTTATATTGCCCAGTCAGTGCTTGAGGTCCTGCTATCTTAGTGCACGCCTTTTTCTGAAGAGTAGGAAGCACAACCTTTTGGGATCCAGAGAACAAGCAAGCTGAGACAGACAGGCAGACTAGCGTTCAGTGTAGTCAACAGAACAAATGTTGACTTATATTCATTTACTGCCAAGCTAACAGTTTGCAAATGGTAAAGATACAATTGTTTGGTCCTCAGTGCCTTTTCTCAGCTCTGTTGACAGGCATGTCTCTCATGTTCTTGGCCTCTTAGCTGTGTAGGCCTTTGGCCTCTGCCTCAGTGGGTGAAAAAGTCTGCCCACTGCTTTGCCTCACAGTTTTGGCAAGACATTTCTGCTCTATGTCATGGTTTTATTGCTATTGCTCTACACAGGGACGCTGCTTCTGGTGCATCGCCTGCCTTCATCACTTCCAGACACTGATCCTCATGTATGCCACTGGTGGCTCCACTGGTGGCGTTTCTTTCTTGGCGTTCATAGGCCTATCTCCTCCTGCTTCTGCGATGGTTCCCTTGTGTACACATAAACTATCTGCATGATTCCACCCTCTCAAAGACATGGATATTGTTGTTGTTAAGTGCCATCAAGTAGGGTCTGACCATAGTGAATCTGTGCACAACAGAACGAAATGCTGCCCTGCCCGCCATCCTCACACATGGGCTTGAGCTCCTGGTTGAAGTGTCAAGACCTCAGTAGATGGGCCATATTAAGAATTTCACATCATCACAGCAAAGGGAAAACACTTTGATACAGTTAAGGTATACTGTTTTGCCTGACGGAAAAAATTCTTTGTAAACACTTTGCTTTTTACATACAGTGTAGGAACATTTGTGGGTGTCATAGTAGTAGCCAAATGTCTTATTGATTTTCAGTTTGTTATTGTACGAGAGGATACCCCCTCAAAAAACCAAAAAGTCAGAAAAACCCTGCCAGGAAGAGCTTGCATAGTATGCATTTTTCCCAGCTCAGTGAGCATCGAGGAACTTGCTCTCAGTGTGCCCAGTGGTGTCAAGTGGGAAGGTTCTCTCTGGTCACATTGAATGTTTTTCGTGAAAGCAGTTCCTTTCGAACCTCGTTTTTGTGATGGCCAATTTAAGAGAAGTGTGCAGCTGTGAAATGTTGTTTCCTGTTCGAGAAAAATGCTGCAGAAACTGTTGTGATGTTGAACACAGCTTACAAGGAAAGCGCTACGGGAAAAACTCCTGTGTACGAGTGGTTTCCGCATTTCAAAAGAATTTTGATTGATTGTAAACCGCATGCTGGACATCTGTCAATTTCTCGAGTGGACTGAATGTTGACTGGAACTGCATTTGGCATTCTGTTCCACCAGGTCATACTGTTCATTGGGCTTTCTATTTAGAGATTCTGAAAAGATGGCATAACAGTGTGTGACAAAACAGGCCTGATTTGTGGCAGACAGGGAACTGGTTTTGCCACCATGACAGTGCACCTGCTCATGCAGCCATCTCTGTGCGCCAGTTTTGGGGTTTTTTTGGCAAAAAATAGCTTGCCTTTCTTGCTCATCACACATTACTCACCTAACCTCGCTCTGTGCAACTTCTTTTTGTTTCTGTGAATGTAGAGGGACATGAAAGGACAGCAATTTGATGACGTAGAAGAGGTGAAGATAAAAGCAAGGGAGGTGCACTGTTTGAAAAGCGTCTCCAAGAATCATATTGCAGATTTGACAAATGTATTAAGTGTAATGGAGAGTATTTTGAAAGGTGATAAGGTTGTTTTGTAAAATGATTTATTAAATACATAACTGTGGGGGTAAATTCCATTTTGGAGATTGAGGGGAGGCGTACTCCCTCGTATATACTTTATGTTTTTCCAGAAAGGCTTTAAGATAACTAAAGCAGAGATGAGAGGTGAGTGCCTGCCTCTGACTTGGATCACTTTGATTCTTTTTGAAGAAATGGGTGTCAAAACAGTATTGCTTCCCATTCTTTCCAGCTACAGTCTCCACTCCATTCTGCTCCCGCTCCCCACCATGTATGCATGTGCCACACAAACAATTTTAAAGCAATATGAACTGACTGTGAGTTGTGCATATATAATTGATAAGGCACACTAGCTGCTTTTCTCATCAGCCTGCTTTGTGTTGGAAGAAGAATCAGATTTTTTTGTCTATGTGTATATGCCTCTTTTCTTTTTAAGTCCAAGACAAACTCGGTTGGTAATGCTTTAATGTTTTGTCTCCTTACAGAAAAAGCATGCCTTGCGCTGCTATTGTCAAGCCATGCAAGTTTATAAAGGAAAAGGCTGGTCTCTCGCAGAGGATCACATTAACTTCACTATTGGGCGTCAGTCCTATACTCTCAGGCAACTGGAAAATGCCGTGTCTGCTTTTAGGCATATTTTAATCAATGAAAGTAAACAATCTGCTACCCAACAAGGGGCATTCCTCAGAGAATATCTTTATGTTTATAAGGTAAATGCTTGTTTCTGGAAGTAGATATTAAAATTAGATTTATTTCATTAGTTTTTAGTAAAATTATATTGATCCCATCTCCTAGGAATCTAGTAAGAACAGCCAAAAATATAATTTTTGTTCTCCTGCCCTTATTAAAATATCCTTCCATTCAATTAACTTCTGTGAGTTATCCTAATTCCTAAATCAGCTTCTCATAGATCCGTACCTCATCCTCTTTCAGAGGACAAAATAAAGGGAGGAACATGTATCACCAATTGATGGAGACAAGACAATAATGTAACACTTTTTGTGATTCTGTACACCATAAAGAAAAATAGCCCACTAGGAAAAAATTTGTGGCATCTTTTTTTTTTAATGATTCTAAGAATAGCCATAAAATAATTGAAGATAAAAATTCTCTCTTAAACATAGTGATACCAGGAGGCTAAATCGAAGGTAGGGGGAAAAGAGGGGAACCGATCACAATGATCTGCATATAAACCCCTCTCGGGGGGACGGACAACAGAAAAGAGGGTAAAAGGAGACATCAGTCAGTGTAAGACACGAAAACATAGTAATTTATAAATTATCAAGTGTGCATGAAGGAGGAGGGGGATAAATGAGCTGATACCAAGGGCTAAAGTTGAAAGAAAATGTTTTGAAAATGATGATGGCAACAAATGTACAAATGTGCTTGACACAATGGATTTATGTATGGATTGTGATAAGAGTTGTATGAGCCCAATAAAATGATTTGAAAAATAGTAAAAATTCTCTAAAAAGCAGTGCAATCCAGTTATGACCAAAATGCATCGCCTGTGACATTTTATGATGACAAATATATCATTATTGTATATCAATAGCAGAGGATTTTGTTGTCATCATTTTCTGGAGCCATTAAATGAGTTCTGTATCATAGTGACCCTATGTACAACAGTGGGAAACTTACCAGTTATGGAGTGCCTTCTCAGTAGTAATGTTTGAGCCCATGGTTGCAGCCACTGTGTTCTTAATGAGACTCTGACCTAGCACAATGTCCCTTGTGTCAGTGTTCAGCTATTTCAAGAGGTAGCATATGATCAAGAACTAGTGGTACTGAAGGAAGTCCAAGCTGCCCTGAAGGTCTTGGTGAAAAACAGGATTCAAGGAATTGATAAATGTTTCTACAACTGGATTTTATACTAAAAGCCAAGAAATTTGGAAGACACCTACCTGGCCAACTGAAAAAAAAAAAAAATCACTATCTTTGGCTTATGTTGAGGAAGAATACTGAATATACCATGAACATCCAGAAGAATGAATGCATCTATTTTGAACGAAGTTTAGCAAGAATGTTCCTTCGAATCAAGGATGGCAAGTCTAATCTCGTGTACTTAGGATATGTTATCATGAGGGACCAGCAACTGGAAAGGACTTCATGCTTGGTAAAGTAGAGTACCAGAGAGAAAGGAAGATTCTCAATGAAATGGATTAACCCAATGGCTACAACAGTTGGCTCAAATTCAATGATTGTGAGTATGGTACAAGACAAGGCAGTGATTTTATTAGCATACATATAGTTAGGAGCCTTACTGGTGGTGTGGCTACAAATTGGGCTGTTGACGGCAAGGTTGGCAGTTCAAAACTACCAGCTGCTGCTAAGGAGAAAAATGAGGTTTTCTACTTCTCTAAGTATTCACAGCCCACAGGGGCAGTTCTGCATGAGGGTTGCTATGAGTCAGTGTAGACTTGATAGTAGTGATACACACTTAGAATAAAGTTGTGGCGGGCTATGCTTCTTGGTCCATAGTTAAAAGAAAATTTTAATATTCTAGTACCTGATTTGTAGCTGTGCTTGGAATAGTATAAAGTAGAAAAGATGCTTTTAACCTCTTTCTAGTGAATTTTAAAAAAGATGTATTTATAAACTCAAATAATTTAATATTGTGTTCTGTTACCAATCATTGGAAATGTGTGTTCGGTTTTTTTCCCCCTTCAGAAAGATGAAGTTTTGTTCTAAGGGATACTAACTTGGGCATTAATGTTATAGGGCAACTCGAGTAATTTATAGGAAGGAAGGATATTTCACTTCAGATAGGAAAAAACAGTAGGTATTTTAAAGGGAATATAATTTTTGCCCTCAAGGTTTATGAGTAGTGCATATTTATCCTTCAGAAAGTACTACCCCCACTGTACTTTATTAATTTGAAATCATATGGGTTAGTATTTTGACAGATGTGCTATAATGAGTCATAAGTTAAAAAGTGCATATCAAAATGATGTTTGGAAATTAAATATCTAAAGAACCTAACTACTTAGTAGCTCTAATCATATTTTCTTCAGTCAAAATAAATGCTTACATCTAAAGTTTTTCCAGGTTCTAAAACTTTAAATTGTGTTTACTACTAGAAAAGTAGTGGTTGTGTGTTATTCTTGCTTAATATGTGTGTTAAGTTTTCTCTAAGTTTCCCTTTGTTTCTCTTCATAGAATGTAAGTCAGCTATCACCAGACGGTCCTTTACCACAGCTACCTTTACCTTACATTAACAGTTCAGCCACACGGGTTTTCTTTGGCCATGACAGACGACCAGCTGATGGTTAGTAAAGTCTCAGTTTGCCTGTATCTAGTGACTTTTTGTTTTTAAACATTTTCTTTTCCCAATTATAAATTGAAGTGTAATTGTTGAAGAATGTTTGGACTAAGTAAGAGTATACCAAATCTATTGCCCTGTTTTTCTTCCAGCTTCAAAATAAAAGCAAATGACAAAATAGCTGAAACTATAAAAACTTTTCTCACATAGTTTAAGTGTAATAGCACCATCTTGATAAACATTTTAATGGTTATATGATGCTCCTTCAATACATATCCTTTATTTGCCTTTCATTGTTAAATTGGTATTTTATTTACATAAAATCATTATGACAAACATCTTTGTGGATAAAGTATTTTTTAAAACTTTTTTCTTAAGAAATTCTCAATTATGTACAGTCTTAGTTACATAGTGCTGCTATAACAGAAACACCACAAGGAGATGACTTCAACAAACGAGACACTTATTCTCACAGTTCAGGAGACTAAAAGTCTGAATTTAGGGTGCCAGTACTAGCAGAAGAATCTTTTCATCTCTTGGAGGGTGCAGGGGGAGGGCTGGGGGTCTTTCTCTCCTTTCAACATGAGTGTGCCCATATTTCTTACCAATCTCATCGTCTTGGCACGTTGAGATAACTTGTAAAAGCAGATACCTACACTTATCCTGAATTATAGGCTATACAAAATATATTCACAGGTGGAGGTTGAGTAATTTTTTTTTCTCCCTGAAGTGGAAGTGGTAGGCAAAATAAGTTTGGGAATTTAAGGTCTAGGACCCTGGTTCCAAAGGATACCTTCTGCTCCCAACTCTTCTCTCTTTGCTTCTCTGCTCAATTTTCTGTTTTTTGCCTCTTGTAAGATAAAAGGTGATGCTAAGATACCTGGTGAGATAGTGGATCACATTTTGGGCTGCCAACAATTCAAACCCCCCATTGGTTCAAACCAGCCAGACACAGTATGAGAGAAAGGCTCTTAATTCATTCATATTATAACTGTAAGCATTCTTATATTTGAGGTAAACTATTATGCTTCTCCTAGAGCAGTGGTTCTCAACCCTCCTAATGCCGCAGCACTTTAATACAGTTCCTCATTTTGTGGAACCCCCCCCCCCCCGCCAATCCATAAAATTATTTTTGTTACTACTTCGTAACTGTAATTTTGCTACTGTATGAATTGGGCGACCCCTGTTAAAGGGTTGTTTGACACCCCCCACCCCCCAAAGTGATTGTTACCCACAGGTTGAGAACTGCTGTCCTAGAGACTAAATTTTTTTTAATAGCCAATAAAGCTGAAATAGCTAAAATCTATAACAAGAATAAATTTTGATACATAGTGGATTCATGCTTTAAGAATGAATGAATGAATTCTATGTATTTCAACATGGAAATACCTACAACATAATGTTGAGTGGGAAAATCTAATTCTAGATAAATTGATCAAATGTAATGCTATTTATGCAAATTTAAAAACAAAATTTTCTCAACATTGTTTATGCTTACCTGATGACGTAATTGTGTTTTGGTTTATCTTTAATGGATGTGACTGATAGGCTGTAGCTCTGGATAAGAAAACATGCTAGTGTGATTAGGGGACAAAAAGATGACACTAACTGTATCTAGCATTTTATTTGGAATAAAACAGTGACTCACATTGACATTGGTGACAGTTGACATTGTTACATTTTTGGCATGCAAATATTATTGTATTTCCTTTGCTTTTTCAGTATATTTGAGACATTTCATAAACAAATTGTCGAAGACCAGGGAAAACATGTTTTACTTGAACAAGGGGTAAAAGAGTGTGACTATGATTGGCAAGTTTCCAGTTAAAGTAGAGCAGGGGTCCACAAACTGCAGCTTTGAGAGCCTTGGCCATGTACTTGTGGCTCTGTAGTAAAATTGGAAATGAAAATAAAACTCATAGTTTCATTTAAAGGCTATTCAGATCATGGTGATTTCATTTATGAAAATATATTTATTATAAAAATATATTTATGGCTCTTGAGTGATTTTTAAAATGTTGTGAGGGACAGGATTGGTTCGTCTGTCAAAAGTGTGCTGACATCTGAGCCTAGAGTATTAACTTAGCCAGATAAATGGAAATGTTTCTCTTAGATACTTGAGAATGAAGGATGAGTGTGTACATATATTTACTTGGATAGCTTGCATTTTTATTTAAAACAGGTTTATTTGAGGGCATATGTTTCTAATCATGGCATTTCAGTGTGGCACTTATGGCACTTAACTTTATTTACCAGGTGAAAAGCAAGCTGCAACTCATGTCAGTCTTGACCAAGAATATGACTCTGAATCTTCCCAGCAGTGGCAAGAACTTGAAGAACAGGTTGTGGCTGTTGTGAACAAAGGCGTGATCCCATCCAATTTCCATACCACACAATACTGTTTAAACAGCTATTCAGATAACTCAAGATTCCCACTTGCAGTTGTAGAAGGTGATCTACCTGAATTTTTTTATCATGTTTTTCTGTTTGTTTGCTTGCTTTTTGGGGGGGTGTGTGTGTGGCATTTTAATTTTATCTTATAAGAACAAAGTCCTAATACTTCTCAAACATTTCAAGAAGTTTTGAAATTGCTAAAGAGATTAAAAAACAGACAAACTAGAAAACTGAATCAAGCACATAGGCAGAGTTCTCCCAAAAAGAGAGTAGGTTGTGCACGCCTAGTAAGGCAGGGGGTGGATTTTTAAAAATGCAGTTTCTCCTTGGAGTTCTCTTAAAAATCTAAGTCAAAAGATTTTTTTTTTTAGTTTGATGGCTTAAAACCTACCAAGGGCTGCCCATCTACTAAGGCAGCTTTATTTATTTATTTAGTTAGTTATCTGTCTATTATATTAATATTATATTAATTATCCTCCTCTGTCGGCCACACATTATTTTCTTGGAAAACAGTTTTGAAGATCTAGTTAACCTTGGCAACCTGTCTTGTTGCCAGTGTTTCCTCCATAACTAAACTACAGCTGATTTATTCAAGGTGCTGCCTTCCTTTCTTCACTCATACAAATAGCCAGTTTACCTGTCCAGGTGAGCGTATCCTGTGGGAACACGGGCCTAGAAGTGGTTTCATAGTAATGGCTTCCAACATTATTCAGTTTGCCTCTTCAGACTTTCATATCAAATGAAGTTGTAATTATAAAGATCAGGGACATTTCTAAGGAGGGGTTAGGGGATGAATCAGGGCCATTCTCTAAAGGAAAAAGGCCCAGTCCATGACAGCATGTCTGAGAACAGATGCGCTCACTACCCTGGCTGTGTGGATGCAGATCACGCAGCTCCGGACTTGAGCTGTCTCAGTTTCTTTTGGAGTTCCAGGAACTGGCTTTGACTCCATGTGACACAGATCTAGAGGTTGGCCAGGTCTCCACCCAGCTGCAGGCCTTCCTTCAAGCTGACTTGGGCTGGTCGCAGACTTTGAGGAACCAGGATCTCGATCCTGAATCATTTCAGGGGTCCTCAGGGACTGCGGAGAGCTTTGGCTTTGAAGCCCTGGAGAGGTCCTGCGCCTTCGTAGAGCTGGTTCCTGGGATCCTATCTCCGGAGTGTGGGTGATGACTCTCACCACCTGTAATTTCTGCATTCTGTCGCGAGTCTTGCAGCTGCAGACATAACAGTGGGGGGCTATACAAGAAGCATGCTCCCGAGGTCCCACTGACCTGATCCCCATGTTTAACAAGCCTTGGAGAGTGAAAACCAGCCCTCTTTCACTTGGCCTTCAAGATTACTCGCTTCACCTCTAGCTCCTCCAGATCCCAGAGCAGCTGCAAAAGTAGGGTGTCCCACTTGGCCCAAAGGTTTGGTTCTGCCATGGACTCTGTTTTACTTTATTCAGCTTCAAGATAATTTTTGTCAAACGGTACTGGTGGCTAGGAAGGGGAAGATAATTCAGGTGTCCATGTGATGAGGCCTCTCATACAAGTGTGTGCAACATGTTAGATTATAAATGACATTCCTTGATACAGTGAAATTGGAAAAAGGAGCTGGAGGAGAAAACTGATTTCTGAGTAAACAGATAACGAGGATGTCAGGGACATTCTAAGAAACCGTAGGTGGCTCAAACTGTTAAGCACTTGACTAGTAGCTGCAGATTGGTGGTTTGAACCACCCCATCACCATGAAAGGCAGGCTGAGGAGATTGCTTCTAGAAAGTCACAGCCTTGGAAAGCTGTCCAGCAGTTCCTCGCAGGTGGTCCCCAGGAGTCAGAATAGCCTCCACTCCTCAGTCACTGCACAGCAGCTGCCCGCGTGCTCTGTGTAGAGACGCAGTGATCGGAAAGCACAGTATGTTTAGAAAATGAGAGGTTAGCATGACAGGCGAGATTCATTTAAATTAGTAATTTTAAGTTTTCTGATTTTATAGAACCAATAACAGTGGAAGTGGCTTTTAGAAATCCTTTGAAGGTTCCACTTTTGTTGACTGATTTGTCATTGCTCTGGAAATTTCAACCTCAAGATTTCAATGCAAAGGATAACAGAGAAGTTAAAGAACTAGTAAGTTATTAAAAGGTATTTGTAATAAGTATGTTTCAGTTATAGTCTGACAGATTTTTGTAATAATGGGTCAACTTCTACTTAGCGAGTTATACTTTCCTTCAAGTTATAAAAATTATGATACGTGCTTATTGTTTAAAATTGAGAATATAGAAAGATACAAGGAATAAAAATTAAAGTTGTCTTCTCAATATCTTAGAGATAAAAAATTTAATATTTTTTGCTATATGATATTATAGTCGTCTCCATTTAAATATTTTCCCTACATATTTTGGCTCTAGACGGTTTTGTTTTGTTTTTTCTTACCTCAGGATATGTGTATGCATTTCTCGCTTGCTCTTTTCATTCTGTGTTGTTTCACATACCATATATACTCATGTATAAGCTGAGTTTTTCAGCACATTTCTATGCAGTTTTTGTGGTAAAATTAGATGCCTTGGCTGATGTTCGGGTTGGCTTATACTTATATATGGTACATATTTTGATATTAAATATCAATACTTCATTTTGCATATGTCATTACATGGATTAATAAGTTATTCTGCCCCTCCGTTGCTTTGAGGCTTCTATCATAATTCTGTGATGAATTTTGTTGAGTAGTACTTATTATCCTTACTTCTGATTACTGATGGAGCAAAGTTTCTGAGGCATGAAATGAGAGGATTGGGGAAGTTAATATTCTAGTATCCTAGTGGTTTTCCAAAGTGTCATGTTATTTAGTTTCTTTCCAGCGGCATATAGGGTTGGGTATCTCATCTCAATATTAAGCATCATTGTTAAGGGGAAAAATCTTTATTGCTTTACAAGTAAATGTTTTATTACTTCATTTCCTATTTCATTGACTTCTAGTACAATTCAAGCTTTTTAATTTATTTTTGGTGATTATATTTTTAATCTTATTTGTGTCTATAATTAGCTCTTTGTGTACTTATATAGAAGCAGGAATAATTTGAACAAATGTTAATAGAAATAACTTGGACAAATTTGTTTACCTATCTATTAATTAGCTTATTCACTATATCTATTAAGTCACTTTAACTTTCTTATGCCACCTTGCTATATGCTTTAATAGTATGGTAAAACAATTGTTTTGGAACTGGGAAATGTCCCTATTTAAAATTTTGCAGGCTAAATTCAGTGAAGATGTTTTGTAATTATTTATGCTCGTTGTGAATAGTTAGAAGACTGAGATTTCTCAAAGTCTCACTGCATTATATAAACATAAATTTGCCATGAGTCAAAGTGATGACTTGATGGCAAATAATAATCAAGATATTGCGATTTAAATAGCAACCTTAGAAATTTTTAAAAGTGTTTTAGACATCTGGGATTAAAAATAGAAATATATGAATCATTTACTGATGGAAAAATTCCTTTAAAAGACTGATTCTTTAATGGATCCCTGATGGTGTAGTAGTAGGCTAAGTGGTGGACTGGTAACCTGAGGCCAGCAGTTCAAATTCATCAGCCTCTTCTTGGCAGAACGTGAGGTCTATCTGTTCTTACAAAGATTAAAACCTTAGAAGTCCTAGGAAGCAGTTCTACTGTGCTCCATGGGGTCACTGTGAATAATTATGGAGGACAGTGGTTTATTAGTTCTTCAAGTGTGTTAGCCTCTGCAGTATACTTGATTTAAAGGAGATTTATTAAAGTTCATTATTATGTGAAAGGTTGTATTTTACATCTAAATGTATTTGTGCATTTTATATTCTGTTCAACTTTTATTTAAAGAAACAAACCATTTAAAAAGTTTTACTGTTTCTTATAAATTTCAACTCTTTGGATTTCTTCATGCATTTCTACCATTTATAGTCCAAACTGCTGAAATGGGACTTGAGAAGATGCCGTTTTTAGTTCTTGTATCAAATAAATAAATTATATTGTAACTAGTGCAGGCTTACCGAGGATCAGCTTTACTTGCAGAGCCGGTTAGTTCTACTTAGTTACGTGCTCGGAGGTAGATTGTCTTAGAAAAGCCACTGATGTTGAGCAGACAGAGTTTTCTTTTTCTCTGTTTTACTTGGCCGTGGTGTCCTCCAGCTTTTTTTGTAGCAGGTTCAGGCTGTCCATGCTTTCTAGGCGTGGTTGGAAAATTTTGAAGAAACTGGGAAGGGTAAAAGATAGAGATGTGTGTTGAAAACTTTAACAATGAGCAGCTAAACTTTTTCTTTCTTGGTGTGTTTGCTCCTTGGTAGCTCCAACTTTCAATAGATTACTTATCTGCTGCCGAATTGGTTTGAATGAAAAAATACCTACATAAAGTTCCTATCACTGCTTGGGTGGTGTAGAAATAAGAATACTACATGGAGAGCTTAGCAGGAATAAATATTATTCATTATCATTTGAAAGTACTGACATATTTTAAAACATAGCCTCATTGCCGTTAGGTCAATTCTGTCTCTTGGTGGCCTTGGAGAGAGTAGAAGGCCTCTTTGGGTTTCTTAGTCTGTAAATCTTTATGGGAGCAGAAAGCCCCATCTAGCTCCCTCAGCGTTGCTGGTTATATCCTGTTAAGTACTTCCATGTAGGAATGTTAATAATTGATTTTTTTCCATCAGAATGCAAATTTTATAAAATAATTTATTCTTCAGGTCACAGGTAACCCTGAGATGATTGGATCGGAAGTTATTTCAGAATTCCTGATTAATAGTGAAGAGTCTAAAGTGGTAATTTTATTCTTTTCATATCATTTTTCTGTCATACCTTTCTATGCCTTTCTAAAAATAAACGGAAAGGTATTGGCTTTATAGTTCTTGTTTTCTTACAAGTGAAAGTTTGGAAGACTAGGTGAGGAAATTGCTCCATAACGAGGAGAGTGCTGGGTGCAGCAGGCTTGTAATGCTCCTTGATTGTTCATTTCACAAGAAACCTGGGCCTGGTGTGATAATATCACTTTATATTTAGTTGCCCAGAGTATTTGGATTATTATTCATACAATTGTTGAGGACTCGGTCCTCTAGTTGGAACTTTATAATTTTTCTTTGAAGAAAGTGCACTTAAATATGATAAATTAATTACTGGTTTTAATTTTTAGATCGTGAGCTTGTGTTTTACAATATTACAACATTGATATATTGCACTATTATGATATGTATGAAAACCGGTAATAAGAGTGACTTAAATATCTCCACAGGCAAGAATAAAGCTCTTTCCCCATCACTTAGGGGAACTGCATATTCTTGGAGTTGTTTATAATCTTGGCACCATCCAGGGCTCCATGACGGTAGATGGCATTGGAGCCCCTCCGGGGTATCATGCAGGTAAAGCTATGGCACTGCTAAATGACTGTACTACTCATACTTT
Source organism: Tenrec ecaudatus (assembly GCF_050624435.1). Taxonomy (NCBI): domain Eukaryota; kingdom Metazoa; phylum Chordata; class Mammalia; order Afrosoricida; family Tenrecidae; genus Tenrec; species Tenrec ecaudatus. Next base: position 44,351,180 of record NC_134544.1, read on the forward strand.
AAATCGCTCCACAGAACAAAATAAGGTGAAATAGTTTCTTTCCTTTGTTTAAAGTAATATTTTATATTTTCAGTGGATACTTACACAGCAAGTTCATGTCCATTTTAACAATTCTATACCAAATCTTCATTTAAACCATTATAGTTGTAATTTTTGGTTGATAAACACTATTCAAGTATCCTTTAAAAAGAAAAAAAGTCATTTTAAAATCCAAATTTATTGCATATTGTAAGTAAATTAACTGGGTATGTGAACTTTTTGAAGTCCATATCCTTTCCCATTTTTTATATAACTAGGATCTTAACTTGATTCTACAATGTTATAGTGCTATCGATAAATTAAAACTATTCTTTAACAAATACATCCTTTGTATCATAGTTTACACGTTAGTTTTTGGTTTTAATGGGAGGAGGCCCTGACTTCATGCTAATGTAAATCTCGTAAGGCGTGTTTTCATGTAGTACATTATTATGTAAAAAACTGCTAGGTTCTGAATCAGATAAGTGCAAGGGAAATAATCTAGTCTGGGAGCTTCACAATGGTACTTACTGAGTACATTATAGTCTGAAGAATTCTGCAGTAAAGATAGTTGTATACCCAAGGTATTTTTATATGTACATTATGTGCATTATAAAATTGTAGCCTTTGGGAATAATCTGTGAATACTAAATGAGTGTGATTTTGAGAAAGCTATATAATATTATATTTAATTTTCTTCTTATACTCTGTTGAGAAGGTATCATTATTTATAATCCAAAAATAATACTGGAAGTTAACTTCTCATTGGATATAAGAATGGTTTTCTCTCAGATCACCCTTTTTGGTTAATAGGCATTGTGGGTAAATATAGGTTTCAAAGGACTTTATTCTAAATGATGTGTCTTTCTCCAAAGCAAATAAGTCCTCGCAAAATGAGAAATTACTCTGCTTGCATAGGTATAGCTATACCTGTTCATAACAAAAATAGGTATTGTTCTATATGGAAATGAAATATAATTACTTTTGATTCATTCTTGCTAATCAAGAAGTATGTAGTATATTTTTGCTTTATTAAAGTACTTAATCTGAAACTTTCAGGATTTATGTTTTCAAGGCAAATGGGTTCATTAACGCGATAAATTACTTCAGGTCATTGATTCTCTCCCCCCCCCCCCCCCCCCCCCCATTTCAGGGAAACATTCTTTGAGTATGTCAGTCCGAGGGAGACAGGATCTAGAAATTCAAGGTCCTCGGCTTAACAACACAAAAGAAGAAAAAACATCTATTAAATATGGTCCTGACCGACGTTTAGATCCTATCATCACTGAAGAAATGCCACTCCTGGAGGTATTTCACTTTATAATCTTTCATATGCTAAGTGACTTATCTCTAGTCAGATAATTCATTGAGCATATTCATTTAGACTGAGGGTTGATATCACATTGAACTCTTAAAATTATTAAGTTGGAGTTAAGTGAAATAAAGGTGGGGGCAGGTAGATAATTTAACATTGTCATAACCAGGTTATAAAATAATAACCCTCAAAATATGAACGGAAATTAGGAAACCACTTGTAAAGAACACTTTTGTGATTACAAAGATCAGTGGCCTTTTTACTTTTAATGTACCAAAATATGAGGAAATGCTTTTGAAAACTTCACACCCTAAGAGTGTGGAGTAAAAGGCAATATTTCCCTTGTCACTTTTCATAATAAATCCAGCCCAACTTTTATATCACATGGCAGAATTGAATTTGACAGCAGTGTGGGCTTTTGGGGGTTTAGTATCAAAAGATCAAAATCTGCTTGCTATATAAGCAAATAGGAAACGTATTAAGCAGTTTTAGAACTAAGGATTTCGGAATAGTTCTTGGAAACTACAGTCTTATCGAACAAGTCTCAAAGAAGTTACTATCTTTTAGCAGCATATGATTCTGAGCCTTTGGACAGCTTGCTTCTGTTCTGCTCTTTGTCTAACAGTTCAGCCTCTGCCACACTTTATTAGAACTCTCAGGTTTCTGGAGGGAACCCTTGGCCACCTAGAGGCAGGGCTCTCACAGCCAGACTGAGGGCCGGAGCAGGTGGTAGGAATGTGAACACTTGTGAAGATCCCCCTCTTGCGTCCTCAGGTTTCCCTGATAGGGATGTACCAGCTTAGCAACCTAGCTTCAAAAAGTACCAAATTAATTGTAACTTTTTTATACCTCTCATTGGATACTGTATAAGTGCGCCTCAAAAAGTTCGTGGAAAAATTCCATTATCTTTCAATTCCATTTTCCCATAAACTTTTTTAACCTCTCTCTCATAAGTATACAATGTAATATGGTCCAAAAAAGTATGTATTTTCAATAATAACAATAAATGGAATCTTAAGATACGTTAACATAGTCCACTGGTGGACTTGTTTTTTGCCTTTTACAATGTAACTTGGACCTATTTTCGTTCAGTCCTAGGTCTGGTCTTAGTAGCTGCCTGTGATACTCCTTGATTTGGTATATGGTTATGCCTTTTAAAGAGCCTTGGTGGTGCTGTAGTAGGCTTTGTGTTGCACATGAGCTCACCAGCCATTCTGCAGGAGAAAGATGAGACTATTGCTCTGAAGATTGATAGCCTCGGAAACCCATGGGGCTGTTTACTCTGACTGATAGGCCGTAAATCGGAATCTACTTGATGGCAGTGGGTTTTTTGTAATGTGTTTTAACTATTTATCGTGAACAGTGTGGCTCTAATTTTTTATCTGTAGTATATGTTGTACATTTATTTGGTCCATGTGCTAGTGTCGAGTAGTATCTAGAAATTGCCAGATCAAAATGTATTCACATTTTAAGTTTTGCAATCTCTTTTGCATCCTCTTTCTTGAAATGAAGTTAATTTTCACATGCCCAGAGAAGTAGCAGAAAACTCATTAATTACTTAAAAACCTTTAAAGAAAGTCTGTCATCTTAAAAGTGTTGTTCATTAGAAGTTCAGAATGTTTAACAGACAATATAATAATATTTTTTCCCTCCAATGCAGGTGTTCTTTATACATTTTCCTACAGGGCTCCTCTGTGGAGAAATTCGGAAAGCATATGTAGAATTTGTCAATGTCAGCAAGTGCCCTCTTACTGGATTGAAGGTTGTTTCTAAACGTCCAGAGTTCTTTACTTTTGGTGGTAACACTGCTGTTCTAACACCACTAAGTCCCTCAGCTTCTGAAAACTGTAGTGCTTACAAGACCGTTGTGGCAGATTCTACCTCTGTATGTACAGCACTCACTTCATCCGCTTCTTCTGTCGACTTCGGCATTGGCATAGGAAGCCAACCGGAAGTGACTCCTGTGCCTCTTCCTGACTCTGTTCTTCTCCCCGGAGCTTCAGTCCAGCTACCCATGTGGCTACGGGGGCCAGACGAAGAAGGTGTCCATGAAATTAACATTTTATTTTACTATGAAAGTGTTAACAAGCAGCCCCAAATACGGTGAGTGTTTTTGCCAGGGAGTCCCTCTGTGTTCCATATTCCAAGAAGTATTTTGTGTTAACAAGGAGTAGTGGCACAGGTGTTAATCAGTTGCTAGCTAGAAGGTCTGTAGCTTGAATGCACTTGCTGCTTTGTCTGAGAACGATGTGGCAGCCTGCTTCTGTAAAGCTTTATCACCCTGGAAACCCTGTGAGGCAGTTCTGCCTAGTCTCTGAGCTTCTTTGAATTTGGATCAACTCGGTGGTAGTGAGTTTTACATACAAAAGTTATCACATAATAATGATATTTTAAAATACCATGTATTAAAACTTTTGCCATTTATATATGAAAAAGTCTACCTATCCTAGTTATTTTTAAAATTCTATATTAATGAAATAATTAAAACATTATGCAAGACTTATTGTGAGAGTAGGATGAAGACGTATTTGTGAATACAAGTGATTTTTAGGTTCTCAATAAATGTTAATTCTCCTTAAGAAGATGATATAAGTACCCTGCCAAAGACAATCAGGGGAAGCTCTGTGGAATGAAGCAGTTATGAATTGAGCCTCCAGTGAAAGTAAAAGATTTTGGAATTTGGGTGTCAGGAGAAGGGCATTCCAAAGATGACTAATGTATGTGAATGAAGGTTTGTACGTTAAAAAGTATAAATTGAATACAGTTCATTTGGCTGCAGTACAAATGTATTATTAAAATGAAGGATAATAAATCTGAATTAGGTGAAGGTTTACGAGCAGCTCATAAGTTTTACATTCAACAATGCATACAATTTTGTTGGAACTCATTTTAAATTTTCCATAGAAAATTCTCTTGTCTACAGCTTCTCTGGGCACAAGAATGTTGGCACCCACTGAACAGATAACTAGCTCAATTTGATTTTTCCTCTTCATGTATCACTGCTTATCCCACTTCCTCCCCTGTGTATCCTGTTTCCATTCTTCTTTCTTACCTAACCCTTTGACCTTTGTCTCTTTAATTGTAGAGAGTTGATTTTTCCAACACATAGGTGAGTTCAGCGCCAGAACTATGGTGTGTCTTGGACTATTCTCTGCCTCACCACTAGTCTCGAGGCTTTTGAGTTTGTTCCATGGTTTTGTCCCACACTACCCAGAGTCTTCTAATGGGACTCTTTTCCTGGGCAATTGGTGTGGTAGTTGGGCATCATCTAGTTCTGGTCTCTGGGCTGTGGAAGCTGATGTCTGTCCATTACTCCATTGGGTTAATTGGGTTAATTATCTCCAAGTGTTTGTTTTTTTTTATCACTCCTCTTTCCTTTGGATAATGACACCTTAAATGCTTGCTCAAGAACTTTTTACTCTCCAAAGCTAGGTGTAGAACATTATCTTTGGGAGCTATGTATGCCAAATGACCTTGATGGCCCCCAGACTATGATCCTGATTGGGGAATAAATCTTGAACGGGAAAGCTGTGTTGTGGGAGGCTTTGGTACCATATTTGGATTGTACTTGATAAGAATTCAGTAACTTTATGGCAAGAAAAGTTTTCATGTGTTTATAAAAGGGCTTCAAAAATTTTGTTGAAAATGGAATTAAAAGATAAAAGAAAGTATAAACTTTATTTCTCAACATTGGCTCCATCAAGGTTAAAATACTTTATAAGCAATGATGTAAAGTACTGAGAGTTCTGAGAATTGGGGTTATTTTGCATTATTAACTGAAGAAAAATGGTTGCTCTTTAAGAATTGTTAAGATTAGAAAACAAAAAGTAATCACAGAGAGCCCAATCAAGACTGTAAGTTTCCCACAGAAACTTGCAACATTGCCCTTGCTTGATCAGAGGGATGAGCAGGAGTATTATAATGGAGAAGGACAGAATTTTCTCGGGCATTTTTCTTCTAAAGCTTTGACTTTTTCAAAATACTCTTGTACTAAACAAATGTTACCATTCTTTGGCCTTCCAGAAAGTCAACAAGCAAATGCCCTGCCTATCCACAAAAACCTTTTGCTGTTAACTTTTTTGCTTTGACCCCCATTGCTTTGGTTGTGCTGTGTCTTCAGCTTCAGATTGCTTTCATCGCCAGTTACCATTCTTAACAGAAATGCTTCAGGATCTTGGTCCACTTGCTTAAAATTCCCATCAAAAGATCTGCCCTTGTCTGCAACTTATCTAGGCACAACAGTTTTAAAAGGCACCCAGAAAACAGATCATTAGCTCAATTTTGATTTTTCAGTCACAATCGTGTAAGTTGAACCAATTAGTTCTCTTCAGTTAGGGTGCAGGCAGTTTATTGTTTCCTCATAAATTGATGTGGATGGTCTGCCGCTGTGAGCTTTAGCTTTAACACTGCCTGTTAACATGGATACTTGTTTTAAGACATCCCTCTGTAAACTGTGGGGTTTTCATTGTTCTCATACGCTTTTCATAAAGCATCAGGGGTTTCGCCATTCTTATAATAGGATCAGTTTTTACAATCTTTCTTTGGAATTGGGGACTATAAGCTAGGGTGGTGTAGTTCTTTGGTTAAATTTGCCTTTTTTTCCTTCTTCAGTCACAGAATATTAAGACACACTGCAGTTATTTGTACCAGCCGATCTTTGAATGTACGAGCCGCTGTCTGCAGAAGTAATTCTCTTGAAGATGAAGAAGGGAGAGGTGGCAATCTGCTAGTCTTTGTAGATGTGGAAAATGTCAACACTGTAAGTTAGTTTGAAATTGATCTTTGGTTCTAATTATAATTGAAATGTTTCGTTAAAAAAACCAAAGGAATGTTTCCATCTACAAGGCAGTTGATAAGGACTTTGGGAATGTTCATTTAGAATAGGGTAAGGGAATTTATCTTTAAGAGTAAAAGATTGATTTAGTTCTAGACTCATTCAAAAGGCTTCTTACTCATTTTGTAAAGTCCTTTGCACTTAGCTTCATAAATTTATAAGCTTGCTCTCTTGTAGGATATTTAGGGCTGATATGCTGGAATTTCATGGTTCTTTTAGAAAACATTTTTTTAAACATTTTATTAGGGGCTCATACAACTCTTATCACAATCCATACATATATATACATCAATTGTATAAAGCACATCTGTACAGTCTTTGCCCTAATCATTTTCTTTTTTTTTTTTCCTTTTCTTTTTTTACATTTTATTAGGGGCTCATACAACTCTTATCACAATCCATACATATACATACATCAATTGTATAAAGCACATCCGCACATTCCCTGCCCCAATCATTCTCAACGCATTTGTTCTCCACTTAAGCCCTTTGCATCAGGTCCTCTTTTTTTTCCCCCTCCCTCCCCGCTCCCCTCTCCCTCATGTGCCCTTGGTAATTTATACATTGTTATTTTGTCATATCTTGCCCTATCCAGAGTCTCCCTAACCCCCCCTTCTCTGCCGTCCATCTCCCAGGGAGGAGGTCACATGTGGATCCTTGTTATCAGTTCCCCATTTCCAACCCGCTCACCCTCCACTCTCCCAGCATCGCCCCTCACACCCTTGGTCCTGAAGGTATCATCCACCCTGGATTCCCTGTGCCTCCAGCCCCCATATGCACCAGTGTACAACCTCTGCCCTATCTAGTCCTGCAAGTTAGAATTCGGATCATGGTAGTTGGGAGGAGGAAGCATTCAGGATCTGGGGGAAAGCTGTGTTCTTCATCGGTACTACCTCGCACCCTGACTGACCCATCTCCTCTCCTAAACCCCTCTATGAGGGGATCTCCAATGGCCGACACTTGAGCCTTGGGTCTCCACTCTGCTCTTGCCCCTTCATTCAATATGATATATATATATATATATATATATATATATATATATATATATATATATATATATATATATACACACATACACACACACATATATACATATATATCTTTTTTTGTGTGCATGATGCCTTATACCTGGTCCCTTTGGCACCTCGTGATCGCATTGGCTGGTGTGCTTCTTCCATGTGGGCGTTGTTGCTTCTGAGCTAGATGGCCACTTGTTCACCTTCAAGCCTTTAAGACCCCAGACACTATCTCTTTTGATAGCCGGGCACCATCAGCTTTCTTCGCCACATTTGCTTATGCACCCATTTGTCTTCAGCGAGCCTATCATGGAGGTGTGCAGCCAATGATATGATTTTTTGTTCTTTGATGCCTGATAACTGATCCCTTCGGGACCTCTCGATCACACAGGCTGGTGTGTTCTTCCATGTGGGCTTTGTTGCTTAGAAAACATTTTAATAAGATTTTAATAATTTCAAATTAGCTCTGATAAGAAAAGTTTTTAAAATATTAAGAATTTAGGCAACTCTGTAGATACTGAACATGCTGTTTTGTGAAAACTTTTTTTTAGGGGTGAGGGAGTTTGGCTTTTGTCTTAATGAGAATATGATATAAAGATCAAAAGTAATAAAGATTTTGGTTAAAAGTTGGGAACAAATTTTTTAAATGTAATATTAGTAATATCAGTATAATAGGTCCTAATAACTGGGAAGAATGTTTTTTCTAGTATTATAAAAGTTACTAGCAGTGCATTATAGTTTAACATAGTTCTTAGATAAAATGTTGCCCTCTGTTTTATAAATGTTTATGAATTGTGTGTCAGTAGAGCTGTTAAATTTTTTAAAGACTTTTTATAAAGAATGTGTAGAGTAATATCTGTGAGTATTGTATTGTATTAAAAACGAAACAACTATATGAGACTGAAAGGCCACTTTCTAAACTAAGATGAGAAAATAAGGGGTCAAGGAAACTAGAGTGCTGGAAATTGAAGAAGGAAGACAAAGAATGCTGTTAACATTGTGAAAACTGATGTCAATTAATTATACAGATATTGTCAAATAGGAAACTTAATTTGCTGTGTAAACTTTCACTGAAAGAAAGCACAGAAAAATACATTTTTTAATGTTTCAAAAGAGACTCTGAAATATAGTGTGTATAAATTTCATCTTACTGATTAATATCATTGATAATATCTGAATATTGCACTCATTGGAATATTCTAAGTTAGTGCTCTTAAATCTTGAGTGATTCTTATATTCTTTGACAGAGTGAAGCAGGTGTTAAGGAATTCCATATTGTACAGGTATCGAGTAGTAGCAAACACTGGAAATTGCAGAAATCTGTGAATCCCTCAGAAAACAAAGGTTTGTTTTTGTTTTTTCCCCTTTGTAATAAATTTTGATATTTTTGCTACTTGGGTTTTTCAGAAAGTACCAGAATATCATAAGATTATTGGTGTGTTTATTATAATTAACATTTTGAAGCATTAAATTATTGCTGCATTAGTTTATGTGACTAAATCAAACTACCTATCTTAATTCATCCTTTCCTGTTTTATTTCTCGCTTTCTTCACACCTCCTTTACTGGCATTCTCTTCTTCATTTTTTTAAAACTGTAAAATTAGTCCCCGAGTACAAGTTCACAGTAAAAAAATTAAACAGGACATATAGAAAATGGAAGTTTCTTTTTATTTCCTACTGTTGGAAAGGCACCATTTGATAACTGGTTTTCCTTTGCGTATTCTTATATGTCCTTACATGACCTCCAAGCAACCAGCTTTCGTGAGCATTTGAGTGGTTCTATAATGCTCCATTGACTGTCTTTCCATTTTCATAAACTAAGATAAAAACAATTATGATTCTTACTCTACAAATTAGGAGTCTGAAGTTAGGTTAAATAAACATTTGCTCACAGTTTCACAGCTTTTAGTTAGAAGAGTCAAGATTCAAACATGATTCCAGCTTATCTGCACCTTTGTACATAAAATTTCATGTACAAATATATTTCTCACACACACCCTCATACAGATGGAAGCTGGTGCTCTTCAGATGTGCCTTTCCTCTCATGTAGAACTATGATCATTGCTAAGGAGCCCTGGTGGGTATGGTATGCATTAGGCTGCTAATCACAAGGTCAGCAGTTCTAAACCACCAGCTGTTCTGAGGGATACAGATGAACGGAACTTTTCTACTCCTATGAAGAGTTAGAGTCTCAGAAAGCCAAAGAGGCAGTTCTTCCCTATTCTATAGAGACTCTGTGAGTCAGTATCAACACGATGGCACTGAGTTTTATTTTGTTTTGGCGATCATTGTTTATACATCCTTGCACATCTGTGCACCTATGCAAGTATTTCTGAAGGAAAAATGTACTTGGATTTAGTGAAGAAATATGCACACTTTAAACTTGTGATACATATTGACAGTATTTTTCACGCTTAGTAATATATGAATAGTGCTTACAAGAGTGGGGCAAAACTGATAAAAATGCTATTTATTTGTGGAAAATAATTGTATGGTGTATTTCAAAAGATGTAAAAATGTTCAACCCTTAGCTTCACATTAATCCTTAATTTTGGAATTTATACAAAGGAATTCAAACTATGGGAAAATCATATAACCAGAGAAGTTTACTGCAAGATTATATTTAATAGGGAAAGGTTAAGTGTAGTTTTAATGTAAATTATATGCCAGCTCAGATGTTTTGAAGTAATTAAAATATATTAGCATTTAAAAGTACTTAGGAACCTGCGGTAGTGGAGAAGTATACCAGAGCAAGGTATATACATTTAACAATAGCAATATGAATTATACACATGAAAACGATACTGAAAGGGCAGGTGCATTGTGGGCTCCTCGCTTCCTAAGATCTGACCTCTGAGACTTTCCATTGATGCCATAGACACACATATGAACATGTGCTTAGAGAAAACAGGATGTTGTTATGTTTAAGAGCCAGCTTCACTTTATTAATATGAAAGCCAAGATTGTTTTTCATTAGCATTATTTATGATTCTCAGTTATCCATATGGCCTCAAAATCGGAATAATGAATATGGTTTAACTCTGTCATAAGTGAAAAAGATCTTAGTGATGTTTTTTTCTTCCTAGATGCTAAACTTGCCAGTAGGGAGAAGGGAAAGTTTTGCTTCAAGGCAATAAGATGTAAGGAAAAAGAAGGTAAATTCATTTTACTTTCACAATCGCTTAAGTGGCCTTTTTATATTTCATGCGAATGATGTGATTAGTTTCTTTCCTCCTGTTTTTCAGCTGCTACACAACCCTCTGAAAAATACACCTTTGCAGATATCATCTTTGGAAATGAGCAGGTATTCAAGGAAGTCCAACAATGTTTAATTTCAAAAGTCACAGTTCTGGACTGTCTTAACTAGTTGGCTAGTGCTGTTGCTTCTTTGATCCATGTACTCCTTGTAGAAGGAACATCTGGATATTGTTGTTATGTAATCTCCCTTTATGCTCCAAAACAGCGGTTCTCAACCTGTGGGTCATGACCCCTTTGAGGGTTGAGCAACTCTTTCACAGGGGTCACCCAGTTCATAACAGTAGAAAAATTACAGTCATGAAGTAGAACAAAAATAATTTTACAGTTAGGGTGTCCCCACAACCTGAGGAACTGTATTCAGTAGTCACGGCATTAGGAAGGTTGAAAACCACTGCTCCAAAACAACCAAAAATGCTGTGCAAACTGTTGTATTTTAATTAACTATTTAAAATCAACTTTGTTATGGGAATATTTATATCACATGAAACACATACAGCCCTTGGGATTAAAAAAGAAATAGGATCATGTGAAGCAAGCTGTTTATTAGAGAAAGTGTTCACTGTGGACCCTGATAATTTGGAGATTCTGGCATTTCTTAGGCTCTGAGACCTAATTAATAATCCAGATACAGGCTGTTGTGGCTTTAAGTACATTGTCGTGTAGGGCTGCTTCACCTTAATTATATGTCAGAATCATCTAAAACAGTAGTTTTTAAACTTTAAGACAGTGTGGATGAATCCTCTAGGAGTCTATAACCTCTGAGTCAGTAGGACTGAGGTACAACCTGAGGTTCTGAATTGCTAGAAACTCTTGATTGGTATTTTTTTAATCATTTTATTGGGGCTCATACAATCCATCTTAAGTGGTATTGAGGTTATGTGTCTGTACACATTGTTTTGAGTATCAGGGACCTAGAAGACTTAGTAAAAATGCAGGCTCTGCTCTGCCACCTTGGAAGCTGTGATTTCCTGTATCTTGGGTGGAGCCTCGAATAAGCATTTTCAACCAGCCTTGGAGATCATTTGAAGAGGTGATCCGGGGACCTACTCTGAGAAACTCTGAACTGAGGATGTGAAATTGCAAATAATTTTGTGCTGTTGCTGGCATTATTTCTCTGTGTTCTTCTTGGTAATTCCAAATACTGTTCTACTTTTGTATTTGTTGTACCATTTGCCTTCATCTGATTCATTTTCTGATAATGTCTTTTGTGTAAGCAGGTAGTTAGAAATATCTCAAAGTAACAAAAGCAATAACTCCAAAGCATGAATGGCTTCCTGAATGGATGAATTTAGTGTTCGGCCTTTTTTTTTTAAGGGTCACAAGGAAGGGACGGGCCAGTCCGGGTACAGTATAGTACTTATGAAACATACAACATTCCTCTAGTTCCTCCCCCCGCATTCCTCTAGTTCCTCCCCCAGCTATCATGACCCCAATTCTACCTTACGGATCCGGCTAGATCAGAGCATGTACACCGGTACAGATAGAGCTCACAACCCAGGGAATCCAGGACAGATAAACCCCTCAGAACCAGTAATGAGAGCAGCGATACCAGGATGGAAAGGTGAAGGTGTGGGGGAAAAGAGGAGCCGATCATAACAATCGACATATAACCCGCTTCCAGAGGGACAAACAACAGAAAAGTGGATGAAGGGAGACAGTGGTTGGTGTAAAACATGAAAAAAATAATAAATTTATAAGTTATTAAGGGTTCATGAGGAAGAGGGGTAGAAATGAGTTGGTACCAAGGGCTCAAGTAAAAAGAAAATGTTTTGAGAATGATGAGGGCAATATATGTACAAATGTGCTTGACACAAGGGATGGATGGATGGATTGTGATAGGAGCTGTAAGAGCCCCCAATAAAATGATTTTTTAAAATAAAATAAATTTTTAAATAAACTAGTTGGCATCATTTCTTTTTAAAATTTTAGAATCCCTAAATCAAAAGAAGCACACTTAAATGATACTAAAAGTATAATCTATTATATTTTTTGCCAGATAATTTTTTATAAGAGCAATGAAAAGCCACAAAGACATTTCCCTTTTTGATGAATTTAGTTCAGTAAATGTAATTTACCAAGCATTAGATTAATGAGGAGCCTAATGGTGCAGTTGTACCTTGGGTCGCTACCACACAGTCAACAGTTGGAAACCCCACTGGAAACCACAGCTGCGCCTCGGGAGTAAGGCATGACTTTCTACTCCCGTAAAGAGTGGCAGTCTCAGAAACCCACAGGGACTATTCTGCCCCGTGTTCAGCTAGGGTGGTGCTATGAGTCAGAATAGAGAATGGCAGTGAGTTTTTGAGATTAATGAGAAGATGATAGGGACATTGATTGGTTAACTAATAAAAGTTTGTTCCAATGCTAGGTAGCGGGGGAGATGTTTCCTTGTGAATGCTTAATTAACTAAAGTTAATGTGCATATAATTTAGCTTGCAGTGCAAGAAGCCATAAGTGTAGAGAATTTAATTAGGGAAATTTCGAATCCACATAAAATTTTTTCTCATGCCTTCTCCCCTCAAATATCATTAATGATAATTACTATTTGAATTTTATTTCGTTGGATATTACCTTGTGTTACAAGTATTTGAATGAGAAATACCTGTGTTACCTTAGTTTTTAAAAAGTCTTTTTTAATAATTATTTTTATTTAGAGAATATTCATCCTCTCTAGATGCTTGGAATGTCAAAGCTAGTATCATGGAAGTGTAGTTTACTTACTTTGAGGTGACAGGGTGGTGTGCAAAAATAGTTTTTTCAGGTTGTTGATTCATAAAACGGTTCCCTATATAAAATCCACATTGAAAATGCTGTCAACAATTTACTGAATAAGCCTTTTTGATTGTACAAAAGAAATAGAAATATAAGTTTTGTCAGGGTATATTTAACTGAAACTAAATTATCAATGACTCAAGCATAATTTTTGACAGGTCATATATTTTTTTAATATAAAACATGGATACATATGTTATTTACTTTAACAGATAGTAAGTTCAGCAAGCCCATGTGCAGACTTCTTTTATCGAAGTTTATCATCCGAATTGAAAAAACCACAAGCTCAGCTCTCTGTGCATTCAGAAAAACAGTCGCTAGAGGATGCCGTGAGATTGATTCAGAAGTGCAGTGAGGTGGATTTGAATATTGTCATATTATGGAAGGTATGTATTTTTAAAGTATTTCAGAAAACTTCAAGTCTAGATTCTTAAGTCTTAGTCTGAAAAAAATGGAAGCTGCTGCTCCTAATTGTTTCTGCTTAAATAGTTCAGTTTCAGTGTTAAAAAATCAACTTGTAACTTTTTTTAGTGATTCTGTAATGACTTTCTTGGGGGGAGAGGAGAGCCAATGGGAAATGATATTCAAATTAAGTGACTCTTCCATGAATTAACCATCAATTCAATGTTTTATGACACTGTTATACACATTGTTAGCATCATGGAAACATACTATTATTAAACTTCTTAGAGTCACTTTCAAATGTTACAGAGAAAAATTAGCCCCCAAATCCATACGTACATCTTAATCAGACTCTCTAATAGCTGTTAATGTTTACTAATTTAATTTCATCTATTTTTACTTCCTTAGTTTTACTTTGCCTTATTATTAGCTGCCTTACTCAAAACAAAACTAGACATGAATTCATCTCTTAAGTGCTTTTATATGTGCTTTTAGCAGATGAGAACTTTTTCATTTAATAGACCCAACCCCACATCATCTCACTGAACAAAATTAATTTATAATCCCGCCCTTGTCTTTTAATTATTGATTAGTATTCATTATTTCCAGATTATTTGAAAATATAATTTTACTTAAAAAGAAAAATCAGGTCTACATAAGATTTGCAGCTGGCATTTGATTGATACTTCTTCAATTTCTCTGAACCTACCATAGTTCTCCCGACTCTTGTCCATTTCTTTTTTTTTTTAATGAAAAAACTGGATCCATCATTTGTCCTAAAGAATTCCCTACATTTTTCATTTGTTTGATTATATCCTTCTGATATTAGTTTACATATTTTTTCAGCTCCAGTACTTATAATTACATCAAGATTAATTAGACTCGTACTCAGTTTTGCATCCCTGTGTACTTCCAGCTGCATATCTTAGGAAGAACAAGATGTCTGGTGACCCCATCTTAATGATCATAGACTAGTGAAGTCGGGTGTTGACAACCATTTTCATCTTAGTATATTATTCCCTGTTTACCTAATGATTTTGAAAGCCAGTTTTGATCATTGTCTAGTTTTATTATTTACTTACGATTTCAAAATAATTATCTAATTCTGAATTGCTTCTGTATTTCTAAGCTATGCTTCTTCTATAAAGTTATCCTGAAATATGAGGGGACTTCAAAAAGTTCTTGGGAAAATGGAATGTTACTGGAATTTTTCCATGAACCTTCTGAAAGCCCCTTAAGTATTTATATAAGACACAGTGTAAGTACTCAGTTTCTTTTCGTCTACTAGTTTCTAGAACAATAACTTGGTACCTTAGCAAAGGTGATCATTGAGGTATTTTTTTTGCCTCATTATGAACTCCTAGATTTTTATATTTTTGATATTTCAGGTCATTACAATCATCATGTAATGCTGACATTATCTAGTATTTGGCCAGTGAGAATCCTGTAGCCTTTTGGTAGGACCCACTTGTTGTCAGTAGGTTCTTTGAACCGAGTTTAGACCAACCATTTCAATAATGGGGATCCTGGTTCCATTTAGTGGGATGAACTTTCAGAGATTTAGAGTATTTATATTGGTCTGCCGTTGGCTTTTATGATTTTTAAAAGGACAGAGCTAGATTATATGTTAGTAAGCATATTTCCTGAATGAATTATAATTTAAGCATGTTTTCAAATTACATAAAGAATATAGGACTTTTACATCATATTTTTACCTTTTATAGATATAGCTTACGTAGAAATTCTTGTTCCTATTAATTTTAACATGGTTTCTTACTTGCTTTATGCTCTAGAGTAGTTGTAGAGTGAACTTGTAAAGTACAATACATTCAGAGATCCAGCTTCTCTTACTGCCCCTTCCTTCAATTTTCTCTCTCCCATAAGTGAACATTTGTATCATTCACTTAGTTGAGAAATTAATAGTTTTTTTTAGTGAGGGCTCTAGGTAATGCAAAATTATCTATTTAGCTAAAGGAAACTCGAAAGATTGTTTAAATTGTAGAGTAAGATTTACAGCAAAGTTAGGTCTTTTGAATCAAATATGTTTCAGGAGGGAACCAAGAGCTTGGATAAACATGTTTTATTTTAAATATTTGGAAAATTATGTAACTTGTAACAAATCTTAAGAATTAAGATTGACCTGAAATTTTAAGCTTTTATATTTGTAGGATGTGACAGTAACAGTATGTCAGACTATATTTTCTCTTGGACAGATGCAGTTGAGGAGGGAGAAGAGTCATCTGCTGGAACAAGTTAAATAGAAATAAAACCAGCTCACTAAGTTTTGGCGGGAAATGCCATTGTAAAGCATACTAACTTAAGTCTCCCAGGGTATGGCATTTTTACTTAGAGGATTTATGGTAGTACTCAATGATTCTATTCTATTACATGATTAAACCCTGGAGCATTTCTGAAGCAAGAATATAAAAATAAGAACCTTTTGCCTGTGTTTTGTCTGTCCAATAGACAAAAAAAAATTGTGTTATGGCCCAGTTCTTTTGCACTAGTTTTGTTAAGAGCTCTAGGGAACATTGAAAAAAAATTTCGAGACCTGTTAGATATCCAGACCAACTGTATAATTTGTGGAGGCAAAACAGATGTTTAATTTTTGATTTAGTGTCCAAATATAAGTAGAGAAACTGACATAGCAGTGAGTATTGGTATTAGTAGATATTGGCCATACATATTTTGCTTTCTATTGAATCTTGGATCGGCTACTTTTGAGGTACCACCAGCACGATGAATGATATTTTATGATTTGCATTTTACAGGCATATGTTGTGGAAGACAGTAAACAACTTATTTTAGAAGGTCAACATCATGTTGTTCTTCGTACTATAGGAACAGAAGCCTTTTCTTATATTCAGAAGCCGGTAAGTTGATCACTTATTTCTGTGTGGACTTTTTGTTCATTTTTTTGTGTCTTTGTGTTTTGGTTGGGGTCTGGTTTATGCACACATTGGGAATTTGGAAGGGGAAGACATTAATATTGAGAACGAACGTAAATTGATACTAAAATGACTTCATACCTTTGTAAGTGTTCCAGGTGCATTTATGATCCTGGGATTTCCTAAGGTTTATTCTACATAGAACTTAGAATTCATAACTATATAAAGAATTGATTTACTTCAGAACAAGGGAAGCAAATTCTCTCTTATTTTTCTTTCTTATAATAGGATCACATAGACATTAAGCCACTCTTAATTTCCCACAAGAACTTAGCTGTTGTCAACTACTTACCTACTTAAAAAAAGTTTTATTGACACAATTCATATATCATACAATTGAATGCTTTGAATGTATTTAAAAGATTTGTACAATCAATTTGTTTTTAAATTATTCTGTTGGAATGGATTACTTTCAAGTAAGTTGCAAACATCTTACCTCTTTATCCTTAAGGTACTGAGTATTTTCTTGGCACAAAGATGGTCGCTTACATTATCAAAATAATTATTCAATTCAGGAATTATAATTGATTAAGTATTGTTGATATATGGTCAACCTACTCTTAGTGCCATTTAAGGTCTTAATAATGCTCTTTTAACTGTCAGCGGAACTCTGGTGGTACAGAGGGGTATGTGTTAGGCTGCCAACAGCAAGATAACAATACAAACCCCCCAGCCGCTGCTTGAGAGAAAGATGAGGTTCTCTTTTCCCATAAAGTGTATAAGTCATAGAAACCCACTGGGGCAGTTATTCCCTGCCCTATAAGGGTCACTGTGAGTTGGAACTAACTGACTTGATGGCAGTGAGTTTTGAAGAGTTTGTTTTTTTTCTTGGCTGGTGGCAGCACTTGTCTCTGTAGCCTCCTTCAATCTAGGCCAGCAGTTCTCAACCTGTGGATCGCGACCCTTTCACAGGGCTCTCTATATTCATAATAGTCGCAAAATTACAGTTATGACGTAGCATTGAAAATAATTTTATGCTTGGGGGTGGTCACCATAACATGAACTGTATTAAAGGGTTGCAGCATTAGGAAGGTTGAGAACCACTGATCTAGGAATTTCTTTGTCATATATGATATTGACAGTTTTGAAGCGCATGGGCAAGTTACTTTGTAGGATAATACTCTTGCAGTTTGTCTTGTGTTTCCTCATTATGAATTGGAGTTACTCATTTTGGTAGAAATTGGATATAAGTGCTGTTATATGTTCAGTATTATATGAGAAGCCATGTGATATTAATTTGTCTTACTATTAGTCTAGGATCATTTGATGATTTCTCCACAGTAGTTAATGTTTGTTCTTTCATAATAAGTTAATTGTGGAAGTCTAATTTAGGGCTAGGTAAATATTTGGTTTCTTATTTAAGTTACATCCACAAATTTTGTGTTCGTTGATGAGTTTATAACACCAATTTTTACTTTGATGATTAGTTACATAATGATCATTTTTCATTAGGTTTAATGAGGACAACAAATTTAACCCCAAATCAATTGTTTACTTTTTTAATTGCCATTTCTTTCTCTTTGCTTACCTAAAAATTTCTGGGCTTTATATCTATTTTTCAAGAAATTTGGTGAAAACTTGAGATGACTAGAGAGCATTCAGAAAATTAAATACAGTGATATTTATAACATTTACTCTGTGGTTGTGTATTTTATATACTATGTATAACATTACCTTTAATCTTTATCACTTTTGAAGCATTTGCATTCTCTTGATATGGTTAACGGAACTTGGGAAATAACAGGCTGTTTCAACTTCTACAAGTAATGAACATGGCGCGCAAAGGCTTTCCAGGTTCATGCTCTCATGCAAATTACTCAAATTACTATTGACTTGTAGAACTGTGGTAATGCTAATTTTCACACTTCATTTCCCTTGTACAATTGTAAAAGAACTGTATAAATTGTCCAGAATTATAAAAGTACTTTTTGTTACTCTTAATCTAGGCCACAGAGGAAGACTTATAAATATTTTCTGATTAAATTTGCTTTTAAGTTTTTGGTGTCTTAATATAGTTCCTATATTTTCCTATGACAGGTGATACATAGAAATGTATTCAGGATTATTTAGAAGGTCCAAACAATACCTTGTTTTTGGAGCTTATTGGAATGTTTAAACAGTAATACATTTTTAAACTTTTTATTGATGCATAAGAAAAATACAGAAAAAAGGCCATATTGCTCATTGAACTTTTACAAATTGATCAACACTCTGGTATAACTAGCTCTCAGAAATAGAACAGCACCCATCTGTCAGAAGCTCTGCTCCTGTGCACTTGTAATGAGAAGTGTGACCCCATGGAATCAAGTTGTGGCTCTGACTTAGGACATTTTATAAATAAAATAAAGAACAGCTTTTAAAGAGTTTAGATACCTGGAAACCATACAGTTTGTATTCTGCCTTTGGCTGGTTTCTTTCATTCAGTCTTCATGCATGTGAAATTGATTGCTTTTGCTTGTATCTCTGTACTTGTAATTCATTCGTTTGCAGGCAAATTTAAACTTAGAACTTAACTACGGTTCTCCAATGAAAGGGAGCCGGGCTCCTGGGGAAAGTGGTTGGTTTTAGGGTTCAGGCAAGGAAAATGCAAGATGTACTGGAAGATCTTAAGGTACCAGAAAGTAAGGACATTGCCCTAAACCAGATACTGAGTATATATGTGTTTTATATATTATAAAGTCATTTTTGTTCTCTTTTTGATCATCATAAATCTCTGCAAGCAAGGGCAGGTTGAATTATTTATATTTTACAAATGAGGCACCATGGAATAAGTAGAGCTACATTATTTCTAGATTATTTTTATTTAATAAAGTGTCTGAAAGAAAATGGTGTTCTGTTGAGTCAAATGTTTTTAATGAATGAGTTTTTATACTATATTCAACTGCGGAGTCTTCTATTTGTTGAGGTTAAATTTATCAGCTTTATTAATTAATTTACTATAATTTCTTAGGATAGTGTCTAGTATATAATAAATATATAATAATAAATATATAATAAATAAGTACATAATAAGGGTGAATAAAGAATGTAATGTCAAAATTGTCATAATCAGATATGAATTGTTCAGTAATATGAATAATTGGCATATAGATGTACATAATATAATTTGCATATAGATGTACATAATAAACTTTTAGATTGCTTATTCCAACATTGCATATCTATAATCAGGATATATTTTTATTTTGCCTTATAAAGGAGAAATACAAGGAAGTCTATATTGCAAAATTACTGTCAACGGGACAACAAAATTACTTCCTTTAGCAAATATTCTGTTCACAGAAGTTGTATTTGTTTATAATTCCTAGACATATTTTGCACTTATTACATGTTAAATAAACTGTAAGTTTATATTTAACTCACTCTTAAAACCTTCCCCTCTAAAAGAATGGTAGCTAGGCCCGGTAGACTAGAGAAACAAATTTATAGACACTCATGTGTAAGAAAGCTCCAGATCAAGCCCATAAGTCCAGTATCACCCCATATGTCATTGCTAGTCCATACATTCCCCTTCAGACTCACGAAGCACATGGAATGGCGCCAAATGCAGGAAAATCACAGGCCAGTGGGTGGAAAGTCTTGTGGATCCAGTGGCAGTGGAAACATCTCAGCGCTGTCTGAGGTCTCCAAGTGGCTCCTTCAACTCCAGGGCTCTAGCATAACTCCGTGTGGCTTGTCAACAGCAATGTCTCACAGGGAGAGAGAGAGAGAGAGAGAGAGAGAGAGAGAGAGAGAGAGTGTGTGTGTGTGTGTGTCCTGCCTTCAGCAAGCTATTTATCTCCGTGACACCTCCAAATGAGGTCATCAAGCTGCGATCTGATTGACAGGCTGGACTCCACCCCTCCATAAGTTGTCACCAGATTATGTAACTACCACAAATGGAGAGAGGGTGATATTTTTCTAAAGGTTTAGTACAGTGACTGTCCTAATTTTTAATAGGAGCCTGTTAATACATTTATTATATTGCAAATACGTACATTGCTTTGCAAATACATATATTGCTGTTAAATGTTCGACTTTAAAATATCTTTTTTAAGAACTTTTAAAAGAAAGCCTTAAGGTATTTTTACTTTTTATCTTATCCAGTGTTTTTGAAATTTCTTGTTACAATGAATAAATGCTTTATAATTTTCAAAGGGTTTTATTCAAAATTTAAAAATCAGAAAAGCAAAACTATGTAATAGATGAGACCAGAAATACATAAGATCACAAAGAGAGCATTCCAGTCTTAAAAGTTAAGTTTTATTGGAGTGAAAATAATAACATAGCTAAAAAAAAAAAGTCTCCCACCAGAAGGGGGTGGTCATGTGTGAGTCCCAGAAAAAAGAAAAGGAAACAGTGCTAGTGCCAGTGCTCCCCTAGACATCGTCCAGGATGACTGTATGCTGCTCACCTACATCCCCACTGGAGAGAAGCAGAGCCTGATATCATTACGCTTTCGGATAAATTTCAAGCAATCTTCTGACACTTTAGTTTCCTGAGCAGTGTGCCAACAGAAAGATAATGTATCCTGATCAGGCTCATTGAAAACAGCATTTATTATTATAAATTGATGCATTCACAATCTAGCATTATATGTTAATTTGAGTGAGATATTATAATAATTCAATTCTGAGAAATTAATGAGATTAATTACCTGAGTCTATAAGGCTAAATGATAAGGGTGAAATCACCAAAGTAAATGCTTTACTTTGAGGTCTCCTAGAAGCAAGGCCAGAAGCATTGGAAGCACTAACTCGTCTATGCCAGGAAATTGGAAGATAGGGATTGGGCCACCTGAATGGAAGAGATCCATATTTGTACCCATTCCAAGGAAAGGTGACTCAACAGACTGTTCAAATTGTAGAACAATATTGTTGATACCACATGCAAGTAAATATGCTGATGATTATCCAACCACAGTTGGAGCAGTACATTGACAGGAAAATGCCAGAGGTTCAGGCCTGATTCCAGAAGGGGAGTTTGAACAAGGGATATCATTGCTGATTTCAGATGGACCTTGGCTTAAAGCAGAGAATACCAGAGAGATGCTTACTTACTTGTGTTTTATCTGCTATGTAAAGTCACTTGACTGTGGGAATCTTAAC
The DNA here is from genome assembly GCF_050624435.1 of Tenrec ecaudatus. NCBI lineage: Eukaryota > Metazoa > Chordata > Mammalia > Afrosoricida > Tenrecidae > Tenrec > Tenrec ecaudatus. The sequence continues at coordinate 44,372,831 of NC_134544.1, forward strand.
AAATTATGGATAATGTTGAGTAGAATGGGGGTTCCAGAACACTTCATTGTGCTCCTGCAGAACGTGTACATGCATCAAGAAGCGGTTTGGGGAATGGGACAAGGGAACACTGCATGGTTTCAAATCAGGAAAGGTGTGTGTGTCAGGGTTGTATCCTCTCACCACAATATCTACTCAGTCTGTACACTGAGCAAATAATCAGAGAAGGCTGAATTATGTGAAGAATGTGGCATCAAGATTAGAAGTCATTACAACTATGATAAGCAAATGACACATGCTAGCTTGCTGAAAGTAAGGTGGACTTCAAGCACTTGCTGTTGAAGATTAAGGACTGCAGCCTTCAGTGTGGATTACAACTCAATGTAAAGAAGACCGGAACCCCCACGGCTGCATTAATCGGTAGCATCATGATAAATGGAGAAAAAAAGTGAAGTTGTCAAGTATTTTGTCTTCCTTGGATCAGTGTACCTGGACACAATAGTCAAGATCAAATTATGTATTTTGGGGGGTAAGTCTGCTGCTAAGACTTCTTTAAGTGTTGAAAAGTAAGGAGTTTTCTTTGAGGACTAAGGTGTACCTAATCCAAGCCATGGTAGAAAAATTGCCTCATCTGCATGGGAAGGTTGGAATTGAATAAAAAAGACTGAAGAAGAATTGATGTATTTGAATTGTGGTGCTGTGAAGAATACCGAAAATACCATGGACAGCCAAAAGGACAAACAATCTGCCTTGGAAGAATTATGGCCAAGAGTGCTTCTTACAGGCAAGGATGGTAAGACTTCATCTTAACATACATCGGACATATTGTCTGGAGAGACCAGTCCCTGGAGAAGGACGTCATGCTCTATAAAGTGGAGGGCAGCAAAAAGAGGAAGGCCTGATGAGCTCGATTGACACAGTGGCCACCACAGTGAGCTCAGATACAGGGACACTTGTGAGGATGGCTCAGCACTGGGCACCATTTTACTTGATTGCACAGAGGCTTGCTGTGGGTTTGAACCGAGACCAATAACAACTACCGGGGGCAGGCGACTGTTCCACCCAAGCTAGGTGCGCACCAGTGTTGCTTATGTGAACCACTCATATTTGAATCTCTAATTGACCAGTCTTGCATGTTTTAGATATGAAATACTTTATAAAAATAGCTATTTTAATACTTTTGCATGCATCTTAACCATAAAATTGAAGCACTATCATTTATAAAATATAAAAGTCTCTTTTTCAAATGAAAATGTAATGCAATTTTAGAGCTTCACTATTAAAAGTTTCTTTACAATTGAATGGCTAACCCTATGTCCTTAATAATTTGAGCAGCTAAGAATTTTACAACAGTTTGAAATTAATGTTATAAATAACCCCTTTCTTACACATGAAGTATTTAAGCACGTAAATAACTTACTCAGTTCAACCTGAGTTATCTTCAAAACTGCTAGTATCGAAGTCTTAAACTTCACTGTATAATAAACCAGAGAATGAAAAAGTGATTCTAGGGTTTGATTTCTTCATTCTGACTATATTACATATTATACAGATGTTATTTTAAATCATAACAGGAAAAGTACTGTTTGGTGTTATAAAATTTTTGTATTTTCTCATTTAACAAGGTTAATATTATTTTCATATTTTTTATCTTTTCAGGAACCGCCAGAAATGGAATTATTAAAATTTGTCAGGACAGAAAACACTACAATTTCCTCAAGACCATCAGTAGAGCAGCTCTCTAGTCTCATTAAAACAAGTCTTCACTATCCAGAGTCATTTAATCATCCATTTCATCTGAAAAGGTTTGAGATCTATTTTTCCAAAATTTCACAACACATATATTCATTTAATCTTGCAATGGCATTAACCCAAATATTGAAGAAAAGAATTAGAATACTATTGAGTCTATAGGACTTAAAAACTCTTCAGTAATTTATCTTTGCTACAATGTCTGTATGTTGTAGTATCCTTTTGAGATTTATTGTTAAAGAAAATAGGAGGAAAGTAATTTTTATTTTAGACACAGAAATTACACTTAAGACATGGCTGTAATGTGGACACATTTAATGTTAAAGATTTAGACAATAATTTACTTAAGATTTAGTAAATGTTACAAAAATGAGATGAACGTTACTTTGTAACTAGTTTGAATATACCAAGGGAGGCATCTGCGTACAGAAACATCTAAATCATCTGAAAGTTCCCAAGGCTCCTGGTTTGCCGAAGTAAGAGATGAAGAGAAGCCTCTCACAGCTGTAAATCAGGGACTCGTCAAGCAATAGATAATTGAAGGGATGGGTTTCATAAAATCACCCCAGTTATGTAAAGAGATGGGACAAAAGAGGACAAATAGAGACTTATAGAGAGATGAGCTAAGGGAAAAGGAACTCGTGAAGAAGACTGATGGTGAAAACTTAGGTAGAAAAGGCTAATAAATAATAAAAGTGATATTAATATGGGATTGAGTGAGAATAGTGTCAAGAGAGAAGTACTTAATCATATCAAAGACTTCAGAAAGTTCAAGTATTAAATGGACATTAAATTTGCTCATTGAATCTTAAATCATCATTCATGGATTTAGAGTTGAATGTCACTCCAACAAGCCATGGCATTTTCCTATTTTCTTCATATACCTACAAAAAGTGCTGAATAAATAGGAAAGATAGAAGAAGAATTGATGCTTTTGAATTATGGTGCTGGTGAAGAATGTTGAGCATACCATGAACTGCCAAAAGAATGAATGAATGTGTCTTAGAAGATATACTTCCAGAATGCTCCTTAAAGAGGATGGGGCAAGACCTCACCTCCCTGGAGAAACACATTCTACATGGTGAAATAGAAGGAAGGACTAGGGAAAATAGTAAGCATGCCAACAGGATGGATTGACAAAGTGACTGCAGTGTGGCAACTGTTGTTTGCATGGCATGGTTTGGAGTGCTGTTCATGGGGTCCCCGTGGGTCAGTCAACTCGAGAGCACCTAACAGCTACCACCAACAGCAGATGAACATTCTGCCTGCTCTTTCCCCGCGTGTCCAAGTGTCAGGTTAAAAAAAAAAGCCACTTAAAGTACTGTTTAAGTAACGTTCTGTCTTAAATCTTTGTCAAGGTATCAATGTTGCCCAGTGCTCCTTCTGTGTGTTTTTGATGCATCCAGATGCATTCTGTGAGCCCATAGGGAAATTTAAGAAACTCATGCCTCAGCCCGACCCCAGAGGTTCTGACTTGTTTAACACGTGGAGAGGGTTGGGCAGCAGATTTTCTCAAGGTCTCCAAGTGACTCTACTACTGAAGGCACCTGACAAGAACAAGATAGAGCAGCATTGGGTTAAAATGTAGCATCCAAGAATGAAAAATTATGTTAAATAATCAGAGGTAAGAGTAGGAGAATCGTTGTCATTGATTTGGTCTCTTAAACAAGGAGGCTTCACAAGTTTGTGCGTGTGTAGAGTAGTGCTTTTTCAAAATGGTATCCCAGGCCAGCAGCATTATTTGGGAATTTATTAGAAATGCCAATTGTGCCCTGTGCCACACCATCAGATACTCTCAGATGGGACGCAGCAGTCTGTTCTGATGTACCCTGATGTGATTCTGATGTGCCTGATTTGAAAGAGAAGAGTGTGAAAACTGGATTGAAGCAGAACACGAATTAAAATGGAGAGCATTGCTGTGAAGCAGAGATTGGCAGGAGAGAGAATTGGTGAAGAATGAACATTGGAACTAGGACAGTGAAGCTACAGATGTGCTCCGGGTCTGGCAGGGTCGGTGATGGACTCTCCTGACACAGTGACAGGAGGACGAGAGTTTAGGGTTGACAGCATTTCTTCTTTTACTCAGTAAAGGTACAAAATACATTATCTGCACACACTAGTAGTTCCTGTGTGTTCGTTTGTAAGGCTATTTTATTTGCTGTCTTTTTGTTTTAAAAGTAAAATGTAAATGATAGGATGTATGTATGTCTCATTTGTGCACAAATGTTGTTTCACTGTGTTCCTGATTGGAAATTCACCTCTTTTTACATGTTTCTGCTAGCATTATCTTTCCTTTCTCTCATGCGTTTGTAATTCATTAGCTATGAAATGATACTTTATATGGAAAAAAAGTAGGTTCACTGAGCAAATGTATGCACTTGAAAAAGTTTTCCTGTTAATTTACATTCATGAGAATCAATCCTCATAATCTCTAAAACATGGCTTTTTTGAAAATTTGGTTGAAAAGCAAAAGTCTAAGCCAAGTTCTAAAAATCAGCTAATTTTTAATAGTTAATAAGTGAAGGGGATTGTTGGCATTTTATTGATGCCTTTTTCTTAGCTGAGATTGTAAGTATTCGGGCATTGTATTAATATTTCTTATATTTATATAATTGCTCTTAAATAATTTTGAATTTTTTTCTCTTGCTCACTTAAACATAATTATTTTTAAGGAATTTATGTTCTGTTAGTTATTCTTACTTGTTATCTTCAAGAAAGTAATGTCTTTATGAAATACATATATAGCCAACTTTTTAAAATTTATTTTTATTTCATTTGTTTAGCCTTTGTGTAGTACCAGTCACCCTTTTACTTTCCAATTGTTCGCACACAGATGTGGATGTCATAGTCGATCTTCGGCATAAAGCAGCAAGGTAAGAATTCATGTAGTACAGCGTTAGTTTTTAGTTTAAGCTTTAAAATGATTTGAATATTCGCTATTTTGAAATTAAGCAAATAATCATCCACCATGAGTAAAGTTTCCTCAGGCTTGCTCTGGTTTTTGTTTGGTTCATAGAACATACAGTACTGACAAATTAGAAACCAATTTTCAAAAACAGACACTGATTTTTTTGCAGAAATAAATTATAAAAGTTGGTGACAAGAACTCTTAAGTGACAACAAGTTTGTGATAGTAGATTACTAAAGGCTTCTTGGCGGGGGTGTAGTTGTAAAAGAAAAGTCTAGGCCTACCTTCTTTTATTTTACACTTAAAAAAGGCCCAGATGCTTTTTTGGAACGGAGAAATTTTTTTTGTGTGCTTTAGGAAAGTAATTGAGGTATAAATGTCGTGTAAGACCACAAACAATATGAGGCAGCTCTCAGAAACCCAAAAGCTTTCATGTACATGTGCCACCATTTATTTTGTTGTTGGACAGTAGCACTGAGGTGTCCTTGTTGTCTACACATTTACTGTTATGTGTGTATCACTGAATGATGAAAGCTCAGGTTTGACCTCAGGTTCTATCATTTATGAGCTATTGTGAGCTTCAAATGAGCTATTCTGCTTTTTAGCTAGAAAATTGCAGTTGTTAATGTTAGGTATTATAGCACTAGGAATAATAAAAATGTCATTTTGTGATTATTTATGAACTGTTGGTTTCATAAAATAATTTCTAGAAATAAAATTGGTAGGTGAAAGTGAAATGGTAATGGGAGTCTAGAAAAAAAGTTATAAAGGAAACAAACTCTCCATCCTTCCATTTTTCTCCTCCCTTAGCCCAGAAGCATTGGAGGTCCACGGAGCATTCGCTTGGCTTGGACAAACGCAATACAAACTTCAGCTTAAAAGCCAGGAGATTCGCAGTTTGCTGCTGAAAGCATGTTTTGTTCATACAGGTGTTTATAACCTGGGAACTCCTAGGGTATTTGCCAAGTTAACAGACCAAGTTACTGTTTTTGAAACAAGTCAACAGAACTCCATCCCTGCCCTAATTATCATCAGTGATGTGTGACAACTTCAAACGTGCACTGAAACCACAGTCTTACTTGGCAGAATGGGTTGACAGCAGTATTTGGAACACCTAACTTGCTATGGAAGTTGGATGTCGGGTCACTCAAAATACTTTGATTTGTCAATATTTTGATGATACAAAGCACGTTGGACTGGGAATACTTACATTCTTCTTTTGTGTTTCTTTAAGCCCGGGTAATCATTTACATGCTCATAATACAGACTTTCAGCCTATCCGTGCACCTTATTAGGCCCTATCTTTAAAATGTCTATCTTAAAAATGTCTAAGTCTGCTGTTGCAGCTTCTTGATGGAACATGAATATTAGGAGATGATTTTGAGGAAAGGTCCTGTTTAACCCTCTCAAGCCATCAGTCTACAATTGCCAGCTTTACTGAAGCCCTGTAGAGTGTTAAGTAAGCATTCTTCTGTCTTTACACAGATCCTCTAAAGTCACTTTGGAACTTTAGTTAGAGTTCATATTTCAGTATCTGGTAGTCACTGTGGCTTATACATCACTTTGTAAAGAGAAAAATAAAAGTTCCCCACCCCTAATGCTTTGAATATACTTTTGAAAAGAATTTGACTTTTATTCTTTGTTCATCAGTACAGAGTGCACTATTTCAAAACAACATTTTTGTCATTTAAATTATATTCGTTATTATGTAACTTTAACAATTGAGTTGATCTGTTTAAAGTATAAATCACAAGATAATTAAAAATAAGCTTTTCAGAAATGTATTATATTTATAACAAATGTTCTGTAAATAAAATAAAGACATGATATTCACTGTAGAGATCTATTGATGCCTTTTTTAAAGCCTGGTTTTCTGAAGACTTAATCTTGTTCTTTATTTGGAACATGCATGCAGACATATTATTTTAGCTGATACCAGAAATTCCCTAGGGAAGCTTGATTGTTGTCATTTACAGACTTCGATATCTTTGCTATTGTAAACGTGTCATGTGTCTCCCTGGTTACACATTTGTATAATCTATGCACATCTTGATAGTATGGAAGATCAGTGTTTATTGGAGCTTTTGTAAATAACTACCATCTAAATCTGATTCTGGTAATGCCATACTAGGTAATTTAGCCTTCCAGCTGAAGAAAACTAAAATGACTGATCAAATTATAAGAAAGTGTGTGTGTGTGTGTGTGTGTGTGTGTGTGTGTGTGTGTCTAAATGTTGCCAATAGATTGAGATGTTGTCTGTAAGTGCTATCAAGTCAGTTCTGACTCATGAGTACCCTCTGTAAAACTGAGTGAAACACAACCTAATGGCACCATTCTCAAAATTGTTGCACTACTTGATCCTGTTACTGCAACCACTGTGTCGTGTCAGTCCCTCTTGTTGAAAATCTTTCCTCTTTCTTACTGACCCTCTATTTTCCAAACATGTCCTTTTCCAGGGACTGGTCTCTCCTGATAACATGTGTAAGTTATGTGAAATAGTCTTGTCAAGGAGCATTCTGACTGTACATGTTCCAAGACATGTGAGTTTATTGTTGTGGCAGTTCATGTTATAGTCAGTATTACTTGCCAACACCATAATTAAATGCATCATTTCTTCAATCTTCCTTATTAATTTCCCAGCTTTTGCGTACATTTGAGGAGATTGAAAATACCAAGGATTGGGTCGGGCTCACCTTAGTCACTAAAGGTCATCTTCCAGGCATTCTGAAGAGGGCTTTCCCAAGGGTTTGCCCATTGAGTGCATCTTTGGTTTCTTGATGCCTGCTTCTATGGTAGTTCATTGTAGATCCAAGTAAAAAGAAATCCATAATTTTAAGTATTTTTTTCCATTTAATGTGATGTTACTAATCAGCCCAGTTTTTAATTGTTTTTAATTTAAATCATTTTATTGGGGGTTCTTTAACTGATAACATTCTATACATCTTTGTATCAAGCATATTTGCACGTGTTCCCATCATTTTCTAAACATTTACGTTCTATTTGAACCATTGGTATCAGTTCCTTTTCCCCCTCCCACCCTTGTGACCGCTTGATAAATTATAATTTATTATTGTTTTCATATATTACACCGCTGTCCCCTTCACCCATCTTTCTATTGTTCATCCCCATGGGGGGGCAAGAATTATGCATCAATCATTGCAATAGGGTCCCCCTTTAACCACCCCTCCCCTTCCCCCTTTCCTCCTGGTATTGCTAAAATTTCTGTTCCTGAGGGGTTTATCTGACCTGGATTCCGTGACTCATCTACCAGTGTACATGCTCTGGTCTAGCCAGAACTGAAAGGCAGGTTTGGGGTCATAATAGTGAGGTGGGGAAGCCTCTGAGCCAGATGAATTTTGTGTGTTTCATTGGTGCAATATTATGCCCTCTTTGACGCATCCCTCCCTTGTAACCCTTCTGTGAGGGGATGTGCTATTGCCTACAAATGGGTTTTGGGTCCGTGTTCTATCGAATCCCTCTCGTTCTCAACACTATGGTTTTTTTGTTATTGTTTGTTTTGGGTTTTCTAGTGCCTGTTAACTTGACTCTGTCTACATCTCATGATTGTACAGGCTGAAGTGCTGCTTTTGTGTGGGTTTGTTGCTTCTCTGCTAGATTTAACTTCTCTGCTTGTTTAAGACCCCAGATGCTATATCTTTTGATAGCCGGGCACCATCAGCTTTCTTCATCACATTTGTATATGCACCCATTTTGTCTTCAGCGATTCTGTTGGAAGGGTGAGCAAAACAGAATGCTAGGTTGTTAGAACAAAGTGTTCTTGTGTTGAGGGAGGGCTTGAGCAGAGGCCCAAAATCCGTCCACTTCCTCAATGTATGCCCATATAAATATATTAACATAGGCCAATATCTTTATTTTTATTTAATATACTTATATAAGTGCACACCTATATTTATACCTCTAATCCATAGCTTAGCATCCTAGATCTTTCCTCTGTTTCCTAGATCTTCTTCCTGCCCCACCATCACGCTCACCCTTCTTCTGCCTCTTCAGCTAGATTTCTGCTACTCCAACAGCACTGGGATCGCTACATCCTCATTGTTGTTTTTAATACCCTAGCTGTTCCCTGTGTGTGGTGCTGTTTGCTCATGGCTTCTTTCCTCCACCTCCTCCTCCCGCCAGGTACCTCTGGAACTGTCAGTCCTGTTGCCTTCTCCTCGGGCTTGCTTCCCATGCCTATCTTAGGCAAAACAATAACAAATAACAAAACAAAAAGAAAAGATTGAATTAAAAGACAAAAAATCTAGCAAAAAGCCCCCCAAAACCTGAAAAAGCATACATAATTCCAGGTCTATCCATTGACTTCTGTGACTATCTTCCCACCGGTCCTGGGGGGGACGAAGTGTTCTAGGAACTCCCCTCCTAGCCTAATGTCTATTTTGGGAGCTCCTCTGGGCTTGAAGATCTGTTAGGTTTCCTTCTTGGTTCACCCCACTGTAGGGGTCAGACCAGACTCACTCCCTTTTGTGTGTCCCCAGTCTTGTCCTCTGTCACGGTATGCTCCAGTGAGGAGTCGTTATTTTTCAAGCTGTTGTCGGCCTTACTCTCTGTGCTCTAGCAGCTCCATGCAGTGACGTCACCAGGGCTTGGTGTGCCAGCATGGGATCTAGTTCCTCTCTTTTTCCTTCTTTTGGTTTGCTTTGGTAGGGATGTGGCAGGCTAGCCCCTCTCCTCAACCTGTAGGTTTAATGTTGTCCTCTGTGGCATACTTCTAGTGGGGGGGGGGGGGGTTGTCAGTGTGGCGCTGACTGGGGCCAGCCCTGTAGACCTCTCTGTTCATGAGTTACTCTATGTGGTTACTCTGCCTATGTGGTTAGGTTTGGTGCACTGTGGTGGGGTCTGCACTTACACTCCCATTTCTGTGGAGACATACACAGTACCCTCCCCCGGGGTGGGTTAGTGCCCTCTTCCCCCAGTGCCATCATTTTTCTTGTTTGTTTTTTTTTCCCCTTTCCTATCCCCTTTGTGTTGGAATGACGTACATCCTTGGGTTTGGTCTATCCCCTGCCTGATTGCCTGTACATCACCCTGTACAGTTGGAGATAGTGACTTTTCTTCTATGCCTACTGTGCTGACTATACTTATTTCATTGGACTCGCGCTGTATTTGTCCTTTTGCGATTGGTCAACTTTGATTAGCAAAGTTTCCGCCATCTCTTCCCGGGAGATTATATGCTTCCTGTGATCATCAGTGCTTTTTGGTGATGCGTAGTACTCCACTGTGTATGTTCCAGAGTTTTCTAATCCACTCATCTATCGATGGAAATTTAGGTGGTTTCCAATTCTTTGCGATTGTGAATTGCACCGCAATAAACATTGGAGCACAGACAGATTGGTCATGGTCTATTTCTTATCTCTTCTGAAGAGACGCGGAGTAGATGGATTGCTGAGTCATAAGGTAAGTCGATTTCCATTTGCTTTAGGTACTGCCAGATGGCTTTCCACAGAGGCTGTACATATCTACACAACCACCAGCAGTGGAGGAGAGTTCCTACTTGCCACATCCCCTCCAACATTGATTTTCTGATTTCAAGGGTGTTAGGTAGTGTCTCAGAGTTCTTTAATATGCACTTATTTGATGGCTAAAGATCGGGAGCATTTTCTCACATGTTTATTGGCCATTGAAATCTCTAGTGAAACTTCTGTTCAGGTCTTTTGCCCACTTCCTTAGGGAGTTATCTGTTTTCTTTTTTGCAGGCTAGCAGGGTATTGTAGGTTTTAATAATCTCTTTGTTCTGTTATTGCTAAAAATCCTCTTCTAGTCTGTAGGTTCTCTTGTTACACCCTGGGTGAAGTCTTGACGCACACAGGTATTTTATCCTTAGCACACCCCATTAGCTGATTTCAGCTTCATCTGTATGTGTAGCCAGCTCTATACAGTTAGCTTATGTATTCCCTACAACCAGGTTCTTAGGTTTGTCCCAATTCTTTCATTGATGGTCCTGATAGTTTGGAGTTTTACTTCTAGATCTATGATCCACCTTGAGCGTGTTATTGTGCATGAGGTGAGGTAAGTTTCTTTTTCCATTTTTCTACAGCACCACTTGTTACAGAGGGCATCCACCTCCCACTTGATACTTTTGGGTCCTTTTCGAAAATAAGTTGTCTATATCCTGATGGTTTTGTTTCTGGGGTTTCTGTTCTTTTCCATTGGTCTGTGTATCTTTTATTCCAGTACCATGATCTTTTTTTTTTTTTTTTCAGTACCATGATCTTTTGACCACTGTGCCTATATAGTAGGTGTTAAAGTCAGGTAAGACAAGCCCTCTGACGTTGTCCTTCTTGAGTAGTTCTCTGTTAATTTGGGGTTGCTTCCCTTTCCATGTGGAATTTTTCCAATTCATTGAAGAAGGTTGTTATTTGAATTGGGATAGCGTCAGACTTATATGTGCCTTAGGTAAGATTGATATCTTTACTATATCGAGTCTTCTGATCCACGAGCATGAGATATTCTTCCATTTATGGAGGTTGCTTTTGGTTTCCTATAGTTTGGTTCTGTAGTTTTTCTTGTATAAGTCTTTTGGGGTTTTTTTGTTAGATATATCCTTAGATCAGTTTGTTCCTAGCTATTGTGAAGGGCACTGACTTCTTGATCTCCTCTCGCGGTCTTGTCCAATGTATTTAACAAAGACTTCTGTTTGTTGACCCTGTATTCCACCACTCTTCATTATTCTATGTCTGCCAATATTCCTGTTGTGGAGCTTTTGAAGATTTCAATGTATAGAATCATGTTGCCTGCAAATAGCGATATTTTCACCTCCTCCTCTCCCAGATAGATACCTTTAATGTCCTTCCACTGCCTTATGTTGTTAGCTAGGACCTCCAGCACGATGTTGAAAAGATGTGGGAACAAGGGGAATCCTTGTCTGGTCCCTTTTTTCAGTGGAATTGTTTTCATCTTTTCTCTGTTGACTATGATGCTGGCTATTGGCTTTTCATAAACAGCTTGTATTAACTAGTATTTGCTATTGGAGGGGTTGTTCCCCCTTCCATTATTATCTTTTAGAGTATCTTAATTAGGAATGGGTGTTGTCAAATGCTTTTTCTTTGTCTATTGAAATTATGTGATTGTTAACCTTTTTCTTATCAATGTGGCAAATAACATTGATGGACTTTCAGATGTTAAACCATCCTTGCATCCCTGGAAGGAATCCCACCTGATCATGATGGATGATATGTTTTATCTACTTTTATATTCTTTTGGCCAATTTTCTTAAAGGATTTTTACATCTGTATTCACTAGAGATAGCAGTCTGTAGTTGTCTGTTTCTATGGGATCCTTGCCCTGTTTGAGTATCAAAGTTATACTAGTTTTGTAGAATGGGTTTGGGAGTTTGCCCTCGTTTCCTATGTTCTGGAATAATTTGTGGGGGATTGGTGTCAGCTCTTCCCTGAATGCCTGGTAGAACTCTGTGAAGCTGTCTGATCTGGGAGATTTTTTGCATCCGTAGTTTCTTGATAACTCTATGTATTTCTTCTTTTGCTATGGGTCTGTTAAGGTTTTTGACTTCTATTCAGGATAATCTAGGGAGGGGTTGGTTTTCCAACTATTTGTCCATGTCTTCCATGATGTTGAATTCATTAGACTACAGATGTTCATAGTACTCTGTGATTATCCATTTAATCTCATAAGGGTCTGTTGTGATTTCCTCTGTTTGATCCTGCATGCTAGCTGTTGATGTTTGCTCCTTCCTTTTCCTTGATTAGTTTTGCTACAGTCTGTCAATTCTATTGATCCTTCAAAGAACCAGCTTTTCGCTGCATTGAGTTTTTGCATGGTTCTCTTGTCTTCCAACTCACTGAACTCTTCCCTGATTTTTATTTCTTTTGCTATTGGAGGGCTTGTTCTGTTGACCCTGTTTTAGTTTCTGGAGGTTTTATAATAGCGTATCAGTCATAAGTCTCTCCTCCTATTGTATATATGTATTAATCGTGATCAAATTTCCTCTGATAACTGCTTTTGCTGTATACCATAGGTTTGGGTAAGTTTTATTCTCATTCTCATTAACTTCTAGAGACTTCCTAATTTCCCCTCCATTCTGGGCCAGTAACCATGTCACAGAAGATTGTTATTGATCCTCCAGTTGTTTACTCTTGTTTTTCTGCTTCCTTTTGTTGGTTTCCAGCTTTATGGAGTGGGACATCTGAGTATCTCTGTGTGTTTCAATATGTGTTACTCACACTGGACTTGTGCCCCAGCATGTGGTCTGTTTTTAAAATGGGCCATGTGCACTTAAAAAGAGTGAATGGATTTTTAGATGGAGAGCTCTGTAAATATCAGGTGATTCTACCAGGATGCCATCTTCACTTTGATCTTTTATGTTAAGTCTAATTCACACTGAAAGCTATATTATCTGATCTTCATCAGTAAGTGCTTCATGTTGTCTTTGCTTTTAATAGGTAAGGGTATGTTATCTGCATATCCCAAGTTAATAAGCCTTCCTCCAATCCTGTTACCGATTTCTTCATATAGTCTAGTGAGTTAGGCCTGGTTGTCTAGAGAAGCAAATCCAGAGACACTCATATATACATATAAGAAAGAGCTCTATATCAAAGAGCAATTCTATATTGAGAAAACATCCCAGTCCAGATCAAGTCTCTGAGTACGATATTGGCCCATGTGTCCAATACTAGTCCATAGCCCCTCTTTAGACTCATGCAGCACATGCAGTCATGCCAAACGCAGGAAGATCACAGGGTGATACGTGAAAAGTATTGAAGATCCAGTGGTGGTGCTAGCACGGTTCCTCCAGCTCTCTGAGTGTCTTGCCAGCAGAAAGGTGAAGCAGAGGGAGGTATTTCCCAGAATCCTCGTGAGAAGGCCATGCCCACAAGGGGACATCATCAGTCTATGACCTGATTAATAGGCTCCATTTAAGCCTTTCATTCTTAATACCCTCAAGTTGACACAAGACTGGAACTACCACAGACCACCCATTGTCAACTTGGTACACAACTCTTTAGCGATACATAATTTTTAAACAAAACAATATTAAAATCATATTTGTACTTAACAGGATAAAACTACAATGCATATAACTCAGTGTGTCAACCTCATTTAAACAATATTCTATATGTGACAAAAATTACCAGGAGGCATAGATCAAACAAGCATCATTCTTCATGATTTGTTTCTCTAGTACCCCCACTCCCAAGGTACCACCTCTAGCCCAGGGTAACTAGAGAAAGAAATTCATAGACGCTCATGTGTAAAAATGAGCTCTATATCAGAGCAATTCTACATTAAGAAAACATCCAAACCCAGTCCAGATCAAGTCCATAAGTTTGATATTAGCCCATGTGCCCGATACTAGCCCATAAGTCCCTCTGTAGACTCACACGGCTTACGTAATGATGGCAGAAAGATCACAAGCTTGTGGGTGAAAAGGCTTGTGGATCCAGTGGTGGAAGCATCTCAGCACTAGTGTAGGTCTACACGTGGTTCAAAAGTTTTGTTGATCGGTGGTGGTGGAAGCATCTCAGTGCTAGTGTGGGTCTCCACATGGCTTCTCCAGCTATCCGAGGGTCTTGCCATCAGGAAGGTGAAGCAGAGAGAGAGAGGACATTACAGAATCCTCATGAGAAGGCCATGCCCACTAGAAAGCATCATCAGCCTGAGACCTGATTGACAGGCTAGACTCCACCCTTCGCTTTTAATGCCTTCAAGTTGGCATGAGATTATGTAACTACCACTGCCACATCTAGTTTCTTGGATAATTTGCTGCAGCATTCAGATTGAATAAGTATGGTGAAAGGAGACAGGCCTGACACACCTTTTGTGATCATAAACCAAACAGTGCTCCTTTATTCTGTTCAAATGATTGCCTCTAGATCTGTGTAGTTTCCACATGAGCACAATACAGTTCTATAATTCCATTCTCAATATTGTTTATAAATTGTCATGTTCAACATAGTCAAATGCCTTTTTGTAGTAAAAAAACAACAGCAAAAAATCAAGCAGATAGCATTTGGTATTCTCTGCTTTCACCCAAAACAGTTATTAATGGACCAAAGTCCAGGTGAAGAAATTCAGGGAGGTGAGGCTCACATTTAGGGTGAGGCTCACATTTAGGGCTATTTTGTCTTGGGAGTGTTTGCTACTTTAGGAAGAAGCAGCTGAGAGGCAGCTGCTTATATTTGAAAACGTTTGAGACAAGAAATGTAGCCAGATGGAATAATATAAACAAGGATAATGGTGACTGCCTAAATCTAAAATTTTATAACCATTCTCCAAAATAATTTATAAGTCACAAAGTAAATTAAAGCACACAATGATTTAAACACAACTAAACAAAATGCTATTAACATCAACTTAAAATTTAAGCAACAACAGTAACTTTCTATGATTCAAAGCTGTAACCTTTTGTAGGGGAATTGGGTGGGGACAACAGGAATGAAAAAAGATTTGATGGAAAAGGAAAGCACAAAGAACGTAAACATTGTAGTATTCAACAATCCAGCTGAACCCAACATTGGTGACAGGCAATCCATTTAAGAGGAAGTAATATAAAAGGGGCCCATTTCCAAAAGACATCTTAGGAGGAGAAAATATTTAATAAGAACAGGGCAGTAAATGGGGGGAAGGGCACCACGAAAATTTAAGTATCAAAAAAAACCAAACCACTAACTTTCCTAGCAACTGAAAAAAGAAATGTCATTCATTTATTAAAGGGCTGTTCTCTAGTGACGAGTACTCTTAATCGTTTTATTAGGGGCTCATACAACTCATCACAATCCATACATACATCAAATGTGTAAAGCATATTTGTACATTCATTACCCTCATCATTCTTAAAACATTTGTTCTCTGAGTGAATACTCTTGATCATGATTGAAAATAAAGACAACACTCTAATTGAGGATAATGGAAAAGTACTAAGTAAAACGAATCCATGAAAAGCATAGAAACAAACGGAAACCTGAAACTACGTGTTTAAGAAGCTCGTGGTATGCCTGGGAAAGCAGACTCTGTCTTGTAAGTTCAAGTGAATATTGCTTCTTAAATTTTTCATTACTGCCTGTAATGTAGTCGTTTTTTTTAACCTAAATCATAGCATTGAGCATCTTTGAGTGAATGATAACATGATAAGTGACATCAGCAAATCATGTCCTACAACACTGTATATCGTGACTTAATAGATGTACACTAATGAGATGTTAAAAAACAATTGGAAGTGCAGTTCGCCATAATTCAAATACATGTAGTCATTGGGGTACTACCTTTCTCATTAGAAAGAGGTAGAAGGGAAGGTCCTATGAAAGACATCGAAGCAATGAGAACTCAGTAGCAACGAAGACATAGAGTACCCAGCCTTTGGTTTCTAAGTATGTTCTGAAATGAACCATGCTTTGGAGATATGTCTGCAAGCCTGGGACACAGGTAGGATAAGGAGAGCCTGCAACATCTGGTGCCAAAAAAATGAGGACGCCTCACCCGTTGTCACTTGCCTAAAACTCACCCTAAGATTTGGATGCTTAAAGTAGTAGCCATTTATCTCACACTCAGTTTCAGGCGGTCTGGAATGAGGTGTTGATCATAATTCTTTACTCACCAGCACAATCAAGCAACTCATTCTTAGCCTTCTGGTTCTTAAATGCCTGCCTGCTGTCAGATATGGGGGCTAATCCCACCAGAAGTTGGGATTAGCATGGGAAGTTTTTCCAACATTGTAATTTGATGTGCTTTATTTGTATTACAGTCTCACGTTAATACAGGATTGAAGGCTGCTAACCTGATCATCTGATTTTTGTTATTTCTTTCTTAACCCTCTGGTTGCCCTTTCATCTTAAGTGGCTGATGGTTCTAACCCAGGGTGAGTTCAATTCCACATCTAAGAGTGACTGGAGGGCTACAGTGTTAGAAGCCCCACCAGTCTCTCTCTTTCCAGGAAGCCTCTTTTAGGATTTTGGGCTTTTTCCAAAATATCCCCCACTGTATCCAGTACCTTCTAATGTGATCCTTTTGGGAAAAGTTGGTAGAGGTAGCTGGGCACCATCTAGTTCTGTTCTCGGAACTGTAGAGACAGTGTTTGTGTGACCCATTTGTCCACACTGGGAGAGATGAATAGACATACCTTAGATAACTGCTCATAAGTGTTTAAGTCACCACACACCAAAGTAAGGAGTAGAGCTATGTCCTTGTGAGCTATGTTATGCTCATTGACCCTGGTGTCCTCTAAGACAAGGGTCCTGAGCTTTCAGGCCATATGATTCAGTCTTTCAAGGTGTTTGGTTATATCTCTGATGTTTTTATAACTTAAAGCAGGCATTTTTTTTACTTGCTCAGCTAAACTGTTAGGTTTTATTTTTTTTTAACATTTTATTAGGGACTCATACATCTCTTATCACAATCCATACATATGTCAATTGTGTAAAGCACATCTGTACATTCTTTGCCCCCATCATTCTCAAAGCATTTGCTCTCCACTTAAGCCCTTTGCATCAGGTCCTCTTGTTTTCCCCTCCCTCCCCGCTCTTCCCGCCCTCATGAGCCCTTGATAAGTTATAAGTTATTATTTTGTCATATCTTGCCCTATCTGATGTCTCCCTTCACCCCTTTTCTGTTGTCCGTCCCCCAGGGAGGAGATCACATGTAGATCTTGTTAGGTTTTAAGAGGACTTTATGGGATATTTGGGGGCAATAGTTGTAAGGATTCATTCATTAGAAAATCTGAAATTCATGAGAATTTGAAGTTCTGTATTTTCCCCCTTTGCATCAGGGTTCTTCTATAGTATCTTTGATAAAAAATATATGAAAAATAAACCAGATTGCAAATTTAAAAAAGAAAGTGCTAAATAAGGGTCGCTAGGCACCATCCACAACTTTTGGTCTCGTGATTTTTATTTGAACAATTCATACACTTTTTGTTTCATGTCCTTGACTACAGTCTACATGTCTGACTTTTAATATGCTGTTAGTATTTTGTTGAAAATTGTTGCATGCATTCTCACAAGAGATATTGGCCTATAAGTTTGTTTTCTTCTTATATCTTTGGCTGGTTTGGGTATCAGGAATCCGAGGGGTACCTCCCCCCAAAAAACCCATAATTTCACTGGGTGGAGTGGAGTTTTCATAGTATGCATGTTTCCCATTAGGCAAACTTTGAGCAGCTCACTCTGAGTTAGTGCACCCAAGGGCATCACCTGGGAAGTTTCTCTGGTCACAGTGATTTTTTTTTGTAAAAGTAGTTTCACTCGAACCTCATTTTTTGTGATGGCCAGTTTAAGAGACAGTGTGCAGCTGTGAAATTTTGTTTTCTGCTCAGGAAAAATGCCATAGAAACTGTTGAGATGTTGAACACAGTTACAAGGACAGCGCTATGGCGCTATGGGAAAACCTCAAGTATGAGTATTTTTCTCGTTTCAAAAAAGGTGAAATGTTGATTGATGACAAACCTTGTTCTGGAAATCCATCAAGTTCTTGAACGGTTGAAAACTTTGACTCAGTGCATTTGAAGTTCTGTTCCAGCAGGTCAGACTGTTCATCAGGCTTTCTACTTAGAGGTTCTGAAGAGATAGTGTAACTGTGTGTGACAAAAAAGGCCTGATTTGTGGCAGGTGGGAAACTGTTTTTTCCACCACGACAATACAACTGCTCTTGCAGCCAACTCAGTGCACCAGTTTTTGGCAAAAAACAGCATGCCTGTCTTGCCCCCACACACCTTACTCTCCTTGCCTCTCTCAGTGTGACTTCTTTTTGTTTCTGTGAATGTAAAGGGACACAAAAGGACAGTGATTTGATGACTTAGAAGAGGTAGGAAAAAAGGAAAAAAAGAGGAATGTACTGTCAGCCATCCAAACAGATGAGTTTAAAAAACGTTTCCAAGAAAGGAATCTCAGGCTTGACAAATTCATTAAGTGTAATGGAGAGTACTTTAAAGATGATAAGGTTGTTTTGTAAGAAATTTACCAAAAAAAGAGAAAGAAAGAAATTTAGCAAAAATAGACGTTAGGACCAACGAGTGGCACCCCATCAGACTCAACCAGAAAACACACCTGAAGGTCAACAGACCTGGAATTATTTATAGGCATTTCTTTTTTTTTTTTCATTGTTTTTTGTTGTTTGTTTGTTTTTGTTTTATTTTGTTGTTTTGTTTTGCTCTGCCTTGGTTTTGTGCTTATTATTGACTCTGCATGTCTATCTAGATAAGCTCAGCAGGATAAACAATCAGGAGGAGAAAACAATGGGACCTACGGTTCTGGGGGTCCGTGAGAGAGGGAAAGGCAGGGTAAAGGAAGTGGGCGTTAACAAACCCAGGGACAAGGGAACAACAAGTGATCTAAAATCAATGACAAGAAGGGCATGGGATGCCTAGTAGGACTTGCTCAAGGGCAATGTAACCAAGAGGAATTACTGAAATCTCAATGAAGGCCTAACATGATAGTAGCATAAGAGGAAAGTAAAAGGAAATAGAGGAAATAACTAGGAGGCAAAGGGCATTTATAGAGGTCTAAATATAGGCATATACATATGTAAATATATTTATGTATAACAATAGGGAAATAGATCTATGTACATTTATTTCTATGCTAAATATCAAAGCAGTAGATGGACATTGGGCCTCTACTCAAATATTCCCTCAACACAAGAACACTTTGTTCTAATAATCTGGCATTCTGTGATGCTCAGCTTCCCAACACGATCACTGAAGACAAAATGGGTGCATAAGCAAATGTGAAGAAAGCTGATGGTGCCCAGCTATCAAAAGATATAGCGTCTGGGGTCTTAAAGGCTTGAAGATAAATAAGCGACCATCTAGCTGAGAAGCAACAAAGCCCACAGGAAAGAAGCACACCAGCCTGTGTGATCATGAGGTGTCAACGGGGTCAGGTATCAGTTATCAAAAGATCCCAAATAATTATATCGATGTGAAAGAGGGGAGTTGGAGTGGAGACCCAAAGCCTATCTGTAGACAACTGGACATCCCTTACAGAAGGGTTACAAGGAAGAGATGAGCCAGTCAAGGTGCAATATAGCATTGATGAAGCATACAGCTTTCCCCTCTAATTCTTCAAAGTTTCCTTCCCCACACTATCATGACCCCAATCCTACCTTACAAATCTGGCTAGACCAGAGCATGTACAGGGCACAGATAAGAGCTGGAAACACAGGGAATCCAGGACAGATAAAACCCTCAGGACCAATAATAAGAGTAGCCATACCAGGAGGGTAAAGGGAAGGTAGGGGGAGAAGGGGGAACTGATCACAGTGATCCATATTTAAACTCCTTCCTGGGGGACAGACAACAGAAAAGTGGGTGAAGGGAGATATGAAAAAATAATAATTTATAAATTATTAAGGGTTCATTAGGGGGGGAGGAAGGGGCAAAATGAGAAGCCAATACCAAGTAGAAAGCAAATGTTTTGAGAATGATGATGGCAACAAATGTACCAATGAGCTTGACACAATGGATGGATGGATTTTGATAAGAGCTGTACAAGCCCCCAATAAAAAATTTTTAAAGAAATTTAAATACATAGATTTGAAAAAGATCCAGTTTTTTATTCGGGGGTGGTGGTGGTGTACCCTGTCCTATGCTTGCTTCATGGAATGATTTAGGGAATGTTCCTTTTTTCTTTACTTTTTGGATTGTGGTTTTAATTCTCTTAAATGTTTGGTAGCTGGCAACTATATCCAGTAGAGGGCACAGTGTAGCAATCTCCGGGCCTAGTACTATCTTTATCATTTGCTTTTAAAACACTGTGATTAGCTTTAGATGAAGTAGAATTTAGTAGTTTAGTAGAGTAGGGATTAGCATTAAGCTCACCATGACCCTACAGAGATTCAGAATCAGAAAGTTAGGATGACTTATCAACTAAGTTACTAAAAACCTCAGCCTAGGAAATTCTCCAGAGAATAAGAGTCGTTTTTCATGATACTTTTAATACTTTAAAATCATTGCAGAGTTTTATTCTGTAGAAAATCAATTTGTTACAGTACCATCTAAAATGGAGGAGAATGTGGTAGAAGATGTGGGTAAGAATTTTTCTAGTCCACTTGTTAGCTGTGGGAAAATCTCTTAACTTCATTATTTTCTAAAACACAAAGGTTTTATGGTAAACTTGAAATGACAAGTTTTAAAGTGCTTGGGACATGGTTATTACCCCAGACCTACTGGTTGAGTCGTGTAGTGATGAATTTTGTTTTGGAGTTGCAAATAAGCACCTAGATAATTCTTCCTAGTGGGATCTGACATTTCAGGGCTCTAATGAGGAACAATAAAACTTTCTTCTGGATTCAATCTTTAGCCTCATGAAGTATCCCCAAATTACCCAAAAGTCAGTATCAGGGACTGTTTGGGAAAAGTTGGCACAAATTATCATTAAATTTTCCAAACAAGTTATATGAATTAAAACATGGATTTCAAAATCAGCAACATGGTTTATATCAATTACAATGAAATATTTAATTACTTGAAGTTTAAGTTGTAATATTCCTAAGCAATAAGATGAACATAAGCATTTTGGGATACATGAGTTTGCCTGTGGATAATAGGACAGAATTTTTGCAAACAAGACTACCTAGGATGAAGGGGTCCTAGATCAGACGGCCAGGATTTGAATCCCTGCTTTAGCCTTATCAGGTCTGGGACCTCGGGAAAGTCACTGAACAACTGAACCATTCACTTTAGTTTTTACAGGGAGTCCTCGTGGTCGTGGGTTGTGTGTTAACCACAGGCTCATCGGTTTGAAACCACTGTTCACTCTGCAAAAAAGAAGACTTTCTACTCCTCTAAAGAGTTCTACCCTCACCTGATGCCAGGGGCTTGAGTGGAGAGCAGGTGGTTTGGGGATGATGAGGGCAATGAATGTACAGATGTGCTTTACATAATGTATGTGTGTATGGATTGTGATGAGAGTTGGGTGAGCCCCTAATGAAATGATTAAAAAAAAAAAAAAAGAGTTCTACCCTCAGAATCCCAGGGGGGCAACTCTGCTCTGTTACCATCGTGAGTCGTAAGTGACTTGATGGCAGTGCGTTGTGTGTGTGTTTGTTTTTCAGTTTTCACATTTGTAGAACGTGTCAATAATTGTTCCCATATCACTGGGTCATTGTGAAGGTCAAACTCCATAAACTTCATACTTTAGTACATGACAGGTAAGGACTCAATAAAATCTATTGTTTAAACATGGTAGACCGATATTTATATGCCATTTGAGAATTCCCTTTGAAATCACAATAGCTGTGATTTCAAACAGCAGTACAACCATAAACCTATAATCAATTCTATTTATAGAAACTACTGCATAGTTTTACGGTTCCTGTTCAGTCCCAGATTATAGGTTTGGTTGTGATGGCAGGTTTGAGCCTCATGTAGATCAGCCATAGGATTCGCTTCTTTCAGATCACCTCTTAATACTTGGCCACATAATAGGGATTCTTGTTCAGTTGAATGGAAGAAACATATTGATTGAATTACTTTTTGTGTATTGTGAAAGGAGTAGCTTTTGTGTCTAATATATAACAGATGTTCAAAGACTTTAATATATGTACATTGCTTATGAATTATAGCTACTCAAATTTAGTTGAACAAAATATGAGCTAAAATTAATCATATACTCCTATATGCATATGTATTCATTTTCCTATTAAAAGAATGAGCAAAGCAATCAGAAAAACAGCTTTTTCATGAAAATAGTTGAAAGGTTTTATGGAGGTAGAGACATTGGATTAGTTTTTGTATTGTACTTTTGTTGTTGAATTAAAATATTCATTAAAAATGAAAGCAAGTATAAAAGGTACAATGAGTCATTCAACAAATATTAATAGCTTATGGCTTAGGCACTGTCTTTGGCTGGGTTCCTAAGAGAAGCAGAACCATTGAGGTTTATGTTTTTTATGTATATATCTGTAGAGAGATTAACTCAAGGAAACTTTATAATTTTAAAGCTGTCCAGGCTCAGATGTCCAACTGAGGACTTCTCCTGACTCAGTGTAGCTGCAAGGGCTCATGAGTTCCAGATGAGCAGGTCAGAAAGCAGGCTGCTAGTTCACGGGGCTACAGAGGCTACCTCCTCTCAGGATCAGCAAGGTGATACAGCGAGTCATTGGCTCATACCCAAAGAACAGGAGGCCGATGGTGATGAACCAGCAAAGACCAGGAGGGTTTTGCCAGAATGTCCATATGTATATTGGAAGCAGGCCACCCCCCAGAGGAAATTCCTTTTCCATTGTTGGCTGCTCACATACTGTCTCTCCATGGGAGTGGTTATATTCCATGTCATCATGGGGGAAGACTACATCAGAACTGCCAAACCACTGGAAAGCATGCCCAGCCAAGTGCAACAACTTGAAACACAACCTTAACCATCACACGTTCCAGGTTCTGGAAGCACCAGCCTGGGCATTGGCTGCAGTGACATCTAATGTTAAATTTATAATGTTCATTTTCAGTTTCTTAGGAACCTCCACATTCATATACCAGGAATGGATACATGACATTTGCCAAGAATTAGAATCTCATGTTTGAAAGTTAGAAGAAAGTATTTTGCTATATGAATTTTCTCAACAAAGCAATAAAATCTTTTGTTTAATTTTCCTAGTTCTTTAATTTTTTGGTTTATTTTTTACTTAGAGTAAAATTTCATTTGTAGTTTCTTAGGAACTTCCACATTCACATACCAGGAATGAATACATGACATTTGCGAAGAATTAGGATCTCATGTTTGAAAGTTAGAGGAAAGTATTTTTGCTATATGAATTTACTCAACAAAGCAATAAAATCTTTTAGTTTTTCCTAGTTCTTTAATTTTTTGGTTTGTTTTTTACTTAGAGTAAAATCCATTCCTATGGATGTATATCTGAGTGTTGACAAACACACAAACACAAACCGTCGGGTAATCACCACCACCATCCAGAGAGAGAACCGTCTCTCAGCTTCAAAATTCCCTCAGGTTGCCTCTCTGTGCCTTTCAAACTTGCTATAAGAGTAAAACAATCAGCTGACACTCTTGCACATCAACGCTACACATTTGGCAGCAGTGAGCGCTGAAGGATAGCATGAGTGCCCCTCTGGCTGTGGTGGTGAAGATCCTGTGACATGTCGCGGGCCTCTCAGCGGTATGGCAGTTATGGAATGACCTTGTTGCTCTTCGTTTTGCAACCTGATGTGGTTGCCTTCCATTTCAACATAATGCTTGTTTTTTCCCCCCATTTTTATACAGAGTTCAGGGTTTGGAAACCTAACCATCTCTATAAATGTTGGAGGAGTGGGGGCATTTCTTTTGGTTGAATTCCCAGAAGTGGGATTTGGGCGTTAGAGGGTCATGTGTGTTTAACTACAAAAGAAACTCTCAAATGGTTTCTAAAGTATCGCATCATTTCGCTTTCCCACTGGCAGTGAATAAAGACTTCTTGCTCTGCACTCCGCCAGCAATTAGTTTTTGTCAGGCTATTGTATTTTAGCCATTTTAACAAGCATGTAGTAGTAAGTGAGTCTGATTTTCATTTCTGTAGTAGCTTTCATGTTCAATTTGTGGTTATTCATGAAGCGTGTAATTTATAGTTTACACTGGATTTTTATGGTGTGCAAACACAGGCATCTTTTGTATTTGAGGACACTTTTGTATGTTTTTGCTTATGAGGACAATCACTGTGTACTCATTAGAGATTTACACCTAGGTACAACTGCTGAAAGGCACGCCTTCATGAAGAGCTTCCATTTGATATTGCATCTTTATGTCTTGCATTCATACATCAAAAGACAGTGTTTTATCTTAAAACAAATGAATAGCCTCACAACCTTTTTTTGTGGAACAAACAAAAAGGCTCTTCAAAGCACCTCAAATATTGCTACCAATCAAAACATAATGCCATCGTATGATCTCCAAATTGTAACCTTCAAGCAAATACAGGTTTATTGCGGTTTAAACACTTATTTTGAAAAAAAAAAAAAAGCAGGGTGCTTAGACTCTATTTCTGAAAGCTTCAGGAGAACCTGGTACTGGTAGTTGCCTGTGGACTGGAACATTGATTGTGGGCCAAGGAGTGGGAAGGACCATTGTTTTTTCCTGT